>NC_134404.1:257418726-258088726 GCF_038048845.1 Mixophyes fleayi
TATATTTCTCAAGTAAGAGATACATTAATATTTTACATGAGTATTAGTTTTTTGATAAAGCAATTACAATTTTCGGATTTGTAATATCATGTTACAATTTTTTTCCATTTTATACATTTTTTTGCATACATACTTTATGTATTTACCGTTTATGTTTATATAAAACAGAGGGAAACTGTTGCACATCTTTGTTTCATGAAAGGAATATGTTTTCACAAAATATGTCATGTCTTTTACATGTAGGAAGGGCTGGATGGACCAGACACATAGGCTGTTATTATACATTATAGGTCTTCCACTGTGTGTTTTGTGTGTGAAATAATTTGAGGCTGTCTTGTCTACAATTGAGAGATGAAGCGAAGGAGCTGTAGATGCTATTTATAAGCAACTGTGAATCTATTGTTAGCTTTGCCTTCTCCAGCACGACTGATATATCGTAAATGGAAAATACAGTGAAAGATACAATTATAGTTGTCACTCTCTGACATTACCAGTTGTGAAAGATAAGAAAGTATTTAATTGTTGTTTATGCAAGTATTCACCCTACTCTATTATATTCTTATTGTGCAATAATGAAGTTACGTTTGCTAGTAATTGAGGGACTGCAGACTTAGGAAGCTGTCAAACATTGTGTTATTGAAAACAAGTGTATGACATACTTGCCAACTCTCCCTGAATGTCAGGGAGACTCCCTGAAATAGGTAATTTCTCCCTCACTCCCTGAAGAGTCTGGCATTCTCCTTGATGCTGAGCCAGTACAAGACTGTACAATGCCATCTGTGGCATGATGACACAGTTCAGAAATTGTGTCCTATGTCCATGTATTGATGCCTATGGAGGTGGCCATTTTCATGGAGACCAAGATGTAATCAAAGACTGACAGGTAAGACAACATGACTTCAGTAATGGAGACAGAAATGTAAAAGACACTTCAGTCTCTAGAAGTTCATTAGCTGCTTTTCTTTAACGCATAGTTGCCTACTCTCCCGGACCGGGACTATATAAGGACCTATGACTAAACAGCTGGGATTGAGGCTTGATAAAGTCCACAATGTAGTGGATGAAACGCGTTGCCTTGGAAAATTCTAATCATCTGCTGGAGATATATGTGATTTACTTTTGCTACCCATAAAGATCACAGTGACCTATTGCACTTATTGATGTCCCGAGCGGCATCTATGGTCACAGTCATAATAGGAACGAACGGACGGCAGATCTGTTTCTCCCGGACATCTACAGGTGCGCACCTGTCTATTTGATTACTGGATTTCACACGCTGTAATGCGGACAGCACAAATTTGGAGGAGACTCTGATGAGCCATACGCTGCTATACGCCGCTACATGAACAGCATTGGAGGAGATTTCATTGGGACACATTTGACCTTTTGGTGAAACCAGGGGGATTTAAGTAAGTGCGGCATATTTATGCTAACCCCTATCCACTGTCTAGTCTCATTTGATATTTCTTCAACTTCCGATATTGGCGGTTTTTCATCTGAGTTTTTACCCAGCTGGCGATTCATGTCTGTACACAGGACTTTTTCCGGATTGGTACATTCAACTCTATATTGACTATCCATCATAGGGCAAGTAACCTCTATTGCCCCCTTGATTGTGCTATATATTTTGGGACATTTGTTATCAGCTGTACATCTTATTGTCCCTATTGGATGAATTATCCTTATTGTATGGTATGTTTTAATTATTAAAATTGCATGATCTATTTTATACTAGATGTATGTGACTAGACTGGTAGATATAATATCAACCAGCACACATTTAGGTGGATATCTCTCAGCGCTGTACACCCACATATACATGTATATTACACCCTACACTTATAGTTAAATATCTAAAGAAATGGACGAAGGCAGTTTGGTTTCTGTCTCTATAGCCCCCCCCCCCCCCCCGCCCTCCACTTGTAGTTGAATAGAAAAAAAGCAGCCTGGATAGACTGAACAAGATAAAAAATAAATGGACCAAGGTAGTTTGGTGGCTGTCTATAACCCCCCCCCCCCCCCCGCCCTCCACTTGTAGTTGAATAGATAAAAGCACCCTGGATAGACTGGACAATATAAAAAATAAATGGACCAAGGTAGTTTGGTGGCTGTCTATGACCCTCCCGACCTGCACTTGTAGTTGAATAGAAAAAAAGCAGCCTGCATAGACTGTAGAATTAGAATATTAAAAGAAATGGACAAAGGCAGTTTGGTATCTGTCTGCATCAGCCCCCCTCCCCCCCATCCACTTGTAGAAAAAATAGAACAAAAGCAGCCTGCATAGACTGTAGAACTAGAAATTCGAATATGCAAAGAAATGGACAAAGGCAGTTTGGTTTCTGTCTGCATCAGCCCCCCTCCCCCATCCACTTGTAGTAAAATAGAACAAAAGCAGCCTGCATAGACTGTAGAAATAGAAATTCAAATATACAAAGAAGTGGACAAAGGCAGTTTGATATCTGTCTGTATCAGATCCTCTCTCCACTAGGAGTAAAATAGAAAACTATGCAGCCGTTATATAATCTAGAATATAAATAGAAATTGAGAAAGGCAATTTGGTATCTGTCTGCATCATAATCATCTACATCCTCATTAGCGACCTCGTCGCCTACACAAATCTCTCCCTCATCCTCTTCTATTTCCAAAGTGGCATCCTCAATTTGTGTATTACCGGCAACACTCAGGCTGTTCAGGCACACATCAGCAGAACTGCTGAAAGGGTCCCTCTTTATGGGTACACTAACAGAATGCTCACGATTAGACATCCCACTGTTGGATGGACTTTCCACAGGGATTGGTGTCATTTGTGATTCAGAACAAACATTATCCTCTAATGCCTTACTGTTATCTTGCAGCTCGGCTTTGACGCGTAACAGTAGTTGTGCACCACTTGTAGGCTCGGTAACATTTTTTGATCTGCCACTAATAGACAAAGGTGAAGGCCTCATTCTCTCTTTGCCACTGCGTGTGTAGCATGGCATGTTGGCAATTTTTTTTTTTTATCGGCACTTAACTTTTCCTCAGTTACACTTCTTTTTCGCTTCAATACGGTAGTTTTTTTTTGGTGTGTGTTTTCTTGCCTGATTTCAAAAGACGGTGTAGTTTGACATCACCTTTCCCAGATGACGTACTGGGAACACTACCATCAGGACTGGTGACAGAACCTGGTTGCTCATTTTGCTCATATGTGGACTGCTTTGAATCCATTCTGAGCCCAAATCACTTGTAGTGCTACAAATTGTTTTTGACACTGCTGCAAAATAGGACTTTTTTGACAGCCAGATAAATTTTTGCAAAAGAATGGGGGACACCCCAACAGCAAATGGGAGTGCTAAATATATTTTATTAACACTGCTGCAAAATAGGACTTTTTTCACAGCCAGATAAATTTCTGCAAAAGAATGGGGGACACCCCAAAAGCAAATGGAAGTGCTAAATATATTGTTTTTACAGTGCTGCAAAATTGTACTTTTTTTCACAGACAGATAAATTTCTGCAAAAGAATGGTGGATACCCCAACAGCACTTGGAGTGCCAGAAACTAAACAAAAACCCTCCTCTCTTCTCCTCTTACTCTGTAACAACTGGTATTAAGCTTTCAATGGTATTGAATACAACCAATCACTGTCCCTGCGCTAATATAGCCAGTGTGACCTAACCCTGCTTTCTCCCTCTTTCAAATGGCGATGGATTGTTGTGGAGGCAGGTATTTATGCTTTTCAAATCTTGCTCAGAAAAACGAATATGTCACGATGACGTTTTGCCTCGATTTCAAAACCGAACAGGCGGGAGAGTACTGAGCCTGCTCGGCTCGGTACTCGGATACCCTAAATTCGGTAGGATTCGGATCTCGGTGAACCGAGCCCGCCCATCTCTAATATATACACATGTATATATATACACACATATATTATATATATATATATATATATATATATATATATATGTATATATATATATATATATATATATATATATACATTTACATGTATAATATATATATATATATATATATATATATATATATATTTACCTATATATTTCGTACCATGCACATTTAGGCTTTCCCACATCCTTCAAATGTTTATACGCTCTCTGAAAATCAATCTCTTTTTTGCACTTACCTTATCCCTGATTATACTATTAAGACTAATCACCCTCAACTGTCCCAAGTTCCCAGGTCCCGATTAAGGGTTCTGGCCTCCCTAGCCTATTTCAACCGTAGTGCCACCTCACCTGCCCCCTTCAGCCACCTCACCTGCCCCCTTCACCACCTCACCTGTCCATCTGCCGCCCCTCCCACCGAGACATTAGAATGGACTTGCTGTAGAGACCTCTTTTCAGCGCTGTGTATGACAGGCAGTCTGCCAGCGATCGCTGCTTGCTGCCTGTCAGTGTGGCCGCGGGAGCTTCTTACTCTGGTCACATGAGATGTGGAACTCCTGATCCCACGTGACCAGAGCAGGAAGCACCCGTGGTCACACTTACAAGCAGCTAGCAGCGATCGCTGCCAGACTGCCTGTAATGTGATAGTGACAGTCGGGACCGCTCCTTTAGACCAGGGGCGGTCCCGGTGACTCCGGCTGCCACATTTAGAAAAAAAACAAAAAAAAAACATCTCGGCGACGCTGCGCTCGCCTGGCTCCAGTGCCCCAGGCTGCAGCCTGGTCAGCCTATTGGTCGATCAGGCCCTTCAAGTTCCACTCTAATCTACATTTGTTTCTCTTGTTTAAACTGTGCCCTCTTCCACTTAGAATGTACGCTTTCTAATGAGAAGGGTCTGCCATACCCTTTGTTTTAATGTCTGCATTTATTTTGTCTGTCTTTTATGTCCCTGTTTTATGATTAGGGTTAGTAACAAATCTCAGCACTGTACTTAGTTTTTGTTTTCTATTCTACTGTTTGTTGTTAGGGAGATCACATATCCCTTGTATAGCAGCGAGAGTTGCCCATCCCATCACAATTTATTGAATGTTTTCTATAGAGATGGGCGGGTCCGGTTCCCCGAGAACCGAACCCACCCGAACTTTGGGCATCCGAGTACCAAGCTGAGTAGCTCGGTACTCAACCACCCGCTCCGAATCCAAATCGAGGCCGAACGTCATTGTGATGTCATCGGATCTCGGGGCTCGGTTCTCGCGATACTTCAAGATTATAAATACCCGCCTCCACAGCAATCCATCGCCATTTGACAGAGGGAGAGAGCAGGGTGTAGTCACAGGCTGATTAGAGCAGGGACAGAGAATCCAATGTTCTGATTCCAATTGTTGTAACAAAAATCGCCAGAGAAGAGAGGAGGATATAGGTTTTTTTTCTTTTTTCAATATTTGGCACTCCCCAGTGCTTTTGGGATGTCCCCCATAATTGTGCATAAATATTTCTGGCTGTCAAAATTACTATCTGTCAGCAGTATCTATCTAATAATTTTTAGCACTCCACAGTGCTTTTGGGGTGTCCCCCATAATTGTGCATAAATATTTCTGGCTGTCAAAATTACTATCTGTCAGCAGTATCTATCTAATAATTTTTAGCACTCCACAGTGCTTTTGGGGTGTCCCCCATAATTGTGCATAAATATTTCTGGCTGTCAAAATTACTATCTGTCAGTAGTATCTTACCAAATAATTTTTAGAACTCCACAGTGCTTTGGGCTCAGAATGAATTCAAAGCAGTCCACATATGATCAGAATGAGCAACCAGGTTCTGTCACCAGTCCTGATGTTAGTGTTCCCAGTACGTCATCTGGGCAAGGCGATGTTAATCTACACAGTGTTTCGAAATCAGTCCAAAAAACCCCAAAAATAAAATTTACTGTGTTGAAGTGAAAAAGAAGTGTTACAGAGCAAAAGTTAAGTGCCGATAAAAAAAAATTGCCAACATGCCATTCTACACACGCAGTGGCAAAGAGAGAATGAGGCCTTCACCTTTGGCTATTAGTGGCAGATCCCAAAAAGTTACTGAGCCTACAATTGGTGCACAACTACTGTTACGCGTCGAGCGGCAAGATAACAGTAAGGCATTAGAGGATAATGTTTGCTCTGATTCACAAATGACACCAATCCCTGTGGAGAGTCCATCCAACAGTGGTATGTCTAATCGTGAGCATTCTGTTAGTGTACCCATAAAGAAGGGCCCTTTCAGCAGTTCTGCTGATGTGTACCTGAACAGCCCGAGTGTAGTCGCTGATACATAAATTGAGGATGCCACTTTGGAAATAGAAGCGGATGAGGGGGAGATTTGTGGCGGTGATGAGGGCGCTAATGAGGATGTTGATGATTATGATGCAGACAGACACCAAATTGCCTTTCTCAATTTCTATTTATATTCTAGATTATATAACAGCTGAATAGTTTTCTATTTTACTCCTAATGGAGAGGGGATCTGATGCAGACCGATACCAAACTGCCTTTGTCCATTTCTTTGTATATTCGAATTTCTAGTTCCACAGTCTGTGCAGGCTGCTTTTTTTATATTCAACTACAAGTGGAGGGCGGGGGGGGGGGCATAGATAGTGTAGGGTGTAATATACACCCAAAGATGATGGCTACATTGCCAATAATCAAAGATGGAGGAGGTAGACAACCAGGTTTGTCTGTATAATTTGCAGACAAGTGTTCGAATTAAGGACGGCCTACCAGGGATTAAACTGTTTTAATTTATTAGCTTTAGAATTACCTCACTTATCTAAGAAACTGGTGGAGCACTAAATTAGGTTTTTTTAGACAATTTTTTTTTTATTTTTTTCGAAAATAGCAAAACAAAACCAAACAAAACCAAAACCAAAACCAAAACACGCAAGGGTCGTTTTGCAAAACCAAAACCAAAACACAAAGGTAATCCAGATCCAAAACCGAATACAAAACCAAAACACGGGGGTCAGTGACCATCTCTAGTTTTCTATAACATCCCTGTTTTATGTATGCCGTGTTTAACAAACTGTACTGTGCAAGCATTGTGGCACCTAACAAATCTCCGATAATAATAGTAGTCGTTCATTAGCAATGATACATTTCCTAGATAAAGCAATTAATTGAAGTGCCTGTAAAGAGCAAACTGATAGAGACTTCTTGGTAGAGAATGTTAAGTCTAGTATTGTTGGTACCCAAATCTCAGGGGTATATCATTTCTTGCTGTATCTCAGTTAAAACTGGTTGAGAAGATACTGAAAAATCAATTAACATGTACATTTACAAAATAAGTACTAGAATTACTTCTTTTCGGCATAAAAATAAAATAATTACAAGCACTTAACAAATATGACAGTGCGTTACTAAACATGCCTGATGCAGCAAGATCTCACAGTCAAAGGCAAAATGCAGACTTTACCAATTACAGATTTTTTTTAAAAAAAGATTAGGACACGGCTATGGTTCCCAGCTTAGGATGATCTACAATCTAGCTCCCTTTTTCTCCAGTTATCCCAAGAAATTGTTGTGGAAATTACCTCCAGAGGCTATATTCAGTGTAGATGCTGTGTGTGAACAACTGTTTTGTGTACTGTTACCTTCTCTATCTTCAGTATAACTGATATATCCTAAAATGAAAAACACAGTGAAAGATACTGTTATTGTTGGCACTTTTTGACATTATTAGACTCCAAATATAAGAATATAGGGCCTGATTCATTAAGGATCTTAACTTGAGAAACTTCTTATTTCAGTCTCCTGGACAAAACCATGTTAAAAATGCAAATTAGTAATCTGTTTTGCACATATGTTAAATACTGACTGTTTTTTCATGTAGCACGCAAATATCAACTTTAAATTTCAGTGTACAAATAAGCTATCAAATATTTGTGTGCTACATGAAAAACAGTCAGAATTTAACTTATGTGCAAAACAGAATACTAATTTGCACCCCTTGCATTGTAACATGGTTTTGTCCAGGAGGCTGAAATAAGAAGTTTCTTTAGTTAAGATCCTTAATGAATCAGGCCCATAGTTCATAAATGTTTTATACAAGTATTTACTATACTCATTTGTTATATCCTTATCGTGCAATATTGAATCACTTTTCCAGTAAATGGGGTCTGTAGACTTAGGGGTTGTAGTTATTCATATACAAATAGAAAAGCACAACAAATATAATTTTTCTAATAACAAATCCAGCTAAAGCTTGCATATTTTCACCTGGTGAAACCATGTTGAGATGCAGGGGATGCAAATGCAATATATTTTGCATACAAGGAAAATGCTGCCTGTTTTTGCATGTAGCATAGAAATACTGGGCAGCTTTAATATTGCGATTTAACGTTGGGTTAGATTGCTCCACCTCCCACATCTGTCCACACATTTAAAATTTGTCCCCACCTTCTGCAGCACAACATGATTTTACAAAGGTGCAAAATGGCAGCTTTCTACCAGCTTCACTCTTAACTCTCTGAATAAGAATGAAGTAGTTAAAAATACATATATCAATACAATCTACACAGTACTTTATTAATTTATATGTCAACACATTCTAGAACAAAGCACCCTATACCTTTTTGATCTGTCATATGCACATCCGCTTATCCCTTAAATTAATATGATACAAACTCAGCATATTTAAAACATACAACAATTTTATGTCCCAGAGACAGTGTATTAGACTTAATAAGGCCTGCAATGCTTAGTGTATTTTTGAAAGTCTATAGCAGTGGTCGAGGTGGGCCGTTATACAATGGTATACCATACTTCCACCTCTGCCACTGCTTCCAAAAGGAATGATAAGTCATCTTCCACTTCCAATGTATCCACTACCACAGCATCCCCCTCCACATCATAGCGTGCAGCCTAGCAGAGTGGTTGCAATCACGCCCACCCCTTCCCCAGCAGTGTGGCTTCGATCACAGCTTTCCCCTTGCAGTGCAACAACATTTTTACATTACATACATATAGTCTATTCACTCGCTGAGTGAGGCACAAGTAAGAGGGGTATATAGATGATGAATGAAGAAACAGGAGAGCAGCAGAGAAGCGATTAAGAGTAGGAATGTCCTAAGAGACAACAATGGGGAAGCAGAAAAGGGAAAATAAATGAGTTAGGGGGAAGAAAGCTGCAGGAGGTTAAGTAAGAGAAAAGGGAAAGATGTTGCAGAGGAACAAGGCTAACAACAAGGTGAGGGAAACAAGGGGCGACGATGTTGCAGCGGGTTAGGTGAGAGGGACAGGGGGGAAGTTGCTGCAGGGTGATAGGTAAGAGGGACAGGGGAGAAGATGGTGCAGGGGGATAGGAAAGTGATACAGGGGAGAAGATGGTGTACTGCAGAAAGATAAGTGAGAGGATCAGGGGAGAAGATGGTGCAGGGGGCTAGGGGAAAGGGACAGAGGAGAAGATGGTGCAGGGGGATAGGTGACAGGATCACAGGAAAAGATAGTGCAGGGGGATAGGTGAGAGGAACCAGGGAGAAGATGGTGCAGGGGAATAGGTGAGTGTGACACGGGAAAAGATGGTGCATTAGGATAGGTAAGAGCAACAGGGGAGAAGATGGTGCAGGAGATATGTAAGAGTAACAGGTGAGACAAAGTTGCAGGGGGATAGGTGAGAGGGTCGGTGAAGAAGATAGTGCAGGGGATTAGTTAAGAGGGATAGGGGAGAAGATGGTGGAGGGGGATAGGAAAGTAGTACAGGGGAGAAGATGGTGTAGGAGGGTAGATAAGAAGAACAGAGGAGAAAATGGTGCAAGGTGATATGTAAGAGGAACAGGTGAGAAGATGATGCAGGGGATATATGATAAGGTCAGGTAAGAAGATGGTGCAGGGGATTAGGTGAGAGGGACAGGGGAGAAGATGGTGAAGAGGATAGGTGAGAGGAACAGCAGAAAATGTGGTACAGGAGGATACATAAAAGGTAAAGTGTGATGGGAGAACCAGCTTAAGAATGAAAGTGTCAGGGATACAGACACCATTTTGAAATAGTTGATCATATTTTATAGTGATAGTTTAGGATAAATGACGCTTAAAAAAAGGAGGGAGAGCTAAACAGTGCTAAAGAGCAAATGTAAGAGACAGAGAAGAGGAACATCTTAAGTGAAAAATCAGCTTGGGCAACCTATGGCACCCCAGTTGGTATGGATCTACAAGGCAAGTCAGGAAGGGAATACTTGGATTTGTAGTGAAACAACAGGTGAAAATCCAAAAGATGCCTACATTGGTGCTAGAGGAGTGTATATTTCAAGCTTGGGGATATCCCAATAGTCAATGTGTAAAATGACTGCTCATGTCAAACTTTTTTTAGGATAATTTCTATTGATTATTCAATGGATGCACATCTTGCTTAGATTCTTAAAAATTCTTACCAGTTGCCATGTAGATGTTGTAACAAAACTTTAAGGCTTTGGATATTCATGCTCCCCAATTACTCAAACAGTTTCATAAGAAGTTTCCCAACAAACCCTTTTAGGGTGTCCAGAGTCCACCCTTATGGCCGGGGGTACTGTAACTAGAGATGATCACTGACCACCGTGTTTTGGTTTTGTATTCGGTTTTGGATCTGGATTACAGTCGTGTCTTGGTTTTGCAAAACCGCTATTGCGTGTTTCGGTTTTGGTTTTGTTTGGTTTTGTTTTGCAATTTGTTAAAAAATTCCATTTTTGTAGCTTAAAATAACATAATTTAGGTATTATTTTGTACCTACATTATTAATAACCTCACTAACACTAATTTGTAGTCATTTCCATTCAATTTTGACCACCTCACAGGTCACAATATTATTTTCATATACTTTCAGCCAAATACTGCAGCGAGCTGGCTGGATGTTAAGTGACAGAGCAACAGCACAAAGACCATGGAGTTTATATCACATCTAGAAAACATTGCCATACACCAGTGTCACAAACTCACCGGTACACAAATAACATCATTGTCATCAACATCCTCATCCTCTTGCAATTCCAAAATAGCATCCTCAATTTGGGTATCAATGCTTTTAGTGTAGCAATCTGAGCTTTATTAGTTAATGAGATGTCTTACAGCAATTTGCAGTACATTCAGTAAGTAAGACCACTCAGGTTGCTTATATATTTATCCACTAATTTTGTAATAGCGTCTATAAGATAACTGTCATTTTCTTTGAATTTGGATGCAACCATACTGCAGCAATTGCTCCTAGCAAGTCCAGTTTCAAATACCATGTCAAATCCTTTCCTTTCAGTAAATGACTTATGTCAGATTGAATTAATGTATAAATTGGATATATTACATTAAATCGGATACATTGTAGTTTATGCAATGTCTATCTATAGTGTAAACATAGTGTAAACATTTTATATTTTGTCATTTTCTCCCAATTACTGATGTCATATGATAATGTTATGAAGGTCATGATGGCTACACAGTAATATAAATTCTAATCTGCTAAGAAAATATATAATTCACAATAACAAATAACCATTTTCACTCTCAGGCTCCCACTACTACTCTTTTGGTTCCGGTCATAAGAATAAAAATTGTGTGAAAATCATTACCTGGTGATATTGTTCTGATCTGTTTACATAAGTCCTAAACATAAAAGTACCCTGACTGACTCACCTTCACCTGTCAGTCAGACATGGTCTCAGTACTTTGCTTGTTGTGACTGGAGCGTTCAGTAAAGGGAACACATGTAAATCAGACTGGTGTATAGTTAAGTATAATCTCCAGTACAGCTCAGTGCATAAGTTCCTGACAAGGAGGAGACACTGCTCTGACAGCCAAACCCCTTCCTGTTTCACCTTAAAGACACAGCAGACTAATCATGATACATTACAAAACTCGCAAGATACGGGATCGGACGACGTCACGATGACGTTCGCCTTGATTTGGAATTTGAATTGGCGGTAAGGTACCGAGCCGACTCGGCTCGGTACTCGGATAGCCTAAGTTCGGGTGGGTTCGGTTCTCGGGGAATCGAGCCCACCCATCTCTAACTGTAACTAAACTTACTGTTCATGTTTCCATGTTGGCCTCTCTGTGCTTCTCTCTGCAATTTTCAGCAGCTGGGCTCGGATCGCGCTGATTGGACACTCACCTTTCACTCGTTCCAGCATTGGTCTCGTAGTGTTGTGATCGGCTCTCCGATGTGATTACATAATCGGGTCTCTAGGGCGGGTGATTCAAACTTTCTCCTATTTAAACCTGTACTGACACTTGCTCTGTGTCAGTGCAACTCGTTTGCTGTGCCTCTGACTCTCCGTCATTCTCTGTTGATACCTTTACCTTTGGATCTCCTTGTGTACCAGTATCGCCTGTCTGACCAAGTCTGTGGAACATCCTCGTGTACTTCATATCTTCATATCTGATATCTATGTACCAGTTCCTGGCGTGTCTGACTACTCTCTGCCTGATATCCGTGTACCAGTTCACGGCGTGCCTGACTATTCTCGGCCTGATATTCATGTAGCAGTTCCCAGTGTGTCTGACTACTCTTAGCCTGATATCTGTGTATCAGTTCCCAGCGTGTCTGACTACTCCCAGCCTGATTCCTCCACTGCATAATTCCGCGTCTGCTGTTCTCTAGAGACCTTCTCCTTTGATTTAGACCTAGTTTTACATTCTGAGGGCGGCGACCTGCGTGTTCCCGGCAGTTAAGTCCATCCCGCCTTGCGGAGGTTCTTGGTGAATACCGGGGACTCCACATCACTGGCCTGCCAGCGCTAATCAGGATGTATATAGGGTACTGACTTTTAACAGATGTGAAGTCTGAGATGTTTCAAGGTGTAGGAGAGATACAGCAGAAACACAAGGAAGAGAAAGCTGCATCACAGAAAAAGCACAAATAGTACTGAAGGATGGTTGGAAATGCACAGACACAGATTTGGGGAAGGGGGGAGTCATTTGGGCAGGGAGGGGACAAGTATTTTAATAAAAATATTATTCAAACTACCAAATTCAATTCAATTATATATTCCCTACTTCTACATTTCCACTTCAATCACTCGTCAATAGTATATAAATGTGTATCTACACAGGCTTACAATATGCTGTCATTCTGAGATTACAGTATATGCTTCCATAATGAGGCTAGTCATATATATTGTGGACTCTAGGATTAGACATTGAGATGCGCCGTTTATGCCATGGAACAGCCTCTATATGATGGTCAGTTGCGTCTTAGCATTGACGTTATGGCACAAAGTAAAAACTGTTTACAATTTTACCTTTAGCATTCAAAGTATTCTCTTTTATGGTGCAATAGGTATATCCTTCATAACATCCTGTCACCATGGATGGTATACCAAGCAGATTCTTGCTGAAGTGTTTATGTTGTGTATTTGCCCTAAGGGTCATACTGCAGGTTTCTGTCATTCTGTATCCTTGTATGTATATTAATGTTCATTTATTTCAGTGTTTCAAACTCTAGTTGCATCTCTTAGACTGTGTACACTGTATTCGTGTCTGTTATTACACAGGTGCCAATGTCTATATTTGAAATCTATAAATTTGATATGTTTTCTGCCTTTGAAGTTATAGCTTGTTGCCTTAGGTCGGAGTGTAAATCACTTATGTTTGTATTATGTTTTTAGACTGTTGCTTATGTTTTGTTTTCATATTACTGAAAGACCCTGTATCACAATCCCCCTTTATGTATTAGATAGTCATAAAAACAATATAATAGTAATAGATCATACCACAACCATAGGATATAGATTAATAATGAGTGTGGAATGTATAGCCAATAGAAAATGTGTAATGCTAGATACCACCAGATACCTTAAATGTCTGGGTTGGGTACGTATTAATGATCCTAAAAATGACGACAGTCCTACGAGAAAAACCCGAATTCTGACAAGAACTTATACAATATAAGCAGACTTACCTGAACACCAAAGCTCAAGGTCTTTGATGAAAGCGACATGCTGACAGGCAGTCATTCCGAAGACACAGGACTCCGGAACTTCAGTTTGACGTCAGCGCGACTTACATCAATGTTAATTTAAAGCGGCACTGTCTGGACCCCGCAGGCTAAGTGTTAAAACACTTATTAAAGCGGCAATGTCTGGACTCTGCAGGCTAAGTGTTAAAACACTTAGCCTGTGGCGTCCAGACATTGCCGCTTTAAATTAACATTGATGTAAGTCTCGTTGACATCAAACTGAAGTGCCGGAGTCCTCTGTCTTCGGAATGACTGCCTGTCAGCATGCCACTTCCATCGGAGATCTGCAGCATCGGTGTTCAGGTAAGTCTGCTTATATTGTATTCTTTTTTTGTCAGAATTCCGACAGACTAAAGCCTGTCAGAATTTTCAGGATCGTTAATTACCACTTAAATGTCTAAACCGGAAAATAGGAATGCAAACTTTCAGGGCGCTGAGGTGTCTTTGATGGATAAGACTACAAATGAAAGATTAATCGGCAGAGAACAGAATAGAACAGAATACTTACATTTCATACACAATGTCTTTGTTCAGCATATATTGTATTAATGTTATGTACTCTGCCAAGTTAGGCTTTCTTTGTAAATGTGCCTGGCAAAGGAGCCTCAAGGCCTGATTTAGAGTTACACATATCTTACACTTGTGATCCCTTGTGTTTGGAGACAATGTTAACGTGCAAGTGTGGTACGGTGAGGGGATGTAGATGCAAGTTAAGCGTGCCCACTAAAGATTTGTCTTGTTTTGAGTTACACAGGTCATGAAATATGTTAACTTATAGATCTGTCGCAAAAAGGGCATCTTTACATTAAACTTTAAATCCGTGACCTGAAAATTTCCCTTGCTTTTTCTGATAACCCATTAAATTTATCACTTTTAAAGTTTTACTTTACCACATAATTGTGTCTACTACCACAGAGAAATGCCTTTATACCACAAAATAAATACCTAATAAAGTTGAACAGTACTGTAATAGTAAATGTGATTTGATTGATGTAGATTTCAACTATGACTGCATAGATAGTAAAATATGGCACATTCCCTATTGTATGAATTTATGAACTTGTCATGTAAGGTAGCCTTGTAAAGAACTGTAATTGTAATTGCAAAGTGATGAGAATGTCTAATAGTTGGAGACAAAGCAAACACACTTCATGAACTTTGAAGTCTTAAACTGATACTTTCAAACTCAATAGCAATTTCTATTATTAATGAATAATAAACAATTTACACAGCATTACATTAGTGAGCGTGCTTAACACCAAAGGAGGTCTGCACTGAGGTAAGATATTAGCATAAACTTAAAATAAAACTCACAGTGACACTTTGCCAATTAAGTTTATGTATTTTCCATTATGACCACCGGTGGTTAAAACTCCTTTCTATTTTCAGAGTTAAACTATCTTTCTTCCACTTGCAGTGAATGTTCTATGTTTGTTAAGCAAATCTATGGATATATATATATATATATATATATATATATATATGTATATATTATTGTATATATAAACTATAGACAATTTTTTTTTGACAACCCAAAGATTGTTTTAGAATGCAATCCTTACATTCCTTTTGGATTGCCTTAATGCCTCCGAACCCTCTCAAGTTCCTCTATGTCACTTGTATAGACAGGTACCAAAGCCCATACCTTGTTTACAAAATGAGGTCTGACTAATGAGTAGTTATCCCCCTGTTGAACAGCGTGGTATTATAACATGGGCTGCACGATTATCCTAAAACACATTAATTTTATGACATAGAGGATAGCAAACTTTAATACAGTCATGGATTAAGTCATGGTGCTTCAGATGATAGCCAAATTTCTTCCTGGAAATTAACCAATAATACCTTGCCATAACACAACTAAAAGCAATGCTTAGAAACTTATAGCCTATATATAGTGTAGATTAATAAATCAAATTCCAGATTTTAAAGATAATATTAATAATTTGTGTTGTTTTATTGCAGTGGTATATGAAAATGCTAGCTTCTCTCACTGTGGGCCAAATAATTGTCCTGCACTTGCTGCTGGACCTAACAACTCTACAGCACCACCTTCTGGTGTATCAGACAACGTGCGTTACACTCTGATGGGCATTTATACTGGTAAGTGTGATTCACATAGTAACAACTACTGTGTAATAAAAAAAATCGACATATTATTGCATTCAATTATGCCCTATCCAAATAAATAAGCCACAATCCCTAGCTACACAATCATGCTCACCGTTAATATCCTCACTCCAGCTCCCACCCAAGGTTCTAGTCAAATAAGTCTCTAGTATTCTAGTTATATTTAGCCCTTACACAGCTGCACTCATTGAGTTGTAGTCAATCCCTGGAGTCTGAAGCCAATAGAGAAATAGCCTAGTTCTCCAAGAACCCTAAGCCCTCCTTCTTAAACAAAATTATTAACATCCCCTTATTAATCTCCCTAAGCTTCCTCCTTCTGATGTAGTGTGTGGGACGGACAGATAGAATTTCATAAAATATTTAATTGAAGTTCCTTGTCTTTAGCTTTTGTTCTGAATTCCAAGAACATTTTCAACATAATTGCAAACTGATTCACTAGTCTTAGAAACATGGATAAGGTCCTGGTTGGGAATTGAACTCATGGCCCTTGTGACCAGCGCTATGAGGCAGAAGCATTAACTACTGAGCTACTGTTCTGCCCGATATTTCCTTCTCTCTCGCCACTTTGCCAAGTAAACTGAACTTTCAAAGTATTGTATTGGTATTTTGTTGTGTATGCTGGGGTGGTGATATCAAGGAAAGGGCAACCACAGTATTTTGTTGTGAATGTTTAACTGTACAGCATGCATAGGTATGGTATGCTTCTCAAGAAAATGTACATTTTTCTTAGAACTATATAATCACCTGAACAAAGCTCCATCTATATAGTATATAGTTCCAGCTAGAGCTTTTGTTAATTTTTAGCGGTATAATATCATTTCTAACTTTATATGCATATTTATACAAAAAATGAAAGTAATGGTTCAATATGATATCCCCTTAATTTGTATATTTTCACAGGCTGTGGGGTGCTTGCTGTTCTACTTATTGTAATTTTGTTGGATCAAATTGATTTAAAAGAAAAAGAGAAAAATGAAACGGAAGCCAAACCATCTGCCTGGATGTCATTACTTAGCACCATACGCCAACTCAAAGATATACGGCAGTGGCTCCTTATACCTTTGACAATGTTCAGTGGTTTCCAGCAAGGATTTCTTTCAAGTGACTACACCAAGGTGTGAACTGTGGTAAAATTAAGGTTAATCAGTATTGTTAGTTCATTTTGAAAATTTTAATTTAGTTAAAATATCCATGTAACTAAGTAGGATCACACATTCAAGGTCAGAGTTGCATGATATGAATGTAAAACACACAAAGATACAAGGCTTATATAAATTGATTGACTTATATAATGAACAGAGAGTAAAAAGAGTATTCTTTTGAATCAAGAATGTGAAAGGGAAATTAATAGGGTGAAAGATACTAAAAATGAAATAATTCATAAAAAGTTACCTATTACTATTTAACTTACTTTATTGCTAAACTTACAGCTTAAAGTGTAATAAACAGCTACTGCAACACTGACAATAAGTTGTAACAAGTTCCTACTTTACCTACTAAATAAATGGGTATGATAAAAAGCACATTTAATTGTATTTATTTTTCACAAAATATTAATATTTTTATTATTATGTTACAGCTATATTAGGTGCACAGGGCAACCAAATTTGAAAAAAGTCCTAGGAGTATATTTACTAAACTGCGGGTTTAAAAAAGTGGAGATGTTGCCATAGCAACAATCTGATTCTAGTTTTCATTTATTTAGTACATTCTACAAAATGGCAGATAGAATCTGATTGGTTGCTATAGGCAACATCTCCACTTTTTCAAACCCACAGTTTAGTATATATACCCCATTTTCAAGGCTGCAATTACCTTGAATAGTCACACTACTATTGCAGGAGATGTGCAATACATTTAGCACCTTATTTGAGTGTGGCCCCCTATCAATAAGATATCATATGCAACAATGCCCCAGCGCTCACAAAAAAACAAACAAAAACAGCACTCTAAAATCTGTTATAACTAATAGAAATATATAAGGCAGAAATAAAAGCCACAGAAATCAATAAATTGACATTATAAAATTATTTAAATTTTATACAAGTAGATTAAATTTATAAAAAAGCTGAAACATACAATCTAAAATAGTCTGAAGACTCTAACATTATATGTACAACTTGGATATTATAAATTCTATATGCATATTCTAATGGTATATGTATGTATTGATATAAGTTTTATATATCTATCTATATCTATTCTTATGTATCGAATGGTGTTAATACTATTTTTTGAATATATAATTTTAGAGTTCTTTCTTGTGTTTATTGAATGTGAAAGAGTGCTTTCAGTCACTAAAGAAAATTGATACAACTGATGTGTAGATAACTAATTAATGGACTAATTATTCAAAAGGTACCTCCATTTGTTAAGGATTACTATTTAAGGAAGGTGTACTGAACTTTCCACTATGCTTTGAAAAAGCTCTTCTTGAACGAAACGCGTCAACGGATGCCAAGTGGAGGGGATGCTGATCTGGAAAACAAAAAGAAAAAGAAGTCTGTTTGTCCATAAGGAAACTTCAATATGCTGTGATTGAGTAGCTTGGAAGTGCAGCGGAGTAGTGACTCTAAGGGGCTGATTTAATTCGGACAAGTTATTCTAGGAATAACGCGGCGCTAAAAGTATTACGTTAATACGGTTATTTTTAGCATAGGGAGCTGTGAGCAAAAGTCAGCATTAAAATTACCGTACTAACAGTTATACTGCACACTTTTATCACAGTAACGGTAATAGTGCGCAGGCTGCGTTATTCCTAGAATAAATCAGCCAAATTGAATTGGCCCCTAACAGTGTAGATCACCCAGAGCGGTGAAGGATCTCTCATCTTGTGGCCACTGAGAGTTATTACAGCACAATGAAAGGACCTGTCATATTTTGCTGGAGAAGCTCTGTGAAATCTCTGTCCCAGGATCTGGGTAATTTGAACTGAGCAACTGAAATCTTAAGGTACTACAAAAGTACAAAGATTATTTGTTGTGTTCGCTGCTAGCTGCATACTTGATGTCAGAAGATACTGTCCCAGAATCTGGGTAATTAAATAAGCAGCTTAGAGACATGGAGACTTTGTATTAAGTTATTTTTTTTTATCTTTTATATTGGTGTTATCCCCGGATCTGGATAATGAATTAATAAGCAGACATCACCGCATATTGAACAAATCGTGATATTTTACATGTCACTGTATGTGGTAGAGCGATTTCTTAGCTCTATTATTATAACAACGGAGTCAGTTATTTCAGAGATTGGAGGCTAGATTTACTAAGCTGCGGGTTTGAAAAAGTGGGGATGTTGCCTATAGCAACCAAACAGATTCTAGCTGACATTCTGTAGAAGGTACTAAATAAATAAAAGCTAGAATCTGATTGGTTGCTATAGGCAACATCCCCACTTTTTCAAACTTGCTGCTTAGTAAATCTAGCCCTTGGTGTTTTAATTAAATAGCTAAAACTATTTATGTAACACAAGAAATATGTGAATTTTAGATACATATACTAAATTGAGATATTGTGTTGCTTTGATGAATCTTTTATGTAGGACGACGCTCCTGTTTGAGATTGAGACAAATCATGTGCACAGATAGATTTTATCAGTGGTAATCGTCTTAACGGTTATGAGAACCCCAACACGCTTGACACCTACATCGAAATTCCGATTTGACCAAAAAATGAATCCAATATAAACAGACTTACCTGAAACCGAAGATCCAGCTTTCCGATGGCAGCGTATGCTGACAGGCAGTCATTTTAAAGAGCCAGCTGACTGGCACTTCCCAACCCGATTTTATAACTCAATAGGACAACATCCAAGTTTTACATATAATGTTAGATGCTTTAGATTATATTAGATTGTATGTTTAAGGTTTTTTTATAGATTTAATATACTGATATGAAATAAAAATAATTTTATAACGGCAATTTATTGAGTTTTGTGACAGTTTTTTTGTGGTTTCTTATGAAAGGAGATCAATTGCCAACTCTCCTATTGTTACAGCAGCCTTATCTATTTGTTATGATTGTTTTTTTAATAATATTAAGTACTGATTTTTATTATATGGTTTTTTATTATATAAATTTTATTACATTTATATATTTTTCTTAATAAGTGTCCTTTCTGCACCTGAAGAAAATTGTTCTTTGTTTTAGTGCCCCAAATCTGCATTCATACACTGAAACCTACACTGTTCCCATCTTTGCAAACATCATTGACTAGTTTGTAGATAGCTGTAAGGGTTTTATATAAGACACACTAAATTGCTGAAACTGAAGAATAGGAGGTTTTTTTGTGGGGAGTAGGGGGTTTACCATATTGGACATTTTGATTAAAACAGAGCAGTTAAACAAATAAACATCTATTTTGTTTTAATCTAGAAAGAAACAATATTTGGCATTGTTAACCTCTCATTAGATATGTTTCTTGAAGTGCACAATTATTTGTCAGGTTAAAGCTATATGTACTAACATGATACTAATATGGGTAGTAGATCATAAATGGACTCATATACAATTTATGTGCACACTCTATGAAGAAGTACACTTAGCACTTTACTCACTTGATCTAAAAGTAAGGTTACAACAAGGAAAGCACATTATATGTAGGATATTAAAACAAATTAGAGTTTCTTTCTTCTGATCATCTATTTAAAGTGCATGGAAATATTAGTATCTTTTATATCAATCAGTAAAATTGTTTATTTTCGACTTTTCCAGGCCTATGTTACCTGCACCTTGGGGATACAGTTTGTAGGATATGTGATGATTTGCTTTGGAGCGACTAACGCCATTTGTTCTATGCTCTCTGGAAAATTATCCCAGTACACTGGACGGATTGCACTTTTTATGCTGGGTAGGACATTAAATACCCTATTACATTAGGAAATTATTACTAAATGTATGTTGCTGATTTTGTGATTAATACTTGAAGTACTTAGGCTTATCAAAATGCAAAATAGAAATATCTAACATTTATTTAGGCAGTCCACGGAAATAAAAACAATGGGGCACTTATCTGACCATTTTTAGGTATATTTAGACTTTGTGTCTTTTGGATTTCTACTTACTGTATGTGAGAGCTCCTAAGTTATTTCAACATAATTGACTCTTTGGGACATATTCAATTGTTGTTTTTCCGCGCAGTTAATACGGTAATTTGTAGCTGGATTTCAGCTCTCGGCTCAGGGAGCTGCGACCTGAAATCCAGCGAGTAAATTACCGTATTAACTGTTTTTCCGCGCACGATTACCGTAATAACGGTAATCGTGCACGGACCGCTGGATTTTCGGCATTTCCGCCGACAATTGAATACGCCCCTTTGACTATTACAAAGGAAACAAATAAAAGATGTGTTCATATGCTGTACAGTATTTCCACTCATAAAAAAACATTTTTTATCCTCTTTACAGCTGCAGCTACAAGTTTATCTTGTATAATTGGATTGTTGCTTTGGAGTCCTAATCCCAATCAGTTTGCAGTATTTTTCATATTTCCTGCTCTGTGGAGTATGTCAGATGCGATCTGTCAAACCCTTCTGAATGGTCAGTCCCTTTAATTATTCTAAATAAGCAAAGTTGCGAAATGTAGGTGAACAAAATGTTTGCTTTTTCATTAAAAATAATTACTGTGATGTATTTTTTATGTGTTATGCTTGTTTATAAAACATTTTAGAACAATTTAGATGTTTGACAATTGGTTCCAAATCAACAAACAGTAATAATAATGTACTTGAAAGATTTCCCACCCATTTTATTAAGCTTTAATCCCAGATAGCTTATTTTAATATTAAACAATGCCAAAGTTTGCCTTATAACTTATATTTTGAGTACTATCCCTCATGGCTCTGTAGTACTTCAGAGTACTGGCTGTTCGCTGTTATGCTATAACTTTTGAGGAAGTTCCTAGGTCCTGGCTTCTTCTAACACCCGTGCTGATCATAATAAGCTATACAGCACATTATAGCATGGTTCATATTATAATGAGCTAATAATGTGAATTATTATATTGTGCTGTCACCGGTCAGTACAGTGTTGTCCAGTTTATTTGGGATTGAGGGGCATATTTTTTCCCTTACTCACATAGTAAATTATATTACGCTCAACATAAAATAAATCTCCAATAAATTACGCTAATAATACAATTTTACAAACACAGTCATAACCCATCTATTAATGTAGGCAGATACTGATGCACACCACAAAACCCTTTTAGCACACTGTTCAAGAATGTGAATGTCACATCAAAGTCCAATCTTTAGTACCACTGCTTTGTAATCAAATACATTTTTATTTTTTTGTTATAAAATACTGTAGTTTAGCCTCATTTATAGCTTCTGTTAACCATGTGGAGTGTGAAGACATCGGAAATGTCTTTATTACAAGTGACAATTCTGTATGTTTCTATTAGATTGCTTGCAGTGTGCCAGGAAAGGTGCTCCTCCGCTGATGTGCACCATGGAAGAAGAGGTCCCATTCTAAATGTATAGAATTAGACCCAGTGACTTCTTGCGCAAAGCTGATGCAAACTTCATTTATTTTTGCAATATGGAACTGGCTACACTTCCCTCGCCAGGGCAAAGAACACCCCTACAAATATGCCCTCTCTACCCCTTTATCTTCTTAAACTCTGCAAAAGGGAATCTGCAAACCTAAGCGGATCTAACTCCACTTGTGCAAACTAAGGTACACAGCAGGTAGAATGCTACATTTGCACATTTTGTCATTTGTAAATTACCTCAAATAACAATTCAATCCACAGTGGCGCACGCAGGGGGGGTTTCTGAGTCTCCTGAAACCCCCCCTGCGCTAACTAAGTGGCCGCTATAGCTGCACTGTCCTATACAGCAGCCGCGGCGCTGTCAAAGAAGCGTCCGCGGCGGTGCTATAGTGTATACAGCACCGCCGCGGACGCTTCTTAGACAGCACCGCGGTTGTTGTATAGGACAGCGCTGAAGAAACGGAGCTGCTGCGCATGCGCAGCAGCTCTCGCGGGGGGTGGGGGTTTTTTTGGGTCGGGGGGGAACCCCCCCGACAATCCTCCGTTCGCCCCTGATCCACCATACCGGAACTAGACAGACAATATGACCATGCATACAAAAAGACAATGGATCTGATTCATTAGGGCACGCGTTCTTAGCGTAAACCGAATTCATTATTATATGCTGTATTTAGGCTTTGCGCACTGGCAAATTCATCAAGGCATGGATCTCTAGATAAGTGCGCGGATGAATTCATGTGCAGGGCTGCTCTGTTCAACTCTACTACACAGAACGCAGCAGTATACATACCTGTCTGCTCCTGCAGAGCCGGTGGGTTCAGCGACATTAGAGCTTCCGGACCTGCAGGCTTTATACAGTGTAAAAAGATAGAACTAAAAAAAATATGCATGGGATCCCCCTTCCTAATGATATATTAACCCTTGTGCTGCCAGCCTATTGCTGGTAGTCGCAAAATCGGGGAGGAACAATGCGTGACGTCCTCCGATTTTACGATAACCAGCACTAGGCAAACTAGTCAATGCTAGTTGCACTATATCAGAGGAACCTGCAGCGTGGAGTTCCCCTGCCAGTATGACACACAGCCCCAGGCTGGAATCCCTAGGGAATGAGGTCCACAATAAAAATGTGCGGACCCCCCTCTAGGGCTACTAAGCCCCATGCTGAAAGCCCTATGACTTTTTCCACACCGCTGGGGTGTGGGGTAATGTAAGTGTAAAAAAAAAAAAGGTAAAAATAAAATAATTAACATTATTTTCGTTTGTCGAATTACAGGATCCAGCCAACCCAGGCTGCCATTAACAGCCTGGGCATGCTGGTGCTTGTAGTACTATAAGCCACACCATACCCATGGCAGTCAGGGCATGATGGCACTTGAAGAATCACAAGTGCCAGCATGCCCTGGGCTCGCTGAGCCATGTAGTACCACAAATGAAAATTTAAATAAAACATACACCTTTTTTAAACCACATAATTTTAATAAAACTAAAAAGACAGCATAAAATGTAAATAAACTGCACATCTCTTTTATTACACATCATTTTATTTAAAATAATTAAAACCCCAGAAATACTGGATCCAGTTTTATAAGCTTTTAAGGTATGAGTCCTTAATAAAAACCAAACCATTCCAAGGTCCTGTACCTGCCCCAAAAAATCACATCCTAGGTCCTGTAGTTGTCCATAACAAAGTTAGGGGGTTTTACCATGATGTCAGTGATTAGCATGGGAAACCCCCTAGCTTATAAATTGACCTTACATCGTTCAATATTTCACTCTGTGGTGCTTGTTCCTCCAGAGAGGAACTCATTTTTTGTCTTGAACATGGTTTCTTATTTTGCCAAGCCGTATCCAGAGGAATATTTTGGGTACTTCAGGAATTAAGATTATAAGTTTTTTTTTTACAAATACCAGCTGAACTTAGACTAGCACCATAGCTGATGCAAGAGATACGGCAGGAAAACAAGTAACTTTGATGGGTCTAGTGCTTGATTCGGACATGGTTGCATGTGTTCAAACTTGGCATACCCCTACTGTAAAAATGGCTACGACAAAACGCCCATTCCCCGCCCAGGTTACACCCTGAACTATGACTCTGTAGTAAGTATCCTTTATGTGGACTGCATTCACGGCTGTATCTGCCAGTTCTGGGCATGCGCAGACTGGTTTTGCGGACACTATGCTTAAAATCGGCAGATAAGTGCCTTGATGAATCAGGCCCCATATCTGTCATTTGCTCCAGCCAAAATAAAAAGTGAAGTGATACTGCACAGTTGATCATTGTCACAAACACGCTCCCAGCTTTCGTGACTTTGGGGTGTTTTCTGTATGAGGTTACACATGAATCGAGCCCACAGTCTCTCTCTACCTATCACACAGATGATAGACCTACTGAATCGCACAGCGCTCTCACCCCCCCCACACATTTTAAGTTTGCCACCACCTATTGAATTTTGGACAATAGGACCCCAATATACTGTCCTACACTGGCATACAAGGCTTCTGGCTACCTACGGGCTAGCAAGGCCCACAGCAAACAAAGGATTAACTCTTCACACCTCCAGACTGTTACACAGATGTAACTGCAAGCACACACTAGGCTTGTTAGTCAAATGTATCAGCAAATCACACACTGGCATTGAAAGGGTTAACTTAATTGAGCTATTTTCTTCTTAACAGGCTAATGGATTCGTTACAGTATCAAGGATGCCACTTGCTAAATTTATAGATTTACTATACAAAGGTACAGGGCATTCAAATATAAAAAAAAACAATTAATGAACAATTGACATAACATACACAAGCAAAGCAGTTTAAAATAAAAGGGGTTACATTCAGAGTATAACTTGCGTAAATTTTATAATCTGCGCCATGGGAAATTGGCTAGGAAGATGGACAGCTTATCAATGTGGATTGATTTTCACAAAAGACTGACAATTTGTGGTAACTGGTGTCATCTTTTTAAATAAACTTCCATATCTGTCCCCACCTCTGGGAGCTTGTGGTCTGTGACACTTTTTTCAATCATCATCTGCATATTGTCTAATTTACTACCCAATTGTACTATGTGACCTAAATTTTCTGTGGAGCATCACCCAGACCCAATTTTATTATTAATAAATCCCATATGAATTTGTCCATATTTTGATACCAAACAGGCATACCTGTTTGGTATCAAAATATGGACAAATTCATACTGGATTTATTAATAATAAAATTGGGTCTAGGTGATGCTCCACAGAAAAATTAGATCACATAGTATTAGTGTATTAGTGGAGCTTATACTCATTTCCTCTACTTCTCTGTGTGGCAGAATTCTTAATTTGACATATGAGCTGCCCTACATCATGTTATTGAGGAATTTGTGGTTGATCACTACTTTTATTGATTTTAAGTGGCATATTTTAAAACAGAATTATTCTTGTCTATATACTATAGCCAAGTCAGCACATGCTCTCTTTGAGCCAGACACCATGCTGAGCGGTTCCTAAAAGTCTATTCAGGTGTTAAAACTCCATCCCAGGCAAGGATATATCTCATTGCAGGGGCCTTTGAAGTTGCTACAGGTGACACTGCTATCTTCTAACACTGGGATGTGCAGAGCCACCGAATACACACACACACAGACTCTCTGGCTTCACATTTTACACTTTAGTAGCTCCACTTATCAGTGGATTAATTTGATATACCATATTTACATTCCAGTTATGATTTAGGCCTTATTCCCCACAATTATGTGACGGGTTAACCCTTTTAAATAACTGTATGTTCTCTATGCTCACGACACTCATTGATACAAATGAAACAGATAAATACTAGAAAATACAAAGAAGTTCAAAAACAGTAAGTACTAATGATACAAAAAAAATTATGCATATTCTGCATCTGCATATATTTTATTGTTTGAATTGTATGGGATGAACTATGTTTTCTATTGTTTGTATTCATTATTTATTTACCTCCTAACTTATGTTTTCAGGATATGCATTGTGATTTAGATAGCTCAAGCATGTTCCCTCCTAGAAATTCTGTTCTCCCTTTGAACCTTGGCTTTTAACCCCCCTCCCCACACACACACACACACACACTTCCCATCATTGTCCCCTGTGTCTGTGCCAGTGTCTTGTAATTTGTTTTGTTTCCCATTTGTCTCTGTATTGTTTTCTCCTTTGTAGCTATTTTTAATAAGCCAAAATCATCTGGGATACCTAGGGGCCTATTTACTAAGTAATAAACCATGCAAAATTAGCTTTTTCTGCATGATTAGGCATTTTTAAGTATCCTAGCTATGTATGATATTATAGATATCTCCTGCATTAGGCTAAGGTTCGTATTAAACAGCAGTCCCCATAATTTTCAATGGGGATTGCGGTCTGGGGCAATTTAACAAGCTCCAAAAAGCAGAGTGGCCTAACGTCATTTTTAGATGGTGTTAGCCTTTCTAACCTATAGGGAAAGCATTGCGGTTGAAGGATCTTCAGTCTTCCTGCTTTCCCCTCCAGCTACTATCGCACAGTGGCTTTGCGCATGTGCGACCTTAGGTTATAGTAATGTAAATTAAGTCCTCTCTGGAACAGGCTCCTATCGTCTGCGCTGTCTCGGGATGATTTTTTACTAAATTCATCCAAAAAATGTCGCTGCGATGACAGTTGATAATTAACGGAGCAAGACCCTGTTAATTAATAAATAGGCCCTTTAATGCTCTATCTGTATCTCTTTTAAAATAGAAACATAAAATTACAATAGATCTTTGTATATAAAAATCAGTTTGATATAATGATATGATTTAAATAAATAATTGTTCTTTTTTTCTTTAACAGCTTTTTATGGTGTTTTATTTCATGATCATAAAGAAGCCGCCTTTGCCAATTATCGTCTCTGGGAATCTCTTGGCTTTGTCATAGCATTTGCGTACAGCAATCTTTTGTGTGTCTCTGTGAAGCTGTACATAGTACTTACTATGATGTTGCTTGGGATGATTCTTTATCTGGTGGTTGAGTACTTGGAATACAGAAAATCATCTATGAATGCTCATGACACTAACTCAGTATCTATGCCTGAAAGCAGCAATATACAAACACTCCCTGAGAACAAAATTGAAGAATGTTCAACAGGAAACATGGACTCATGAGTAGCAACAAAGTAATAAGGCTCATACTTATTATAACTTGTGTTAGTGGACATCTAAGAAAATATCTACAAAATTCCTCTCCACACTAATTATTGTAACTACTACACAGTCTACTGGTCTACATTAACATGCAATAAGGGCTTACTTACATAGATGAGATGATAAGTGCACTGAAATTAAAACCAAGTAATATCTATAATATAGACAAACATTATATGAGACTAGCCGTGTACTGCTCTACTCAATACTGCTCACTGAATTTTTGGAGTGTAATGTTATGTTTTCAAAACTCTGGTGAGGAGGAAAACAATCTTGGAAACTTTGTTTAAAACAGTGAAAAATGTTTTATCCCATGGGCTAAAACACAGCAGTCTCAGGTGTAAACCAATACCAAAGTATAACTACTGCCTAAGTGCATAGAAACAAGTATCTATTATATAAGTCTTCATGTACCCTTCCACCACGCCTAGAATATACAGTCACATTAATCTGAGGCACTAATATAAGTATATGTACCCACACTCTTGCCAGGCACAGGAGCGCATTTCTGGCAGACACATGCACAGATCTACCATAATAGCCAGGCAAATTTCATGGAACCCACATGATTGCCAATCACATTACATAGTAAATGCTATGACCATGAGGCCCATTGTGTATAGACCCTCATGTTCACCAGCAACATTTCTCAGAGTACATTGCATAGGCTCCCAAGTCATTCCCACTTTCCAGTTTACAAGAGTGATAGTATGTCTTCTTATTTTGACCAGAACCTTCATCTGGCTTGTACATTGTCATGTGGTGCCTTGGTCATATACAGACACTCTGAACATAGTAACATTCATAGCCAAATGGGCCTCAATGTCCAGACAGTGCATGTCACATGGAGGCTCTAGGTGGATGTGGTTTGCCCTGTTCACCAACCTCACTGCATTGAAGTGTGCCTAGCACTGCCACCTATCGCAGGCTGGTATATATTTATTGAGTGGCAACCTGGCACTCCTGTTCCTCTGGGCCCCGCCACACCTGTGACCTCTGCAGCTGCACCACTGTATTCAAGTCTCTTGTTCCACTTAGCAGTTAAGTTGCAGACAAGTCTTTTAATAAGTAAATGATGACAAAAGTGCTAAATGCATATAGATAAATATTACATTGTAGCATTTTACAATTATATGTAAAATATATATATTCATATATATTTAGAATTAATGTCTTGTTTTACACTGCTCACTACTACTACAACATGAAGGTCGTGATATGTGTTTCTATGCACATAATTAACTGTCCATATTTTTACTGCATATTTAAAATAATAGAAGATCTAAACATAAGTTATGTGGGTTATGAAGTAATGTGCCTTTATTAAGATATTTTTTTTTTATCATCAATAAATATTTATTAAGAAGTTTTGCAACAAAATGGGGTACAGAACAAAAATAAGGGAGTCAGACAATAAAAAAAAAAATATGTTATTCATTTATTTACACAACACCAGTATATTCTGCAGTGTTGTACAATCAGGGGGAAACAAATCGAGCGTAAAACAATCAAACAAAAGGTGAGAGGATCCAGCACACTATAGCTCTCACCTTATATTGGACTTATTATTTTTTTCTCCTCAAAGTCCCAATATATTATGTGCCTAAATCATCAAGGAACATAAATGGTGATTTTATGTGCACAATCCGCAAAATCACTCTGCACATGCCCAGAACCTGACAATACGCCACAGAACGCAGCCGTGTTCAATTCATTTTCGAGTGCAAATGATACTTACTGCAGCCCACGATTTCAGGGAGGGAACAGGCTGGGAAAGGGGCATTTGCCTGTAGTCAATGTACAGTGAGGTTGTGTCAATCTCAAGTGCACTTAGCAGTATCCGATTCAAGCTCTGGGCAACTCTTTAGTACTTGTTTTCAGCCATATATTGGTTCGCACTTCTGCCTTACAGCACTGGGGTCATGAGTTCAATTCCCGACCATGGCCTTATCTGTGAGGAGTTTATATGTTCTCCCTGTGTTTGCGTGGGTTTCCTCCGGGTACTCCGGTTTCCTCCCACACTCCAAAAACATAATTGTAGGCTATTTGGCCACTAACAAATTGACCTTAGTCTGTGTGTCTGTCTCTGTTCTGTCTGTCTGTCTCTGTCTGTCTGTGTGTGTGTGTGTTAGGGAATTTAGACTGTAAACCCCAATGGGGCAAAAACTGATGTGAGTGAGTTCTCTGTACAGCGCTGCAGAATTAGTGGCGCTATATAAATAAATGGTAATAATAATAATAATAATAATAATAATAATATTTCCTGCTCCAGCTACAGGTCTAGTCTAAGTGCTGATTACTAGTGATGATGGCTATGTATGCATACTTTTATATGTGTTTGCAATCAAGAACAACTATAAAAATGTATTTTATGTACAGTAGACATTCATAACATACTAATAAATGTATTTTATGTGCATTCTTTTGTGATTTTATATTCCACATATACGGATCTAGTACGAATTTACGATGCTGTAAACATCGACAGTGTTTACAGTTACATAATTATTACGATACTGAACACAGCTACATGTACAAAATACCTACTTAGCTGTAAACAGACACAGGTCAGATCCGATGTCAGGAGAGGGTGACACTTCCAAATTACGTCACTTGCAACCGCGACTTGGATTTATTTTTTTTAAAGCGCCAACACACGGACCAATTTCATGATGGCAATGTTAATTGTATTCCTAACCCTAACCCGCAGTCTAACCCTAACCCTAACCCGCAGCCTAACCCTAATCCTAACCCGCTGCCTAACCCTAACCCGCTGCCTAACCCTAACCACTAACATGAAGGTAGTACTTACATAGGTTCATGCGTTTCCGCTTTAATACCCAAAATGTCCAAGTCGTGGTTGAAAGTGATGTCATTTGCAAGTGTCGCCCTCTCCTGATCTCCTGACATCGGTTCTGGGCTGTGTCTGTTTACAGGTGAGTAGGTATTTTTTCCATGTTGCTGTGTTCAGTTTCACAATAATTATGCAGCTGTAAACACTGTCTGTGTTTACAGTATCGTAAATACCATTACCACCGACATATACTGTATATTGGATGTATCCTGCAGTGTCTTGTTTAGTAGAGTACAGCAGACCTACACCCGTGTCCATCACCATACGTATCTCCAGATCCATTATTTCAGGCATACGTATACCCATTTCACGTACATTTGAAAACAAATGCATATTGTGCTCAGTTCGATGAATCAGGCCCCATATATTTTTTGTACAAGCAGTTCATTTCTTCTGCAAATGCTAAGCACAGAGACTGAATTATCTTTAGATACTTCATTTTAACATTAATCATCATCATTAACATTTATTAATATAGCGCCAGCAAATTTACAATTGGGAACAAATACATTAATAAAACAATACTGGGTAATAAAGGCAGAGAGATAATAGGGTTCTGCATGCAAGCTTACAATCTATAGGATCATATCACTATTCTTCTGCTTTACTTAGCAAAACAATGCTAGATGTCTACTAGCTCTACTCTCCTAGTATTGTTTTATTTGACATATTATTCAAAGGCCAGGTTTATTGTTTATCTATTGTAATGAACAACAGTATAACCAATTCATTTAATCAAAATGAGCAAAGTCAAGGATTGTAACAGTGTTCAGCAGGGCCTCTAGTGAGGGGGATTTCAAGTACCCTGGCCTGGGCCTCTCTCTGAAGTTCAATGATGGCGGTGTTTGGCCTACAATAAAAACAATAAAAACTTGAGCAGAGCTTTTGGCAAGCATTTAACAACTCGTCTGAGCCTATGGAGGAGTCAGAATGTTAATATCTTACCCAGCGTTGCAACTTTCCCACACCAGCCCCTGCCACATTTTATTTTACAAAGCATAGCATTGTGCTTCACAAATCCATGTGCCAAGAATGTATTAAGAATGTTTAATCAGATAGTGTTTACTCACATGATCTCAAAAAGTACACATGGTCAACATGATCAAACAATATAAATAAAACAGATAAAATCAGAAATACTTTCTACTTACATAACAGTAGTTTAGGAGAATTGTGGGGAAATGGAAATCAATAAAAATGGTATCATCTTCCTCGGCAATCAACTCAATTCCTTCCCAGCAGCCTCTGACACCTTCTCTTCATTTGATCTCACAAATGAAAATGAAGTATCTACTCTCTTCTTATCATCCTACTCTACCTCCTGTACTCTTGATCCTATACCCTCACAAATCGGTGGATCCTTGTCTCCTGTGCACATTCCACCTCTAACTAAAATCTGTAATCTTTCTCTACTGGTATCTTCCCGTCATTATACAAGCATGCAGTGATTACTATTCTGAAAAAAAAAATTCTGACCCAAACTCTCTCAAATTAGTGTCCCATCTCTCAGCTCCCATGCCCCTTCAAGCTTCTAGAGAAGCTTTCCTACACTAGCCTCACACACTTCCTTTCCGCAAACAACCTATTGAATCCTTTTCAGTCAGGCTTTCGCTCTCAACATTTCACAGAGACTGCATTGACTAAGGCTGTCAATAATTTTATCACTGCTAAAAACAAAGGCCGTTACGCTATTCTAATTCTCCTGGATCTCTCTGCTGCATTCGACACTGTTGACAACTCTCTTCTCATACAAACGCTACAATCCCTAAGTCTTCAAGACATTGTTCTATTCTGGTTCTCATTCTACCTTTTTAATTGCTCTTTCAGTGTTAATTTCTCTGGATCCACATCTGCTCTGCTTCCTTTATCAGTAGGAGTCCAACAAGGCTCAGTACAATGTCTTATGTTGTTCTCTATCTACACCACTTCTCTTGGAAAACTAATAAGCTCCTTTAGATTTCAGTATCATCTCTTTTTGGATGATAGCCAAATTTATCTGTCCTCTCCTGATCTCTCACCGTCTGTGTTGTCCTGCGTGTACTGACTGTTTCTGTATTTTCATCTTAGATGTCCTCTCGTCAACGCAAACTCAATCTTTCAGAAACAGAGTTAATAATATTTTCACCCACCAACAGAAGTTACTTACTTAACATTTCTCTTTCTGTTGACAACATGACCATAAATCCCACCCCGCAAGCTTGCTTCCTAAGATTGATCCTTGATTCCCAACTATCCTTTTTCCCTACATCGACTCTATATCTAAATAACGCTACATACATCGAAACAACATTTCCAGAATAAACACATATCTTACACAAGTCACTGCAAAAACTCTAATTCATGCACTCATCATCATCCGCATTGACTATTGCAATTTCCTCCTTATTGGTCTTTCCGTAAACAGACTTAAACCCCTACAATCTATTTTCCACGCAGCGGCCAGACTGATTTTCCTTGTAACTCATTATTCCTGCGCTGAGCCGCTCTGTCAGTCTCTACATCAGTTGCCTGTTTTTTACAGAATCCAATATATAATTCTCATTACATCCTCCTATTCCCGTTTACAACTCCCATTAACCTATAGATTGTAAGCTTCCGAGCAGGGCCTTACTACCTCTGTCTGTTTTACCCAGTATTATTTATTACTGTGTTTGTCCCCAATTGCTATGGAATTTGCTGACGATATATAAATAAATAAATGATGATGATGATAAATATCAAAGCAGGTATATCATCTACTCTTCTGTGATTAGAGTCCTTAAAGCATACTTTTTACAATAAAAAGTGTTATTTATGCTACAGCTGAACCAAATATTCTTGGTTTGAAGTGGAAGCTACCTTGCTCAGTCTCATTGGAAAGATAAGAGACATAGATTTATGAAACCTTCTAAACCAGAAAACTATATATGTTGCCAGTAGCAACCATTTAGAGTGTAGCTAACGTTTATCTAGCACAGATAATGATAGGTTGAATATGATTGGTTGCTATGGGTAACACTGTGACATCTCCATTTATAGGTTTTGCTAAATATACCCCTTAATTGTCATGTCATATTTAGCACATCAATGTTTTCAGTTCTGTTGCATGCAGAAGATAATTCAATTTGTGGCTTGGCCCCTCTTCAATTCACCCAGATCTATTTATCTCAAACCAAAACTTAATTTTAACATTGAGTCAACCAAAAGTGCAAAGTCATCCAACCAGGCAGGTTTTATCGAATATTGAACTGACTCATTGATCTAGCATCTATAATTGGTAAGTGGCTGCTCTGTACTTCCACAATAAAATGCACCTAGAGTGGCTTATGTGAAGTTGAACGCAAATTGTGTCCTTGGTGTATAATAAGCTTTTTTACTTCTGGGCAAGCTCACAATGCATTAATTCCTACAAATGATGTGCAATCTCCAACTACTACATTTATCATATCCCCTCCACAAAATGAAATCTCACTTTTATATTGGTGAGCATATTAAGTGTTTCAACATCTATATCTTATTGTCATATGTTATATAATAAATAAGTTTAGAAATGTACAAACAGTAATTTAAAAGCAATAGGGAAAACTTCAAATGAATTAAGGGCTTGATCCAAATTTGGTAATATACAGTATGCAGGTTTTTTACTGCTGCAGATGTGTACCTTTCATACACAGAATAAAAGCCTGTAAAATGTTTTACAATGCATCTGCTCGCACAGGCTACTGATATGTGGAATGTCCCTGTACTATGTACTATGCTGGGAGTTAGGAAAATAGTATCTGAAAGTGTACACATCTATGTTGACATGGGTTTTATTCTCATTTTGGTGAGGTTTAATAGATTTCACTACCTCTTTAGGACTAGCATATTAGGGTCCTAAGATCACTATTACTAGATGCACCTAAAAAACTCACAGCAAAATGGTACACACACTGCAATTGCGGTCCTACTTTTAAAAAATATATTATCACTGTAATTAACAATTAAGCATAGAGTTTTCATGCTGGCAGCCATATGTTCCCAATTCATCAACTACGCTGTCCTGCACCCAGCAGAAAAACAAAGCTTTATAAATTGTGAGACAAGGAGAAAAATGTATTTAATTGTAAACCACCAGCGCACGCTTAAGGTTCTGCTGCCTTGGCAATTCTGACACCCTAGCCCCAGGCATTTTTACAAATCCAATCTTAGTATACAGTATATCTATATAATTATGGGCTTCTCAAAGCTTGTAGTTGTTGCCTTGACCAGCCTGGTAAGCCCTCATGTATGCGCTGGATGTTTTGTGATACATTTTTGGTCTTTGTGCCGTTTTTCATAACTTTGCAATTAAGACCGGCGTGCTCTTTGAGGATGAGGTCAAACTTGCTGGGCAGGAGGTAGACAATATGGAAATGGAGCTTTCCCCCTTGGAATAACATCAGACTTCTGAGGTTATGTGATTCAACAGTACTTCAGTTGTAAGTGCAATTAAAAATGAAATATCCGATTTTCTATAATATATGCTGCTTCAAAATGTGGTTGAGATAAGTTTTTACATATTTAGACACATGTGAATTAACCAAATAATAACATTTCTGTCTGTGGACTCACAGATTTCAACATGCAGGAAATATTTTTCTACTCAACCAAATATATTGCCCATTTTCACCAAAGAAAACACATGCTCTTTGCTTTTATCTATTCCTTATGTAAGATTAATTGTACAAGACCAACAGAATGTGCTCAAATTTTTATTGTGGTAAAATTAAAATTATTTTTAAATCTTTTCCCCCAGGGACTATGTTACATTGAGCCCTCCACACCTGGCTCTATGTGGCCTGAGCACTAAGGGCTGCAGGAGCAAAGGCAGGAGTTGATGCCTCTTTTTCCTTTAGGCTCAGGCTCCCAGATCCAGGGCAAGGCCCTGAGGACCATCCGATTGAGAAGAGCCACCAGTGCAGTGCCAACCCTCTCTATTGCTGTTATTATCCACTCCTGTTGGTCCTTCATCTCTTGGAGGCTTGTAACTATGGAAATGAACAGATGTTCAGACTCTTTGACATGTGTCTTTATTTCTACCAGGAAGCACACTAATGATGACTGTGTAGGGCTAGCATGCGGAGAGGAGGTTGGTGTCCCTGGCAGCTCCTCTTCCAGCAACTCTTGCTCAGCTCCAGTGGTGGATGTTTGCTCTTGGAATAAAGAGAGAAAACCCCCCAAAAAATAATAATGCAACAATTATTTAAAGTTATCTTGATAATCCTTGAAAAGAAAAACAAAAGTAATTATACTTCTTTGCAGTCGAAAATTAAATTATTAGACATTTGAAGAAAATGGTACAAACTTTTGTACACTAACATAACATTGTGTGCTCAATATTTTTTAAACATGGCCCTAACTCTTGAAAACATTTTCTGGCAACTGATTAATACAAACTTGTTTCATGTGTAGCCAAATTCTTTGTTAATAAGAAGGAACTAGTTGGATCAAGTAATATAATAAATAAGCTCAGGGGCAGGCTGGGTCACGGTGACATCTGACCCCACTAACTAGTCCCATATTGGGCCGGTTCTGCAGACCACTTGTGACTGTTTATTTTTTATGTTTCCTCATAGGATGCCGGGTCTACATGAAAGGATACACAGCAGGATCACCCCGGTTCCTATGCACAGTTGGCAGCATGCTACTTTTTTCATAGAGGCTGCATGCAAACACTCTTATCTAGGGGTCATATCCTCTTCCTGTGCACAGTGCACATGCCCCAGAACCTACATCTGCTTCTTCTCCACTGGGAACATGGTTACTTTGGAGCTTTCCTCTTCCATCTGTGTCCCTCATTGTTTTGTTGTCTGAATCACCTCTGTGTGTCCATCTGTCTTTATCACTCCTTTCTCTGTCTCCCTTTGTGTGTTTGCCTCTCTGGCTCCAATTGTGTATGAGCCTCTTCAAACCTCCCCCCTTGTGTGTGTAGGTATCTTAATTTTCTCTGTGTGTACATGTCCCTTTCTTTCACAAACTGTGTTTCTCCCCATGTATGCCACTGACGACTCATTTTGGTGTGACTATAATATGTGTACCAGAATATGGTTATATGAAAGCATATCAGAACCTCTTTCAGAGTTCTCAAAACCTTATATCAGGCTCTGTGTTGCAAGACCAGAAAGATACCACTCCCAACCACAGGCAGGCCCTACCAGAGAAAGGGGTCTAGGGGAGAAATTTCCCCGACCCTCCGACTAGCAGGGAGCCTCAAAATGTTCCTACTGTTTTTTTGTAAAGTTATCCATTTGCTAATTTGGCAATTTCCAAGTAATTAAAGTTCAAACCTAGTGCCTAAACATGTTCATTGGTTAAATTTGAGGAGAGGTAGGTAAAATGACCTCTGAGCATGGGGGCGGGGGGTGACGGCAACAATCAATGGAAGCCGACTCTAAAAGTTAAGGTCAATAACTTAATTTTTTAAATCATTGGTACAAGATAAAGCTCCTCACCCAAGTGATCTAACAACAAGTGCTTCAGGATGAGGAATGTCAGGTTCAAACCCAGTTGAAAGTGAAACCAGTCAAACTATTGCTGAAATTCAACATGCGAATGAAGATATTTGTTGAGAAGGAAATGTGCCAACAGTGATACCGCTGACTCCGAGACAGCAAAATATCTAGTTTACAATCTAGAAGCTCTACAGCAAGAACATCGAGAACCAGAAGAGCGAGCATTAATTTCTACTCAAAGTTTTGCCACGATCGACATAGATATTATCAACAAAAGTGATGCTGTCCAAATGAAGTCATTTCTTAAGACTCCTAGGGGCATATTGAATTAGGATTCCTGTGTAGTATTTCCGGTAATATGGTACCGCAATAACGCAGATTTTCATACGCAACCCCATGGGGTGTGAATGAAAATCCATTTTATTGCGGTACCGTGCATTAACTTCACGACCCGTTCCGGCGCGATCCTGCGGACCGGAAACGTAATTGAATATGCCCCCTAGTTTTGAAACACCAAATAGCATTCCATTAGACTTTAGTAAGCATGCTTTCCCACATCTTCTACTTAAGAAAAATCTTCTGAATGGTGAGACCTGGATACGAGCTTGGTTATTCTGGAGTGTAGCAAAATAATCTCTCCACTGTGCCCCTTACTTACATTTTTTTTAAAAACTTTTTATTGTAGAACACAAAAGATACATCAATATTTGCATTTTACATTTAAACAATGCTCTGTATAATCATAATTTTCAAACATGCATAGAAGAGAGTGTTGGGTATAGAGAGAAGAATGGTAAGAAAGAAGGGTATGTGGGTAGATTATGAGGGAATTAGCAATATTCAGGGAAGGTAAAGGAAGCGGGGGGGGGGTGTAGGATTTAGGGAAGTGCAATATCAAAAACCTGACATTTTCATTTACATATATTAAATACAGTCATTTATCATAGCATACATGTTGATTAATTCTCAGGTATAGTAGTGGAGTCGAGACTTAAGAGAAAGAGATCAAAGAGATAAAGTTGAATGGGGACAAGGGAGGAATGGATTCCAGCTCACTAATACAATTAATGATACCGATTTAGTGCGTATTAACACAATCTGCATTTCTATTTAGAATATCATAGGATACAGTATAACCGTCTCAATAAGGACCACTTGGTTCCTTCGAAGATTTGCATGATATGGGTTTGAACAGCTTCATTTAGTGTGTCAATGTAGACGCCCCATTTACCATGAAAGCTCTCAACTCCTTTATCCATGTGAAAGAAGGAGGCACATCTATTGAAATACAGTGTCCCCATTAACTCCATATTCAATTCTATCACAGTCGGGGATGCATGCCAAGTCCACTGCTCAAAATTGCCTTTTTTGCCATTGTAACAACGACTGTCAATAATGACATAATCTGAAGGTCCTTTATATCTTCCTTCCAGACATTGAAAACTACGAATAGCAAAGCTTCTCAATGTGGGCTTACTTGTAAATTAAAAGTTCAGAAAGGTTTATTAGTTTCTTCCAAAAATTAGATGCTACCATATGCTGTCTTTGCATCTGAGATATATACACTCTATTAATTGTTTTAATATGTATTTTTTGTAGTCTTGCTGAGCTTAAAGCTTTCATTGTGTGCTCCATGTAGAGTAGAACGTCTTCAGAAGATCTTGCTGCCAAGATTCCCAGGACCACAAAGAAGTTATCTCAGTATTTATCAAATATGTGTATAAATATTTGATCTTAAATGTATGTATTCAGAAGAAACCTAGTATACATTCAAGGTTAGTCCTATTGCTGTCATCACGTCGTATCAACATTCGTTGTTTACTGGTAACATAGTAGCGGATTTGCAAATAGAAATGAGTATGTGGAAAAGCATGCATCTATTATTATTATTATTATTATTAACTTTGACTTATAAGGCGCCACAAAGGGTCTGCAGCGCCGTACATTACATATACAGAAAACAGAACCAAGACACAACATGATACACAAATATATACAAACACAGGTGACAGGGTAAAGCAAATCAGATGATATCTGACAGATAGTGAAAGGGATAGTAGAAATCAGCAAGAAGAAGGCCGAAGATTAATAAAACAGGGAAAACAGGGCTAGCGAAGCAGGCCAAGAGGTACAGAGGGTGAAGGAACAGTAGAAGGAGCACACAAGGAAAGAGGGCCCTGCTCATGAGAGCTAACAACCTAAAGGGAAGGGGGAGACACATAAAGGGTGGTACTAACTAGAGGAGAGAGCCAGGACAAGAAAGTTAGGAAGACTGATGGACTTGAATAAAGAAATGAGTCTTAAGGGCATGCTTGAAGCCATTGAGAGTAGATGCTAACCTGATGGAACGTGGAAGATCGTTCCACAACAGGGGAGCAGCCCAGGCAAAGTCCTGAAGACGAGAGTGAGAGGAGGTGATCAGTGAAGTAGTGAGGCGGCGGTCAGAGGCAGAGTGGAGGGGGCGGGTAGGAGTGTAGGTAGAGATGAGATTGGAGATGAAGGGAGGGGAAGATTAACTAAGAGCTTTAAAGGTGAGGGTGAGGAGTTTAAATTTAATTCTGTAGGGTATATGGAGCCAATGTAGTGACTGTTGGAGGGAGACCGCAGAGATAGAGCGGCGGGAGAGAAAAATGAGGCGGGCAGCAGCATTGAGGATAGACTTAAGAGGGTCAAGGCGAGAATCAGGTTAGCCAGAGAGAAGAAGGTTACAGTAGTCAAGGTGAGAGATAATAAGCGAGTGAACAAGGGTTTTCGTGGGTTCCGTGGTGAGAAAGGGACGTATCTTAGATATATTCCGAGGGTGGAAGTAACAGGATTTTGAGAGGGACAGAATGTGCTTAAATGAAAGGGAGGAATCAAGGATGATCGGTCTTGGGGAACAGAAACGAGGGTAGTGTTATTAACAGAAATAGAGAGGGGGAGAGGTGGGAGAGTCTTGGCAAGGGGGAAGACTATAAGCTCGGTCTTGGAAATATTGAGTTTAAGGAAGCGTTGGGACATCCAAGATGAGATGGCCGAGAGATAGGAGGAGACACGAGACTGAAAGGAAGGGGAGATGTCAGGGGATGAAAGATAGATTTGGGTATCATCAGCATAGAGGTGGTACTGGAGGCCAAAGGAGTGGATGAGGACACCAAGGGAGGAGGTGTAGAGGGAGAAAAGCAGGGGCCAAGAACGGAGTCTTGAGGAATGCCAACGGGTAGGGGAAGAGGGGATGATGTAGAATCATGAGTAAAGACTGAGAAGGAGCGGTTGGTGAGGTAAGAGGAAAACCAGGAGAGGACAGTGTTACATAGCCATAAAGATTTGAGAATTTGCAAAAGGAGTGCGTGGTCAACGGTATCGAAGGCAGCAGAGAGGCCAAGAAGGGTAAGAAGGGAGTAGTGTCTATTGGATTTAGCGAGGAGAAGGTCATTAGTGACCTTAGTGAGGGCAGTTTCAGTGGACTGGAGGGGGCGAAATCCAGATTGGAGCCGGTCAAGTAGTGAGTGAGAGGAAAGAAAGGAGGTGAGACGGTTGTAGACAACCCGTTCAAGGAGTTTGGAGGCAAAAGGAGGAAGCGAAATAGGGCGGTAATTAGAGAGAGAGGCAGGATCAAGGGACGGTTTCTTGAGTATGGGGGAGACAAGAGCATGTTTAAAAGAGGAGGGGAAGTTTCCAGAGGAGAGGGAAAGGTTGCGGCGGTATGCAAGGTGGGAGCAGGCTTCGGGAGAGAGGGAGCGGAGGAGGTGGGAGGGGATTGGGTGCTGTGTGCAAGTGGAGAGGGGAGAGGAAGAGAGAAGGGTATGGACTTCATCTGCAGATACCAGAGTGAAGGAAGAGAAGGAGGGTGAGCTAGCTGGAGGGGAGGGGAGAAAGGAGATAGCAGCAGCAGAGGAGGGTGAGAAGGGGGACAGAATGGGCATGGAGGGGGAAAAGGGTGGGCTAAGAAAGGACTGCTGGGAGATGTCATGACATATAGACTCAATCTTGGAGGTGAAGTGGGTAGCAAAGTCGACAGCAGAGAGCGTGGTAGGGAGTGGGAGAGGGGGAGGGGAGAGGAGGGAGTTGAAGGTGGAAAAAAGCCGATGGGGGTTGGAGGATTGGGAAGAAATGAGAGCTTCGAAGAAAGATTATTTAGAGAGGGAAAGGGCCGAACTATAAGAGGCAAGCATAAACTTGAAGTGGAGGAAGTCAGCATGAGTGCGTGACTTTCTCCAAAGCCGTTCTGCACTGCGGGAGCATTTTTGAAGATAGCGGGTAAGTTTAGTGTGCCACAGTTGTGGCGGGGACCGACGAAGCTTGACGGTGACAGCCGGGGCGACAGAGTCAAGTGCAGCGGTAAGATTGCGATTGTAGAAGGAGACAGCCTTATCGGGGCAAGAAAGAGGGGTGATGGGGGGAGAGGAGCGAGCCCAGGGAGGAGGAGAAACTGGTAGGGTCAACTGTGTCAAGATTACGCCTGGTGAGAGTAACCTTGGTGGCCGGGGACGATGAGAGGGGTGGAGAGATGCTAAAAGAGAGGAGATGGTGGTCCGAGAGAGGAAAAGGTGAATTAATGAGATCAGAGATAGTACCGGAAGTGGCCACTGCGGTGGGAGGGAGAGGAGGTCCATTGAGAGAGACCAAGGGAGGAGGAGAGGGAGAGAAGTTTGGAGGTTTTGGAGAGGGAGAGAAGTTTGGAGGCAGTGTATGAGGGATTGTCTGTAGGGATGTTAAAATCCCCCAAGATCAGGGATGGAAGGTCAGAGGAGAGAAAGTGAGGGAGCCAGGTGGCAAAGTGATCAAGTGGGAGACAGGACCAGGAGGACGGTAGATAACAGCAACACGAAGGTGGACTGGGTGGAATAGGCGGATAGAGTGTACCTCAAAGGAGGAAAAAAAGAGGGAGGGTTCAGGGGGAAGAACCCGAAAAGAACAGCAGGAGGAGAGAAGTATTCCGACGCCGCCACCTTGCCGTTCCCCAGGTCTGGGTGTGTGGGAGATGGCCCCCGAAAGAGAGAGCAGCTGGAGAGGTAGTGTCTTCAGGGGATAGCCAGGTTTCAGTGATGGCAAGCAGGTTGAAGGATCTAGAGATAAAAAGATCATGGATAGAGGTCAATTTGTTACAGACTGATCTGGCATTCCAGTGACCACATGATAGTGTAAGAGAGGGAAGAGGAGAGATGTGGATGAGATTGTTGGGGTTGCTCGTCTGCAAGGGTGAGTAAGATATGGAGCGAGGGGAATGACAGGAAGAGAGGGTTGGAATTGGATGAGACGCAGAAATAAGAGGGGATTTGTCAGCAGACAGGAGATGAGGGGCAGGGGAGCAAAAGGTGGGGGAGGAGTGGAGATGGGGCAGATAAGGGGGTTTATGAATGGGAGAGGCAAAAGGTAGGAGTGACATGAGGGAGAAGATTAGCTGGGGGGAAAGAGAGGGAGGAGGTAGGTAGGAGCAGATTGACGCTGAGAGAAGAGCAGCGAAGGGGACAAGAGGGAAAGGGTGTGAGTGGGGAAAGGGAGGAGAGAGGAAAAGATGTAAGAGGGGGCAGCATGTTAGATCAGGGGCCCAGGGGCACAGAAGAGATGAGAGGAGTGACATAGGAATGGGGATGGGAAGTGAGAGGAGGGAGTGAGGAGGAGGAAGAATATGGAAAGGTTCGACATGGGAAGCAGGGGGATAGAGGGAGAGGACAGAAGTGAGAGAGGAGTAAATCATGATAAAGCTAGAGAAGGTGTGGAATAGACAGCTGAAATAATTCAGAAATCAAGAATGGTAAGGGCTTACAAGTGTAGTGAGGAAATGGTGAGAGCACAAGAGGTGAATAAAAAAAGAATGCAAAGGTAGAAGGAGAGAAAAGAGGAAGAAGAGATGTAAAGTATGAGTCAGGGAATAAGAAGCAGAAAGGACAGCAGAGATAGCAGATGGGTGGGTTTAGAAAAAACAGTAACATCAGGCATGATTGGAAGACAATAGTATAAAACAAGGCATAATACAAGGGGCACTTAGCTAGTTACACAAATCCACAGGACAAGAGAGAGCCAGTTCAAAGTTCAAGCTAAGTGGAGCAACAGTGTGGTTTAAAAGTGGGAATCCAAGCAGCATAAGAGGAATCACCAAGTCATAATACTGCAGCAGGCCTGAATAAGTGTGAGAAACAGTCCAGCAGGGAGAGTCCAGGCAGTTAACAATGCAGGTGGTGGAGGATATCAGAGCTCAGGGCTGATTGTTGAATGTTGTCCTCATGTAGCAGTGTTTGCAGGTAGAATGTTCCACTCCTGTTCTCCTCTTGTATATCTCTAACTATACTAGTTAATACACTTGTAAGAATTTCACTTACAAGAATTCTCACTAGCTAACAGCCTCATAGGCTTAAACAGCCTAATATTGCTGTTTAAATAGGTTCAAATAGCCATGTGATCACTTTCATGAGTTAACCCCCACTAATCGCACACTACAAACAAAGTAATAAAATTCTTAAACAAACAAATAGAGGGTAACCATACCATATAAACTACAATATCTGCACAATTGATCTTTTAGAGATAACTTGAGCAGTGGTTGAATGAGATATTTACCATATAAACTACAATATCTGCACAATTGATCTTTTAGAGATAGCTTGAGCAGTGGTAGAATGAGATATTTACCATATAAACTACAATATCTGCACAATTGATCTTTTAGAGATAGCTTGAGCAGTGGTAGAATGAGATATTTACATGTGGATGAGAGAGAGGAGAGATTAGAATACTCAGATAATACACTCTTGTCAGATGTAGAATATCTCTTGTATATCTATAACTATACTAGTTAATACACTTGTAAGAATTTCACTTAGAAGAATTCTCACTAGCTAACAGCCTCATAGGCTTAAACAGCCTAATACTGCTGTTTAAATAGGTTCATCTACCGTAACTGCTGAAATGTATATATCGAAAATATTTTTAATGCTAAGATACCATTCTCTTTCAAAATCTTGTAGGACTGATTATTGAGTGATGGAGTGAATTCTGGGTTACCCCACAATGTAAGGTACTTTTGTAAATTTTGGGTCATTGTTCAAATTCTTATCGATTGCTAACCATGCCGTATAAGTATCTTTAAATAAGATATTATGAAGTTTTGAAGGTGGGATCATTTGCTTAGAAAGATGTAGTAATGCAGCTGGTGCATAAGGGTAAAAATAGTCTTCTTCCAGAGAAATTAGTAAAATGTTCTAGATGTAATAGCCATTCTGATATGTATCTGAATATGAAAACAGAAAAAGGTTCTTACCGCGCTAAGGCCAGGACATCCTCGTAAAATCTACCTCAACAATATAAAGAGGTCTGATACCAACTAAGAAATATGACTCAAAACAAGAATGGTGACAAAGGACACCTGAAAGAGGTTGGCTAATGAGGCACTCCAGTCCCTTCTCTATATATAAAAACACAATTTATTGGCATTATATTAAAAGAGCCTACATCCAGGTATCAAAAAAAGTCAGCGAATTATTAAAAGAAAGAGGTGATAAAGTATAGAAATTATGTGATATAGATGATTAAAAGAACCCTTCCGGGAAGCCGGTCAAGGAGTCGTTTAATTGGTAGACAGAGAGACATATCACAGTAATTTCACAAGTTCATTTATGTGCTGTGTTATATCATACATTATCATCATGTATTCACTGCGTATGGAGTTTTTGGTAGCATATGTGATTACGTACACTACACAGCTTCAGGTTCAGAGGAGTCCACTAAACACTATCCAAAGGATCTACTGACATACGTGAGAGTTGTCATTAGATTGATATATCTATTAACATAATATTGTAAATGTATACACTTAAATTGTATCATGACATAGGTGTGTTGATTAAATAAACCTGCTGAGTGCCTAACACCTATTAGAGTATATAGAGTGTACCCTTTAGTTCATATCTGTTAAGATGACATTTATAGAAACAGGTACCTCACAATATGAATGTGTTACTGGGATACCATATGGACCACTAGCAGGTGGTCCTAACGTTGCCTAGGTAGTCAGATTATATCATCAATTAAGATACCTATTAGCATAATATTGTTAGTATAATATATTTAGGTCCCATAGTGTGTCTGTTAGCATAACATTTTTAATGCAATACACTTAAATCCCATTAGATGTGGGTAAAATAACCATTGAGATCAGGCGCAAACGCAGGATTCGAGGAGGGGGGTTTCTGCGCCACAATACAAGTGGGCATGTCCAGTATGTGTAGGGGCGTGGCTACAAACACACACTGTGTCAAACACACAGATATGTAAACTGTTCCATACACAGACAAGCACAGACACACACAAACATGTAAGCTGTCACATACACACACATACATAAACACAAAGACATGTAAGCTGTCACATACACACACATACATAAACACACAGGATTAAACACACAGATATGTAAGCTGTCACATACACACACATACATACATACATACATACATACATACATACATAAACACACACATACATAAACACACAGATATGTAAGCTGTCACATACACACACATACATAAACACACACATACATAAACACACAGATATGTAAGCTGTCACATACACACACATACATACATACATACATACATACATAAACACACACATACATAAACACACAGATATGTAAGCTGTCACATACACACACATACATAAACACACACATACATAAACACACAGATATGTAAGCTGTCACATACACATACATACATAAACACACAGATATGTAAGCTGACATATACACTGACACACACAGACACTCACACACAAATTCTTACCTTCTTCTGCTGCTGCCTCCTGTATAACACCCATGCTGGCCGTGTGGAAGGAAGGGGCGGGACCAATCTGCCGTCAGAGAGCTGTGCTCACACAGCAGGGGACTGACTGAGAGACGATTACAAGCAGTAGTGGCCGGTCCCGGGAGAGGGGCCAACCACTGTACCTCTCCCAGGTAGGAGAGGGGTTTCTGGGTACTAGGAAACCCCCCCTGGGTGCGCCCCTGGAGATCGTTAGATGTTAAGCCAGATAGTCTGATTGTTTATAGTTTTGCTGGTTGCTATGGCATCATTCTATTATGCCTGTGTGGCGGTTTTAATCTGATGTACTTTAGCCCCATTAGGTGTAGGTAAGATAAACCATTGAGAATATTAGGTATTAAATCAGATAATCTGATTATTTGTGGTTATGCCGATCACTATGGTATTAATAGTATAACTCCCTCCTAGTAAAATGTATTATAAAGGTCGCCACATTAAGCTGCTAGTCACTAGTCCTAAAGTCCTTAGAATCTAGAGCTGTGTAGTTGTCTGAATATTTAGCGTAATTAGTATAAGAGGAATAGCATTGCCTTGATGTGTAGCACGATCGCGGCTGTGTTCCGCCGACCGGCTTCACTTCCGGGTGTGTGACGTCATGCGTCACACGTGACCCAATGTACGTTTCGTCGTTAGGGCTTAGACATGGGAAATTACCCGTCCAGGATAGAACCAGGTCTAAAATACTGTGGACAGCCAATCATCTCCTATGTTTGGTGATTGGCATTTCTAGTAACCAATCATATGTTGCTCATTAAGCGGTCAAGGGGTTTCTGAAACAGTATTTTATTGTTTCATTTTATTGTGGAAGAGAGCTTTATGAATCAAAGCAATGTATAAATATTAGAGATGGGCGGGTCCGGTTCCCCGAGAACCGAACCCACCCGAACTTGCCTTTCCGAGTACCAAGCTGAGTAGCTCGGTACTCTCCCGCCCGCTCCGAATCCAAATCGAAGGCGAACGTCATTGTGACGTCGTCGGATCTCGGGGCTCGGTTCTCGCGATACTTCAACATTATAAAGACATGTCTCCACAGCAATCCATCGCCATTTGACAGAGGGAGAGAGCAGGGTGTACTCACAGGCTGATTAGAGCAGGGACAGAGAATCCAATATTCTTCTTGCAATTGCTCTAACAAAAATCGCTAGAGAAGAGAGGAGGATAGAGGTTTATTATTTTTTTTTTAACATTTGGCACTCCCCAGTGCTTTTGGGGTGTCCCCCATAATTGTGCATAAATATTTCTGGCTGTCAAAAGTCATATCTGGAAGCAGTATCTACCAAATCATTTTTACCACTACAATTGCTTTGCGCTCAGAATGGATTCAAAGCAAACCACATATGATCAGAATGAGCAACCAGGTTCTGTCACCAGTCCTGATGTTAGTGTTCCCAGTACGTTATCTGCCCAAGGCGATGTCAAACAACAGAGTGTTTCCAAATCAGTGCAAAAAACAAAAACCCCCAAAAAAATTACTGTATTGAAGTGAAAAAGAAGTGTTACTGAGCAAAAGTTAAGTGCCGATAAAAAAAAAATTGCAAACATGCCCTTCTACACACGCAGTGGCAAAGAGAGAATGAGGCCTTCACCTTTGGCTAGTAGTGGCAGATCCCAAAAAAGTTACCCAGCCTACAATTGGTTCACAACTACTGTTACGCGTCAAAGCCGAGCTGCAAGATAACAGTAAGGCATTAGAGGAGAATGTTTGCTCTGATTCACAAATGACAACAATCCCTGTGGAGAGTCCATCCAACAGTGGGATTTCTAATCGTGAGCATTCTGCTGATGTGTGCCTTAATAGCCCTAGTGTAGCCAGTGATACCCAAATTGAGGATGCCACTTTGGAATTAGAAGAGGATGAGGGGGAGATTTGTGTAGGTGACGAGGGCACTAATGAGGATGTTGATGAGGATGAGGTTGTTTGTGTAAGTCCTGCACCAGTGGCAGCAGTTCTGACACGTGACAAGAAAAAGGCCATTGACATGCCTGGGCATAAAACAAAAAAATCCACTTCTTATGTGTGGAATTATTTCTACCCAAATCCAGACAACAATTGTATAGCCATTTGTAGTGTATGTCAAGTCACAGTCAGTCGAGGGAGGGACCTTAACCATCTTGGAACCTCGTCTATGTTACGCCATTTAACGAGAGTTCATGGCAAAGTGTTGGGAAAAGCTGAAAGTTCTTCCCAAAAAAATACAAGCACTCCATCATCAGCTAAGACCCTACGCTCACCGACATCCCGATGGCTACAAAATACACCCACCACACCATCCTCATCAATATCTTCAGTAGCGCTCCGAGTTAGCCCCGGCCTCCCACTCAAGGCTGGATGACTCCTGCACTATTATTGATTCCTCTGAAGAAAGCGTTAGTCCCACTGCTGCTGCTGTTACTGCTGCTGGGGGTGAATCGTCATCCCAGAGGCACGTCAAGAAAATGAGCAGTCCTACATTTCAGCAATTAACTGTGAAACAATCATTTGCTAGGGGAAGCAAATATGACAGCAGTCACCCAATCGCCAAGCGAATCACAGACGCCATGGCTGCAATGTTAGTGTTAGATCTGTGTCCAATCTCCACAATAAACGCAGCTGGTTTTTCACAGTTAATTGAGGTTGTGTGTCCCCGTTACAGAATTCCATCGCGACACCATTTCTCCCGTAAAGCAATTCCACAACTATACCAAAAAGTGTGAAAAAAAGGTAGAGATTGCGCTGAAAAATGCCATTCTGCCCACTGTCCACTTAACCACAGATATGTGGCCAATCCAAAGACTATATGACTGTGACAGCCCACTGGGTTGGTCATTCACCTTCACCAGCAGGAACAGCAGCAGCATGTACACCACTACGTAACATTTGTCACAGGCAGGCCACTCTTTGTATCACCGGCTTCACTAACAGGCATACGGCTGACAATTTGTTACGCAAACTGAGAGATGTGATTGATGCATGGCTTATACCACTCGGACTCTCCCCAGGGTATGTCATTTCTGATAACGCCAACAATATAGTGCGAGCATTACAGCTGGGTGATTTCCAACATATTCCCTGTTTTGCTCACACCATCAACTTGGTGGTGCAGAGCTTCCTACGAAATACAGACAAATTCCCCCAGCACACTGCTATAGCCAGCAACAGATCTGCGATTTCTACTGTAGATAAAAATGCAAAAGTCTCAGTTGCACACATTTGCAAATGTATGTTGAAGCCACCCACCACTCCAAGGTGCTTTTGCTAATAGGGTGGTCCTACTCTAAACAATGAGAGTCCCATATATTTGGGCCATACATATGTGTTTTTAAATTGAGAGCTAACTTACCAAAGAGGTAGCCCAGAGACCTCCAAATAGCAATCCAATGTCAGTACTCCCCCTCAGCTACTGTAACAGATTCTGGATACTATATTACTAATCTTGATTAGCACTGGCTTACCTGAGGTGCGGAGTCTAACGATCTCCCCGGTGTTCACCAAGAACCGCCGCAAGGTGGGGTGGGCTTCGCTGCCAGGTGTCGCAGGTCGCGGTCCCCAGGTTCGCCTCAAGATGTAGTACAGCGGAGTGAAGCGGTGGTAGCGGAGTCAAACAAGCCGGTTCGGTACACAGGAATGGAGTCAGGCAGAATCAGAAGGCAACTCGGAGTCAACAAGCCAGGTTCGGTACACGGGTCACAAGAATAGGAGAATGGTCAGCAAGCCGGGTCGGTACACAGGGAACGGAGAGCCAGGGAAGTCAGACAGGCAGAGATCAGCACACAGGAAGACACTGGAAGCTGGAAGACACTGCAATCCACGAAGAGCAGGAGCCAGGAACAGGTAAGTGTTGCTCTGACACTCAGCGAGTGTCAGAGTGAGGTTTTTATACTGAAGGGGATTCAAAATCCCCGCCTCTAGGGTTGTGGTCATGTGACCGCCTCCGGGTGCGGTCACATGGTCCTGAATGCGGAAGTGCGGCTGGACGGAGCGGAGGGGATCAGGTAAGTCCGTGACAGCTACTGACACCAACATGCCTCTCAGACAAATAAAGAACTGGTAGTTGCTCAAATCAATTTATAGGCTATAACAGGTGCATGAAAGGGTGGGGTTATCCTAAAAGGAAAAAACACAGACAAATTCCCCCAGCACACTGCAGATAGCAGATTGGCTGCATTGCCAATATGCATAGATGGAGAGGAAGACAATCTGTTTTGTGTGTAGAATAAATGAAGGCCTACCGACGAAGAATTAAACTGTTTTTTGCATGATTTATTACCTCTACAATTAGATTACTTATCTCTAAAACAGTTGGAGCACTAAATTGGGTTATTTTGGGCCCAAAAACATTGATTTTCCAACAAAATAGCAAAACAAAACCAAACAAAACCAAAACCAAAACACGCAATGGCGGTTTTGCGAAACCAAAACCAAAACACGACGGTAATCCAGATCCAAAACCGAATCCAAAACCAAAACACAGGGGTCAGTGACCATCTGTCACGGGCACTAGGAGTCTTGCCCAGGGATTCACCAGATGACTGGGCTAACCAGAGCGGTGAAGTTAACACAACGGTCCTCTGGTAGCAGGGTGGCTAGCGGAACATATATCACAGCAGATGGAGAGAGGATGCCAATAGAGAATAGGAAAGTCAGTGACTTGCAGCTATCTTGGTCAATGAGTCAGCGACTAGCTGCTGTTGTAGAAAGGCAGATTTGAACACGGAGATCAGGATGGACGTGAGCAGATGCAGGAAGGTAGTAGGGAAGTCAGTGGTCTGCATACAGCAAGTTGTACCACTGCTTATGGTGAGAAGACTTGTCCAGGTGCTGGTAGGTAGTGGGGAAGTCAGTGGTCTGCGTACAGCAAGTTGTACCACTGCTTATGGTGAGAAGACTTGTCCAGGTGCAGGTAGGTAGCGGGGAAGTCAGTGGTCTGCGTACAGCAAGTTGTACCACTGCTTAATAGGTGAGGATGTGTACAGGTGCCGATGAGTGGAGGCATACAACGGGTAATAGGATGAAGACACTGAGAGCACAGAGGAACTTGATCCCAACAGATATGCAGTGTATCCAGCAAAGTCTATAACGGTATGTGTGACGCTGCTGGGTAGAGAGACTTGCTCAGCACAGATATGCAGCGTAGCAATAACAGTCTATAGCGGGTATGGATACCGCTGCCGAGAAGAGAAGCTAGTCCTAGCGGATATGCATATTAAACGTGGAAAGTCAATAACAAATAGGCATATTTCCCTTTACAATGCAGCGCCGCTTTAAATTTAAGCGCTGAAGAGGCTGAACACGCCGGAGATGAAGAATCCGGAGATTCATACATTTACCTCTAGGTCTCTAAATTAAGAGATAAATAACAAGTGATGAAAATAAAAAGGTAGGTATAGATAAGATGCACTGATAAGTCCAAGTGAATTAATTGGTGCTGTGAAAAGGTAAGTATATGTGAATGAGTTAATTAAATAACAAGTGCTCAATAATGTATGCAGAAATATTTATTAATATTCTGATATGAGTGACAATGTGAATAAAATTTATCCATATATGTGCCAATGTGTTGATTTTTGCATGGTATATGCAGGGGCGGATTGGGAACTTAAAGTGGCCCTAGAAAAAATTATTGAAGTGGCCTCATGTGGGCGGAACCAAAATAACTGTAGGTGGGGCCAACACAAAAGTAGGCGGGATTTAGAACTACTGGAATCTGTTTGTAGTAACATTTAGGAAAACCTAGATGTGACGACTTTACACACAGTGGGTCATTTCTAAAGCAATGCAGGGCAAATGCTGCCAATCCGGTGTCATAAAATTACATGAATCCTTTTACATTATCTGCGACTGGTTTATGCCTCTGTGCTCCAACTTATTTAGTTGCCTACTAACACGTATTTCCAAAATTCCCTTCATAGAAACATACCTGACTTTGTTTAATAAGTTTGACTATTACTAAAGATGTTGGCACAATCGTATTTGATCAGTCTGCCAGAGCAGCATATGAGCAACTCACGCACTGTTGTTTCCCTGACATCATGAGATGCAAATTAAATCTCTCTCTATATATAATATATAAATATGTGTACCGTGTGTTTCAAAAATGCATTAATAATAAGCCTTATAATAAATGGCTGTCTAGGTGCGATCGTCACAAAGGTGAAACAACATCTGCAAGAAAACACTTCATTTGCAACAAATGTATATGAGCCCTAAATGTGCCCAGTGATTGGGGGTGGTTTGAATTAACAGTGTAGGGAGTGTTGACAGACAATGGCATAAGTAGAGGGGAAAGCTATTACAAGTGTTTGCTGGTGATATACTAAGTGCAAAGGAGGCATGATTAATTATATTGTCAGTGCAATGGGGGCTGGCCATATTTTCAACAAAGTGATCTGAGAATGGGACCAGTGCAAGGTAGAAGGAGGCAATGGAATCAATGCAAGAACCACTAAAGTATCATCAGAGCTGGAATAAGGCTCTGGGGGGGCTGGGGCACTTAAGATGGGGGGGGGTTATTGTTTTAGATACATTTTAGACAAATACACAGGAAAAACTGTGTGCACTACTGTTAGGTGCACATATCTCGGCCTTCACGAGCAGTACAATGTGAAGCGGGACATACCTCCCAACTGTCCTTGCTGTCTGACCAAATCCTGAATAAGCGAGACATCACCCAAATTCGGGACTGCCCCATCAGATTCAGGACAGTTGGCATTCTGTCCTGCTCTCTCCTACCTGTTCTTGTCACTTACACGACCTGTGGCTGCTGGTTTCTTTAGATCAGTTGCTGCTTGTCTGGATACTGGAATCCTGGAGGCCCTATTTGGAAAAAATAATGGGTATATGAAAATTAGAAAATGCCAACCAGCCCCAGCATTAAATAAATAGCATTCACAGTAAATAATTAGGCCTCCCTCTAGCCCAAACATTAAAATAATAGTACTTACATTTAGTAAATAGATCTATTTCCATCCAACCAGCCCTGACAATAAATTAATGGTATACACATTTGATAAGTAGACCTACTTCCCTCCAATCAACACCCAGCAAAACATTAAGCATTTACGTTTAATATTACCATTTCCCACAATCATTCCGAGCATTAAATAATTCATATTCACATTTAGTAAATAACTCTCCTACCCAAACTCAGTCCCACATTGAACTAATAGCCCCATATCACATCAGCTTTAAAGGTCCCGCCACCCCATCTTAATTTAATAGGCCCCACTATTTAATGAAATAGCCCACAAATAAATTAAATTGCCCCACCATCACCACAAAAATAAAATAGCACACATTAAATAATTAGCCCCCACCTAAACGCCACCATTAAATTAATAGACTACCTTCCACCTATGTGCTATTAAGACAACCCTCCTCCCTTCCCTCATATCACACATTATAGCAACATAACCCCTTTTCCTTCACAAATTATAGTAGCCCTTCCCTGTCCTTCACACTCCCTATTGTTTAGTATAGGCAGCCCTCCCACTTAGTATAGGATAGGCAGCCCTCCCTTAGTATAGGATAGGTAGCCCCCTTAGTATAGGATAGGTAGCCCCCCTTAGTATAGTATAGGCAGCCCCCCTTAGTATAGTATAGGCAGCCCCCCTTAGTATAGTCTAGGTAGCCCCCCATAGTATAGTATAGGTAGCCCCCCCTTAGTATAGTATAGGCAGACCCCTTAATATAGTATTGGCAGCCCCCCTTAGTATAATATAGGCAGCCCCCCTCTTAGTATAGTCTAGGTAGCCCCCATAGTATAGTATAGGTATCCCCCCCTTAGTATAGTATAGGCAGCCCCCCTTAGTATTGTATAGGCAGCCCCCCTTAGTATAATATAGGCAGCCCCCCTCTTAGTATAGTCTAGGTAGCCCCTCATAGTATAGTATAGGTAGCCCCCCTTTGTATAGTATAGGCAGCCCCCCTTAGTATAGTATAGGCAGCCCCCCCTTAGTATAATATAGACAGCCCCCCCTCTTAGTATAGTCTAGGTAGCCCCCCATAGTATAGTCTAGGTAGCCCCCCATAGTATAGTATAGGCAGCCCCACTTAGTATAGTATAGGGAGCCCCCCCTTAGTATAATATAGGCAGAACCCCTCTTAGTATAGTCTAGGTAGCCCCCCATAGTATAGTATAGGTAGCCCCCCCTTAGTATAGTATAGGCAGACCCCTCAGTATAGTATTGGCAGCCCCCCTAGTATAATATAGGCAGCCCCCCTTTTGTATAGTCTAGGTAGCCCCCCATAATATAGTATAGGTAACCCCCCTTAGTATAGTATAGGCAGACCCCTTAGTATAGTATTGGCAGACCCCTTAGTTAGGTAGCTCCCATAGTAAAGGCAGACCCCCCTTAATATAATATAGGCAGCCCCCCTCTTAGTATAGTCTAGGTAGCCCCCATAGTATATTCTAGGTAGCCCCCCATAGTATAGAATAGGCAGCCCCCCTTAGCATAGTATAGGCAGCCCCTTAGTATAATATAGGCAGAACCCCTCTTAGTATAGTCTAGGTAGCCCCCCATAGTATAGTATAGGTAACCCCCCTTAGTATAGTATAGGCAGACCCCTCAGTATAGTATTGGCAGCCCCCCCCTAGTATAATATAGGCAGCCCCCCTCTTTGTATAGTCTAGGTAGCCCCCCATAATATAGTATAGGTAGCCCCCCTTAGTATAGTATAGGCAGACCCCTTAGTATAGTATTGGCAGACCCCTTAGTTAGGTAGCCCCAATAGTAAAGGCAGACCCCCCTTAATATAATATAGGCAGCCCCCTCTTAGTATAGTCTAGGTAGCCCCCCATAGTATATTCTAGGTAGCCCCCCATAGTAAAGTATAGGCAGCCCCCCTTAGCATAGTATAGGCAGCCCCCTTAGTATAATATAGGCAGCCCCCCCCCCTCTTAGTATAGTCTAGGTAGCCCCCCATAGTATAGTATAGGTACCCCCCCTTAGTATAGTATAGGCAGCCCCCCTTAGTATAGTATAGGCAGCCCCCCTTAGTATAGTCTAGGTAGCCCCCCATAGTATAGTATAGCTGGCCCCCCCTTAGTATAGTATAGGCAGACCCCTTAATATAGTATTGGCAGCCCCCCTTAGTATAATATAGGCAGCCCCCCCTCTTAGTATAGTCTAGGTAGACCCCCATAGTATAGTATAGGTAGCCCCCCTTAGTATAGTATAGGCAGCCCCCCTTAGTATAGTATAGGCAGCCCCCCCTTAGTATAATATAGGCAGCCCCCCCTCTTAGTATAGTCTAGGTAGCCCCTCATAGTATAGTATAGGTAGCCCCCCCTTTGTATAGTATAGGCAGCCCCCCTTAGTATAGTATAGGCAGCCCCCCTTAGTATAATATAGGCAGCCCCCCTCTTAGTATAGTCTAGGTAGCCCCCCATAGTATAGTATAGGTAGCCCCCCCTTAGTATAGTATAGGCAGACCCCTCAGTATAGTATTGACAGCCCCCCTTAGTATAATATAGGCAGCCCCCCTCTTTGTATAGTCTAGGTAGCCCCCCATAGTATAGTATAGGTAGCCCCCCCTTAGTTTAGTATAGGCAGACCCCTTAGTATAGTATAGGCAGACCCCTTAATATAGTATTGGCAGCCCCCCTTAGTATAATACAGGCAGCCCCCCCTCTTAGTATAGTCTAGGTAGCCCCCCTTAGTATAGTATAGGTAGCCCCCCTTTGTATAGTATAGGCAGCCCCACTTAGTATAGTATAGGCAGCCCCCCTTAGTATAATATAGGCAGCCCCCCCTCTTAGTATAGTCTAGGTAGCCCCCCATAGTATAGTATAGGTAGCCCCCCCTTAGTATAGTATAGGCAGACCCCTCAGTATAGTATTGACAGCCCCCCTTAGTATAATATAGGCAGCCCCCCTCTTTGTATAGTCTAGGTAGCCCCCCATAGTATAGTATAGGTAGCCCCCCCTTAGTTTAGTATAGGCAGACCCCTTAGTATAGTATTGGCAGACCCCTTAGTTAGGTAGCCCCCATAGTATAGGCAGCCCCCCTTAGTATAATATAGGCAGCCCCCCCATAGTATAGTATAGGTTGCCCCCCCTTAGTATAGTACAGACAGCCCCCCTTAGTATAGTATAGGCAGACCCCATAGTATAGGCAGACCCCTTAGTATAGGTAGCCCCCCTCACTTACCTTCAGTTACTCAAGCCAGTGACTTTTCTCACATCAGGCAGACAGGAAGTGAAGTTAGACTTCCTGTCTGCCGAACAGCAGCCTGGGAGCCCATATAGCAGCAGGCAGCCTAGAAGATTTTTTTATTTTTTTTTAAACAATGACACAAAGTGAGGTGGCCTCCGGGCGGCCTCGTTAGGCAATCGGCCTACCGGGAAAGGTCAATGGCCAATCCGCCCTTTGGTATATTCATATAATAATGGGAACAGAATAAGAATAAAATAAATAAGTGCATTCCAAATATGTATATTAATAAACATGTATATTGACTTTCTACTATGTGAATATAGTTATCCGGATCTAAGAGAAATCTCTGAAATAAAAGTACAATCGTAGATTATGTCCTAATCTGATTATTATAAAATTATTTAGATATTAGATATTTGCCACATACTGGATCTTTCATGCTAATAAGTTAGAGGTTTCAAAAGTTTTTTTATATAAATTTTTACAAGAATAATTAATATTCTCATTCAATCCATATGGCATAAGAGAATGGAGTAAAAAGATCCATCTACTCTCTATTTTGAGTAGTTCTTTCATAATATCCACTCCTCTAATGCCCATTGATACTTTCTCAATCCCAAAGGCACATAGTTGTTCAGTTTTTCCTCCGTGGGCTTGAGGAAATGGCGTGCTACTGTGGTGAGTGGCTTGAGGCGTTGTTTATCCAAGTGAGCATTTCTGATATTTCCCATATGTTCTAAGATTCGTTGTTTCAGAGGTCTGCTGGTCATCCCTACATAAATCTTTCCACAAGGACATTTTAGTACATATAATATTTCCTTGGAATTACAATTAATATAATTATTGATGTTATGCTTGTGTCCATATCTGTCACATATTTGTGTAGTATAATCGTTTGGATTTCTTTCCATTGTTGGCAAAAATTTCTAACAAAACGGATCTTATTGTCAGATTTGATTTTCTTTTTAGGATATATTATATCTGCTCGATCAATTGATCTTACCGAGGTAATGGTTTTCTTGATGGATCTCCTACTGTAGCCACGTTGCAGTAATTTAGCACTTAGTTCCTCTGCACGTTTTTGATAATCTTCACAATTGGTACAATTTCTTTTTAAGGCAGAGAAATTCTCTCTTGGGAATGTTTTTCACAACGGGTGGAAAATGTGCACTATCATTGTGCAATACACTATTGGTTGCCGTTTTTTTCCTATATAGATCTGTCTCAATTTGACTACTTGTTGTTTTTTTGATTGTAATGTCCAAAAAATGTATCTGATTTCTAATCATTTCATGTCAATCTCAGATTATTGTCATTTGTATTAAGGATGTTAATACATTTCCCAAAAGATGACTCATCACCCTGCCACAAGATTAGGACGTCATCTATATATCACATCCATCAAAAGGTCTACTATGAAGGTTCCAAATGGTGTATTGTTATTAGATTGTAAGAAAAACTCCACTGCTCTGATGCCAATTTCATGCCTTATGCTGGTGTATAGAGACTCCACGTCGCATGTAATAAGCCAGGTGTCTGTCTCTAGTGTTATGCCATCTAATAATTTTAGGATGTCCGTAGTATCTCTGACATATGAGGGTAAGGATGTTACATACTCTCTCAAATGGGTGTCCACAAAGATACTAGCCTGTTCTGTAAGTCCCCCTATCCCTGATAATATTGGTCTAGCGGGATTTGTGCATTTTTGTGAATTTTTGGCAGTAAATAAATGGTTGGTGTTCTGGGATGATCCACTTGTAAGAAGTTAAATTCTGATTTGGTGATATCTCCTTCAGTGAAGGCCTTTTTAATAAGTCTATCATATGATGACTTAAATTCTTCCATTGGGCTCTGAAAGAGGGGTTTATAGCAACTGGTGTCTTTAAGTTGTCTGTACATCTCTGTTTTATACATTGGTGTAGGCCAGATCACCACGTTGCCACCCTTGTCTGAGGGTATAATAATCACTCCCTCCCAAGTACCTATATCTTTAAGAGCATTCCTCTCATCTTTTGTTAAATTATCAAAATATCTATGACAGGTTCTAATTTTCAATTTATCTAATTCTTGCGACACTATGTTTTCAAAAACATTAATTTGTGGACATGAGTAGTCTTTAGGAAAAAAAGAGGATTTTTTTTATCAAATAGGTCTCCCATATGATTCCTCTGGGTCCGATCTCTGCTCTGATAAGAGATCTTCCAAGATGTCTGAGGCTTGTGAGTCTTCCTCACATAATTCTACATTTGATAGATTTTCACTATTAGCAGTTCTATCAGATGATAGTGTATTATCCTCAAAAAACTTAATGAGTGTCACACTTTTACACAGAGAATATCACTGACTGGTATTAGCGCTACTAACCTGAGAGGCGCGGTGTCTAACACACCACCGGTGTTCACCAGGGACCCCTGCAAGGAGGTTTGGGCTTTGCTGCGTGTGATGTGCAGGTCGTGGTTCTCCCAGGAAGTCACAGTGCAGCGAACGGAGGTTAGTCAGACAGGCCGAGTCGAAACCAAGGAAGCGAGGTACCACAGAGAGTAGGCAAGAGTAGTCAGGGACGGTCCAAAGGTCAATACCAGTGCGGGCAGCGAAGTACAAGGGAAATCCGGAAGAGAGGTCAAACAAGCCAAGGAGTCAATACACAGGAGGTCAGGAACAGGAATCATAAACTAAATGCTGGAGCTGGTTAGAACCAATACTCTGGCACTAAACATGTGTCAGAGGCTGCTAACTCTAAGGTGCCTCCTGATTGGATTAGGGAGATTTAGGCGGTTTAGACATGCTGGCTGCAGACAGGTGAGTAGAGATAGAGTTCTGCTGCTAGGCAACAGGACGTGAATTGCGGAGAGAAGGTGTCCGTCTCCGGTGCCTGTGGAGAGCGCAGAGACGGCACCCGACAGTATCCTCCCCTTCCTTCTTACGGGTAGTGCAGGAATCCCACAGAAATCTTGCCAACAAACGTGGAGCATGAATATCCTCTTCATAGACCCAAAATCTCTCCTCTGGGCCGTAGCCCTTCCAATGGATAAAAAATTGGCGTTTTCCTCTAGAGATACGAGATTCCAGAATGCGTTCTACCAGAAATTCTTCACCACGAATGGTCTTGACAGGAGGAGGTGGAGAGGTTTTGCTGGAGAATTCGTTGAGAATGAGTGGTTTAAACAGAGATATATGGAAGGTATTATAAATCCGAAGGGAAGCTGGTAGATGAAGTCTGTAGGTGACAGGGTTTATCACATGAGAGATGGAAAAGGGTCCAATATAGCGTGGAGCTAATTTCATTGTGGGAACCTTGAGTCTAAGGTTGCGGGTAGCTAACCAGACTTTGTCTCCTACCCGAAGCACAGGGAGATTCCTTCTATGCCGATCTGAAAAGTGTTTGTAACGGTCAGAAGCTTGTAGTAATCTGGAACGTACTTGGGACCAAATTTGAGAAAAATTGTGTACCATATTCTGCGCAGCAGGTATCGAGGAATCAGAAAGATCAGAGAAGGTGGGGAGAATGGGATGTCTCCCGTAGATGGTAAAGAAGGGAGAGTTACCCGTGGACTCGTGTTGGTGGTTATTATGGGTAAACTCTGCCCAGGGTAAAAGTTCACTCCAGGACGACTGTTGATCCGAACAGTAGTACCTCAGAAATGCCTCCAGTTCCTGATTGGTCCGTTCAGTCTGCCCATTAGTTTGCGGGTGGTACCCGGAGGAGAATTTTAGGCTGATCCTAAGCTGTTTGCAAAAGGATCTCCAGAATTGGGAGACAAATTGGACTCCACAATCAGAAATTATGTCCCTTGGGCAGCCGTGAAGGCGAAAAATCTCTCGGATGAACAGGAGAGCCAGCTGTGAGGCAGAAGGTAATCCCTTGAGGGGAATGAAGTGGGCTAATTTTGAAAAGCGGTCTACCACCACCCAGATTGTGTTAAAGCCTTGACTGGCAGGAAGGTCTGTAATGAAGTCCATGCTGATACTGAGCCATGGAAGGTCCGGAATGGGCAGAGGATGGAGAAGACCGGCAGGGGGTCTCCTCGGGATCTTGTGTCAGGCGCAAACCTCACAAGCACGGATGAATTTCAGGACATCCGAGGGCAATGAGGGCCACCAATAAAGGCGAGATAGAAGAGCAACTGTCTTCTTAACCCCAGCATGACCAGCGAATTTGGTGTTATGAGCCCATCTTAGGAGTTTAATGCGTAGATGTTCCTGTACAAAAGAACGACTAGGAGGAGTTGTCTTAGATGAAGAATTGGTCAAGGCTAGAATCGTGGAGGGGTTGAGGATGGGTTTAGCAAGCATGGGTGACAAGACATCAGAGGAATCAAAAGATCTGGACAGTGCGTCAGCACGCAAATTCTTGGTACCGGGCCGGAAGGTCAATATCAGCTGGAATCTGTTAAAGAATAGCGACCAGCGGGCCTGGCGAGGGTTCAGGCATTGTACAGACTGTAAGTAGGTGAGATTTTTATGATCCGTAAACACCGTGATGGGAAAGCGTGCCCCCTTCAACAGATAGCGCCATTCCTCTAAGGCGGTCTTGATGGCGAGAAGTTCTTTGTCACCAATCTCATAGTTGGCCTCACTGGCGGAGAACTTCTTGGACAGGAAACCACAAGGAATGGGAAGACCTGCAGAATTCTTTTGAGACAGCACCGCTCCAATCCCAACAGAGGATGCGTCGACCTCCAGGAAGAACGGTTTGTTTTGATCGGGTTGGGATAAGACGGGTGCAAGCATAAAGGCCTTCTTAATGGCTAGGAAAGCTGGTACTGCCTCTGGTGGCCAGGATTTAGATTGTCCACCCTTCCGAGTAAGAAGAGTAATGGGAGAGATTAGCGTGGAAAATCCCTTAATGAATTGGCTATAGTAATTTGTAAAACCAATAAAACGCTGGGTAGCTTTGAGACCGGGAGGCTGAGGCCAATTGTGAAAAGCTTCCAATTTGCTGGGATCCATCCGAAGGCCAGAACCTGAAACTATATACCCCAGGAAGGTAACTTGAGAGCAATTGAAGAGACACTTCTCTAATTTGCAGAACAAGTGATTAGAACGTAAACGAGAAAGAACTTCTTTCACATGAAGAATGTGAGTAAACAGGTCTTGTGAAAAAATTAGGATGTCATCCAAATATATAACCACCGACTGATAGAGTAAATCTCTGAATATCTCATTAACAAAGTCTTGAAAGACGGCGGGGGCATTAGAGAGCCCAAAAGGCATCACCAGGTATTCATAGTGGCCGTCTCTGGTATTAAATGCGGTTTTCCACTCATCTCCTCTGCGAATTCTGATCAGGTTGTAGGCCCCTCTGAGGTCCAACTTAGTAAAAATTTGTGCCCCTCTAATACGGTCAAATAGTTCCGAAATTAAAGGAAGGGGGTAACGATTTTTAATCGTGATGGCATTTAGTCTCCTGTAATCAATGCACGGTCTGAGAGAGCCGTCCTACTTCTTTACAAAAAAGAAGCCTGCACCTGCTGGAGAAGATGACTTCCTGATGAATCCCCTCTTGAGGTTCTCGGCAACATACTCGGACATAGCTTGTGTCTCGGGTAAAGACAGAGGATATACCCTACCTCTAGGAATACTTTTTCCAGGGATAAGGTCGATAGGGCAATCCCAAGGCCGATGGGGAGGAAGGAGTTCAGAAGCGGTTTTAGAAAATACATCAGAAAACCCAGAGTAAGCTTCATGAAGACCAACCAGGGAAGATGTGCAGAGGCAGGCCAGCTTGGATTTCAATGGAGAAACGGATCTCAGGCACTTCTTGTTGCAGGAGGGACTCCAGCGGATAACTTGTGCTCATTGCCAGTCAAATTGTGGAGCGTGAAGTTTAAGCCAGGGTAACCCCAGGATGATAGGGTTAATGGACTGTGGAAGCACAAAAAAACTTATGAACTCGGAATGAAGCGCTCCTACTTCCATCTGGAGCGGAGGAGTAGAGAGAGAGATTGCGCCATTGGAGACTCTATTCCCATCAACTGCCGTGAGCATCAAATGTTGGGTCAACGGTATCGTATCGAGACAGAGTTCAGTTACCAACTTGGAGGAAATAAAGTTTCCTGCGGACCCCGAGTCCACAAAGGCCCAGGTGGGAAATGGGCCATTGGGGGAAACCAAGGTGATAGGCATCAAAAACTCGGACTCCTTCCGAGAGTAGGGAGAAAGGCACTGGGGTCCTAGGTTGACTTCCCTATTATCACCTAGGAGGTGGCGTTTTCCCAGCCTCTTGGGACAAACGGAGAGGAGATGACCTGGTTCACCACAATATAAACAGAGGCGGTTCCTCATTCGTCTTTCACTTTCCTCTGGAGAGAGACGGGAACGGCCGATCTGCATGGGCTCCTCCAAGGGTAGAGTAGTAGGGATAACGTTGAGTGCCAACCGAGGAAAAGGTCGGCGAGTGTGATCCCTTTCGAGAGCCCGTTCCATGTTGTGAATGTCCACTTTGATACAGAGGGATATGAGGTCGTCCAGGTTGGGAGGAAGGTCACGAGAGGCTAAATCGTCCTTTATGCGATCATTAAGGCCTTGCCAGAAGGTAGCGATGAGAGCTTCATCGTTCCATCTGAGTTCGGCTGCTAGTGTCCTAAATTGTACCGCATAATGTCCTGCCGTAAGGGAGCCTTGGTGTAACCCTAGGAGACCGGAGGCAGCGCAAGAAACTCTTCCGGGTTCGTCAAATACTTTTTGGAACCTCTCAATGAAGACCACAGAATTTTGAAGCACAGGATCATTCTGTTCCCAAAGCGGAGAAGCCCAGGCTAATGCCTGCCCGGAGAGGAGGGAGATCAAATAAGCCACTTTAGCTCTTTCCGAGGAGAAATTTTCGGGAGCCAATTCAAATTGAATAGAGCTCTGGATAAGGAAACCACGCCATCATATTTCTCAGGAGGAGGGATGCGGAGGCATCTGGCAGCTCGGTGCTAGAAGTGATGGTAGGAGCTGAGGCAGTGGAGGATGAAGTGGTCGTGGAAAGAGTAGGTAGTGAGGCTTGATGAGAGTCCAGAGGTAAGACCACTCCCTGAATACTTTGCAGCGATTGTGCCTGATTGGATTCTTGCCGTTCCACTCTTTGACCCAGGTGCAGTAATAAATCGCAGGCCGAAGGTTCGTCCGGTCCGCTCATGGCCAGAGTATTCTGTCACACTTTTACACAGAGAATATCACTGACTGGTATTAGCGCTACTAACCTGAGAGGTGCGGAGTCTAACACACCACTGGTGTTCACCAGGGACCCCCGCAAGGAGGTTTGGACTTTGCTGCGTGTGATGTGCAGGTCGCGGTTTTCCCAGGAAGTCACCAGTGCAGCGAACGGAGGGTAGTCAGACAGGCCGAGTCAAAACCAAGGAAGCGAGGTACCACGGAGAGTATGCAAGAGTAGTCAGGGACGGTCCAAAGGTCAATACCAGTGCGGGCAGCGAAGTACAAGAGAAATCCGGAAGAGAGGTCAAGCAAGCCAAGGAGTCAATACACAGGAGGTCAGGAACAGGAATCATAAACTAAATGCTGGAGCTGGTTAGAACCAATACTCTGGCACTACACATGTGTCAGAGGCTGCTAACTCTAAGGTGCCTCCTGATTGGATTAGGGAGATTTAGGCGGTTTAGACATGCTGGCTGCAGACAGGTGAGTAGAGAGAGAGTTCTGCTGCTAGGCAACAGGACGTGGATTGCGGAGAGAAGGTGTCCGTCTCCGGCGCCTGTGGAGAGCGCGGAGACGGCACCTGACAATGAGTTTGAGTTTTCTTGTGAAAAGATTCAAGTCTCTTTCCCAGGAGAAACGATCAAGATCAACGGTGGGAGAAAAGGATAATCCTTTGCTTAGTAGTTTAATGTGTGACATGGTTAGAGTTTGGTTAGATAGATTGATAATCTGCAGGGCTTGTTCTTCATTTATTTGCCCCTCTGTTGTCTCCTGTTCCTGTTCATAAGTTTCTGATGACTTCTCCTGGTCCGCTTTGGTTCTTTCCTCCTGGTGGTCTTTGAGCTTCCCCCAAAAAAGAAGATAGAGAGGTTCTCTGGAATTTAGATGGCCGTCTTCCCCTATACAATGACCTGCTATCATTTTCATTTTCTGAAGACTCGATCTCCGAGGACTCATAACTTCTTGTTCTCTCCTGTGTGTCTTTTTGGTAAATGGTTCTTTTCCATTTAAAGATATTACCAGTTGCGTAATCTTTCTTTTCGCGCATGTATTTAGATTTCTTTCAATAATGTTTTTTTCAAAAATTTCCAAATCTTTTTTAATTTTTTCATATATTTTTAGGAAAAAATCCGAAGTTTCATATTCTTTAAGTTTTAAACTTAATTGTTTTATGTCTTTAGAGTAGGAGTCCAATATAATTAAGTTGTGTTTTAATGTAATCTGCATGAGCTCCGTAGAGCATTTAAGGAGAGTTGTTTCCCACTCTCCTTGTAATTCAGGAGTAGCCAGGTCATATGTTGGGTGTAACTTAGGTCTCAGACCTCTAGGGGTAATCGATTGTTTCAAGTAATTTTGCGTAGTGGTCATATTCCACCAGGTCCTTGATTGTTTTTGAAGGAGTGTTTTTAGTTTGTTAAGATCTTCCAGCCACATACTATCAGTATGGGCTGTATCACAGTCTCCTCTATCTGGGAATATAGACTGTAAATTCTCCTTCCATTTTTCGCATCTATAACTAAGATCTGCTTGTAAATTAAAGGTAGTCATTTTGGAGAATTCAAAGTTATCCTATTTGTACAAAGAGGCTTGTGAGTAATTTTATCCTGGATGGGTATTCATTTTTAAAGTACTGTATCCCAAGGTTTAATATATGTTTAGAATGTCTATTTATATTGTACTTTTATTTCAGAGATTTCTCTTAGATACGGATAACTATATTCACATAGTAGAAAGTCAATATACATTTTTATTAATATACATATTTGGAATGCACTTATTTATTTTATTCTTATTCTGTTTCCATTATTATATGCATATACCATGCAAAAATCAACACACTGTCACATATATGGATACATTTTATTCATATTTTCACTCATATCAGAATATTAATAAATATTTGTGCATACATTATTGAGCACTTGTTATTTAATTAACTTATTCACATATACTTACCTTTTCACAGCACCAATTAATTCACTTGGACTTATCAATGCATCTTATCTATACCTACCTTTTTGTTTTCATCACTTGTTATTTATCTCTTAATTTAGAGACCTAGGGCTAGATTTACTAAGCTGCGGGTTTGAAAAAGTGGAGATGTTGCCTATAGCAACCAATCAGATTCTAGCTGTCATTTTGTAGAAAGCACTAACTAAATGAAAGCTAGAATCTGATTGGTTGCAATAGGCAACATCCCCACTTTTTCAAACCCGCAGCTTAGTAAATCTAGCCCCTAGGGTTTTTCCCATCTTCACCATCACCTTTTTTTATTATTTATTTTTCCAATCACCCCTCACATGCATATATATTGTCTACACATTGCATGTATATATATATACTGCTTGCATATACTGTCCTCCGAATCTCAGTATAGTCATATAATTTGTCCTTTAAAATTTCTGCTTTTATTATATATTTATACATTGCTTTGATTCATAAAGCTCTCTTCCACAATAAAATTAAACAATAAAATACCGTTTCAGAAACCCCTTGACTGCTTAATGAGCAACATATGATTGGTTACTAGAAATGCCAATCACCAAACATAGGAGATGATTGGCTGTCCACAGTATATTTGACCTGGTTCTATCCTGGACGGGTAATTTCCCATGTCTAAGCCCTAACGACGAAACGTACGTTGGGTCACGTGTGACGCATGACGTCACACACCCGGAAGTGAAGCCGGTCGGTGGAACACAGCCGCGATCGTGCTAAACATCAAGGCAATGCTATTCCTCTTATACTAATTACGCTAAATATACAGACAACTACACAGCACTAGATTCTAAGGACTTTAGGACTAGTGACTAGCAGCTTAATGTGGCGACTTTTATAATACATTTTACTAGGAGGGAGTTATACTATTAATACCATAGTGATCGGCATAACCACAAATAATCAGATTATCTGATTTAATACCTAATGTTCTCGATGGTTTATCTTACCTACACCTAATGGGGCTAAAGTACATCAGATTAAAAACGCCAAACAGGCATAATAGAATGATGCCATAGCAACAAGCACAACTATAAACAATCAGACTATCTGGCTTAACATTTAACAATCTCAATGGGTTATTTTACCTCCTCTGAACCTGAATCTATGTAGTGTACGTAATCACATATGCTACCAAAAACTCCATACGAAGTGAATACATGATGATAATGTATGATATAACACAGCACATAAATGAACTTGTGAAATTACTGTGATACGTCTCTCTATCTACCAATTGAACGACTCATTGGCAGGCTTCCCAGAAGGGTTCTTTTAATCATCTATATCACATAATTTCTATACTTTATCACCCCTTTCTTTTAATAATTCGCCGACTTTTTTGATACCTGGATGTAAGCTCTTTTAATATAATGTCAATAAATTGTGTTTTTATATATAGAGAAGGGACTGGAGTGCCTCATTAGCCAATCTCTTTCAGGTGTCCTTTGTCACCATTCTTGTTTTGAGATGTATCTAAATATGGGTGATCTATTAAAAACTTGAATGTCTGGAAACCCCAACCCCCTCTTTCTTTTGGGTAGCGTCAATCTCTGTCTCACTATTTTCGATTTTCTGTGCTGCCAAATGAATTAATGTGTAATTTTTGTTAATCGCAACGGGAAGCATGAGCATGGGTTATGTAAGTTTGGTGAAAATAATACTTTTAATAATTGCCATCCTTACCATCAATTAAACTCTTGATGTTTCCAATTGTTCAGTTGTGATTGAATTGTATTAATGGTAGGAGAAAAATTATATTGATATAGCTGAAGTGGAGAGGGGGTTATTTGTATCCCTAAGTATTTGAGCGCAGCTTTCACTACTCGAAATACCCCAGGGTCATGCTGATGTTGCTTTTTTTGTTTGGGGGTTGCCTAAATAGAGTATTTCTGATTTTTGAAAATTTATTTTATAACATGGGCAAATTTTTCTATAGCATCAAGAATTACTGGGATAACAGCTTCTGGTTTGGAAATGAAAAGTAGCATATCATCAGCGAAAAGGGAGGGTTTTACTTCCGTATTCCGAAATGTGATTCCCAAGAACAGTCGAGTTTGCCTAAGGGCTACAGCTAAGGGTTCCAGTACAGTAGCGAATAAAGTTAAATGGAGTGTCCCTCCTGCGCTCCTGTGTGATGGGGAAGGGGGTAGGGGATGCAGCCTATTATTCCCTTGGAAATACCTACTAAACTTCCATAAATACAGTAAATATAGCACAAAAAATCTGGAAAAGGCGCAGGTAGGAAGGTAATTGAATCAGCGGGTATCTAAGTGCCAAACACTGCCTGAGCATGTATAAATCACAACACATTAAAACAGAATAAAATGTTCATAGTCACAATGGTATGCGCTATCAATCCCAATGTCCAATGTAACAAGATCATCTAAATGGGAATCCCAATGATCGTCAGGTATGTTCTCATATATGTCCACAGGTTCCGCCACATGATTCATATATAATCAGAAGACAAGAAGAAAAACATTGATTCCCCAATAGTGTAGTAATGCAAAATAAAGCGTTTATTAAACAACGGATAAAATTCACTTACATTTAGTAAGGAGCACAGTGCACATCAGGGTATCTTTAACACGCAGCCAAATTCCTACTAGTGATCCATATTGCGGTCAAGCTCCGTGTCACTTCCGGGTTTGGTTGTCCCGGTAACCAGTCTCAACTCGCATTGAAATCATACGCGTTTCGCCACTAAGACTTCGTCAGGGGTGCTGACGAAGTCTTTGTGACAAAACGCATATATCAGGAATATTAAAATTGGATTGGAAACTCATAATCTGTCAAACCATTTTAGAACAACTCATCAACAAGATCCGTCAGGATTACGTTTTTTAGGCATCAAATCAGTTAAAAGACATTGCAGAGGAGGAGATTTCAATACAGCACTAAACCAGGAAGAGTCAAAATGGATATTTACTTTAGGTCCTTTATCAGCTATGGGACTAAATGTAGATTTTGAATTAAAATCCTTTTTATAACCTTTTTACTTGTCATATAATCCTATTTTATTTACATCATCTTTGAGATGCTGAATATTTTATTACTGATTATCCAATATATATTTTTTATTTTACATTTGAATATTACAATTATTTGTGTAAGGTGATTGATTTATCCACTTTGCCTTTAAGATGAGGCTTCTGTATGAAGCTTGATTTACTAATTATTGCGGCTTACTGCTTAATTGGTATTTATTGTTAGCAGACGAGTATCATATCCTATATAAAGTATTACTTAGCTCCCATTGGTTATCCCCTGATGAAGTCGCATAGGGTCAATGAGAGCTGAGACTTGTTACCTGGCAACCACTACCCAGAAGTCACTCCGACAGCGTGCTGGGAATCTATTCCCTCCGAGGACGGAGACTCTGCATTACCGTCACCACGGGAGTCTGGAACCAGCTGTAAAAGAAACCTTGTTACACACTTGTTTACTTACAAAATGTAAGTTTAACTTCTCTTGGTCTTCTAATATATGTTTAGTACATTTTTACACTAGCGGAGCAACCGTTTCTCTTTTTATATCCTTTTCCTTATGTGGGACAATTTGGAGAGGAATTAGGAACACCGTGGAGCAGGGTTGTCCAACCCACGGCCCGCGGGCCACATGCGGCCCAGCACTCCTGTAAATGTGGCCCAGAAGGAGTTTTGATTGTGGCAAGGGGGCAGCACTGTTAATGGGGGAAAAAAATCCTGCAAGAAAAAGAAAAGAAAATACTTACCTTGCGGTCACACGGTCACGTCAGCTGGTACTCCAGCTCCCTCCCTTGTCTCCTCCTCCGTGCGGTGCTCGCAGTGAATGTCGGGCATGATGTCATCACGCCCAACATCCATTGCGGAGCGCAACACAGAGGAGTCACCCGCGCGAGAAGAACAATCAGCAGCACAGAATTGGAGAAAAGAGAAGAGGACAGGAGAACAAGCCGATTAAAAGGTAAGTTAAGGGGGATTTTTTTTTATTATTTCAAGGGACGCTGACCAGTGAATAAAAGTCACCTGGTCCTGGAGCATCATGGACCTTATCTCCCTGCTACATACTTCTACTTGTATTACTAATGGGGCGTTATATATTATTCTCTTTGGCCCATTATAAGTTGTTATCCCTTAACTAACATAGTGGTGTAATTAGCAAAACAGGTCACAATTTGGGGTCACAGTGATGTATATGTCAGGTACCACAGGCCTGGTCAGGGCACCCTGATATACAATGCCTGGCTTAAATGCACTTTATTGATATTGCATCGAAACAATACAAAAAGTGTATATAGTATAATAACTAGAGAGGATTTTTTGAAAGGTAAGTATAGGGGGATTTTAAAAAAAAAGTTTTATATATATATATATAAAATCACTTTTTTTCTCATATATATATGTTAACTATGTTTTTAATGGTTTTTTTGGATGATCAGCTATCGTTATTGTTAGTGTATCTTATGAGCGACCCAAACCAACTCGTCGTCTTCCAATGTGGCCCAGGGAAGCTAAAAGGTTGGACACCCCAAGGAAACATGAATACCATCATATTGACTTTTTGAAAATAACTTTGAATATAACTTTTCATTATATAAGCGGTAGCTCGGACCTCCGCCATTGCATACTGTGTGTGCGAACGGACCTCATATTCATGTTTTGACGTATGCTTTGTTATGTGATATATTGTTTTCTCATTTTTTTTATTCCTGACATATATCTTGTGGAAAATTAATTGGCATAACAATTCTATACCTTTTAGTACTTTTGCCTCTTTTGTTTGACCTCTTTAATATCAGCAAAATGTTTTCTTTTACAGTCTTTTTTTATCCAAAGAAGTAAAAAAAAGTTTCACCAAACAAGATCGGGTGAATACGGTGGCAAAAGGTATCATGTTGTATTTGGCTAAAAATTGCTTAACACATCGCTGTGAGGGCAGGTGCGTTATCATGATGGAAAATACAGTCACCTGTTTGCCACAAATCAGGACGTTTTTTCCTCAAATCGTGATGCAACCTTTTCAAAAATTCCAAATAAAAACTTTGGTTGACTGTTTGACTCTGGGGTACAAATTCACAATCCCTCTCACATCAAAGAAACAAAGGAACATTGTTTTCATATTTGACTTCGCTTGTTGTGTTTTTTTGGGATGAGGAGAAGTGGGAGTTTTCCATTGGCTTGATGGCTGTTTTGTTTCTGGATCGTAACCGTAGCACCAAGATTCATCTCCTGTTATGACTTTTTAAAACAAATCAGGATACGTTTCCAAGTGTTCCTTTAAAGCACGGCATGCAGCCAGGCGATTGTCTCTCTGGTTAACGGCGAGCATGCAGGGCACAAATTTTGCAACTTATTTCATGCCCAAGTCTTTGTTTAAAATTCGCTGACAGGAACTCCATGAAATCCTAACCCACTCCAAGAGTTCATCAATGGTCCGACGGCTATTTTCCAGAATGGCTTGACAAATTTTCATCACATTTTTCTCTGTTCAGGCGGTCCAAGGACATCCGGAGCGAACTTGATTATCAATTGACATTTCACCTCGTTTGAAACTGGAGAACCATTCGTAAACTTGTGTTTTACTCATGACAGCTTCCTTGTATGCTCTTTGTAGCATAACAACCATTTCTGATGTATTTTTTCCAAAAAGAAAACAAAATTTCACAGCAGCATGTTATTAGTGTGTGATTTCTACACTAAGTGGGATTTTCTCACAAAGTGGACGAAAATGCACAGTTAGACAACACAGTTGGACAAACATTGGACAACATTTGACTTGATTACTTACTTCCAGCAATAAGCTACATCTGCCACAGCCTATTTCTGCATTACTTGTCTATCTATATGGAACACTACAAAGAGGTAATTCCTTAAAATCCCCTAACTTTTTGCCTTTAACTCCTTTTATCACAATGTGGAACAAATTGCTTTTCTTGGTCTCTTTTCATGGCATGATCTTTAGAACTGTGTCATCTTTCACCCCTCCACCAACACAAACATTTGTTTGTATTGCACCTGCATTACTCCACTCACCTCTAGTCAACACCCATGAACTGCTGTCCTATTTATTATCTCTAACAAGTACAACCTCCACCTGTCGCCAGAAAATAAAAAGTCACACATCTTATATTCCCCTTGCCTATCTTTCTCTCTCTTTGCTTCTATTAGCTGGTGATATATCACCTAATCCAGGTCCCCCACACTCCTCACACACACATACATCAGAGCACTACCGTTCTATAGCAAACCTCAAACACATCACCTGTCTCCCCTCTCTTCCAAAGTCCTTTAAATGTGCCCTTTGGAATGCACGCTCTGTTTGTAACAAACTTACCTCCATTCATGATCTCTTCCTCTCAAAAAACCTCAACCTTCTGGCAATAACAGAAACATGGCTCATGCAATCAGACACTGCCTCACCTGCAGCACTTTCACATGATGGCCTCCATCTCACACACACCTCCAGACCTGTAGGCAAACAAGGAGGTGGGGTTGGACTACTTCTCTCCCCACAGTGCACGTTTACAGTTCTACCAAATGTCCCAACACTCACGTTCACATCTTTTGAATTACATGCAATTCACATTTTTAATCCATTCTCTCTACGTGTTGCGGTGATCTATCGTCCCCCTGGAGCACACCAACAATTTATTGAGGATTTCTCTGCATCGCTCCCTCACTTCTTATCTTCAGACATCCCCACCATCATCATGGGTGATTTCAACATCCCCATTGCTAACCCACCTTCCAAAGCTGCTTCCAAACTACTCTCTCTAACCTCCTCACTTGACCTCTCCCAGTGGATTGAATCATCTACTCATAAGGATGGCCACTGCCTTGATCTTGTTTTCTCTAGACTATGCTCAGTTTCTAATTTTCTTAACACACCCTTCCCCCTCTCGGATCATCACCTTATCAGCTACTCACTCACCCCCACTGCTCTAACCTCTCTACTGTCTAACTCTACCAAGCCTCCTCACACCCACAGAAATCTGAATTCTATTAATCTTCAACAATTTTCCACCTCTCTCCAACACCTTCTCTCCTCTATCTCTACATTCTCATCCCCTGAAATGGCAGTACCTCATTTTCACCTAACTTTAGCAACGGCCCTTGATCAAGTGGCTCCAGCGACACTACATACTACACGTCGACTTCGATGTCAACCGTGGCAAAATAAAGCAACACGAAATCTTCAAAAACTGTCCCGTAAAGCAGAACGTCACTCTAATGACTTCTTCACATATACTTCTGTCTACCACTCCTATCGAAATGCTCTGGACACTGCAAAACAAACATACTTCCAATCTCTTATCTATGCTTAGGCTTCTAACCCCAAACGCCTTTTCAATACATTTAAATATCTTCTCAATCCTCCCACCCCGAACCCTCCATCTACTATCAGTGCTCAGGATCTTGCTTCCTACTTCAAGGACAAGATTGACAAGATCAGACTAGAAATGGTATCCTCTTCCTCGACAAGCCATCAGCTCATTTCCTTCCCTCTACCCTCTGACACCCTCTCTTCATTTGACCCCACAAATGAAGAGGAAATTTCTACGCTCCTGTCCTCTTGATCCTATTCCCTCGCAAATTGGTCGATCCCTGTCTTCTGTGCTCATTTCACCTCTAACTCAAATCTGTAATCTTTCACTCTCTACTGGCATCTTTCCATCACTATACAAGCATGCAGTGATTACTCCTATTCTAAAAAAACAAAACTCCGACCCAAACTCTCTCTCAAATTACCATTCCATCTCTCAGCTCCCATGCCCCTCCAAGCTTCTAGAGAGACTTGCCTACACTCGCCTCACACGCTTTCTTTCCGCTAACAACCTGTTTGATCTTCTTCAGTCTGGCTTTCGTTCTCAACACTCCACAGAGACTGCATTGACCAAGGTTGTCAATGATCTGATCACTGCTAAAACTGAATGCCATTACTCTCTCCTAATTCTCCTGGATCTCTCGGCTGCATTTGACACCGTTGACCACTCTCCTCCTAGAAAACGCTGCAATTCCTAGGTCTTCAAGACACTGTTCTATCCTGGTTCTCATCCTACCTTTCTAATCGCTCTTTCACTGTTAATTTCTCTGGAGCCACCTCTGCTCCGCTTCCCCTATCAGTTGGAGTACCACAAGGCTCAGTGCTAGGTCCTCTGCTGTTTTCTATCTATACCGCTTCTCTTGGAAATCTACTAAGTTCCTTTGGCTTTCAGTATCATCTCTATGCGGATGATACCCATATTTATCTATCCTCTTCTGATCTCTCGACATCTGTGTTGTCCCGTGTAACTGACTGTCTTTCTGCCATATCATCTTGGATGTTCTCTCGCCAACTCAAACTTAATCTTTCTAAAACAGAGTTAATAATATTCCCACCCACCAACAAGAGCATACCTGACATTTCTATCTCTGTTGATAACATGACCATAAATCCCACCCCACAAGCTCGCTGCCTAGATGTAATCCTTGACTCACACCTATCCTTTGTTCCCCACATTGATATATATATATCTAAATCCTGCTACATACATCTAAAGAACATTTCCAGAATTCGCACATATCTCACGCAAGACACTGCAAAAACCTTAATTCATGCACTTATCATCTCCCGCATTGACTATTGCAATTCCCTCCTTACGGGTCTTCCCAAAAACAGACTCAAACCTCTACAATCTATTTTGCAAGCTGCGGCAAGACTGATTTTCCTTGCAAATCGTTATTTCTCTGTTGAATCACTCTGTATGTCTCTACACTGGCTGCCTGTTTTGTACCGAATCCAATATAAAATACTTTTACTAACCTACAAGGCCATCAACAAAGCTGCACCAACATACATCTCCTCACTTGTCTCAAAATATCTCCCAACTCGGCAACTCCGTTCTACACAAGATCTGCGTCTCTCATCCACCCTCATTAAATCCTCCCATTCCCGGTTACAGGACTTTTTTCGGGCTGCTCCCACTCTATGGAATTCTCTCCCTCGCACAGTAAGACTCTCCTCTGGTCTACAAACTTTCAAGCATTCTCTGAAAACCTACCTCTTCAGACAAGCTTATAATATTCCTCAGCCACCCTCTTAACCTCGCTACCTCTAGCCTGTTACACAATTTCACACAAGACAACTACCCCTTGACCAACATTGTTGTGTGACGGGATCATTTAGCTTATGAGTCACTTTTACCTTTGCAGTCTGGCTGGGCCAAAATGCAAAATGTAGACTTAACCTCATGTGTCAATCTCCCATTGTCCCATAGATTGTAAGCTTGCGAGCAGGGCCTTCTCACCTCTTTGTCTGTTTTACCCAGTTTTTTCATTAGTTTATTATGTTTGTCCCCAATTGTAAAGCGTTACGAAATATGTTGGCGCTATATAAATAAATGATGATGATGATGATTAGAGTGAATCAGCCATCACAAAAATAGGCGAAAGATTGAATAACTCATTGACAAAAAAAATCACTGGAGTCAAACGCTACCTTCCTCCCGCAATGTCGGCAAGCATACTGGCACAGAATGGTTCTGCAAACATTCAACTAGTGGCGAAAGCCCATACTACAAGTTCCCCACCCTCTAGAACATGATTCTGGTTTCTTTTGGGTACCCCCTTGAAATTTTACACCGATCTTTAATTTTCACGGTTGACCTTGAGTCGCTCTCTGTCAATCTAGTGTACCTGAAAAAATAATATTATAATCTCCACACAAAGTTATTTGTTAGTCAATATGAGTCTAAAGTTTACTGACTACCTTTAAATAAAAGGGCTTATGGTACACTGTTGGTGCATATATATTGCATAGAAAGTACTTGTTCCCGGCTATAGATGCTTCTAGACATACAAAGCGACTTTCAGTATCTGTTTGTTTATTATATATAGTGAAAGGAAGGTTTTTACACACTAAAATCACAACTCCTCTAGACTTGGAGGAGTAGAAGGAGTATGCAACCACCTGTTGGCCGAGCATATTTAGTTTCTCGTGTTCAAGATCTGTGAGATGTGTTTCTTGTAAAAACGTAACATCAGAGCAGAGTTTATTAATGTATGTCAAGATTTTTCTCCTTTTAATTTGAGAGTTAATACCGTGTACATTCCAAGAGCATATCTTTAGTGTGCTCTGCATTCTGAGAAAAATCTATACATATATTATGAACCATTATGAAATCAGGATCAAAAATGCGATAGCACTATTTTCCCTCGTTTTCATAATCAATACTCTTTCGGATTTGTGGTGTAGAGAACAGGGAAGGGGAAAGAGGAAGGGAAAGAGAAGAAAAGGCAAGTAGATTAAGAAAAAAGAAAAAGGAACACAGAGAGGAAAGTGGACACAGAGAAGGGGGAGTGAAGTCTACATAACCATGTTCCTTTGTGAAACGGAATTACAATCTTTTTTTGCATTATCTAATGTGGGAAAAAGCTATGGTCTTCACTATACCACAACTAGAAATAAAGTACACCAGAATAGTGCACCTGTAACTTATACAATTATGTAGTGTACAACAGTGCAAATCTAAATGTTTATAAACAGCATTGATGTAACCTGAAACTGTTTTCAGTGTAGAATGTCAAAAATCACTTGAACAACTTATAGCTTATAGAGCGTTAGTAATCAACTATAAATGAGTTGAAACATAGAAGTGACCAATTAGGGGAGTCTCAGTGATCGGTCCAAGAGGAAGTCTAACTGGGATCAATAATAAGAAACCACATTATGTTAAGATAATAGACATTAAAAAATCATCATACTCATCTCCCCAGAGCCACGAATCTGAATCTAGGGTTACATGTCTATAGACTGTGCAAGCCTTTATGATACCTCTTCGTCCAGGAATGCTTGAGCATCTTCGGCAGAGTTAAAGTCTCGGATTTCTTTTCCATGAAACAAACGCAACTTCCCCGGATACATAAGTGCAAATTTCCTTCCCTCCTTGATGAGACGCGTGCAGACCGGTGCCAATTCTTTCCGTTCTCTAGAAACCTCCGTCGAGTAATCTTGGGATAAAAGCAGATGTTTTTCTTGCCACAGGATTTTTCAAATTTGTTTCGCTGCAGACCAAATCTTGACTTTTATCTTGGTTCTTTCTGGATGCGCTCACTCCAGAGAGGTCTTCAGATCTTCCAAAATATTTAGCAAGGATGGCAAGTTCAACCAATAGCAATAACAGAACCCTGACACAATGTCAGAGTTTATGTGTGTCTGATAATATAAAAATATAGTCGTAGTTTACACAACTTCCAAAAGATTGCAGTATTTGCTAGGGTTTTTTTATATGAGCAACTTTCAGTATTCATCTAGCAAATTCTAACCCTTTAACTGTTTGAGTGAAACAAGGTCACTTGGAGTCTCATCACCAACTTATCCATGAAACAGACTGTCAATACCACAGTATGTATGTTTCTTAACTCAGTACCTTAGCGTGGCTAGAGAGTGTCACTGGATAAGAGATAAGAGATACCACTGCTCTCTCTCACACTGGTCCCTTAGATGTGAACAAGGCTTACATCCAAACTACTGCAGTGTGGTACTTACAATTTGCGTTCCACTCTTATATGATATAAACTGGTTAGGGATACAAGAACCTCACTTGCTTGCGGCAATAATTATATGCAAACCCCACCATCTCCAGGGATCCACTGAAAGTGTGCTCACTCTGTATCACACCAGCGTCGTTGTCCCACCTGTGCTGGAGCCAAATCCACATCAGCAAAGGAGATCTGGATCACTCTGCCATACCACCAGGTGGGTGCTAGCCGTTAATTGGGACTCGCTTGAATCCGGCAGCCAGGACCTGAAGTTGTGCAGAGCCGTATGCACGACTATTACAGCAGCATTGCCAATTTCGCACCAAAAATCATAGTCAGTCTAGCGTTGTCAAAATACGGTTGCCAAGTGCCAGGCTGTTTCCTGATCCAAGCGTGGGGGACTTTTATGCCTTACCATTTATTGCATCACTTACCTGTTTAACCCATGTTAAATGAAAACTACATAAAACCACTTGCATTCTCAGTGTTTTTATATTGGGAATCCTGACACAAATGTCTTATGAAAGACAATGAACAGATGCACAATGAATGAGATGAGATCATCGTAGATTGCAAAATTGTAGCAAAAAACATTGAGATTCCAACTGTTCTTCAATCGCCACTTACCTACTCAACACGATGTCGAAAAGCACCATAGGGTCAACGTTTTCTATGTAGTCGTAGACTCTCTTCTGTCTGGTCTTTATCGTCGATTTACTTTATTCGAAGTAATTTGTAACTTGTTTAAATTTCTTTTGTAGTTCAACAAAATGAGTAATGAACACCTGCTCCGCAGCTGAAAACTTTATCCCAAGATTTCAGTGACAAATTACTTTTCCTGAAGTGAATTTATAGAAAGCAAGCCATAGAAACATCTTACAGAAATCCGAGAACTAGGAATTTTCCTTAGTTTGTCAGCATCTATTGCTTCTGATGAATGAACGTTCAGTGTGATTGAAGAACGTAAAAAACTATCATCGCTCAACTATGGGGCAAGAGCGATTAAATGGGCTGCTCATGCTCAATACTGACTGTGAAACTTGGATTTTTCCAAATCTTTTGTTGCATTTGCAGAAAAAGCTATAAAAGCACTTCTAATTTGAAATCTCCAATAATGCAGTACATCAGTATATGTATACAGTATCTTATTTGTAAATTGTAATAAAGTTAAGCATTAAAATCAATTCAAAATACAATTTAAATGCATTTTTAATTTTTTTCTTCTTTTTTTTTTTAAGAAAGGGGGGGCGGGGGCCTCTTAATTTGGGTTTTCCCTGGGCCTCTATGAACCTCTGAAAGGGCCTAACCACAGGTATAGGTGCGTACCAGAAAAATAAACTTTGATGCTTATCTGAATGTAGTCCAATGGTCCTTAAATGGTTGCTTTTTACCTCAGATAAAAATATCCCATAGAAACCAATATGGTGTAGTATTTCTTAATACAATGATTTTAAATCATAAAACATACAGTTTATGCACTCACAATTTCCACAGACATCGCAGGCATATCTGGATATCATATTCCATATTGCGGTGGGTCCTGTTCCAAATGTATCCTGGGTGAATAACCAGTTCGCTCACCACATATAGGGAGCGATTCCAGAATATTAAACACAGTCCATATAGCTGCAGATTCAATTCTCAATGTGTTTCGTCTATTAGTTTATTAAACTTCATCAGGAGAAATAATAGTAAACAGCTTATCACATTGTAGTCACTTTTGAAAGTGTGTGGCGCCATTTTGCGCCTGCGCATTTCAGAGAAATTTGCCATCTTGCGCATGTGTATGCATCGCTATGAATAGAATCAGGTTCATGCGTCAGTGAGAGAAAACTGCGCATGCGAATTAAAGACCAATAATCACGGTTATATGGAGGTAAGTCTTAGTAAACAAAATGTTTACATGACATTCATTGATAGGAGATCGGGTACTGAACATGATAACATAGTAAAAAACAGATGTTATACTCCAGAATGCAGTGAACAATAATACACATAACATTTAACAACAGGAAGCATAAAATTATTATAATATGTATAAAAGCAGACAAAAACAGGCACTAGGCTGAATAAATAGTTGTAATAAACAAAATGATCACATGACATTTATGAAATGAACAATAATACGCATAACATTTACCCAACAAAAAAAACAAACAAAAACACTATATACATTTTGATAAATATGTCTGTTTTATTAAACAGTGCATAAAAGAAGAAAACAAAGGTGTCTCATTACAACATCCTGTGGTTGGACCACATCCTGTCTCTAGCATGATGCTGGCTTGCATAACGAAAGTCAGCTATGGGCAAATAATAATCTTTTTAATTATGATAAAGAGTGTTAAAGTGTGTACTCCCTATGCTTTGAATTGGGGACCTTGTGGACAAATAAGATAAGAATGTAAGACCCTCTTCAATCAAGTGAATGAAAAAAAGAACGTCTTCTTTAAACAACCACATCCTTAGAGGTTCTCAGAATGGGCACGAGCTTAAATGAATATTACTATATCATATTAATTAAGCTGAATAACTGAAAATGTATTAAAAAGCATGTTCATTGTAACCATATATATGCTTCTGGATTGAAGCTGTCTGAGATGTATGCTTTCTCTGTTTCAGGTGGCTGTTTTTTTTTTAATCTCTCTTTGAACTATTGATTGGAGTAAACCTTCATAACTTCACGTTACTTTTGAAGTGGACAATCAGTTATTTCTACCTCAAAATAAGTATTATCGGATGCAATAACAGCGAAAGAACACAAATAAAAAAAAGGAGAAAAGGATAAGAAAGGGATAAGAAAAACAGGAGAGCAGAGCAGGGATAAAGAGGTGAAAGAAAGTGCAGAAAAAGCTATAAAAGCACTTCTAATTTGAAATCTCCAATAATGCAGTACATCAGTATATGTATACAGTATCTTATTTGTAAATTGTAATAAAGTTAAGCATTAAAATCAATTTAAAATACAATTTAAATGCATTTTTAATTTTTTTCTTCTTTTTTTTTTAAGAAAGGGGGGGCGGGGGCCTCTTAATTTGGGTTTTCCCTGGGCCTCTATGAACCTCTGAAAGGGCCTAACCACAGGTATAGGTGCGTACCAGAAAAATAAACTTTGATGCTTATCTGAATGTAGTCCAATGGTCCTTATGTGGTTGCTTTTTATTTTTTTACCTCAGATAAAAATATCCCATAGAAACCAATATGGTGTAGTATTTCTTAATACAATGATTTTAAATCATAAAACATACAGTTTATGCACTCACAATTTCCACAGACATCGCAGGCATATCTGGATATCATATTCCATATTGCGGTGGGTCCTGTTCCAAATGTATCCTGGGTGAATAACCAGTTCGCTCACCACATATAGGGAGCAATTCCAGAATATTAAACACAGTCCATATAGCTGCAGATTCAATTCTCAATGTGTTTCGTCTATTAGTTTATTAAACTTCATCAGGAGAAATAATAGTAAACAGCTTATCACATTGTAGTCACTTTTGAAAGTGTTGGCGCCATTTTACGCCTGCGCATTTCAGAGAAATTTGCCATCTTGCGCATGTGTATGCATCGCTATGAATAGTATCAGGTTCATGCGTCAGTGAGAGAAAACTGCGCATGCGAATTAAAGACCAATAATCACGGTTATATGGAGGTAAGTCTTAGTAAACAAAACGATTACATGACATTCATTGATAGGAGATCGGGTACCGAACATGATAACATAGTTAAAAACAGATGTTATACTCCAGAATGCAGTGAACAATAATACACATAACATTTAACAACAGGAAGCATACAATTATTATAATATGTATAAAAGCAGACAAAAACAGGCACTAGGCTGAATAAATAGTAACCAATCAGATTCTAGTTATTCTTTATTTAGTACATTCTACAAAATGACAGCTAGAATATGATTGGATGCTATAAGCAACATCTCCACATTATCAAACCCGTAGTTTAGTAAATATACTCCCTAAATTTTAAGAACCCTCCTTACATCACACCCATTGGTAATTTCCCATAAACCAGTCCAGCAGTAGAATTTTAACTGCTTCTTTAACCTCTTCTCTCCCATGTGCAGGAATACTAACCCAACCTTGCATTTAAACACATTTGGACTTATGCAGGCCTCAGTTATCATAATGTATGCAGTATATTTAACACTTGCATGGGTGTCATTTTGGGACAGCAGAATTAAGTTCCCCAAACATATATGAGGAGAACAAATCTGTATGTGATTCTGAATATAAATATGACTTTGCTGTGTTATAAACCTAAAAAATATTTTCTAACCCAATATAGAGTATATGATCCAGCCACAGTATTCAGGTAACTGCTTTTCTAAGCAGTGCTATTGCTGGTTTTTACTAATGCTGTTGTGTAGACAAGTCTTCTGTGTTTTCCTTTAGTGATTGCAGTTACATGTTTTCCATTTTGTCTGTGGGCTGGTCTCATCTTATTCTCATTGGTACCAGCTTCTTTAAATAACACCCTGTTTCATTTAGAGCTTGCTGGTTATAGCATTAGCATGCTAGTATTTCTGTACTTCTGCTTGCTTTCTGACTCTTGCTTGTTATTCCAACTATCCTCTTCACTGCCTGATCTGAACATTAGTCTGTGACCTTGATTATCCTGTTTGCTGTTTGGACTGGGTTTTGCCTGTTGCATATTCATCATTACTCTGCCATTTTTTAAGTTTTCCAGACTGCTGCTTATCTATCTTGTGGTTACTATTCCACTGATCTATCATCTGACCAATTGGCTCACTCCTGATGTGCCTGGACATTACACAACTTATGCTACTGCATTAGCACTGATCCTGCTTTGTGATGTTCTATCACTACTTATACTGCTCCATACTTCCAGAGCAGCATTTGCCAAACACTGGAATTATAAATTGCGCATTACTTTGTGGCTCACTATATTACTCGGTACTCTCTACTACCAAGAGTAGTACAGGTTGAACTTGGGCACTGCATCCTTCCTCTTCCATCAATCATACCTGCTACATGAGTATCCTATTGGTGAGACATCAATCCCAGTTGTCGTGATACCTAGAAAGTACTCTCAGGTCAGTCTGTTATCTTTGCTCCTATCCTGTTGAGCCAGCCTACACCTGTTAAGTTATCACTAAGTGATATTAAGTCCTTGAGACAACCAAGTACTGTCAAACATATCAAGTTCCATGGGAATGGGGAGTTGCTATAGGTAAACCCATCGTCAAGATTGGTTCACATAGCATATCATAAAGGGATTTGTGACAATAGCTGAAAATCAAGATATCTGCAAACATCTTAAACATTTTCTCCACCAACTTCAGCAACAGCACTTTAACTTCAGCATATCAGAAGTTGGGCTTGCTGCACCTCTTGGGAGATGGCTGGATCTTGGGTTGTCATCCTTCTTTTGGGGCATTTTCTTATCTTGTGTAGATAATAATGATAATAAAGAAGACTGCTGCTTCCTTTGCCTATGGTGCCTTATATATGGCATGATTTGATATGTTTGTGGGCTTTTTTCATTTCTATGTTCTAAATTTGGTAGTATTTTTTTTAGCAGGGCATAACAGAGTTGTAGTCTTGTCCAAGTATGTTGACAAGGTCAGCCCTCCTGATGTCAAACAGCGAATCAGCATAGAGATTGTTGAAAAGCTTTATTCAGTTGCAAGCATGCAAGTAGCTAGGTTCAGCAAAAGGAGCTCCTTAATGCTTGCGGGGGTTCCTCAATATTGAGATAGATATCACACGGAATTCTGACAAACACAAGACACAAGACCTATAAAGCCAGTAATCAGCAAATTTGCCATTAGCTGGTAACTAGATGCCCCATGAAGCAGCTTAAATGCCAGTGGAGCGACTTTAGGCAGAGGTAGCTCCTAGCTAACCTACAGAGGAAGATTTGGAGGCATAGTTAGTAATTACATTTCATAAGAATAATTGCTATTTTTAGAATATAACAAATATGCCGAAATCCTAAAAGACTCTGGAATGTTGTAGTTAATATGTTGTGTGATGTTATGCAATGCTATTGTTAATGGAAAGTTCTAGATTAAAAATTAGATTTTGTGCTTGCACAAAAAATACTTGTGACAAATTTATTATGGCCACCCCTTATAAAGTTAGATTAAAGGTTAATGTAAGTTATTGAAAGAATCAACTTGGTTAGTTCAGAAATATATTGTTCAGGCCTACAGCTTTGCAAGTCACAATAGGCTTTAGTTTTATTAACAAGTTTCAAGGACATGCAAGAACTGGAAGTATGATTTGTAACAGTTATGTCCAGTTTCGCAAGACATGTATTTGTTTCTTTGTTTTTTGGAATATTTGCTGATGTTGGACTCTGTGAGTCACGCTTGCGCAGTGCTAAAATATCTATGTGACTAATACATTATATATAGATGATAAGTTGTTTTGATAAACTCAGAGCATATACTACACACCACCTGTGCGTGTATTTAATGTCTCTCTGGCCGTCATGATATATCTTATCTAATCATTGACCACTGAAGAAATAACGCTATCATTATATATGGAAATATAAATATATCACCATGCGAAGAATGGAATAAAACAGTACTAGATGTGAAGGGCCTAGAAGAGAAGATGCTAGAGGAGGTGCCGGAGCAATGCTAACCCCTTTGAGTAAATTCAGATAAGCTCCCATTAAATTTTTATCTTGTACAAGGCCACTCGCCTTCTGTTTGTTTGAATCATGATATATTGGATAATAGTACTTAATTTTTGGGCACCTTGTATGTTATGTCCGGGTGCAAATTTCAAATTGAGACCTGAAAATATGTGGTTTACAATAGGATATCTGTTAATCAGGGGATCCTAAAATTACATTCTGGGGCATCATGATGCATTCGTTTCACACATCTGCTTCACTGCACAATGACATAATTAAAACAATATACCTTATAGTTTGGCATGTATTGATTAAATGTAGAGATGCTCACTGACCACCATGAAGTGGTTTTGGTTTTGGATCTGGATTAGCTTTTTGTTTTGGTTTTGGATCTGTATTTTTTTTTTTGGGGGGGGGGGGGGGGAATTGCTAAAATATGCTAAAATCACATAATTTAGCTCTTTTTTTTTATCCTACATTTTTATAAACCTCAATAACACTAATTTCAAGTCATTAACAGTCAATTTTCACCACCTCACAGGTCACAATATTATTTTCATACACTTTTGGACAAATACTGCAGCGATCTGGCTGGATGGTAAGCGACAGAGCAATGACTCAAACACACGGCTGTTCCCAGCACATATAGGACACATTGGCACACAGCAGTGGCAGAAAAGAAAAGTGGGGCAAGATGAAATTGTCCTTGAATCATGAAACCAGTTATGGTTATTTTGATCACTCCACCTGGTCCTTGGATAAGTGAGGTAGTTCTACAGCTAATACATGGCAACGAGCGCTGACCCCCCCCCCCCCTCCGGATGCGTGCTTTTATCAGACACACACCAATCCAGGGTGCCAGAGAATGCACTAAAAAGAGCCTTTGTAATTCCCAGCAAAATGCCAGTTCATCAGTGAGCTTTGAATCAGCCCAAATTTGCACAAAATTATAATCTAGTTAGGTACCTTTGATGTAAAGTGCAGACTACAAGCACTTGCTGAATCAGCAGCAAAGTGGAAGGTAATACATATAAACGTCTATTTAGATATCCATGCTTACATTACTTCTGCAAGCAACATTGTTCTTTGTTAATAAAACTGTTGTCTTTATACGGTTCAAAAAAATTGAAAATCATCCTCCACCATTCTTTGGATGTTGATAGTTTATAGTAGGATCAGCTGGAGTTACAATAGAGGTGTCACTAATTCTGGTCAATTCTTTTACAGTAGACAAGACCAGATGTCAAAATGTTGTGCTGAGTTATCTGCATCACCAATGGTTGTCTAAGATTTTTGCTAAGCACACAACAGTATATAGCACATGTACGTAACATTGGCACACAGTGGTAGCTGAAAGGAAAAATGGTGCAAGATGGAATTGTCCTTGGGCCCTCCCACCCACCCTTATAATGGATCTTAAAAAGGACATGCACACTTTAACAAACCAAGCACTTCAGCAACAAAAGTGCCACTCCTTGTGGCTGAAGTGCTTGGTTTGCTTGGGCCCCCACAAAATAAGGTAACAATGGCCTTAAGCCACCTAAGGTAACAGTGCTGTTAATTACTTCTACTGTGGCAAGATGTTGTTGTCATCATCCTCAGCCTCATCCTCACCCTCATCAGTGTGTACATCATCCTCACACATTATTAATTCATCACTGCTGGAATCCACCGTTACAGAAGTATCATTATTTTGAAGTAATTGGCAGGAAAGGCCTACCTCGTGGAACTTGAAGTTCATTTTTATGAACATCATCTTTTCCACATTTTGAGGAAGTAGCCGATCGCTGACAAGGTTCCTGGGTGTGCTAAAAACTGTTTCCGAGTACACACTGGAGGGTGGGCAACTTAGGCAGTACCAAGCGAGTTGGTACATGGGTCTCCAAACTCCCTTTTTTTTCCTCCCAGTATGTAAAGCGATTGTCTGATGTGTCTATTTATATGCTGTCGTGAAAATAATCCTCCACCATCCTTTTGATGCTGATAGAAGGATCATGTGGAGTTACGGCAGAGGTGTCACATTTTTTGGTCAATTCTTTTAGACAAGACTAGATGTTAAAAATTTGGGTCTCTTGGGAAAGCTAAGTTTTTTCTTAGCAGCAGTTGAGTGTGAAACTGAAGGAGGAGACTCCGTCCTGGCACGTAGCACTTGAGCTGTCATCTTGCTCACCAGGAGCTCCTTGCATCTATTCAGATCTGGGTCAGTTGGAAACAAAGAGAAGACATAGCTCTTAAAACGAGGATCAAGCACAGTTGCCAAAATTTAGTAATAAAGAAAGGCGAAGGCCTCATTCTTTCTTTGCCACTGCGTGTGTAGAATGGCATGTTGGCAATTTTTTTTTTTCGGCAGATAACTTTGCCTGGATTACAGCTCTTTTTGTCTTGCCCACCGTAAAAGGTGTTTTTTTAGATGTTTGTTTCCCTGACTTAAAAAGACTATGTACTTTTACATAGGCTATACCAGATGATGTACAGCGATAACTATCATTAGGACTGGTGGCAGCAGCTGCTTGCTGCTCCTGCTCTTCTGTATACAGCTGTCAATCCATTTGGATAACACCGTACACTTTTTGGTGCAAATTCAGAAGAAAAGCCTGCAAGGACTAGTATTTGTATTTCAGCAATGACAATTAGCAATGGAGCAATGGAGCTCTTCTCTTTGGGTGTATATAACACCGTACACTTTTTTGTGCAAATTTAGAAGAAAAGTCTGCAAGGACTTGTAGTTGTGTTTCAGCAATGACAATTAGCAATGGAGAAATGGAGCTCTTCTCTTTGGGTGTATATAACACCGTACACTTTTTGTGCAAATTTAGAAGAAAAGTCTGCAAGGACTAGTAGTTGTATTTCAGTAATGACAAATAGCAATGGAGCTCTTCTCTTTGGGTGTATATAACACCGTACACTTTTTGGTGCAAATTCAGAAGAAAAGCCTGCAAGGACTAGTATTTGTATTTCAGCAATGACAATTAGCAATGGAGCAATGGAGCTCTTCTCTTTGGGTGTATATAACACCGTACACTTTTTTGTGCAAATTTAGAAGAAAAGTCTGCAAGGACTTGTAGTTGTATTTCAGCAATGACAATTAGCAATGGAGCAATGGAGCTCTTCTCTTTGGGTGTATATTACACCGTACACTTTTTTTGTGTAAATTTAGAAGAAAAGTCTTCAAGGACTAGTATTGGTATTTCAGCAATGACAATTAGCAATGGAGCAAGGGAGCTCTTCTCTTTGGGTGTATATAACACCCTACACTTTTTTGTGCAAATTTAGAAGAAAAGTCTGCAAGGACTAGTAGTTGTATTTCAGCAAAGACAATTAGCAATGGAGCTTTCCTTTCTGTGTGTTACCTATATAACACAGTAGAATTTAACTGCAGAATTACATCAACCCTGTAAGCACTAGTATTTGTCTTTTTCTGCAAAGAGAATTAACACTGGAGCTATGGAGCTCTCCTGAATTACTTTGTTTAACACTGCTACTACCCTCCTCATTCAATTCTCTAAATTTGCCTGCCCAACTGCTCTACACTCTATGCTACCCCGTCTGTATCCCTCTCTCAAATGGTGCTAGATCGAGGTGGAGGGCAGTATTTATAGATTCCAAAACTCATGAGATCCGAGATCCAACGACTTCACGATGACGTTTTGCTTAGTTTTTCGAATCCGAAAAAGCATGAAAGTACCGGTACTCGGATCCCCTAAGTTCGGGTGTGTTCGGTTTCCGAGGAACCGAGCCTGATCATCTCTAGTTATTCTTGAATTTGCACTATGAGAATGAAAGCAATCTCCTTTAAGAAATTATATCTTATGTTATCTTAGAAATGGGAATGTATTTCTTAGAAATTCATGAATATGCAATTAGTTGTGTAACTTGTAAACCATAAATATAAAGTTGAAGAATGGAGCTTTTAATTGAAGCCAACAAAAGATGTATACCATATTTGCCAACTCTCCCTGAATGTCAGGGAGACTCCCTGAAATAGGGGTGATCTCCCTCACTCCCTGAAGAGTCTGGCATTCTCCCAGTACAAGAAGTGCATGGCTTCGCCATCTGTGGCATGATGACACAGTTCAGAAATTGTGTCCTATGTCCATGTATTGGGTGCCTATGGAGGTGGCCATTTTCATGGAGAGCAAGATTTAATCAAAGACTGACAGGTAAGACAACATGACTTCAGTAATGGAGACAGAAATGTAAAAGACACTTCAGTTTCTAGAGATTCATTAGCTGCTTTTCTTTAACGCTTAGTTGCCTACTCTCCCGGAATGTCCAGGAGACTCCCGCATTTCTGGTAGACCTCCTAGGAGAGTAGGGCAACCTCCCGGTTCTTGCCCCCGCAATAGATAAGTGGTGGGGTGCGGGGCTTAATGACGCAATTATCACGTCATCATGATGTGATTTGCCAAGCCCACACCTGCATGCCCACCTCCCCCGGGATCTCCCTGAAGCCAATGAGGAAAAGTTGTTAAGTATGGATGTTTTACATGTTGTTGTTATTATTTCTTTTTTATTTTTGTAGTAAACCTTCATTACTTCAGACTTCTTTTCTGGACATTCAGTTATTTCAACCTTATTAGCTGGGGGCAGTCCGGTCTTCTTCACTGTGACCAGACAAAGGATGCTGATCTTCTGCATTGACAAATGGGGGAGTAACCCAGACCCTCTGAATGGTAAGCAGAAATATATATTCCTGACCTACAAATTATTCCCCACTGTGTTGATAAGATAAGTTACAGTATGGGAAGTTAAACTCGTAGATTAAAATATATTTATATATATATATATATATATATATATATATATATATATATGTGTGTGTGTGTGTGTGTAAGTGTATATATATATATATATATATATATATATATATATATATATATATATATATATGCGTGTGTGTATATATATGTGTGTGTGTGTGTGTGTGTGTATATATATATATATATATGTGAGTGTGTGTGTGTGTGTATATGTGTATATATATATATATATATATATATATATATATATATATATATATATGTATATATAAATATATTTTAATCTACGAGTTTAACTTCCCATACTGTAACTTATCTTATGAACACAGTGGGGAATAATTTGTAGGTCAGGAATATATATTTCTGCTTACCATTCAGAGGGCCTGGGTTACCCCCCCCCATATATATATGTATGTATATATGGTACACTGTTATTGAAATACTGAATTGTCTGATGTTTAGAAGAGTTGTGTTTTGCACACAGACACTTAGAAATCCTCCTTTACAATCATATGTATTATGTGCAGTGTCAATAACGAACCTTTTGGTGGGAATTACTGTGTGTGTTCTTTGCATATTCCATCTTATGTTTGCTGTGGACCTAACTGTGCTAGACATCATTAACTTGTATTGTCTTGGGTGAGTTTTTAACGTGTGAAAGTGAAAGTCTTGTAGAAGCATGACTGCTGAGGGTCCCTAGGTCTAAGAATGTGTACTGGACATAGTGTGACAGGCAGTCATTTATTACCATGACATATGTGTCCTTTGTGTGTCATGCTGTAAGTATCAGAGCCCTCAAGTGCAGTTATAAGGATATATCAATCCGGGTAGAGTCTGGATCCCCGTGATAAGGGATATCTTAAACTGTAATTGAATGGCACACCCATTGTGTTTGTTTATTTTTGAGGAGCTTCTACTAGTTAAAATTTGGTACCAATTGAAAAAGAAACTTTCAGAATATAACATTGGGACACAGCATCACCAAAGAGGGAGAGAAATCTAACATGCCCAAATGGTTCCATGTGAGATTATTGGAAACAGGTATGATCCTGAATGTGTGCAGTATGTGCATCTGTGGTATAAGAGGACTAGGGATTGTTTCAAACCATTCTCACCCACTGGTTCATTTGACATGATTATTGCATAATATAGAGCAACAGAGTCTCGAATCACTTAATGATAAAATTAGATTAAGACAAATAACATGTCTTGGAGAAGGGAATGTGTCCGTTTTAAAACTAGTATCTGTAGCAGCAAATAGCTATCAGCACTAGTGTAGATGTCACAGTATATAAAAAAGACTGACATAGAGAATGCTTAATAATATTTCAGAGGAACCAACAGATAATTATAAGGCACCAACTAGCCGTAAAATTTGTTTGTTGTTGACTGACTTTCCTGATCCTAAGAAAGATTTAACTGCATGTTGTGAATATAGTGAAAGAGAAAAAGGAATTCTTCTTCAAATTAATGAAATGTATACAAGTGAATAAAGTAATTTGAGATGACAGCCAAGGACAAATAAGACCAATGTGCAAGTGCAAATAAAATAAAAATGTTGTCCGGCGCTCAGAAGCAAACAATATATAAAAATCTGCAATCCTTCCTGGTGGGCTCATGTGCATGTCCTATAATCTTAATAAATTCACAACATAAGAAAATGTTGTCCGGCTCTCAGAAACAAACAATATATAAAAATCATTATGTGTTAGCATATACATAAAAGAGATTTTTGTGCACAATATAGCTATATATTTGTAACACTAGCTTAGGGACTCACCTACTGGAGATGCCTTGACACTGGCAGGTGACCTTAAACCCATTATAGCTATATTGTGCACAAAATTCTCCTTTATGTATATGCTGACAAATAGTGATTTTTATATATTGTTTGTTTCTGAGAGCCGGACAACATTTTCTTATGTTGTGAATTTATTAAGATTATAGGACATGCACATGAGCCCACCAGGAAGGATTGCAGATCCTTTGTGCGGGCAGCCTTGTTAAATTCCATGAATATAGATACAGCTTTTCAAGCTATGGGCATAATTGGGGAACATCAAATGACTACTCAGGTAAACTTTGCTAACATACAAAACATTTGTACTGAATTAATCAGAATTTTTCCTCCGAAGATGGATTGCCAGAAACTCTTCTCTATTAAACAAAGGTAACTGTTGCAATTATTGTCAGTGAGCAATACTTGAGATGAAACTATGTATAGATATTGAGGGTATAGACACTGCTTATGACAAAAGAAGAGTTTTAGCCTACAAGTCCTTTAATCATAGCAAACGTAACCATAAAATGCTCTACAGACTCCCTAAAAAATCTCTTGAAGCTTTGTCTACTATTTAAAACATTTTCCTATCTGCTATTTGTTTTTGTATTCTAGGTTTGTCTTCACTGTCAGTGGCGCACGCAGGGGGGGTTTCTGAGTCTCTAGAAACCCTCCCCTGCGCTAAGTGGCCACTGTCCTATACAGCAGCCGCGGCGCTGTCAAAGAAGCGTCCGCGGTGGTGCTGTATTGTATACAGCACCGCCGCGGACGCTTCTTAGACAGCGCGGCGGCTGCTGTATAGGACAGATCTGACTAAACGGAGCAGCTCTCTCTCGGGTTGTCTTTTTCTTTTTTTTCTTTGGGTCGGGTGGGAACCCCCCCCCCCCCCCCCCCGACAAACCTCCATGCGCCCCTGACTGTAACTTAACACAAAGTAGTTAGTACTACTATAGTAGTGAGTAATACAGTAATTTTATATATATACTACAGTGTTTGCTATAAATTTAAGGACATAATCTCGTTATAGGTGTTCCTTAATTACAAAGTGAGGTTTTTGGTCAAGATGATATTGTCATTACTAGTTTAGGAAATATTCTACTAGTGAGAATAAACTGTTTCTTTTCAACACATCATCAGAGGTTGTTTTTTTTATAATGCCAAGAATGCTCTTTATGCTGAGATGCTGCCAGTATCTTTAATAAAGCCACATATACTGACTTGTGAAAGACATTTTATCAGGTTACCTTAAAATGCAATGCTTGTTTTGTGTATAATCATAAAGTTCAAGTGGTTTTTGTTCTTGGTATATCTATATATTTTTTTGCATTTTCTTCAGACTTGCTAGTTTTGTCTTGGGTTTGAGTCTTTTATAGCTGTGACCTCCACCCCCTCACCATCACTTTTTTCTTTTATCAGACACCCACCCCATGCTAGTTATGCGTGTGTGGTTTATGTATATACAGGGCCGGATTAAGGGAATGGAGGCCCCTGGGCTAAGGGGGCCTCCATTCCCCCGTGAGGGCCCCCCGCCCATGATCCGAGCTGCCCGCCCTCCCACCCCCCATGATCCGAGCTGCCAGCGCCTCCCCCCTGGCACTTACCTCCTTCTCCGGCGCGCTGTACACTCTTGATTGAGGAGATCTCGTGAGAGTGAGACTCACGAGATCTCCTCAGTAAGGAGACTTCAGCGCGCTGGAGAAGGACCGCAGTGAAAGTGCCCCGCCCCCAACCGATCAATACTGCTGCTGAGCACTTTCAAGGGCCCCCTGGATGCCATAGGCCCCTTAGCTGTAGCCCAGTTAGCCCTATGGTTAATCCGGCCCTGTGTATATATATATATATATATATATATATATATATATATATATATTCCTGTAGCTGAATGAGAATGGAAACTTGACTATAGCTGGTATTTTTTTTTGCTGTTAAATAAACACAAACAACAGCTGATTTATTCTAGAATGCAATGCTACAGGATGCCAACATAAATAGAGAGGATGCATATAGTTAGAAAGTTTACAATTGCAGAAACAATAAATGCAAACCTGTCATACAACTACCCTCATTTTATGAAGGAAACACAGTCATTCCCGATTGTTTGCAAACGTATAAGTCTCATAATAGTTCTGTATTTATTCAGTATGTTGAAGACCTGTTACTCTTTTTTGATTCTTTTTAAGCATCTCTTACAGATAACTTTCTACTCCTAAAGCATCTTGCATTCACAGAACACAAAGTACTGTATTTACGAGATAAGTCACAACTCTAACGTAACATATTTGGGACATTGCTTGACACAAGGTTAGCGACACCAACCACCTGACAAAGTAAAACCTACCAGACAACACCTTTTGAGTGCACCGGCCACTTTTGGTGTTTTGGGTTTTGGGTTCTGATTAGCTTGAGGTTTTGGGTTCTGATTTGTTTTGCCAAAACACCCCACGAAAAGTTTTGGTTCTGATTTTGGGTTTTGGGTTCTTATTTTTTTTTAAAAAAGCATAAAAAGTGCTAAAATCCATATCTTTGTTTTTTTTCACTCCTACACTATTATTAACCTCAATAACATTCATTTCCACTAATTTCCAGTCTATTCTGAACACCTCACACCTCACAATATTGTTTTTAGTTCAAAAGGTTGCACCGAGGTAGCTGGATGTCTAAGCTAAGCGACACAAGTGGGCGGCACAAACACGTGGCCCATCTAGGAGTGGCACTGCAGTGGCAGACAGGATGGCAGTTTGCAAGAGTTTGCTAGAGGTGCAAGATGGAATTGTCCTTGTGCCCTCCCACCCACCCTGATGTTGTTGAAATAGGACATTCGCACTTTAACAAACCAATCAGGAACAGTGAACATAGTTTAATCTCTGGTACTAATATTTCTGGACTGCAGGAACAGTGAACATAGTTTAATCTCTGGTACTAATATTTCTAGACTGCAGGAACAGTGAACGTAGTTTAATCTCTGGTACTAATATTTCTGGACTGCAGGAACAGAGAACATAGTTTAATCTCTGGTACTAATATTTCTGGACTGCAGGAACAGTGAACGTAGTTTAATCTCTGGTGCTAATATTTCTGGACAGCAGGAACAGTGAACGTAGTTTAATCTCTGGTGCTAATATTTCTGGACAGCAGGAACAGTGAACGTAGTTTAATCTCTGGTGCTAATATTTCTGGACTGCAGGAACAGTGAACGTAGTTTAATCTCTGGTACTAATATTTCTGGACTGCAGGACTATCTCTGATCGAGATCGTGGAGGAAATTGATGAGGAGGGTGTTGCTGGTGTGGATACAACAGGACCAAGGGATTTAGGTGTCCCTGGACTGCTGACGGTCCTAGCCACAGGTCCTGAACTAAACACTGAATTATGAAGGTTCTTCAGGTGACGTATAAGGGAGGTTGTCCCTAGGTGGCCAAGATCCTTACCCCTGCTTATTTGAGCTTTACATAAGGTACATATGGCCATACATTTGTTGTCTGGATTGGGATAGAAATAACTCCAGACCGAAGAGGTGCATTTTTTGGTCTTCTGCCCAGGCATGACGATGGGCTTTTTCATCCCATGGACAACAACTGTTTCCCCCCCTGGTGCCTCATTTAAGATAACCACATCAGCATCCTCCTCGTCAAGTTCCTCAGCGCCAGCTACATCAATATCCTCCTCCCGGTGTGTACAACATTCACACCTTCATTAGCCAAATCTGTAACTGGACTGTGGGTGATCCTTCCAGCATATGCAGAGGGCATGCTGTAAATGGTGGAAGGAGCCACCTCTTCCCGTACAGTGATGGGAAGGTCAGGCTTCGCAACCACCAACACCCTTGGACTCGCCTTGGGGATTTGTGATGTCATCTGTTTAGAAGGCAGAGTTGTTTGCTGTGTTGTTGATGACAGCTTAACTCTCTTAATTTTTTTGGAGGGGGGGGGCTTAGATCCTTGGGTGAAGCTGAACCACTAGTCCTGAACACGGGCCAGGGCCTAAGCCGTTCCTTGCCACTCCGTGTCGTAAATGGCATATTGGCAAGTTTACGTTTCTCCTCAGATGTTTTTAATTTCCTTTTTTTGCTAATTTTAGTGAACTTTGGGTTTTTGGATTTTACATGCCCTCTACTAGGAGATTGGGCATCGGCCTTGGCAGACGACGTTGATGGCATTTCATCGTCTATGTCATGACTAGTGGCAGCAGCTTCAGCATTAGGAGGAAGTGGGTCTTGATCTTTTCCTACTTTATCCTCCAAATTTTTGTACTCCATTATAGTTTAATCTCTGGTACTAATATTTCTGGACTGCAAGAACAGTGAACGTAGGTAAATATTGCAGTACTAATATTTCTGGACTGCAAGAACAGTGAACGTAGGTAAATATTGCAGTACTAATATTTCTGGACTGCAAGAACAGTGAACACAGGTAAATATTGCAGTACTAATATTTCTGGACTGCCGAATATATTGCACTAGAGATTTTTTTCATACTTTTTAAATAATTTTTTTATATTTTTTTTAAAAATATTTTTGTATAATTTTTTTGTTTTTTTTTATGATTTTTTAATAATTTTAAAATAGCAATGGCCTTAGCAGAACAGAGCACAGGACACATGCAGCACCACTGGACTCAGCAGGACAGAGCACTGGACAAAGCACCACTGGACTCAGCAGGACAGAGCACTGGACAAAGCACCACTAAATTGATCAGCAGGACAGAGCACAGGACTAAGTAACCACTTCAATAACAGGACAGAGTGACAGGGGCTCCCAAACTACAACCTCCCTCTTCAGTGATCTGAGCCAGAATGAAGATGGCGGCCGCGAGCAGGGAATTTATGACATTCGAGTCTCGCGAGATCCGACGCGAGACTTGGATGTCATAGCCTCGTTTTTGATTCATTTTGCCGCCGGATGTACCCGAACAGTGCTCGGATCCTGTCGGATCTGCACTGTTCGGGTGGGCTCGGATTAGCGCAATCCGAGCCCGCTCATCTATATTTATCACACAATCAGAAAACAAGTTAACAATTTTTTTTGAACGTGTGGGCATTCTTGAACTGATTTTGCCTTTTATACTTTGAAACATGCAGAAGTACCAGTACTAGGCATTCCAAATTACAACAAACCATTTTCTTTGTTCTGCAATGAAGCAGAAGCAACAGCGGCAGGGGTACACATACATATACAAAGCCACTAGGTTATTACAGTTATCTCTTGGACACTATGCCCACTGCCTTGCCAATGTGTTTTTGAGCCATAGCATCCACTGCGGTTCTAGTTGACAGGGTAAAGGACATATAGTATTGCACTCACTTTGCACGTACCACACACCATTGCTGCAGTAATAAACTCTGCTCAGACCAGACATGTTTCCAGTGCCAGATTTACAAGATGGGTGCTGGCACACCAAAATGTAACCAAAGTTTGTTGCTTCCCACTGTATGCTGCTACTCTTTTATCTTATGAGTATTTACATCCCCAGTAGGTGTAAGAGGAGTATCAGGATCAAATCACACATTAGAACATGACAAGAGCTTGTGTAATAGCAACAAAATCAAGCCTGTGAACATTTACATATGCATTTGGGGTGGTTCATGATTTTAGTGCAATTTGGAGATTGAGGGGTTATCTTACTGCCTTTGGAAACCCCATATCACATGCACAACAAGTTAAAGAACTAATTGATGTAACCCAGTTACCAAAATAAGTAGCTGTGAATAAATGTCAGCCACATATCTTGTGAATAAGAGAGTTAATGAGGCAGCTAAATAGGCTGCCAATATGAGCCATAATCAAGATTAAATGAATGTACAACTGAATGTATTTCAAGTAATTGATGAGAAAAACAAGCAAAAACTGATAGACATGCAAGAATGTTGTACATCCCAGGAAAGGGCCAGTTGGAGGTCGAAAGCATGCGTGCAAGGTACCAATGGTGGGCCTGATTCATTAGCAGACGCATTGTGTGCGTAATTTGCATAACGTAATATACGCATAGAAACGCAAGAAAGGTACGTACCGATCCATCAAGCAACAGATCTCCAAATATGTCCAAGATCAGTTCACAAGTAGCTTAAGCAACGTAAAAAGCTATGTAACATGGAGATGCATTGAACCACGGATATTAAACAGTGAGGTCAACACAGACTATGAACTTTAAAGTACTCAATGAAATGTCTGTATTGAAATACATCAGTTGCGTTAAGTTGCCTAGTGTTGAGATGCGATTAGTTTATTTTTAAAAAAATAAATAAGTAAATAACCTTGAGTGTACTGTGCAGAACCGTTGTTATGTACATACCACAATATTAGGGTTTACATTATATAGATATATATTATTATTATTAATTCATTGGAATACAATGATTCAACTAAAATCTAGTGAACAGAGCTTTTTTTTAAAAAAATGATATGTTTATTAATCTCCATGTTTTTAAAAATAATAATGTATTTAAAAAGAGTTTACTTTGCAGGGCAGATGATTTGCATAATCTACCTGGGTTTTCGTTCTATTTGAATCACACTATCATGCAGGTGACCAATAGTGTGTGTGCAATTTTTGCCCTTAAAAATTATGTTTAAACCTGGGTCTATGTTGTATTTAAATGTGTTTTGGGTTCATAATAGTTCCCAGCAGGGCTTTGCAGCCATGTAGTATGCTTGTGCTTGTAGTAATTCTGATATTTAATTAGTTAATTTCAGCCTGCCCATCCTTGGATCTGTAGTGCACCCGAGACAAATGACTTTCATGTATTTCATGTACTTTCCACCTTAAAAGTAGGTACACAGAGCAAACTTACTGTGAAGGATAAGCCCCTCTATCTACTCCCTGATTTAATATCTTATCATATATTCCAAAAGTCATACAATATATCACTTCTATTTTGTCAGAAAACCGCTCCTGAACCCCTTTATCTGTCACAAGCCGCCCTCTGCGCACTCGTGACTTGGAAGCTTACTGTAGGGGAACACACAGGATTCCAGCATAAACCTCACACTCACCTCTCTTTCAGGCTACAGATTTCGCTGGTACCTTTCCCAACACAGACGAATGCTTCCACACCAACTGCCAACTGCCACCAGCTACATATAAAGCCTGTAGCAAACCTATGACTCAATTATCTAATTGCGCACCCTCTGTACTCTGATAGCTAAACAGTTAACCCTTCACACACTGGTTTCTAAAGAGTTAATCCAGCCAAGCAATCTGTCTCTTCTAAACAGGCAATGGATTCGCGTAGAGCAATAAGGACAGAACTATTAAATTGTTAGATTTAATATAGAAAAGGTACAATTCTTACAGATAATAAAAAAACAATTAGATAGAGATTTGACATACAAATAAAAAATTGCAAACAGTTATAAAAACAAATTGGATGAAAATTCAGAGCATCACTTACTTATAATAATCGGTATGCCTGGGGGTAGGCAGAAAAGATGGACAGTCATTTAGTTAGATTGATCCCCAAGAATCTGACAATTTGCCCCTTCTCAACACAGGTTTTTTAAGCAAAATGAAATGTGACAGCCTTCACATGGGCAGTGTTCATGCTAATAGGGGGCAGGGATGTCTCCTGGGTGTCACTATAGTTTGCCCACAAATATTCCAAAAGTTTTGACCTTTAGTAACTCCCCACAGATATATCCCAGAGACATAGCTCCCCCTTCAATAAACCGGTCATAAGCTCCTGCACATTTAAATACCAAACATGATGGAATTATGACAATGTGACATACCTTTCTAAAAGATTTGTGATTATAGCTGTTCCCGGATACTGATAGAACCTGTCATTCACAACCATGTTGTGATATCTGCTCCTCAGTATGGAGAGACACCCAGATTTCCTAAAATATGAACTATGAAAACATTTCCTTTGAAGTTCATATATACTTGCATAAAGAGCATTCAGGTTTTACCTGGGTCTCCAAGATTCTCACCTAGGCATAAGGCTTTCTAATTTACACCTAGTGGTTCTTTTGTGTTTACAATACCAATTGAAAGCCAGTCAATTAGGAAGTGGAATACATGATCAAAACAATGGATGTCTAGGATCTGCATATCTTAAGCTCGTCTCCTCAAAAAGGATCTGCTCAACCTAATTACCTCCTATTGGTCTAATTGACTAAATGTTTTAAAAAGGAAACAAACTTTTATCTGAGGGGAAAATCAGGTTCACTTCTATGTATCAATATAATTTTTATTTGAGCCCTGACATTTAATATTCTATTTAATCATATCAGATTTATGCTCTCATCCTGACACCTCCGCCCTTCAAGAGATGACATGGGGATTAACTGACAGGTCAGTGCCCAAGTTCATCTCATTTAATTTCCCCCTGGTTCCACTGTGATAGCTGCTAGATGGCTCTCACTAGGGTCTCCAATGGCATGGCTTACGATGGGGTTAAATATCTAATCTGGCTGGGTCTCCTGGTTCTGCCATAGCTGTGGGCTAACCTCTGTATTCTTAAGGGATCCTATTCCTTGTGCTGCATCTACTACCTCCACTGGCAAGTTCTTCTTCCCCTCATCTGGAAAACTACAGACTGGCAGGGCACACGCATACCTGTCATTATGAGCCTTCAACAGCTTACTATGACAAACCCTATGTATCTTCCTGGCATGGTCTATAGTGATTACATTGAGGCATTGATGGATGAGATATGGGCCCTCCCATGCAGCCTGGAGTTTATGCTGGGTCTGAGGGGTTAGTACCCACACCTTCTGACCCACTTTGTAAATTCTCTCCCTGGCAGGAGAGTCATACCACTGCTTCTGGCTTGCCTGGGCCATCGCCATGTTCTCATGTACCAATCAACTGGAATGTGCATTTTGTCTCTAATCCTCATGTCCTCTAAGTTAAAACCTGAGTGAAAAATGGCCTGGGATTCCTGATACTGCACTTCTAGGTGGGGACAATCAGTAGCAGGGTTGCTTGGCCGCTCACCTACACTGTCTGTGTCACTCCATGACTGAGTCTGCTTGTGGGGGCTGCCAGAGAGAACGTCTCCCTCCGCCAGAAACACATCTAAGTGGGAACCCCTTAATTCTGGCACAGCAGAATACCTACTTCCCCTCTGCCCTGTTTGCCAGTTACAAAATTCCCTGTCACTGGGACACACTATGTAATTTCCATCTGGGGGGAGGGGTACTGGGCAGGAGACTTCCCTCCCCCTTTAACTCATCTATATAGGGGTGTAGTGTAACAGGGAATGTGGGCCCCTCCTCTACCTCCTTTAAGCTGTGAGAGGGCTGACTAAGAGAGGGTAGGCTAGCAACTGACCCCCCCTGTTTCTATAGAAAATGCAGGTGAATGTTCACAACTCAGATGGAAATCTGGGTGGTGAACAATCGGACTACAGGTCACAGCAGCAATGTAAGGACCGCTGTCACTCACTACTTCCCATTGGTCATGTCTATGTGTCTCTCCCACATTCTCAGCACCCCTGGGTATGGCTGGTTCAGGCACAGAACACACAGTTTCACTCTGCCCTCTGTCACACGCCGGTCCCATAGACAGGAAACAGCGTTGTTACCTTCCTCCTGTAAGCTGTGATCAAGGTTACTGAATTCATTATCGAGGCATCATCTGTATTTGATTCTGCGCATGTGCTACCTATTACCCTCGCTTATGACCTCCTACATGTTCCTATTGGTTCTAAGCATTTTGGAGCACTATTTAAACCTCCCATTTTCCCTCTGTCCGTTGCCTGTTCTTCGAGTTACTCACTCTCAGTAAGATTTGGCTTCCTTTGGTATGACTCACCCGTTGTTTGCTTGTATGTCCTGGATCAGCTGTACTCTTCTCTGCTGCTGCCGTTTATGAACTGCCTGTTGCACCTGTACTCATCGCTGCTCTTTGGAATCACCATCTCTTAATCAGCTAGCTCAATACCACCGCTGCCTCTCCATTAGGACTGCCAATGTACAAGTAACTCATCCGTTGCTCTGAATCACAGTGCACGGATCAGCATAGTTCTGTTCCTCCATTACTTTAATATATTGAACTGTTGCTAATGAACTGCCTATTGCACCTGTACTCATCGCTGCTGCTCGGAATCACCTTCTACGGATCAGCTAGTTCAACGCCTCTGTTGCTTCTACACTAGAACTGCCGCTATGCCAGTAACTCACCCGCTGTTCTGAATCACCATTCACGGATCAGCTAAGTTCTATTCCTCCGTTACCTCTATATATTAAACTGCCATTGAACCAGTAACTCACCTGTTGCTTTGAATCATCATCTACGGATCAGCTAAGTTCTATTCCATTATTGCCTCTGTTTGAACTGCCGCTGTGTCAATGATTCTCCTGCTATGCTCTGAGTTATTATATACGGATGAGCTAAGTTCTACTTTACCACTACCTTTGTCTGAACTGCCGCTGTATAAGAGATTGACCTACTATGCTTTGAGTTACCATTTTCGGACTAGCTAAGTTCTATCTCCATTACTGCTATTGTTGAACTGTTGCTGTATTAATAATTCCTTGCAGTCACCTTGAGTTGCCAATTGTGGATCAGCTAGTTGTACCTCATCATCACTTCTATCTGAACTGTTGCCGTGTTAGTAATTATCTGCTGTTGCTCTGAGTTATCTACTACGGATCAGCCAGTCCTAAACCGTTATTTATTTCATTCAACTGTATTGTATCAGTATCCATCTGCAGTTGTCCTGACGTGTCATCTACATCTCCGTTATCATATTCCAGTATTGCTGCCACTTGTATTACCACTGAGCCAGGGACTATCAAGCTCGTATATCCAGGGTCTCTCTGACCTCCTGTACCAATCTATTGTTTTAAAGCTCCACTATTTACTCTGCCAGCATCCATTCAGGAGACCGCGACCTGCGGGATAGGAGCAGCGAAATCCATACACTCTTGCGCGGATCACTTGCGAAAACCTCCTACTCATTAGACTCTGCACACCTGAGTGAGTTCTACCTCTTGGCAGAGACAAGGGATCCACTAAATATTATTCAGATTCGTGACACCCTCCCTCCCATTTACCCTGTACCCTATCTTCTGAGTATATTACCTGGGTAGAAACATTGTCTTTCTCTAGCACAACAGAATTAAACACATTGTCATCTGTCCCATTTCCAGCGAGCATCTTATCTACAGCAGTATCAATGTCCATATTTGCAGCAACAGTGTCATCTGTCCCTACCTGATGACAACAAGATGTCAGTTTAAAAACATGTGTAGATTCTAATGCAATACTATTTTTGGCATTATCATTATTACTCACTTCAGGTACAATAGAAGATACCCTTTCCCTGTCACATCCTGGTGCCTGGGAAAAAACATGGTTACTCTCTCAGCAGATTCTAACACTGTAACATCGGTGGCATTAAAATCATTACACACTTCAGGTACAATACAATATACCCTGTCCCTGTCACATCCTGGTTTACACAGTTCAGGTGCATCTAAACAGACCATTTCCCTGTCACCTCCTGGTACTTGGGAAGAAACGCTGGTACACTCAGCTGATTCTAACACAGTAACATGGGTGGCAATAACATCCTTACATCCCTCAGGTACAATAGAGCAAAACTACTCCCTGTCACATATCACTAGCACATTACCAGGTGAGATCCTTAATCATCTCCTTTCTAGTTTTGTTGTGGTAGGAGACACCTCACAGCTGACATTATTTAGTTATCTCTATCATACTCATCATAGTTAGCAGATCCTCTGGATCTGGGACAACATCCACACTATGTTCCTCCAGTGTTATCTTGATCTCCATCTCAGGTTCTTTATCACGTAGTTTCTTTACATCATCCTCTACTAATGCACAAACCTGCAGCTTTTTAGTTTTATCTGTCCAGTCAAGACCTCGCTGCTCACACAGGGCAATTAAAACTTTGACTTTTTCGTTGTAAGCAGCTGCCATCCTTGAAGTTACTTTGCAAAATTAAAGATAAACAAGAGAGAAGGGAAGGGAACTGATTTGCACGTATGTCTTAAAAAATAATAAGCATTGAGTTTTGACCTTATGAACACGGCTGTATTCCTCGCAAGGGTACTAGCAGTTCTTAAGTGCAGGAAATATTTACTTAAGACCAGCACTTAATGTTCTAAAAAATTAGAAAAATCCCACAAGCTGCCAACAATTGTCAAGGATAAGCCACTCTAGCTACTCCCTGATTTAATATCTTATCATATTTTCCAAAAGTCATACCATATATCATCTCTAGTTTGTCAGGAAACCGCTCCTGAACCCCTTTATCTGTCACAAGCCGCCCTCTGTGCACTTGTGACTTGGAAGCTTATTGTAAGAGACCACACAGGATTCCAACCTAAATCTCACACTCACCTCTCTTCCAGGCTATATATTTCGCTGGTTCCTTTCCCAACACAGACGAACGCTTCCACACCAACTGCCACCAGCTACGTATAATGCCCGTAGCAAACCTATGACTCAATTATCCAATTACCACCGCCTGTGCTCTGGTAGCTAAACAGTAAACCATTCACTGCAAATGCTGCAGTCCTAGCCCAATTTCTATATACAGTTTTGTTTTTATACAGTTATGTTTATATGTCATGTGATTAATTATGGTTTGGGAAACTGCTTTCAGGGAGCAGGGTGTACCTGACATTATTAGACCCACACCCCACCCCTTTATATTTGTGCTTGTATGGCACAGGTTTTGTTTTGTGGTACATTTATCATGATAAAAGAAAATTTGATAGAAGTATTTGACTAAAAAATGTGCTTGGAATAAAGTGTATACCTTCGGCAAAATCCATTGAGTGTGCATTTACACTACTTTACTTAAATACACTGCTTGGCAGTAGCATGGTAGGTTTACATTTTTGTGTTTCCCTACACTTTCTATATCTATTTGCAGCTACCAGTGTGGTACAGCTCCATCATATGTAGCTACTAATTCTTTTATATGCCTACAGCACATGTCCACTCAATCTGAACCATGTACATAGAGGATGTGAATCCCAAAGTAAATTACATGATGCTAAGTTTTCAACTATTAATCCTTTATAATCCTTCAAAATGTTTTTCAGAAACTTTCAGTACTGTAAATATAGAAAAAACTTAATTTGTACCGATAAAGTCCCCTGGAACAACACATAAAGTGTTTTTTTTACTGTGTATAACAATTCTACTAGTGTATAGCCAATTGTAGAGGTTCAAGTCTGTGAAATAAATTGGCAATTAAATAGGATTTACTTGAGTTATTACTTTGCTTGGAAACTACTGTACATAGGGGTTTTCTGATAAATAGTGCCCTTACTATTATGCATATTGTCATGAACAGAGAGAACTTATAGTTATTTATAATGGTTAACCCTTCACATAACTGCAGTATAAATCGGGTATATCAATTGAATCTATTAATAAGTTTGGCTACTAAAGTGTAAAATGTGAGGTCAGAAAGTCTGCTGTGTGTGTATTTGATCTCTCCCAGTGTTAGACGATAGCAGTGTCACCTGTAGGAGCTTCATAGGGCCCCTGCTGTGAGCTATATCCTGAAACAAGTTAGTTTTTGGACACCTGAATAGACTTTGTGGGACTGGTCACAGCTTGACATCCTTTCATCCAACGGCAGCATTTGAAGACCTATACAGATATATAGAAATATGAGGTTCAAAGGAAAATGTCTTCATAGTTCATATTTTGGGAAATCTGGGTGCCAGTCCATACTGAGGAGCAGATATCACACCAGGATTGTGAATTACAGGTACTGTCAGTATTCAGGAACAGCTATAATCACATATCTTTAGAAAGGTATGTCACATTGTCACATTGTCATAATTCCATCATGTTTGGTATTTAAATGTGCAGGAGATTATGACAGTTTTATTGAAGGGAAAGCTATGTCTCTGGGATATATCTGTGAAGAATTACCCAAAGGTCAAAACTTTGGGAATATTTGTGAGGAAACTATAGGAACATCCCCTATTAGCATTAACACTGCTCCTGTGAAGACCGTCCCATTTCATTTTGCTTATAAAAACTGTGTTGAGTAGTGAGAAATTGTAAGTCTTTTTTGAAAATCAATCCACATTGATAAGCTGTCCATCTTCCTAGCCAATTTCCCATGGCACAGATTGTACAACTCATGTAAGTTATACATGGAATGTAAACCTTTTTATTTCAAACTGTCTTTACTTGTGTATGTTATGTCAATTGTTTATTAATTGCTTTTTTAAATATCTGAATGCCCTGTACCTTTGCATATTAAATCTATAAATTTAGTAAGTTGCGTCCTTGATACTCTGACAAATCCATTAACCTGTTTAAAAGAATATAGCTCGACCAAGTTAACCCTTTGAATACCGGTGTGTGAATTGTTAATACATTTGACTAACAAGCCTAGTGTGTTTTTGCATTTACATTTGTGCAACAGGCTGTAGGTGTGATGAGTTAACTTTTTGATTGCTGGTGTGGGCTTTGCTAACCTGTGGGTAGCCAGAAACCTTGTGTGCCAGTGTGGGACAGTATATTGGGTCCTATTGCCGTATTCAATAGGTGGTGGCAAACCTGAAGTGTGTGGGGGTGTGAGAGCGCGGTGTGGGGGCGATTCAGTAGGTCTATAACCTGTGTGATAGGTAGGGAGAGACTGCAGGCTGGAATCGTGTGTAACCTCATACAGCAAACACCCCAAAATCACGGCAGTTGGGAGCGTGTTCGTGACACGTACTAAGCCTTATTCTTGCAGACACTGTTGTGGAATAGGAAAAGAATGTTCTGTGGACTGACTCCTTTTCACCATTGAAGAGGTTAGTAAAAAGTTGAAAACAATTAGTATAGAGATTGATATTCTAAAATTTTGCAATCTACCAATAATTCAAACAAATAAAATTATGGATTAAGTTGCTAACTTGGAGGTATATTAAAAATAATAATAATACAAGGCGGACATAGGCTTAGTATTATAATTCGGACAAAATTAACTAGTTCTATAAACATAATGGTGTGTATAGTCAACAGAAGAAAAAAGGAAGTTCCTAGGAGACTATTTCATTGTTGACTAATTCATAAACTCTTTTTTTTTTTACCCTATTTACTATATTTCTAGTAATTGTGACTGCTAATACTGCTCTCCCCAACTTTCACACACCTTTTGTGACCAGGGGCACATACTTAAGGGCCTTTCACATGGTTCCTGGCTTAAAAGATATTGCTCGTGAAAGAAAAGAAAGGGGCAGGAGCGTGTGAACTTCTACATACCTACGAATGAATCCTGCAAAGAAGTTAATTTGTCTAATATATCTTCATTTGTCTTATCCCCTTTGAATAAGAAGCTCTCATTTGTGCCAACTGCCATGTCAGACTGTTCTGCTCGCTCTTACCTGGTCATGCAGCTATCACTACCTGAGGCTGCTAGAGTTTTAGTTCAGTTGTTGCTTGTCTGTATCCTGGAATCTTGGGGACTGTACTTGGAAAGAAGACAGATACATGGACTGTAGAAATCTCCAACCAGCCCTGACATCAATTTAAAGTATTCACATTTAATAATAGAACTATTTTCCCCAACCAGCCCTGACATTAAATTATAAGGATTCCTATTTATTAATTAAATCAATTTCTTTCCCCCAAACAGCCCCAGCAATACATTAATAGCATTTACATTTAATAATTATAATTATTTCCCACAACCACCCCCAACATTAAATAATTCCCCTGACAAGGTTGTTTTACGAAGCACATAGGTGGCTTCCCACTCTCTATATCTTCATTATTCTCTATTTTGGTTGAACTGTTTAACTGTGGACCTTCGGTGATATCATATCCGGTCCGGACTTGCATGATGCTTCACATGGAACAGTGTACAGCTTGAAACAAATGTCAGATAAGCGCTATTTTTTTAATCTTTTTGCACAATAAACCCCTTTTTTGAAATTTCTTCCTTTGTGTGGCCATTTTTGTATGGTTTATTCTTTTTTCCTAGATCATACATTGTTGGTGAGGTTAATGTGGGATTATAAGCAACCAGGCCTGAGAAAATCATAAAGGTACCTTTACAGATAAGCTTGATTTGTAATTTCTAATTCTACACAGTTTTCTTATGATTTGCTTTATGTAGTATGGTGTTGGAAATGTTATGTTCATTTTATCGCTTAACAATAAACATTGCCCAATGCGATTATTGTGGTTTCAATGCACAAAGCTATTTAATTACGTAATATTGCATGATTTACAGCAAGCCATCATAATTCATAAAAGATATTACAATAAAGCAAGACAGTATAAAAACCAAATACATTACATTTTCGCTAACGTTTCACCTGGACCCAGGTTCTTGCAGTTTTGCAGTCAGGAAGGTTGAGAATAATGGGCCAGGGAAGCTTGCTTACATGCAGTTGGAATTAACATAAACAGTGATGATGTGACAATTATGTACAGATAACACTATGAGAGGTCTTCATTGGTCTACAGTTCAGGTCAGTCCAGTATAATGCAAATCATAGGTCAATGCAAAAGATTCCTCTGATAAGGTGTGGCCAGCTCACCTCAACAGCTGAGCACATGTTGGGCCTAAGGGAACTGGCCTAATCCAGATTTTACCAACCTATTTGCATTCCAAATACAATATAATTTTGAGCATTAATCCTTTATCTTCCATAACCAGCGATCGCAGGAAGCAAACGCTTTGCCGATAGTAGCAGATTCTTCATGGTAATGTGTAGATCAAAATGACACTAAGGCTCAGGATATAGGAAATGTATCATGTTTAGATACCTTTAATATATTATCATTTAGGTATAAAAAAATCTCTAATACGTTTTACTAATAAATAAATGTGGATTGGAACATTAAGAAATGTATAATATTCACAAATGTAAAGGCGAATGTAAATGTGTGTGTCATTAATCCGTGCGGTTGCGTCATATCACGTGGCGTACTAATCGTAATCACACAGTAAAACAATATTAATTAATTTAGTTTACTTCATCCAGTTATTTGACTTTCACAGAAAGTATGAGCACTCACTAGCTCTGTTTGTTTTGCAATTTTTAGATTACTCTGTTTTTTGGTTGAGGGAAGCAGCTGCTATTTGAATTGAAGGTTATTTGTTTGGATCAATGAAACTTTTTGCCTATCATATTAAATAATTCATATTCACATTTAATAAATTCCTCAAACTTAGCCCCACATTCAATAAAACATCCCCAAACAACCCCAACATAAATAAAACATTCCATCACCTCACCTTATATTAATAGGCCCCACTATTAAATTAAATAGCCCAACCATAATCAAATAATTTAATAGAACCCACACTTAAATAAAATAATAAAACAATAAAATAATTAGCTCCCACCCATACTTCACCATTAAATTAAAAGCCCACCTCCCACCCACATTACATTAAGACACCTTCCCATTCCGGAAGCAAATTAAGCAAATCATCCCTGACACTAAATAATTCATATTAACTCACCACCCCACCTTAAATTAATAGGCCTTCTTTTATATTAAATAATCCCACCATCAACCCATTAAATAATAAGCCCCCGTCTCCACCATTAATTTAATAGCCTACCTCCAACCCACATTAAGTTAAGACACCCTACCTTCCCTCACACTTGTCTTGTTCCCTCTACGTTCTGTTGAAGAGGTAGTCTCTTCTATCTGCCTCTCTTGCGGTCAGCACATATGGGACAGCGCGCCTGACATGTGGTGCACATCCCATGTGACATATTGTATGTCAGTAGCTGGATATTTGGAGGCAGCCACACATAGGGGAAGGAGGGGAGGGAGGAACGGATCATTAGATCCGCGGCTGCATGAAGGAAGGTTGCTGGCTGTAGAGGATACCATACTGTGGCCCGCTAGCACCCTGTCACAATCCAGTAGCTGGTAGGATCCTTAGACTTGCCTAGTTTAGCACTACCTCCTGGGAGGCGAAACAGGAGGTTTTCACCAGTGACCCCAGCTACGGTATATTGGCCTGGCTGCTCTTGTGCTGAAGGTAACGGTCCTCCTTGTTGGTATTACGCAAGGTCTATAGAAGAGATAGGAGCTACACAGGTAGGTACAGGTAGAATGAATACAAAGAAGAGTATTTCACAACCGGGAACTGGATCAGGCGGATCACTGCAGTAGGCAGCAGAAGTTTAGAGAATGTTCAGAACAGTATGGCAGGTAAAGCGGAATATTCAAATCTGCGGCCACGTGTATCCTTGGGTCCAGGTGTCATGGTTATAGACCCTGAAGGAGGCACCGGCTGGTATTTACTAACTGAACAGTTAGGTGCGCAGTCTAATGCACCCCCGGTCTTCACCAGGGACCCCCGCAAGGAGGTTTGGTTTTCGCTGCATGGGATGCGCAGGTCACAATTCTCCAAGTCAGTTACCAGCACTGTGGAGTTGTAGAAAGGAATAGTCAGACAGTCCAGGTCGAGCCAAACAGTAGCGCAAGACACAGGGAGAGCTAGGAGAAATGTCAGAGACGAGAAGAACGTCAAAACCAAATGGACTGTGCAGTAGCAAATCAGGATCCAGAAGAATGAGCCAAGGAACAAGACAGATGTCAGTAAACCACAATGGAGCATATAAACAGGAAGAGCTGGTGTGAACACTCTGGCATCATTAGGGTACCAGAGTGTTCCTTAATAGCAGGAAGTGAGGGATGATTCGGCGGTCATGATCAGCTGACCGCCGACCACCGACAGGAAGCCCGATCATGCGAGCATAGCGAGGCCCGGAGAAACGGAGGTGCATCCCATTGCTAGGCAATGGGACATACCGAGCGACAATGAGAGGCGACCATCCCCTGCACCTAAGAAGAGTGCAGGGACGGCACCCCTCCACTCTGAATGGGTGGCTTGATTCCTCAGAAACTGCCCTCACGAGACGAGGAGCGTGAAGATCCTTTTTGTTACCCCAAGATCTCTCTTCGGGGCCGTAACCCCTCCAGTACACCAGGAAATGAGCCTTGCCCCTAAGGATGCGCAATTTTAAAATTTGATCTACCTTGCACTCTTCGCCCTGATAGTCTTGATAGGAAGAGAAACCTGGGTAAATTCGTTAAGGACAAGTGGCTTCAGTAAAGAAATATGAAAAATATTATGTACCCGGAGAGAAGGAGGTAGCCGGAGTTTGTAGGTAACTGGATTAATTATCTGAGAGATAGGAAAGGGACCAATATAGTGGGATGCGAGCTTCATTGAAGGGAGCTTGAGCTTAAGGTTGCGGGTGGCCAGCCATACTTTGTCCCCTACATGGAGAACCGGAAGGTTTCTTCTGTGGTGATCCGCAAAACGTTTGTAGAGATCTGAACATTGTTGCAATTTGGACTGTACTTGGGACCAAACCTGGGCAAAATCACGTACCATACTCTGGGCTGCTAGCACTGAAGATTCGGTTAGCTCCATGACAGTAGGTAACACAGGATGTTTTCCAAAAAGAATGAAGAAGGGAGACAGACCAGTGGACTCGTGTTAATGGTTGTTGTGAGAAAACTCCGCCTAGGGTAGGAACTCACTTCACGAGGATTGATGCTTGGAACAGTAACACCGAAGATTAGATTCTAGGTCTTGGTTGACTCGATCGGTCTGGCCATTAGTCTGCGGGTGGTACCCAGAAGAAAATTTCAGGTTAATCCCTAAATGTTTACAGAACGCTCTCTAGAATTTAGAGACAAACTGCACCCCATGGTCCGAAATGATCTCTAGAGGACAACCGTGAAAAAGGAAGATGTTCTTTATAAAGAGCAGTGCCAAAGTAGGAGCCGGTGGTAGTCCCTTCAAAGGAATAAAGTCAGCAAACTTAGAAAAATGGTCAACTATGACCCAGATGGAATTGTAAACTTGGCTGTTGGGGAGGTCAGTGATAAAATCCATGGAAACACTAGTCCAAGGAGACTCCGGTACGGGGAGAAGAAGGAGGAGACCTGGAAGTGAACATCTGGGAGTCTTGAGTCTCCAACAAACCTCGCAGGCAGAAATATATATCTTAACATCTGCGACCAGGGAAGGCCACCAATAGAGACATGAGAGGAGAGCCACTGTCTTCTTGATACCAGCATGTCTAGTGAACCTAGACTTTTGAGCCCACGCCAAGACCTTAGTGCACAGGTAAGTGGTGACAAAAGATCTGCCAATAGGAGGAGTTTTGACAGAGGATTTGGACCACGCTAAAACTTTAGACAGGGTAATAATGGGCTTGAATACCGGAGAAGAATTGGAGTCAGAGGGGTCGAAAGACCTAGAAAGGGCATCAGCCTTCAAGTTCTTTGTGCCCGGAAAGCCAATATCAACTGGAATCTGCTGAAAAACAATGACTATCGAGCCTGTCTAGAATTTAGGCATTGAGCAGACTGTTGGTAGGTTAAATTTTTATGGTCTGTAAACACTGTAATGGGAAAGAGAGCCCCCTCCAATAGGTTACGGCATTCTTCAAAGGCAGCTTTGATGGACAGCAATTTCTTGTCGCCGATACAGTTATTGGCTTCATAAGGAGAATTTTTTTTAGACAGGAACATACAAAGTTTAAGTTTACTGGAGGAATCCTCTTGAGAGAGTACCGCCCCTACTCCTACTGCAGAAGCATCAACTTTCAAAAAGAAGGGTTTGTTTTGGTCCAGCTGACACAGAACAGGGGTGGTAGAGAAAGACTGTTTCAAGGCCTTATATGCAAGGATAGCCTCCTGAGGCTAAGATCTGATTCATCCTTCCTTACGGGTAAGAAAGGTGAAGAATAACAGTAGGGAAATTGTTGGTAATAATTGGTAGAACCAATGAAGCGTCAAATAGCTTTCAAACTGACGGATTGGGGCCAATGGAGAATAGCCTCACGGTATTCGTAGTGACCGTCCCTGGTGTTAAATGCGGCCTCCCATTTGTCCCCTTGGCGAATTCTGATCAAATTATAGGCACCTCTTAGGTCCAATTTGGTGAAGATCTGTGCCCCATGGAGACGGTCAAAGAATTCAGAAATGAGAGGAAGAGGATTACCGCAATTGCATTTAGTTGACGGTAATCGATGCATGGTCTTAGGGTACCGTCTTTTTTCTTAACCAAAAAAACCCCCCACACCAGCCGGGGAGGAGGGTTTCCGAATAAAGCCTCGTTTGAGGTTCTCCTTTACGTAATCGGACATAACTTGGGTCTCGGGTAAGGACAGAGGGTACACCTTGCCTCTGGGAATGCTTTTACCAGGAATCAAATCTATGGGAGAACCCCAGGGCTGGTGAGGAGGCAGAACCTCAGACACAGCTTTACTGAAGACATTGAGGAATTCAGAATATGGTACAGGCAGAATCTCGAGTGAGGATGTGATGAGCCATGGAATAGTGGACTCAGCAGGTCGCATAGACGTCAGGCAGCGTTCCTTGCAGGACAGATCCCAGGAAATAACTTGTGCATAAATCCAATCATTGTCGTGAATGCATTCTTCACCAATGGAGACCCAAAATGTTCAGATTGATAGACTGTGGGAGCACTAGGAAACTAATCCAATTAGAGTGCAGAACTCCTACCGGCAGCCGAATGGGACAGGTCCTACTTGTGATTGAGCCGTTAGAGACTTGATTACCATCAACAGGAGTTAATGCCTAGGGCTGTGGCAAAGTTCAGAAACTAAATTGGCGGATATGAAGTTCCCGGCGCATCCCGAGTCCACGAAAGCTTGTAATGATTGGGGTTCTTTATGGGTAAGATGGGTGGTAGGCATCGGGAACTCAGATTCTTTTTTCGGATAGGAAGAAGAGGACTGGGATCCTAGGTTGACCTCCGTAATATCACCTAGGAAGTGACATTTCCCGGCCTCTTAGTGCAAGTGGAGAGAAGATGCCTGGAATCTCCACAAAATAAGCACAGCTGATTCTTGATATGCCTCTCCTGTTCTTCAGGGGTTAAGCAGGAGGGACCTATCTGCATAGGCTATTCCGTGGAAACAATTGGAGACTAAAAGTGAGGAGCCAGATGAGGAAATGGGTGGTGAGAACATTCCCGCTCCTGTGACATCAGGTAGTCTAGTGAGCATTGTAACTGGATCAGAGGGACTACAAAGGTATGGCAGAGGTCCAATAGTATGCAGGTCCCTGTAGCGGATGTGGAAGGGAATCTGGATCTGCGGCCAGGTGTATACTTAGGTTCAGATATGCTAGGCAGCACGGAAACTGGATCAGGCGGAAAACCACGGTAGGGAGCAGAAGTCCAGAGAATGTTCAGAACAGTATGGCAAGTATAACAGAATATTCAGACCTGCTATCAGGTGTATCCTTAGGTCCAGATATGCTAGGGAGCACAGGAACTAGATCAGGCGGAATATCACGGTAGGCAGCAGAAGTCCAGAGAATGTTCAGAACAGTTTGATAGGTATAGCAGAATATTCAGACCTGCGGCCAGGTGTGTCCTTGGGTCCAGATATTCTAGGTAGTACTGGAACTGGATGTGTTGGAATACAATGATAGGCAGCAGAGATCTAGACAATTTTTCAGAATGGTATAGCAGCAGCAGCAGCAGCGTAGCGGAGGCCACCGACAGGGAACCCTTTAGGTAAGTGAACCCGGATCATGATAGTAACACTATTTTAAAAGTGGGGGCAGAACACCCAGGACTTGGTTTATTCAGAAATTTGGCATGAATTATTTTTACCAGAACAGGAGCATTAACTTAATGGGCTTTGACCCTAGGGCGTTCATCTGGACCAAATCCTTTCCAGTCAACAAGAGACTTAATTCCTCCTCAAGCAATCTTGGAGCCCAGAATCTGATTGATCTCGAATTCTTCTTCAGAAACAGCATTAGGAGAAGAAACAGCGGTAGATGAGGAAAAGTGATTAATAATTCAAGTTTTAAGGAGGGAGACATGGAAGGTATTGGAAATCCGGAGGGAAGTTGGAAGCTTCAACCTGAAGGTAACCAGGTTGATAACTTGAAGAATTTCAAAAGGTCCGAAGAAGCGAGGAACAAAACTTCATACATGAAATCTTCAGTCGAATATTTTTGGTAGAAAGCCAGACTCGATCTCCCACCTTCAGATGGGGAACTGATCATCTCTTTTTGTTAGTGAAGAGTTTATAACTTGACGACAATTTAAGGCACTTCAAAGTCCAAGACCAGATGGACAAGAAGTCCCGCCATAAAGAGTCAACAGCAAGAACTTGGGAGGGAGGAAAATTTGGGAAGAGCAGGATGACGGCCACATACCACGAAGAAGGGAGACACCATAGTAGACTCATGATAGAGATTGTTGAGGGCAAATTCCGCCCAGGGGAGAAGATCTGAGCAGTTATCTTGAGCAGCCATGGAGTACATCTGAATGAAGGTTTCAAGGGCTTAATTAACCCTCTCTGTTTGACATGAGGACAATAACCAGAAGAAAAAATTAGCTGGATATTAAAAAGTTTACAAAGAGCTCGCCAGAAATCTAGACGTAAACTGGACTCCGGACGGAAACGACCATGAAGACGAAAAATCTCCTTAATGAATAGTTCAGCCTTGATGGGAGCAGAGGGAAGACCAATGAGTGGAATGAAATGAGCCATCTTGAAGAAACAATCAATGACTACCCATATCGTATTGAATCTTTTGCTAGATGGGAGATCAGGAATGATATCCGTCGACAATGGAAGAAGAGGGCCACAAGAAAGCTGTCGTTGTGTCTTATTTCAAGCACAGATATCACTGGCAGCTACAAATTGTTTGCTGTCAGAATGGAAAGATAGAAACAGAGGAAAAGAAAGTATGTCAAGAGGCACTCCGGGGTATTAAAATTAAAATAACGTTTTATTGGTATGCATTAAAAAATAATAATATATCTAACAACTAGCGAAATATATTAAAAACATGTGCTGTGTGAAAATAAAAATGCAGATCTAGCTGCAGATCGCTGTGTTGTCACGCTATTGAAGTATAGTAAATACAAAAATTCTATATTATATATTATAGTATTAAATTATACTGCTGATTGAAGAGCTCTTTCTCACTGATAGTATAATTCCTTTCGGCTGAGAAGAATTTACGTGAAAAATAGGCCCATGGATGTAAAATCTTCATCGGAGGATGATGCTAGAAGAGAACAGCGCCAGTCCCTACTAATGATGCATCGACTTCCAGCTAAAAATGCAGGTTGGTATAAAATGGGGGCAGTAGTGAAAGCCACCTTGGGTTAAATGTATCAAGTTGAGAGTTTTCCGACAGCTTTGAGAAACCAATCAGATTATAGCTTTCATTTATTAGTACATTCTACAAAATGACAGCTAGAATGATTGGTTGCTATAGGCAACATCTCCACTTTTCAAACCCACCGGAAAAGTCTCAGCTTGATACATTTACACCCTTGAGTGCTTTGAACGCTTCAACATCTTCTGGCAACCAGGTTTTGGTATTGGCTCCTTTGTGAGTTAAAGCCACGATGGGGGCAACCAGAGTTGAATAACCTGCGATAAACTGTCAATAGTAATTAGCAAAGCCTTGAAAGCGTTGGATGGATTTAAGACCACAAAGCTGAGGCCAGTCTTGAATAGCCTGGATTTTCTCGGGGTCTCTCTGGAGCAAGGACCCGATAACAATATAACCCAAGAAAGGAACTGAAGTAGTCTCAAAGGAACATTTCTCCAATTTGCAGAAAAGATGGTGCCTCCACAGTCTGATGAGAACCTCAGAAACATGCTGGCCATGGGAATTAAGGACCTGGCAAAAAATTAAAATGTCATCTAAATAAACCACTACGAAGGAATAAAATAGGTCTCGGAATATTTCACTTACAAAACTCTGAAAGACAGCTGGAGCATTACAGAGCCCGAAGGGAAAAACTTGATATTCATAATACCCATCGGTGGTGTTGAAGGCTGTCTTCCACTCGTCTCCACTGCAAATACGGATCAGGTTGTAGGCATCATGTAAGTTCAGTTTAGGATAAATACAGGCTCCTTTGATCAGATCAAATAGTTTGGTTACCAGACAAATTGGAAATTTGTTCTTAATAGTAATGGTGTTCAGTCCTCTGTAATTAATGCAGGGGCATAAAGTCCCATCCTTCTACTTAACGAAGAAAAAAACGTTCCGGCGGGAGAAGTAAAAGGCTTTATGAAACTGCAGAGATTTTCTTTGACATATTCCCACATCGCCTGAGTCTCAGTTACAGAAAGAGGATATACTCGTCCTTTGGGAGGAGTCTTGCCAGGTAGAAGGTCTGTTGGACAGTCCCATGGATGGTGAGGTGAAGAACTTCAGAGCGCTTCTTATTAAAGATGTCTATAAAGGAAGCGTATTGAGAGGGAACCATGGCTGGAGGAGTTGGAGACATGGAGCATAATGGTTTAACCACAGCGAGACAGCCAGATTTACAAGCGGGACCCCAGGCTAGAACTTGAGAAAGAGACCAGTATATCTGAGGAGAGTGTAGACGGAGCCAGGGAAGGCCCAGGATGATTGGACTTGTAGCTTGTGGAAGGACCAGAAAATAAATTAGTTCAGAATGAAGTGCACCCTATTTGCAGGTTAATAAGAACAGTCTGGTGCCGGATGCTAGAGATCAGAGTTCTGTTAATAGCTGAAATGGAGACCGGAACAGCAACCAGAGAGATGGGGATTGCCCATTGGTGAACCAAAGATGCAGATATAAAATTCCTGGCAGACCTGGAGTCTATGAAGGCAGCTGAGAAAACCTGTGTTGAGAACCAGAATAGAACAAATAGTAGAATTAGATTATTACAGAGAGATTTGGAGGACCCTAACTTGACCTCCCCAGAACAAGTTAGGATCTGGCATTTCCCTGTGTTTTAGGACTGGAGTTAAGAATATGGCCAGATTCGACACAATAAATACATAAATTATCTCTGATCCATCTCTGATGATCCTCATGGGTTAGTCTAGAATGACCCAACTGCGTAGGTTCATCTGGGGGATGTGGTAGTTGGAAATCAGGGGCCAATTTGATAGCCGGGCATTGAGGAAATTCCTTCTCAGAGGACCTCTCCTGAAACTGAATATTTTGGTCATTATAGAGGGATATCAATACGTCCAAGGTGGTTGGTACATCTTTAATTCAGTCAGATAGGCCTTGCCAAAAAGTTGCCACCAACATCTCATTGTTCCAACGTAGTTCAGAAGATAAAGTACGGAAAATTATGACGTACTGGGCCACGGAGGAAGATCCCTGGCGTAGCCTGAAAATTATGGTAGCTACCGAAGAGGCTCGGACCGGCTCGTCAAAAATCCTACAAAAGATGAAAATGAAGGCTGAGGAATCCTGAAGTAACAGGTCGTCTTTCTCCCAAAGTGGTGATGCCCAAGCCAAGCATTGGTCGGAAAGCAGAGAAATGATGAAGGCCACTTTGGATCTCTCGTTGGAAAGTTTAAGGCAATAGTTCAAAATGAATTGAACACTGATCAAGAAAGCCTCGTCATACTTTAGTATCACCAGAGAACTTAGGAGGCTTAGAAAGTTTCAGAGAAGAGGCTGCAGCTGGTACTTGCGGAGGAGCCTGAGGCTCGGCGGCAGGTACAGGAGGAGTACTAGATAGAGAGGCCTGAAGAGTATCTAGACAAGTGACCAAGACTTGCAGGCATTGTAGCAGCTGAAGCTGAGTAGCATCCTGTTGTTTTACCCGTCCTAGCAGATGTTGTAACATATCTTTAACCAAAGGTTTTCCAGCAGGTTCCATGTCTGGTCAGTTCTTACTGTCACAATCCAGGGACATGTTGGACCCTTAAACCTGCCTAGTTTAGCACTACCTCCAGGGAGGTGCGTAGTCTAACGACACAGGAGGTTTTCACCAGTGACTCCCGGAAGGGGATATGGGCTTGGTCCTGTGCCGCAGGTCTATAGGAGAGATAGGAGCTGCACAGGTAGGTACAAGCTAGTTGAATGAATACTAAGCAGCAGAAGTCCAGAGAATGCTCAGAACAGTATGGCAAGTATAGCAGAATATTCAGATTTGCGGCAAGATGTGTCCTTTGGTCCAAATATGCTAGGAAACACTGGAACTGGATTAGATGGAATACAATGATAGGCAGCAGAGGTCCAGACAATGTTCAGAACGGTATAGTGGATATAACAGATGTACAGATCTGCGGCCAGGGGTATCCTTGGGTTCAGGTATGCTAGGAAGCACTGGGACTGGATCAGATGGTATATAGCGGAATGCAGTAGAAGTCCAATAATGTTCAGGACACTTTAACGGGTAAAAGTGAAATAGAGCAGGGGAGCCAGAACATGTACACACACAAGGAGGGACTAAAACAACTGACACAGATTGAAAAAAAGAGGTGTCTAAAATAATACAGCCAATAGAGGGCACTAGCCTATAGGAGTGAATGGGAGCAGACAAAAGGAAGGACTGCGCAAGCGCAGCCAGACATCAAAGATGGCGCCGGTCATCAGAGCAGCAGTGTCTCCACGGCAGAAACCATCAACAGGGGACCCCTTAGGTAAGTGAATCGGGACCCGACTGAGTGATCGGCAGGCCCGGATCGTGATGCACCCCTTAAGCCGGTACTATGGGAGTATGTGTTCCTAGAGACCTGATGTCTTGTTAGATGTCAAAGTTACTCCAAAGGCAGGACATAGTCTACACCAGAGGTTCTTTGAAGCTTAACCCCCTTCAGCAGTGACAAATTTATCTCATAGTTATTGTGCATGTAAATACCCTACTGGGTACTGCCAAATAGAGTCACAAAATAATCCCTAACATCACATTTTGGTTTTGGTTTTGGTTTTGGATCTGGATTAAGTTAATGTTTTGGTTTTGGCAAAACCGCCCTTACATGTTTTGGTTTTGGATCTGTATTTTTTAAAAAATAGCTAAAATATGCTATAATCACATAATTTTGCTCTTTTTTTCCTACATTATTATTATTATTATTATTATTATTAACCTTAAAAACACTAATTTCCAATCATTTGCTGTCAATTATGACCACCTCACAGTTCACAATATTATTTTCATACACTTTCAGACAAAGACTTCAGCAAGCTGGCTGGATGCTAAGTGACAGAGCAACGACACAAACACACGGCAGTTCATAGCACATCTAGGAAACATTGCCACACAGCAGTGGCATAAAAAAAAAAGTGGTGCAAGATAGAATTGTCCTTGGGCTCTCCCACCCACCATTATGTAAGATGTTGACAAGGACATGTACAGTTTAACAAAGCAAAGTGAGTAAAGTGATTCCCCTAATTAGACTTTTGGAAAAGCAGTTTGAGAAATTGAAGGAGGAGATGAAACTAAGCAATTCCTCTAACTATGTAAGACTTGTAGATCAAGTAGTTTATTGGCTTCGCCGAGATCGAGAGTTATCAACATCTTGAAATCGGATCACTACATTTTGGCAACTGTGCATGATCCTAGGTTTAAGAGCTATGTCTTCTCTTTCTTTCCAACTGACCCAGATTTCAAGAGATGCAATAAGCTCCTGGTCAGCAAGCTGACAGCTCAAGTGGTACATGACATGACCACTCATCCTCCCTCAGTTTCTTTGGCAACTTCTGCTTGGAAAAAACTTTCCCAAGACACCCAGTGGTGATGCAGATGAGTCAGCACAACATTTTGACATTTGGGGCTAGATTTACTAAGCTGCGGGTTTAAAAAAGTGGGGATGTTGCCTATAGCAACCAATCAGATTCTAGCTTTCATTTATTTAGTACCTTCTACAAAATGACAGCTAGAATCTGATTGGTTGCTATAGGCAACATCCCCACTTTTTCAAACCCGCAGCTTAGTAAATCTAGCCCTTGGTCTTGTGTAAAACAATTGCCCAAAAATTGTGACAGCTCTTTCATAAAATGAACTACAATTTCCACAGGGATGGCCATTACCGGCAATTACATCAAAGTACAGAGACTTTTGTAATGGTGGATTCGGGGATGAATTAGTATTGTGTGAGGGTGATGTACTCACTTATGAGGGTGAGGATGATGTCAGTGTAGATTGCAGGTGCAGGGATCTAGCTGAGAGAAGAGAGCTAGCTGATGCTGGTATACTTGTTAATATTTTGAGTAGAATGGCGTGTTGGCAATTTTATGTTTTTCTACAGTAATCGTTCACCTTTATTAGAGAGGTGTTTTTTCTTTAAAAAGGTACAGACTTTTTTTAAAAAATTTTGTTTCCCTGACTTAAAACAACTGTGCACTTGAACATAGGCTTTAGCACATGATGTAGAGGGATTTGTATCATCATGACTAAGCCTGAAGAGTGACAAGAACAATGTGACTGAACACTGGAGAATGACAAGAACACTGCTACCCCTGTTTCTGTGAGACCAAAGGCACTGAAACTGGAAAGTTACAAGAACAATGTTACTGAAGAATTTAAAGTGACAAGAACAATGTGACTGGAGACTGAAGAGTGACAAGGACACTGCCACCCCTCCTCTTTCTGTATGAGCCGTGGCACAGTAGAATGTCACTGGAGACTTTTAAGAACACTGACAGTCCTAGTATTACAATTTCTGTTTCAGCTCTGAACCCTGCCACCTCTCCTATTTCTATGTGAGCTATGGCACAGTAGAATCTCACTGCAGATTTTTAAAAGCACTGCCAGCCCTATTATTGGAATTTCTGATTCACCACTAAACACTGCCTCTTCTACTGTATGTGGACGAGCTATGGCACAGTAGAATGTCACTGCAGACTTTTAACATCACTGCCAGCCCTATTATTGGAATTTCTGATTCACCACTAAACACTGTCACCTCTCCTGTTTGTGGGTGAGCTGTGGCACAGTAGAATGTCACTGGAGCCTTTGAAGAACACTGCCAGCCTTATAATTTGTCTTTCAGCACTGAAAACTGCCACCTCTCCTGTTTCTGTGTGAGCTATAACTCTGTAGAATGTGACTGGAGACTTTGAAGATTACTGCCACCCCTCCTCTTTCTGTTCTAGCTATGACGCTGCCCAACTGCACTGGAGACTGCAAACAACCCTGCTACCCCTTCTGTGTCTCTCTGTGAAATGGCACAGGATCTCCGTGGAGGTTGGTATTTCTAGAATCCAAAATTTGTAAGATCCGACAACGTGACAGTGACGTTTTTCCTCGTTTTCAGTTACGAGGGTGATCAAAAGTACTGAGACGGCACAGCTCGGTACTCGAATCGGCTATTATCGGGCGGGCTCGATTTTCCGAAAACCGAGCCCCAGCATCTCTAACACAGGATTTTGGACATAATTCTGACAGTCCTCTTAAACTGACATGTTATCTAAATGAAGTCTGCATGTTAAGGAGTAAAAAACTCTGGTCATTATGGAGTTAAGGGGTCCTGTAAATAGAAAAAAAGCTTGTGGCTGTAATAATATTCTTATAATTTTCTGTAACCTAAAGGTAAATCTGAATCTCTGATATTTTTCTGCAATTTATGATGGTTGGTTTTATTACAAAGTGAAGAGCACAAGGTTACAAAGACATTTTGCAAAGCTATGAAAAAATGCTGCCTTGGTAATAAAAAAGCAAACTGTGGCATAAACATGTAAATCCTGTAAACATTTAAATCCCATGAAATATACCTGCAAATTTCAATTATTTCAGATTAGAGATTTTCACTGACCCCCATGTTCTGGTTTTGGTTTTGAATCTGGATGAACCTCGTGTTTTGGTTTTGGTTTTGGCAAAACCGCCCTTTCGTGTTCTGGTTTTGGATCCCAATTTTTTTCTAAAATCCCTATTTTTTTTGCTAAAATCACATATTTTTGCTTTTTTTCCCCCCTACATTACTATTAACAGGTAGAAACGATGAAACCCACAGGTAAGTAGTATAGATACAGGAACAACAATAATATATGCTGATGGTTAGCAGCCAATGAGTCACTAGAAGAATAGGTGCTCTGCAGAGGAATAATGAGAGAACAGAAACTGTCACAATGGTGTACTCTGGAGTAGATAGTAGAGATACTGGAACAGCGGTAGTTCAACACTGGGCATAGGACCTCTGAGAAAGTGGAGATAACTCAGGACAACAGCTGATGAGTCATATATGTAGTAGCAGCTCTGGGAAGCAGTAGTGAGAGAACAGAGGCTATCATGATGAAGTACTCTGGAGATGGTAATAGAAGTACTGGAGCAGCGAAAGTTCAACATGGCCACAGGCTGAGAGCAGGCCGGAGTAGTGCAGGTAACTCGGGACAACAGCTGATGAGTCACAGAGATAGTATGGCTCTGGGAGGCAGCAGTGAGAGACAAGAGGCTGTCACGATGAAGTACTCTGGAGATGGTAATAGACGTACTGGAGCAGCGATAGTTCAACACGGCCACAAGCTGAGAGCAGTCTAGGGTAGCGGAGGTAACTCGGGGCAACAGCTTGTAGTTACAGACGTAATAGCGGCTCAGAGAGGCAAGAGTGAGAGAACCCAGACTGTCACGATGAAGTACTCTGGAGATGGTAATAGAGGTACTGGAGCTGTGGTAGTTCAACACGACCACAGACTGAGAGCAGACTGGAGTAGCGGAGGTAACTCGAAGTAACAGCTGATGAGTCACAAATATAGTAGTGGCGCTGAGTGGTAGCGATGAGAGAACAAGAGCTGTCACGATGAAGTACACTGGAGATGGTAAGAGAGTACTGGAGCAGCGTTAGTTCAACACAGGCCACGAACTGAGAGCAGGCTGGAATACACGCAAACCACAAGGAGAACAGGAACCAGAACCACAGGCTGCAGGAAGTGAGCTTGAAGAACAGGCATCAGACTGGTGAATGCAGGAGGTTTAAATGGTGCTCCAATAATGCTTAGCCAATGAAAAGAGGGAGGAGGCCCTGAAGTGCAATAGACTTGCACCTGCGCAGAACTGATAATAGCTGAATGAATGACTAGTATCTGATGCTGAAATATAGCAGTTTCCAGATCAATGGGATGCAGGTAACGAGACAGGTACCTTTTACATCTCTTCTGTGTCCCTCTGTGAAATGGCGCTGGATCGCCGTTAAGGGTCGGTACTTATAGAATCCAAAACTCCCGAGATCCAACGACGTAACGAAGATGTTTTGCCTCATTTTCAATTCCAAAGGCATGCGAAAGTACCGAGCCAGCTCGGTACTCGGATCTGTTAAGTTTGGGTGTGTTCGGTTCTCGGGGAACCAAGCCTGAGCATCTCTAGTTCAGATGCAACTGCATGTCTACAATTGATATAAGATGCTAAAGCAGAGGACACAACTGACCAACTGCAACAGAGCTATGCGTTTTTCATGTTAGTTTCAATACAAATAGTCACAGTCACTAGGCAGAAATAGGTAGCAGACTCACCAGAATATCTATCTCTAGTCCTTATCTAGTGTGAAAATACCAACTATATTTTTGCACAACACTCTCACTTTATGCCCCCCCATTATGTTTTAAATATGGGGGGTCTTTCCACTGGGTCCTAGCTGTTAATTAAAGCTGGGAGTAGGACCACACCACAATGTAACTACAACTGTTGCAGTGCAGAGTTCAGGAGGACTTAATCCTTCCAGCCTGAGTCAACATAAATCTAGCCCGACTGACTCCTCACTTGATAAATGGTCACTTATTTATTTATATCCCTATAAAATAAAATGCCAGTTTCCCAACTGTACTATGCTGTGCGGTGCCTTTATACATCAGACAGTACAGATATTTCTTATTGAATTTTTTTGTCAGCCCACTCCTACAAGCAAGACCTACGCAGAATCCTGGCTGGGGAATATTTCGAATGGTACCAATCCATTAAATCACTCTTCACAGCATTCAATATGGTCAGTTGACATGGAGAGTCCCAAATTTTCCTTCCTTGGAAATATTAGTGATGTCATTTGGGTGTTTGACAGTTACATGATTGACACCATAATACAGACAGGGCTGGAAAGTCAACAATAATGACATCATCAGTATTGTTAGTTCAACATTTAAAACGTGGACAGTATTATTATGTTGACAATACAAATGTAGACAGTATTATTAGATCGACAATAGTATCCCTAACCCACTTACCCTAACACTAACCATATTATACTGTCTACATTTAAATTGTTGACCTAATAATACTGTCTACATTTGAATTGCCAACCTAATAATACTGGGCCTGATTCATTGAGGATCTTAAATGAAGATGATCCTTATTTCAGTCTCCTGGACAAAACCATGTTAAATGCAAGGGGTGCAAATGAGTGTTCTGTTTTGCACATAAGTTAAATACTGCCTGTTTTTTCATGTAGCACACACATATTAACTTTAAATTTCAGTGTACAAATAAGCTATCAAATATTTGTGTGTTACATGAAAAAACAGGCAGTATTTAACTTGTATGCAAAACAGAACACTCATTTGCACCCCTTGCATTTAACATGGTTTTGTCCAGGAGACTGAAATAAGGATCCTCTTCATTTAAGATCCTTAATGAATCAGGCCCACTGTCTTCATTTGAATTGTCGACCTAATATTGACTTTCTGAAAGTCAGACAAATGAATGTCTAGCCTTCGACTGCATACCTGTCATCTGGACCTACTGTCCAGATGTCCAGATTGAGCTAATGTTTTTGCATGTAAACATGCTGATTCTATTAAGTGTAGAATACAATAAAATAAAATGTTTAAAATAAAGTGCAAATAATGTAAAAAAACAAACAACATACATACAAACATACACACCATTTATATATTACATAACAATAGGCATAATCTGCAATAAAATTCACATAATAGTTAACCCTAAAAAATATATAAGTAATAAAATATATTTTGTAATGCGTAGGAATAACACTGTTTAAAAATAGCAATGGGCAAAATCGTAGCTTTCTCTGTTTCTTAATCTTTTGCCTGCAATATCCAAATGAAAATTTAAATATTTTTATACCAAAATAAAAAATGTTATATACTAAAAGGAAGTATAATATCTACTTAAATAATCTAAAATATACTTTTAAAGACTGCAAGATAAAAAGGTGATTCATAGAGAAAGTGTAAAAGTTTTATTCTTGACCATTAACAGATTACTATATTTATTACTTTATTATTATCTGTATTACTTGCAATATACTGTCATCAGATAAATTTCACGCTTTATGGGCCTGATTCATTAGGGCACGTAACTGCTGATTTTGCAAAATCACTTTGCGCATGCCCAGAACAAGCAGATACGGCCCGAGAAATAGAGAGATATGGATGTGTACGCAAGCAATGTTCATGCGACAGTTAGCGCAAGGAGAACTTACTTCAGTGAGTGAAGTGGGCGAGGAAGGGAAGTTTTGGCAACCTCAATGTACAAAACATGTTTTATCATTAATGCTTTTATTATAACCAGGTGACAATATATATATTTTTTTTATTACCTGTGAATTCTTTTGAGCATTTATAATCGCAATGCTTATATACATTGACATCCTGTTGATTTATTTTTAGTGTACATTTATCCAAGGCTTGCAACAAAGATATTATTTAGTCTTATTTTTTTTAAAGTTATTTTTTAAAAGATGCTGTATCTTTTTTAACAAAAATTCTTAAATTTATCTCAAACAGATATATAAATAGCCTGATGAGGCGAAGTATACACAAATATACAAGTATATTTTAACTCTTTAGTGAACGAGCAAACTACAAAGGTTAAAACCTGCTTCAGGCAGTATGTGTTATCCACCTACTTTTAATGTAAATAATTGTTACAATCTGGTATACATGTCACTTTTAAAGTCTATTAAAAAACAACATAGACTTGGTTTTGTGGATAATCAAATAAGTGTATTAGAAATAATAACTAGAGATGGTCACTGACCCCCGTGTTTTGGTTTTGGATTCGGTTTTGGATCTGGATTACCGTCGTGTTTTGGTTTTGGTTTTGGTTTTGCAAAACCGCCATTGCGTGTTTTGGTTTTGGTTTTGGTTTTGTTTGGTTTTGTTTTGCTATTTTTTGGGAAAATCCATGTTTTTGGGCCTAAATTAACCCAATTTAGTGCTCCAACTGTTTTAGAGACAAGTAATCTAATTGTTGAGGTAATAAATCATCCAAAAAAACAGTTTAATTCTTCGTTGGTAGGCCTATTCTACACACAAAACAGATTGTCTTCCTCTCCATCTATGCATATTGGCAATGCAGCCATCGTCTTTGAATGTATATTACACCCTACACTTATAGTTAAATATGTAAAGAAATGGAAAAAGCCAGTTTGGTTTCTGTCTCTCAAGGCCCCCCTCCACTTGTATAAAATAGCAAAAAATTCAGCCATTATAGACTGTACAATATTAATTGACATGGAGAAAGCCAGTTTGGTTTCTGTCTCTCTAGGCCCCCCTCCACTTGTATAAAATACTAAAAAATTCAGCCATTATAGACTGTACAATATTAATTGACATGGAGAAAGACAGTTTGGGGTCACTCTGTCTCTCTAGGCCCCCCTCCACTTGTATAAAATACCAAAAAATTCAGCCATTATAGACTGTACAATATTAATTGACATGGAGAAAGCCAGTTTGGTTTCTGTCTCTCTAGGCCCCCCTCCACTTGTATAAAATACTAAAAAATTCAGCCATTATAGACTGTACAATATTAATTGACATGGAGAAAGACAGTTTGGGGTCACTCTGTCTCTCTAGGCCCCCCTCCACTTGTATAAAATACCAAAAAATTCAGCCATTATAGACTGTACAATATTAATTGACATGGAGAAAGCCAGTTTGGTTTCTGTCTCTCTAGGCCCCCCTCCACTTGTATAAAATACTAAAAAATTCAGCCATTATAGACTGTACAATATTAATTGACATGGAGAAAGACAGTTTAGGGTCACTCTGTCTCTCTAGGCCCCCCTCCACTTGTATAAAATACTAAAAAATTCAGCCATTATAGACTGTACAATATTAATTGACATGGAGAAAGACAGTTTGGGGTCACTCTGTCTCTCTAGGCCCCCCTCCACTTGTATAAAATACCAAAAAATTCAGCCATTATAGACTGTACAATATTAATTGACATGGAGAAAGACAGTTTGGGGTCACTCTGTCTCTCTAGGCCCCCCTCCACTTGTATAAAATACCAAAAAATTCAGCCATTATAGACTGTACAATATTAATTGACATGGAGAAAGCCAGTTTGGTTTCTGTCTCTCTAGGCCCCCCTCCACTTGTATAAAATACTAAAAAATTCAGCCATTATAGACTGTACAATATTATGAAAAATGGACAAAGCCAGTTTAGGGTCACTCTGTCTATGACACCCTACCCTTAAGGATAAATTGCCCTAACAGCAGCCTTTCAAGATGGTATGTGATATGGAAATGCCACAAGTCCCTTTCCTCTTTGGGGGTAGATTGCACCCTACACTTACATAGAAAGTTTTAAAAAGATGTTATCGGCATCATCTTCAGCTTCATCCTCACCCTCATCAGTGTGTACGTCATCATCACAGACTATCAATTCATCGCCGCTTGAATCCGCCATTAGAGAACAGTCAGTGCTTGGATGTCTTGGATGGTGAAGGCCTTCCTCGTGGAAGATGTAGTTCATTTTTATAAACATCATTTTCTCCACATTTTTGGGAAGTAACCTTCTACGGCGATCACTGACTAAGTTCCCTGCTGTGCTGAACACTCGTTCAGAGTACACACTGGAGGGTGGGCAGCTTAGGTATTGCAAAGCAAGTTTGTACATGGGTTTCCAAATGGCCTGCTTTTCTTCCCAGTAAGGAAAGGGACTGTCTGACATTTCCATATCAACTACCTCTTGAAAGTAATCCTCCACCATCCTTTGCATGTTTATACTCATATTGGATGGACTTATGGGCAAAGTGACACTTTTTTTTGAAAAATCCTTCAAACCAGCCCAGATGTTAAATTGTTCTCGTCTGCCCCCTGTGTCTTCCCTGCTTCTTTTTTGGAAATTTAATTTTTTACGAGCAACAGCTTGAGAAAGTGAAGGAGGACACGTCGTCAAGCCGAGGCCCAGTTCAGCGGCCAACTTGCTGAGCAATAGCTCCTTGCAAAAGTTCACATCTCGCTCATTTACAAGTAAAGACTCAATGTAGGTTTTAAACCTTGGATCAAGCACAGTGGCCAAAACGTACTGATCCGAGTTCAAGATCTTAATAACTCGAGGATCATTGTGAAGCGAATTAAGTACTTGATCGACAAGGCCAACATACTTTGCTGAATTGCTTGCTTTCAGCTCCTCCTTCATTTTCTCAAGCTGCTTTTCCAATAGTCTAATTAAAGGAATGACTTGGCTCAAACTAGCAGAGTCTGCACTGACCTCACATGTCACAACTTCAAATGGTTTCAGCACCTTGCACAGCACTGAAAGGATTCCCCACTGTGCAAGAGTGAAATACATCCCCCCTCCTTTCCCAATGTCATGACTTGTGCAATATGCTTGGATGGCTTTGCGCTGTTCCTCCATCCTCTGAAGCATGTACAGGGTGGAATTCCACCGAGTTACCACCTCTTGCTTAAGTTGGTGGCAGGGCAAGTTAAACTGCTCTTGGAGCTGCTGTAATCTCCTACATGCTGTGGCTGAATGCCTGAAATGGCCTGAAATTTTACGGGCCACCGAAAGCATCTCCTGCACCTCACGGTTATTTCGTAGGAAGCTCTGCACCACCAAGTTGATGGTGTGAGCAAAACAGGGAATATGTTGGAAATCACCCAGCTGTAATGCTCGCACTATATTGTTGGCGTTATCTGAAATGACATACCCTGGGGAGAGTCCGAGTGGTATAAGCCATGCATCAATCACATCTCTCAGTTTGCGTAACAAATTGTCAGCCGTATGCCTGTTAGTGAAGCCGGTGATACAAAGAGTGGCCTGCCTGTGACAAATGTTACGTAGTGGTGTACATGCTGCTGCTGTTCCTGCTGGTGAAGGTGAATGACCAACCCAGTGGGCTGTCACAGTCATATAGTCTTTGGTTTGGCCACTTCCACTTGTCCACATATCTGTGGTTAAGTGAACAGTGGGCAGAATGGCATTTTTCAGCGCAATCTCTACATTTTTACACACTTTTTGGTATAGTTGTGGAATAGCTTTACGGGAGAAATGGTGTCGCGATGGAATTCTGTAACGCGGACACAAAACCTCAATTAACTGTGAAAAACCAGCTGCGTTTATTGTGGAGATTGGACGCAGATCTAACACTAACATTGCAGCCATGGCGTCTGTGATTCGCTTGGCGACTGGGTGACTGCTGTCATATTTGCTTCCCCTCGCAAATGATTGTTTCACAGTTAATTGCTGAAATGTAGGACTGCTCATTTTATTCACCTGCCTCTGGGATGACGATTCACCCCCAGCAGCAGCAACAGCAGCAGCAGGACTAACGCTTTCTTCAGAGGAATCAATAATAGTGCCGGAGTCATCCAGCCTTAAGTGGGATGCCGGGCTAACTCCGAGCGCTACTGAGGATATTGATGAGGATGGTGTGGTGGGTGTATTTTGTAGCCGTCGGTATGTCGGTGAGCGGAGGGTCTTAGCTGATGAGGGAGTGCTTGTATTCTTTTGGGAAGAACTTTCAGCTTTTCCCAACACTTTGCCATGAACTCTCGTTAAATGGCGTAACATAGACGAGGTTCCAAGATGGTTAAGGTCCCTCCCTCGACTGACTGTGGCTTCACATACACTACAAATGGCTATACAATTGTTGTCTGGATTTGGGTAGAAATAATTCCACACATAAGAAGTGGATTTTTTTGTTTTATGCCCAGGCATGACAATGGCCTTTTTCTTGTCACGTGCCAGAACTGCTGCCACTGGTGCAGGACTTACACAAACAACCTCATCCTCATCAACATCCTCATTAGCGCCCTCGTCGCCTACACAAATCTCCCCCTCATCCTCTTCTAATTCCAAAGTGGCATCCTCAATTTGGGTATCACCGGCTACACTCGGGCTATTAAGGCACACATCAGCAGAATGCTCACGATTAGACATCCCACTGTTGGATGGACTCTCCACAGGGATTGTTGTCATTTGTGAATCAGAGCAAATATTCTCCTGTAATGCCTCACTGGTATCTTGCAGCTCAGCTTTGACGCGTAACAGTAGTTGTGCACCAATTGTAGCCTGGGTAACTTTTTGGGATCTGCCACTAATAGCCAAAGGTGAAGGCCTCATTCTCTCTTTGCCACTGCGTGTGTAGAATGGCATGCTTGCAATTTTTTTTTTATCGTCACTTAACTTTTGCTCAGTTACACTTCTTTTTCGCTTCAATACAGTAAATTTTTTTTTGGTTTTTGTTTTTTGCACTAATTTGAAAACACTCTGTTGTTTGACATCGCCTTGGCCAGATGACGTACTGGGAACACTAACATCAGGACTGGTGACAGAACCTGGTTGCTCATTTAGATCATATGTGGACTGCTTTGAATCCATTCTGAGCGCAAACCACTGAGGAGTGCTAAAAATTATTGAGTAGATACTGCTGACAGATATGACTTTTGACAGCCAGAAATATTAATGCACAATTAGGGAGGACACCCCAAAAACACTGAGGAGTGCTAAAAATTATTGAGTAGATACTGCTGACAGATATGACTTTTGACAGCCAGAAATATTAATGCACAATTAGGGAGGACACCCCAAAAACACTGAGGAGTGCTAAAAATTATTGAGTAGATACTGCTGACAGATATGACTTTTGACAGCCAGAAATATTAATGCACAATTAGGGAGGACACCCCAAAAACACTGAGGTGTGCTACAAATTATTGAGTAGATACTGCTGACAGATATGACTTTTGACAGCCAGAAATATTAATGCACAATTAGGGAGGACACCCCAAAAACACTGAGGAGTGCTAAAAATTATTGAGTAGATACTGCTGACAGATATGACTTTTGACAGCCAGAAATATTAATGCACAATTAGGGAGGACACCCCAAAAACACTGAGGAGTGCTAAAAATTATTGAGTAGATACTGCTGACAGATATGACTTTTGACAGCCAGAAATATTAATGCACAATTAGGGAGGACACCCCAAAAACACTGAGGAGTGCTAAAAATTATTGAGTAGATACTGCTGACAGATATGACTTTTGACAGCCAGAAATATTAATGCACAATTAGGGAGGACACCCCAAAAACACTGAGGAGTGCTAAAAATTATTGAGTAGATACTGCTGACAGATATGACTTTTGACAGCCAGAAATATTAATGCACAATTAGGGAGGACACCCCAAAAACACTGAGGAGTGCTACAAATTATTGAGTAGATACTGCTGACAGATATGACTTTTGACAGCCAGAAATATTAATGCACAATTAGGGAGGACACCCCAAAAACACTGAGGAGTGCTAAAAATTATTGAGTAGATACTGCTGACAGATATGACTTTTGACAGCCAGAAATATTAATGCACAATTAGGGAGGACACCCCAAAAACACTGAGGAGTGCTAAAAATTATTGAGTAGATACTGCTGACAGATATGACTTTTGACAGCCAGAAATATTAATGCACAATTAGGGAGGACACCCCAAAAACACTGAGGAGTGCTAAAAATTATTGAGTAGATACTGCTGACAGATATGACTTTTGACAGCCAGAAATATTAATGCACAATTAGGGAGGACACCCCAAAAGCAGTGAGGAGTGCTAAAAATTATTGAGTAGATACTGCTGACAGATATGACTTTTGACAGCCAGAAATATTAATGCACAATTAGGGAGGACACCCCAAAAACACTGAGGAGTGCTAAAAATTATTGAGTAGATACTGCTGACAGATATGACTTTTGACAGCCAGAAATATTAATGCACAATTAGGGAGGACACCCCAAAAACACTGAGGTGTGCTACAAATTATTTAGTAGATACTGCTGACAGATATGACTTTTGACAGCCAGAAATATTAATGCACAATTATGGGGGACACCCCAAAAGCGCTGGGGAGTGCCAAATATGAAGAAAAAATAATAAACCTCTATCCTCCTCTCTGCACTAGCGATTTTGGTTAGAGCAATTGCAAGAACAATATGGTATTCTCTGTCCCTGCTCTAATTAGCCTATGACTACACCCTGCTCTCTCCCTCTGTCAAATGGCGATGGATTGCTGTGGAGGCGTGTATTTATAAAGTTGAAGTATCGCGAGAACCGAGTCCCGAGATCCGACGACGTCACAATGACGTTCGGCCTCGATTTGGATTCGGAATGGGCGGGAGAGTACCGAGCTGCTCAGCTCGGTACTCGGATACCCAAAGTTCGGGTGGGTTCGGTTCTCGGAGAATCGGACCCGCCCATCTCTAATAATAACAAACAAATAAAAAAACACAAATCATATATAATAAAAAAAGAAAAATTCGAGTCATGTTCTTTTCCGCTTGCACCGTGACTGTGTGGCTTGCTTTTGCTCCTGGTTTCTGGTTACCCATGATGTGAAAAGCTGTGGTTACTTGTTCAGCAGAGAGTGACAGAGGCTGCGCCAAAAAGTGACTGGAGGGTGGGCATAGCGAGCTGGAGGGAAAGATGTGGCTGGTAGGTAGCTATAGGGCACTGGGGGGTAGCCAGAAGAGGTTGGGGGAAAGAGATGGTTTGGAGATAGAACTATGGATTTGGGTTGGAGTTGGTAGTGAGGCAACAGGTGAAACTTGGGAACAATAAAGCGGGGAAAATGGTGCATGAAGGGGCAGAGGGTCTGTTGTGGGTAAATTATTCCTATGGGTAGGAGTGAATAATTGAGATTATGGGGAAGGAGAGAAAACTTGAGACAATTGGGTAGGAAGGTTGGAAGTGATATAGTGGAAAACCTGGTCAGTGAAATGTCAAAAGCTGTTGCGGATGTCTGTGAGCATGGAATTAATAGTTAGGTTAGAGGGTAGTGTCCAACTTGCAATCTATATGGGTGAGGGTAGTGCTGATCTCATGAGTACCACTTAAAAGTTGTGCAAGAAGACATAGGTTTGACATATGCCATTGTACTCACCAATAATACTCATGAGGAAAGCAATCTCACAAATGTCCGAAATCTCACAAATATCTGAGCTCCTGAAGTCACAAAATAGCAGTACTGAATGAATATCTTGCAAGTTCTTAATAGTGCAGGCAGGTGAGTTTTACTGTAATTTAATTCAGGTGTATTCACTTGCGAATGCTGGTGTATGATTTGCGATGGCCAGGCATGCCCCTAATTGCTTGGATACGGTTCATGACTGAAAATAACTGACAGGTGAGGCAGACATCTTACATAAGGTTTTGAAGGGATCTGTGAGTGACGTGTCTACACCTATACGTGCACTGAGAAGCAATAACTGCACTGAATGTTGTAGAGTCATTCACTTGCAAAGTTGAGAGCTGCGACATTCCCTCAGGCAGAGCTCCACATCCTAACTGCCACTATGAATGACTTGTACAGGTCTAGGGGCCGGTATATAACAATGAAGATAAGCTATCAGCTTATTATACTGTTCAGCGACACATATGGTTACAACTCAATCGCCAGCGAACTGTTGTGCAGCTTAACTTTTGAAGAGAGTTTCCAGTTATGTAACACTTCAGAACTCTGCAGAGCATAGCAAATGTCAGGATCTGCCTGCAAGCTTATGCATTACATGCTGCTTTGTCTGGCAGCTCCTGCCTTTTGTCCTTATTATTGTATTGCAGCAGTACCTCTGATTACCAGAGGTGCTGCTATTGTGCCTTTCTTGTTTGCATTAGGGGTTAACTTGTTCACTAATTATCCCATGCACCTGGGTGTGTTCTCATTTCCCCTATGAATACCTGTCTCCCCCAGCATTCATTGCTGGTTATTGATGTTCAGTCTGTGGTCACTTCCTCCTGCTGTGCTCCTGGGTTTATGCTGCTTGAGATCTCTACTTACATTCTGCTGACCTGTTTCATCTGTGAATCTGGTATTTACCTCTGCATTTCCCTGTACTTGCTGCCTGGAATCTTTACACACCTCCTGTTTACCTGCAACTGCTGTATACCTGGTAATTACTGCAAGCTCACTATTACATCATCTGTTCAGACTCTTCAGCAATAAACTTAAATGTTTTTTCACCTTATTCATGGCTCCTTAGCTGTATTCTTGCATTGATTTGTGACAGCAAATGTGTAAACAAAGTATACTTATAGAAGTAAAATATGTTGTCAAAATGACCTATGCTTGGAAATCTATTTTGTTTTACTTCTTTTTACAGCTCAAAAAGACAGCCATATTTCTGGCTGCCCTACACCAGATTCCAGCCCCCCTGATCCGCTTTCCAGCCCCCTGACACAGTTTCCTACTCCATGTATTCATACATTTAGTCTTTTCCATTGTATATCAGAAATTCTTCTGTCCTCTGCGAACCATGGTATTTGTATCCAATTGTATACTCTGTCATGGGAAACCCCCTAGCTTATAACTGGACCACGCATCTATTAATATATCATTCTGCTCCATTGAGCGTTCATATAGGATCATAGTACACGTCTTCCTGTTTATGATTTTTTTATTTTGCCATGCAGCACCGTGTTGATGATTTGTGCTTCAAGAAAGAAGAAAAGAAAATTATTTTATTATGGACTCAACCATTATGGATTAAAAGATTACAAGATTGGATCCCTTACAGATGATGACAGCAGATGGTCCGTATATGTAGTTTTACTATTTTTAATAAAAGTATGTGGCTAAAAAGAGGGGTGTAGCTTATTTAAATTTTACTCTGTGGAACTACATGACTCAGTGGGCCCTGGGTGTCAGAGCATGGCGGCACTTGTGGTTCTCCAAGTGCCAGCATGCCCTGGCTGCCATGGGTATGTTGGTGTTAGTAATTCCACAAAATAAAATAGTGTTTTAAACATTTTTTTTTTCACACTTTATTACCCCACACCCACCACCCAGGGGTATGGGAAGAGTCCTAGTGCTTTCATGGGGCTGGGTGTCTCTAGAGGGGAGGCCCGCACATATTTTTGCGGACCCCACTCCATAGGGAATTCAGCCAAGTGAGGAACAGCCTGAGGCTGGTGTGTTATTTTGGCAGGGGAAACTCCTGCTATAGTGCCACCAGCCCAGGCTATAGTGCATTTTTTACCCCTCAAATTTGCAAATACCAGCACTAGGCTGATAGCATAAGGGTTAATATCGTTATCAGGGGGAGACCCTGCGCTTTTGTTGTAATTCTTTATTTTTACACTGTATAGAGACAGCGGGTTCAGCAACTGTAATATTGCCGGACCCACAGGCTACAGCAGGCGCTGACAGGTACATACGTACCTGCAGCGTCCTGTGTAGTAGGGCTGAATAGAGTAGTCCTGCACCCGAATTCAACAGGCACAGATCTTGAGATCAGTGCCTTGATGAATTTGGGCAAATAGAAAGCCTAGATACATGCGCATAATATTGACCACTCAGAGTGCATGCCTTCATGATTTGTCTGTGTCTGAGTGTGTGTCTATATTAGGGAATTTAGACTGTAAGCTGATATGAGTGAGTTCTCTGTACAGCGCTGCAGAATTAGTAGCGTTATATAAATAAATAAATGATGATGATGAAGATATATGTATTGTAGAAATTTAACATTAAATTATTTCCACTAATTTTTGATTGATGTCATATCTGAAAAACAAAGTGAAATGTGAAAACCTCCCTTTCATTTTTTTTAAATAGTATTATTAAAATATAGTTTATTATTATAATCAGGAAACTGTTATAGATAGACAGAAATGATTTGAGATCTATAAAAATGACACCCAATTCATTCAAAAGCAAATATGATCAAGATCAATCAAAAGGACTCTGTCATGGTAAGAAGACAAAATAATTAATATAATTGTTAAGTCCATGGAGCCAAACCTCCCATTTTGAAAGTCTACTCACTCTCATGTTGTAACAATTTTCTATGATGCACAGTATGGAGATGCCTAGCTACAGAGGTAAGTTATTTAATCTTCTTTGTATATGTTACTGTGTTCCATTTGGAGCCTATATGTTCACGGACCCTCTCTTTAAGTGGGCGTATGGTCATTCCCACATAACACTTTGAGCATGTATATCGTATGCAATATATTACACCAACTGAATTGCAAATAATGAATTCTCTAATGTGGCAATTTTTTCCAAATTTATCATGAAAAGTGGTGGTTTGGTCATAAACTGTCATCTCTCACATTGAAAAGAGACCTTGGTCACCGGGTTCTGTTCTATATTGTTATGCAACAATGGTCTAATCTGTCTCTGGGTTTACGGGAGCATCTCCAAGTTGAATTTACACAGGGTTCCAGGGTCTCAGCAAGATCGTTATCAACAAGACCGGTCATTGCCTTTTTATAGTGTTTTTGATTTCTACCCACTCATGACCATAATCGCAAATAAATCTGATTTTCGTGCCCCTACCTGAAAATATTTTATGTGGATATACTAGTGATTGGTGATCTACTTTCAGACTTCACCCTTCATCTGTTTTACTGATATTTTGATGTACCCCCTTTCTAGCGGTCAACTCATCAATTTATTTTCTCTTTGTACAAAGAGATCTTGTTTAGAACAATTTATTCTGAGTTGAGAAATACACCTTTCAGGATTACATTTAGTGCTGGTTGGAAATGTACAATTTTATGATGTAAAAATCTATTGGTAGCTGTGGTTTCCTAAACAAATCGGTCTCTATCTGTTAGGCTGTTGCCACTGAACTAGGAAGTGCACTTGACCCTGCACTCTCTTAGAGTCAAGAATTTTCTGGATGACATACTTCCAAGATTCGTTCCAATCCGGTACACGAGTATTTGAAGGCTGAGATTGGTCTGGGCATAACATAGGCTTAAGAAGAGAACAATGAAATGTGCTAGGGATCCTCAATGAGCCAGGGATTTTCAACTTGAAAGCTACAGAATTAATCTGGTTAACAATGTTAAATGGACCAATGAACTTAGGCCCCAGTTTCCTGCAGGGCTGTCTGAGCCTAATGTTGCGTGTCGAAAGACAAACTTTTTGCCCCACTTTGAAGGAACAGGTTGTACGGTGGCGATCCGAATTTTTTTAGGAAAAAATGAGGCTCGTCTTAAAGAGGACTGCACTTTCTTCCAGATAGCCTTAAGATCAGTAACTGTGGAATAAATCTGCGGAATACCAGTGGATTTGAGAGAATACAAGGAATTGGACCTGGGATGGAAACCAAAATGACATGAATTATTATAGGGGAATTCTGCCCAGGGTAACAAGGTGGACCAGTTATCGTGGAATTCTGTAGTATAACATCACAGGAACTGCTCCAGGGACTGGTTACCTCTTTCCGTTTGGCCATTAGACTGAGGGTGATATGCGGATGACAGACTGACCTTGATTCCAAGAAGGATACAGAAAGATTTAGAGAACTGTGCCAGAATATGAGAGCCACGATCGGAAAACAATATCAGTAGGAAGTCCATGGAGACTGAATATATGTTGAATGAATAGTATAGCCAAATCTCAAGCACTAGGAAGCCTGGTTAGCGGAATGAAGTGTGACATCTTGCAAAAGCGGTCTACAACCACCCATATGGTGTTATGTCCTGCAGAAGGTGGTAGATCGACAATAAAGTCCATTGACAAATGTGTCCAGGGTTTTGAAGGAATCGTCAATGGAACCAACTGGCCTGAAGGACGGTTCCTGAGGACCTTATTCCTGGCACGACCTTCACAGGAGAGGACAAAACTTTTGACATCAGCGGATAATGACGGCCACCATACAGTACGGGAGAGGATTTTTATGGATTCCTGGATGTCCAGCAGTCTTACTGTTGTGTGCCTCTGAAAGAACCGCCTTCCTTAAGTGGACTGGAACAAATAGGTGATCCTTGGAGTGTTGTCAGGAGCTAACCTTTGAAACCTACAAAGCGTGGTGCTCAGATCTTGAGTTAACTCAGCATGGATTATAGATGAGGGAATGATAGGCATAGGATCCGTAACTGGAACGTGATGTGACAAAAAGCTCCTAGTTAGAGCATCTGCCTGGACATTTTTAGAACCTGGTCTGTAGGTGATCAAGAACTTGAAGCGGGTGAAGAGTGACCAGCGGGCCTGTCTCGGATTCAAGCGTTTGGCCGACTGGATGTACTGTAAATTCTTATGATCCGTTATAACGGAGATTACATGTATAGCACCTTCCAGCCAGTGAATCAACTCATCAAAGGCCCATTTAACTGCCAACAGCTCCCGACTGCCCACATCAAAGTTTGCTTCTGCAGAAGAGAACTTACAAGAAAAGTAGGCACATGGATGTAGCGGCGAGTATGGGGGTCCTTCTAGGATAGGCTAGCCCGAGCACCGGCGTCAGAGGCGGTGCTGGGGCGACCTTTAGTACAAAAGGTATTTCTGGATTTGGATGTCTAAGGACTTGAGCGGACACAAAAGCCTTTTGTAAGGTCTCAAATGCGGTTACTGCTTGAGGCGGCCAGTTAGTTGGATCCATTCCCTTGCGGGTCAAGGCAACAATAGGAGTCACAATATCAGAAAAGCCACGGATGAATCTCCTATAATAATTAGCAAAGCCCAAGAATCTCTACACCGCCTTGAGATTGTTGGGTTGTACCCAGTCAAGAATAGCTTGGACCTTGGATGGATCCATGGAGAACCCAGCAGAAAAGATTATGTATCCCAGGAATGATACCTTCTGAACCTGAAACTCACATGTTTCCAGTTTGGCATAGAGATGGTGTTCCCGAAGTTTCTGTAGAACCTGCTTGATGTGACCCGTGCTTGATGTATGTATAGCGACTGAGAGTATATGAGGATATCATCTAAGTAAACAACCACGAAGTGGTCAAGGAATTCATGAAGAACTTTGTTAATTAAATTCTGAAATACTGCAGGTGCGTTGCTAAGACCAAATGGCATGACCAGATATTCATAGTGACCAGAGTGCGTATTGAACGCTGTCGTCCATTCACCTCCTTCTCTGATGCGGATGAGGTTAAATGCTCCACGGAGATCAATTTTAGTGAAGACAGTCGCGTCTCTTAATTGGTCGAATAATACAGAGATGAGGGGAAGGGGATAGGTGTTCTTGACCGTGATTAAGTTTAATCCTCTATAGTCGATACAGGGTCTTAGACCACCATCTTTCTTGGATACGAAGAAGCATCCGGCTCCTACCGGAGATTAAGATGGAGTGACCAAGACCTGTGTAGTTACTTCCTGTAATAACCTGCCCTTGAACTGAGAAACACCTTTTTTTCTCTGGTGTCCATGATGAGCCCCAGGAAAAGTCATCCGCTGGCAAGGAATGAATTGTGATTTCTTTAGATTTATGAACCATCCATGGTGCTCCAGGATCCTGATGGTAAACATCAGATGCTGTTGCAATAGATTCGCTGATGCGGCCTTGATGAGGAAATCGTCTGGTATGGTATGATTTTGACCCCCTCTGAAATTAAGACATGCCACCATCACTGACATGATTTTTGTCTACACACTGGGCAATGTGGAAAGGCTGAAGGGGAGTGCATGGAATTGGTAGTGACTGATGTCCCTCCCAAATGGGGATGTGAAGGTAAGCGTCCTTTATATCTATTGACGCTAAAAATTTGTCTGCCTCCAGTCCATTGATTACTGATCGGAGGGACTCCATGCAAAAATTGTCCACCCTTAGGTGTAGATTTAACCTCCTGCGAAAAGAAGAGAAGTGACACAGAGCCGCTTCGCCTGTCTCCTTTCTGGATCGCTGGGTAAAGATGTTGCACAGAAGCGACGAGGGGCTGGACCCGACAGGTCTATCATATACCCTCTCATCATAATCCAGCGAATCCAAAGGTCTTGGGAGCACTCTATCCACTGTTCTCTAAACATACTCAATCGCCCCCCCCCCCCCACTCCTGCTGCCACAAGAAGGGGTGGATGACAGTCAGGATGCTGGTTTTTCCATAACATTTGCGGAAGGCCGTCTCGTAGAGATGGTGGACCTACCTCTATAAGAGTGTCCCCTGCTACCAGTCGGTCTAACTCTACTCGTGTACCCCTAGCAAAGGAGACTCACCAAAAGGGATGCCGAACAGAACCAAGTCGAGAAGATTTTGCCTTATAAACTTTTACTGGCAGAAAAGTACTGTTGCCACCTGTGGCCTGGCAAATAATATTGTCCAACTTGGGCTCAAACAACACTGCGCCTGAATAGGGTAACGTTGCAAGCGATTTTTTTAGATTCTGTATCCCAGGATCATAGGGTCCTTCTGGCTGCCACTGCCAAAGCCGATACAGAGGACAAAATAGAGGCTGCATTTTGGGCTGCCTCATATAAGTATCCAGAGGCTTCCTTTAGATGCAAGGCAAGGGGAAGCAATTCTGAATCTTTCAGTCCCTCGGCCAACTGTTCTGCCCGTGCTTCCATCGCTCTGGCAACCCACGCCGATGAAAACATGGGTCTGAAAGAGGTGCCTGCCGCTACATAAATTGATTTTAATTGATCCTCATCCTTGCGGTCAGTGGCATCCTGCAGGGCTACTGTTCCCAGCACCGGAAGCGTAGCTTGGCGAGCTTAACAAGCTACCGGAGCGTCAACCTTTGGGATCTGCTCCCAGTGGGCCAGGTCTTTTTCCTGTAACAGTTACAGGGTAAGGAATCTCCTTGGAATAGTAAACTCTGGTCCAGTTGTTTTCAAGCTACTTCTGCGATGTCTGATAATTTCACTGATGATGGAAAACGGATAGCACGTCTTCTCACTTTTTTGAAAAGATCCTGATCTGATGATTTGGGTTCATCCAAATCCATAAGTTCCAGGGCTTGCCCTACTGCTAAGACCCAATCGTCAATGCCGTGATATCTAGGGGATTCTTCCGGGCCCATGCCAGTTCCTCCGGTAGTGGTAGTACATTAGACTGGGACTGCGTAATGTGTGTCTCCACATCACAGGCAGTACAAAGTGCCCCCGGGTCCTTTGTCCAATTGGCAACTTAACCTTACATTTTGAACAAGTGAAATATTTTGTAAGTGGTTCTTTCCCCTTAAGTATAGCAATTAATCTATAACCGTAAAAGTTGTATCTTGTAACAAGCAATATGAAAGGGTTTAAGTTGGCTAAGTAGAATACAAAGTGTTTTTAAAACAATTTGCACACATTGACTAAAATATCCCTCTTTGTAATATGAATAGCTAAGCATGATATGCAGGAGAGGAGTCAGTCAGCAGTGTCCCCTGATGTCAGGCTGAGGAGAATCTGCTGTCTTCTCAGGTAATTCTCTTACAGATGAGGGAGTCCAAGTACACAGGAGAGGTGGGGGAGCCCTATATGCCTTAGCTCCGCCCCCCAATGTTTCCTGCTCCTGCTCTTGAAATTGGTGGCTTTTTTCTTTTTATTCTACCAGGTCACCACATTTTATATCCTTTGTTCTCCCTACTTCTTAAGATCCTGCAGCTTAAAATCAAGATTCCCCCGACCTTTCTCTGAAGGGAGAACTTGGTATGCCACAGCAAGATGGTGCCCGCCATCGCTTCAAGTACCGGTGCTCTATGCCTATGAAGGCAGAGCCGGTATGTCGGGTGGCTGTCAGTGTGACAGCGGCTTCACTAAGCCGCCGGTCAGCACTGTTAAACACTGCCAGTGCTGTCAGTGAGAGCCGTCTAGATCTCACAAGACAGAGTAGTGCCGATGCCTAATAGACGTGCGCTCTCTATTTCTAGAGCACACTCCTCAGATAAAAATGCAAAAGTAAAAATAATTCTCTAAAAAAAAAGAGATAAAAAAGTAAATTAAAGTTAAAAAAAATTCTAGCACAAAAAGTAAGCCCAACTCCCTTGGGCACTTACTCTAAACTGAGGAGCTACAGGGGGGTGCAGAGAGGAGCGGTCTGTCAGCTTTGATACATTAAACAAGTTAACTAGCTAAGTGCCAACTCCCTGCTTTCCTCATACAACCCCGTGGTAGCAGTGTCCCCCAGATACGATGAAAGAGAAATAACATTTTGCTTCAAAAACGTGCTTTGACGACTACTTACCCTGCTGTAAATTTCTGTGACCTACAGATTAGACCAAAATCTAATCTGTTCTCCAGTTGTTCTGAGGTGGACCCAGCATTTCAGTACCAACGTTTTGCCCGCTACCTGCAGCTCTGGCGGTGTGATATGCCAGGGGGGAACTGACTTTGAGGGCCGAGTCACTTATGTGTAAAAAAAACCAAAAAAACATGTGGATTAACCTGCAGCCGGTCCAAGTGGAACCCCTGCAGGGAGAAGTACTGATAGACTCAAGGCATCCATAACTGTAGTGAGCCCCCATCTTATTGATCCTGCTGCAGTATTGCAGGTTTGTACTGCCAAAGATACTGTGACAAATGAACTGGAGTAAGCAGTGCCTGTAGAAAGGGTATATCTGGTCTGGGGAGATGACCAGGAGATGCAACATGTTGCCGTTATGGATGGCCTTCCAACCTATGTGATCTTGGGCAACGATGTTGGGGGTGGAATTGTGACCGCATTTCTCAACTCTATTAACCGGAGCCAAGCTGCCAGACTACAGTCCTCAGGAACTATACCTGCACAACCCAGCCCAGAGGAAAATACTCCATCTGCTATTTCTTCAGGAAAGAGCCAGCATTTGGAAAGATTACGTCCCCTAGCAACACAGAAGATGTTGTCTCCTGCCAACCTGATCTTGTGGGGTGCCCAGTGATGCTTCTGTCCCTAGCAGTATGCCAGCTCCAGCGGTGAGTATAACTGACCACAGTGACCCCCCCTTTTACTGACCCTACTGTGACTGACCCTAGTAATGCCAACATAGACTCTCCTGCAGCGTATCCTGACTTAGACGATAGTGAGGGCTGCAGGGAAGAGTTCAGGGCAACTCAATTCTCTGATCCCTCGCTGGATGCATTTTCCCACGCTGTCGTGGGAAACCCCTAATACTATAAATAGACCTTGTGGCTGTGCTAAGTTCATTGCGTATCGGAGCTTCTGCAGTGTAGAAACTGTTTGCGGCATCTCTTATCTTTTTTTATTTGTGGTAAACAAGCATGTTCCGGATTGGATCTTACAAATATGGGGCCCTTCTGGCTGAAGATAAGAAGACTTCAATTAACAAGGGGGCCTTCCTGGCCAGAAGAAATTATTAATTTTTCAAGCATGGACTACTGGAATTACAAATTATTTGGGGACATGGTCAAGCCGGACTTTGGATACAAATTTATTGGGACTTGGTTTTCACACATTTTAGGATTAAAAGCTGCTGACGACAGATGAAAACATCAGTGGTGAGTATTTTGGGGATTTATTATTTTTAATAAAATTATGTGGTATAAATGAGGGTGTTTAGTGTCTTTATTGGGTTTTTATTATTTTTATTAAATGTATGTGGTGTGAATTAGGGAGTTGTGGTTTATTTAATATTTTGTATTGTGGAACTACAGGTCCCAGCCAGCCGTAGGTGTCAGGGCATGTTGGCACTTATGGTTCTCCAAGTGCCAACATGCTCTGGCTGCCATGGGTATGCTGGTGCGTGTAGTTATACAAGCAGCAGCATGCCTACACTGTTTATGGCACCTTGGCTGGCTAGGAGCTATAGTTCCACAAAACAAAATGGCGTCTCTTTGTTTATTTACATTTATATTGCTGTAATTACCCTACACCCACCACCAAGGGGTGTATGAAGAGCCCTAGTGCTTTCAGCACTGGGATGGTTGTTCGTAGAGGGGGAAGGCTGCTCGTTTTTTTCTGGTCCCTAGGGAATCCACCCCAGCGCTGAACAGCCTGGGGTTGGTTGTCATTATGGCAGGGGGACCCCTGCCGCGTGTCCCCCTGCTACAGCGCCACCCACCCCAGGCTGGTTTGCCTAGTGTTGGTTAAGTGAAAATCGAGGGGACCCTACAAAAAAAATTTCCCCGATTTTCAAGCAACCAGCAGTAGGCTGGCAGCACTAGGGTTAATAGTGGTAGGACGGGGGAGAACACCACGATTTTATTTTTTTCAACTTTTATTTCTTTTTAAACATTTGACAGCTGCCAGGACCTCCGGCTCTATTGACAGGGGCAGTGTAACAGTGATATGTTTACTAATCTCGCAGGCAGATAAGGACAACACAGGGGAGTTAGCTAAACACGGGAGTGTTTGACATTGCAGCAAATCACCAGAGATGACCAGCGATTTTGAAGATCAGGGTAAAAATCGCAGCTTAATACATTTGAAAACTTTTGTGAAGGTGGTGTAGAGGAAGTGGGCTGGGATGAGCAGTTGAGTGCCCGCAAGAGTGAGCAACTTGAGGCAGTGCAGTGGCCCATTGCAACTAAGTTCAGTAGGAAGCCCAGTCCGACTTTGGTGATGCACCATGTGGACACTGGTGAGCATAGGCCAGTTAGGCAACCTGCTTATCGGGTCTCACCAGCGGTCAAGAAAAGTATATACAAGGAGGTACAAGAAAAGTTTGAGCTAGGGGTGATCAGCCTCATTCTGGTATCAGCTGCTGCAGAGACAAGTTATGTCAATGCACGCTTTGTGTTTCAGTGACCCCTGGGATCACGCGCAGGGAACTATGAAGGAGCCTGGGGAAGAGTAGGAGGGGAGTCCCCAGGCTCCAGGGCCTACTCCGGGCCCAGAAACCAGGAGGGAAAGTTGTGGGAAAGATCCAGAGGCAATTAAATTACCTGTGGTGATATCAGCAGAGCAGGATAAGTATAAGATGTTGTAACTACCTTTTCCTTAAAGCCTTCCAGTCTCATGCCTAAACTCCCACCGGTCGGCTACCTCTCTTTCTCATCCCTTCTTCCTTTCTCCCCCTTCCTCGACTCTGTCTCCGTTTCTCCTGTCTCTCCGTCTCATCCATGTGTTTGTCTGTCTTCCCCTCCCTTTAGATTGTTCGCTCCTTTGAGCAGGGCTCTCCTACCTTCTGTTTCCATCATTTTAACTGCGCTCTCCAGCTACTCAGCTCACCTCCTCTCAGTCCCTCTGCCCTCTGTCTCCTCTCGCTTCTCTCCACTCCCCTCAGTGACTCTCAACCTGTCATCCGTGCCCACCCTCTTGGGCCATAGTTACCTGCCTATACTCAATTTTCCCCTCCCTCCCTCTCTTTCATGCTGTGCCTGAGCCCCCAGAGTTATAGTGCTTACTGTTACTTGTACTGTGCTGTTTCACCTTGTACTGTGCCATTGTTTGTCCTTGTACGGCGCTACGGATACTTTGTGGCGCCCTATAAATAAAAAAAAATTAATAATAATAATAAAAGTACCTCCAATTTCTACACCAAGTATATCTACTTATGCTAGTGTTGTAACAGGTCAGGCAGGTGGCAGGGTAGGTGTTCCCCAATCAGGTGGGGCATTCGGCCAACCTTTTAAAAGAAGAAATGTGGTGCAGTCAAGTTTATGTGTTAAGATTCATTCCACCAGCGAGACCTGAGTTTCTGGATTCTTTATTTGATAGTTTTGGGTTTAGAGCAGAAGAACTCTTTGCTTGTATACACCCCTCTGGGTCTCCAGAATACGATCTTAGCTTCCAAACATACCATGGGTTACAAGTCTTTTGGCTTAAGTGGCTGAATTGTAAAGATTCTGATCCCTGGTGTAATTTAAGGACAGTACCGATTACCAGACAAGAAAGGGTTAAAGTCACTATATAAATGAGAAATTAATGCATACATGTTGCAGATTTAAATTTTTGGCTAAGGAGGTATGCAGATATTATAACATCTTTGGTTAAAGTTCCTGAGCCGGCATGTTTGGGGTGGTGAGTGGTCTGCCACAGTAAAACTAAGGAGCACGGAGGCTGACACTGCACATATTCCTCTGCCTTTTTCGCCGAGATCACATTCAATGTTTCTATCCTGGCCAGCCTAGGATGTGCCATCGCTGTGAGGACTTCTGTCACCTTAGCAGGAAATGTCCGGTGACTAAGTGTGGAAATTGTGGGGGCCTGGGGCATGAGGCGAGGTTGTGTAACATCATAGGTGTAATTTGTGTGGTTTGAAAGGCCACCCTTTTAGCTGGTGTCCCCGGGATTTCCACAATGAGGTCTTGGACAGTGAGCTGGTTCGAGTTGCGGAGCTTGTTGAGAAGGTGATAGATAGATCTGAAGCACCTGATCCTGTTCTTTCTGTGCCTGATCCAGTTCCATTGGCTAATCGCCAACCTAAGGCGCAGGAGGGGGAGCAGTTTGTTGTGCAAAAAAAGAGGGGGAAGAAAAAGAGCACAGGTAGGGCTGATAGGGATGAGATGGTACTGGTTAACAGGTTCTTAGTATTCTCCAGTGATGAAGAATCAGAAGGGGAGGTCATTAAGGAAGAAGATGGTGGCTTAGTCCTGAAACCCAAGATAAACAAATGTAAAAAGAAGCAAAAGTCCTTAGTCCCTTGTGATCCAAAAGTCTTGTATATAAAGCCAAAGGATAAGAGAAAGAACAGAGTGGTGAATTTTGTGGTCAGTAAACCAGGGAGAAATCTACTTAATACATTGATAGACCCAAAAGCTAGTATTAGCCTTGCAAGTAATACTGGTCCCCATTCCTTTTTCTCTTTGTTCCCCTGCCCTTAAATCCACTAGTTCCCAGGGTCCTATTCCTTCTAAGGTTGACCCTAGTTTGTTAGTTCCTACAGTGGAAGTCCCATTGGCCCTTCCCATTCCCTTGGTTCCCCCTCCCTCGGATCCTGAAATTCTCAAATTTCTCCATCTTTGTTCAGTACTAACCTGGTCTCTGTAAAAAGCAAGTTGGTAGTGGGTAATAGTGTAGTTGGCATGGCTCCTGTGGTTGTGGTTGTGGGTGAAGGGGAAGGGGAGGATGTTGCATTGTTGGAAAATGATAACATTCCACCTGGTGTAAGTGTGAAAAGATGGGGTTCCTCAGACGAGGATTCCATCAAACAAGTAATGAAGAAATAAGCAGGGTCCACATATCAACTGTGAAAGGAAGTGTCTTTTTAGGGAGAAAAAGCCATATCTTTTTTTGACCCGGCAGACAGTCTTTGGTAGTGACTTTAACACTTTTATTAGGACCAAAAACAAGGAAGGTTCAAGGATTTCTCTGGGCTATAATTCTTCTAGTTAGTATGGCTAGGCAGGCAGGTCTGGTGGATGTATATGCGCGACATTTTCCAGACCACACAGGTTTCACTTATTATAGAGGTAGCTTGAGGTCTAGCATAGACAGGTTTTTTGTTAAGGAGAGTTCGAAACTTTGGCTCCAGTGCTGCAGTCAGTAGAGTTCTCTGACCATGTTTATCTTAGTGTTCCTGAATGTTTTAGAGACTCTTTAGAAAGGTAGGGGCCTTTGGTGCTTAAACTCTAAGCTCCTAAAGGAGGAGGTGCTAAGACAATCCTTTAGGGACTTCTTTGAATCCTAAGAGATGCTATTGAAGGCAGGTGTCAGAGTGGTGGAAGGTATTCATAAAGAGGACCCTGGGTTTCTTCCGTGACCTGATAGCTAGAAACAATTTGTTAAGAGAAAATACCTATTCAGTATCAAGAAGGAAACTTGGATTCCTGATCTCTGAACAGGGAGATGGTGGGGAAATCTCCCGAGTGAGGACTCAGATGAGGGAGGTACAAGATGACCGGGATGCTTCCTTGGTTCTGGAGAGGGATTACGGGAAGTACCAGTCGCCCGACGCTTACTTGAACTGTAGGAAGTTGCTAGATATGAAAGAGGTGAGGGGCCTATACAATGCTGAGGGTGTTCTCAGAGAGAATAAGGAGGGCATCCTTAGTTTGTGCAATCTTTCTACTCTGATCTCTTGTCTGAGAAATCACTAGACAGAGAGAAGATGGATCAGTTCCTGAGGGAAACACCTGGTCTTGAGGATCTGAGCAGTTCGCTTGGGCAACGAGATAACGTTGGATAAAGTCAGAGTGGCCATAAATGAGTTGTCTAAAAAGAAATATCCAGGTCCGAATGGATTAACCTCTGAGTTCTTTAAGATCTTTGTGGACATTCTCCTGTCTGCTAGGTAACAGATGCGCTGCGGCTTCCGGCCAGCTCCATTGTTGGGCATATGCGCCCTGCTGCTGCCCTGTTGCCTAACAACGGGACGCTACTCTGTTCCCATGCTTCCGCCCCCTGGTTCTCCCTATCAGTTGCTTCTTGCCTCTATTTAAACCTGGCTCTGGCGCCATTAGGGTGCCAGAGTAACAGGTTTCTACCTAGTGTTCCTGGTTCCCCTGCTCCTAGTTTCCTGTTGGTGATTCCTGTTATTTGCTCTCCCATTGTGACCCGGCTTGGCGACCATTCCTGCATCTGTGTGACCCATATTGTTCCCGCGACCTCAGCTTGTTGACTATTCCTCTGGATACCTTGCATTCCCGATTGGCTCGACCCAGACCGTCTCACTCTTCTACACTACACCGGTAACTGGCTAGTAAGACCGCGACCTGCGTACCCTGTGCAGCGAAGTCCAAACCTCCTTGCGGGGGTCCCTGGCGAATACCAGGGGTACTTTAGACTCCGCCCCTGCTGGTTCAGTAGTGCTAATATCGGTTAGTGTCCTGCTCTCTGTAGTCCTATATAGGCCATCGGCCTGACAGTTTACTCTGGCCATGACTGACGGCTCTGGGGAACCCTCTGCTCGAGATCTCCTCCTCCATTTAGGGCAGCGAGTGGAACAGCAAGAATCTAACCAGGCTCAACTCCTGCAGTGCATACAAGGAGTGATTTCCGTCTGGATTCCCTGAATTTTCCTCAGGCGGCTGCTCCGGCTCCTCCTGCTCCTCCTAGTGTGAATGTCACTACCCCCAGGACTCTACGGATTCCCACTCCTGAAAAATATGATGGTAATCCAAAGGGATGTCGAGGATTTCTAAACCAATGCTCCATTCAATTTGAAATTGCACCAGAGAATTTCATTTCTAAAATGAGCTAAAGAAGCCTACATTATTTCTCTCCTCACTGGACAAGCCCTGGCCTGGGCCTCCCCAATTTGGGAAGAGATGATGTATCCCTCTATAATTCTGCTACTTTTATAGAGAATTATCGAAAGGTATTTGATGAGCCTGGCCAGGTGTCTTCTGCCACTTCTAGTCTTCTTACCCTTCATCAAGGTTCCCTCTCAGCTGGTCAATATGCCGTAAAATTTCGTACATTTGCCTCTAAACTCGGGTGGAATGATGAAGCGCTGACAGCTACTTACTGGCAAGGATTGTCTGATCCTATTAAGGACGCCCTCACCTCCCGAGACCTTCCCACCAAACTTGACGAATTGGTATCACTTAGCATCAAAGTGGACATCCGTCATCAAGAACGTTCTGCTGAAAGAAATCAGGACTGCCGACTTGTTCATTTTGGCCCCTCGCTTTCAGTCTCCGGCCCCTCCAGCTGAGGAGCCTATGCAGATTGGGCGTTCTCGTTTGTCTCGGGATGAAAGGGAACGCCGCATTAGGAATCGCCTTTGTCTGTATTGTGGGGAATCCGGTCACCTACTATCAACTTGTCCACAGAGGCCGGGAAACTCCACCTCCTAGGCAATGTAAGGGAGGTTGTCCTAGGTGTCACTCACCGGAGTGGTACCCGCACCTGGACAAGTCCTCCTATCACAGCGGTGGTACAACTTGCTAATCGCAGACCATTGACTCTCCTATTACCTACCTACACCTGGACCAGACTCCTCACCATAGCGGTGGTACAACTTGCTGAACGCAGACCACCGACTACCCTACTACCTACCTGCACCAGTACTATTCTTCCCATCACTACAGTGGAACAACTTGCTGTACGCAGACCACTGACTCCTCCTCTACCTACCATCACCTATCCACGTCCACTCCTCGTTTCTACATTATCTTCAGCCTCCAGTTTACTGCTCCAAGTCGCTGACTTTCCTCTAACCATAGCTGCAAGTCGCTGACTTCCTCAGACTATCTCTACTCTCCTGCTGTTGTGTCGCTCCAATCATTCACCTGCCTGCTTTGAGGTGCGTGCCATAACCCTGCCTCTCTAGCAGAGTTCCATCTGGTGAAACTCGGGTAAGCAACTCCTAGTGCCCGTGACAGTAAGATCAGGCCATGACAGACCCAAGATTGGAACCAACAGCTAAGGAGATGTTGCAGCATCTGATCACTCGGGTAGAACAACAGGATGTTCGGCAGCAACATCTGTTCCAGTGTTTCCAGACTCTGGCCACCCGAGGGGTTCCTCTACAAACTGTTTCAGCGACTGTTGAACCTCAAGCGCCTTCTCCTTCCCCAGTGCCATCCCAGGTGTCTACTGCTTCCACGCTACACCTGCATACTCCCTCAAAATATGATGGAGATCCCAAGACGTGTAGAGGTTTTTTGAATCAGTGCTCTCTCCATTTCGAACTCCAACCTCACCATTTTGCCACTCACCGTGCCAAGATTGCCTACCTCATTTCTCTGTTTTCCGGACAGGCTCTTGCGTGGGCCTCCCCTCTGGTAGAATTTTTTAAGCAGGGCTGAAGCGTTGAGGTCCTCAGCGCGAATCCAGGAGCGTTCTTCTGGACCGAAGCCAGAAGAATAGTGCACTCTTCATTTCCACGTTCCGCAAAATTTTTGATAAAACTGGCCGCGTTGTCTCTGCGGCTTCCAGCATTCTCCAACTATGCCAAGGATCACACTCTGTGGCCCAGTACGTCATTCAGTTCCGGATACTCGCCTCTGAACTACAGTGGAACACCGAGGCCCTGATAGCTGCCTTCTGACAGGGTCTGACGGATAAGATCAAAGACGCACTGACCACACAAGAGTTACCCTCCTCCTTGGACGATCTAATTTCCCTATATCATAGAGTAGACATGAGATTCCGTGAGAGGGAGTCTGAAAGAACAAGCACCTCTAAGGGGTTCACTCGCCCATCACCTCAAGTTCGTCATCTTCCCCCTCCAGTGGAACTCATGGAGGTAGGACGTTCTAAGTTAACATCTAGAGAGAGGGATCGACGAATACAAAATAGACTCTGCATCTATTGTGCTGACCCTACTCACAGCCTGAACTCATGTCCTAAGAAGGCGGGAAATGCCAGGCCCTAACCAGTTCTGGAGAGGTAAGGTTAGGGTCCCTGGACTCCTCTCCATCTTCTATGGATTCCAAAGTGTGTGCATTTGATGTTACCATCTTCTCAGCCACCAAATCTTTTATCTCTCAAGCACTTCTGGATTCCGGTGCTGCCGGCAACTTTATCTCCAGTGCTCTTGTTAACCAGTGGTCCCTACCAGTGGCCCCGTTAAAAACCGCCATAGCGGTCACCGCTATAGACGGCTCTCGCATCATTAATGGACTTATCACCCACTGTACGACTCCTTTGACCCTTCAAATTGGAGCCTTACACCGAGAGAAAATCTCTTTGCTGGTCCTTCCTGCTACTACTAGTCCCATCGTTCTTAGCCTTCCATGGCTTCAGCTTCATTCACCACAAGTTGATTGGAGTACTCCCCAAGTCACATCCTGGGGCCCGGATTGTCATCATAGATGCCTAACCCGAGTGGTACCACTCAAAATCAACAGATCATCTATAACACCTGGTCCTCCGGGTCTTCCTCCACAGTATGCCCCATTCACTGACGTGTTCGATAAGGTGCAATCTGAACGCCTGCCACCTCATCGGGCATGGGATTGTCCCATAGATTTACTACCTGGCAAAAACCCTCCTAGGGGCCGTGTATACCCTCTCTCGCTACCAGAGACACAGGCTATGTCAGAGTATATCAAGGACAACCTTCATCGCGGATTCATTCGACCTTCCAGCTCTCCCGCTGGAGCGGGCTTCTTTTTCGTGAAAAAGAAAGATGGGACCTAAGGACCCTGCATTGATTATCGGGGGCTCAATGCCATAACCGTAAAAAATCGGTACCCGATTCCTCGTATCACCGAACTCTTTGATCGTATAAAAGGTGCTCGGATTTTTACCAAACTTGATCTCCGTGGCGCTTTAAACCTAATCCGGATCAAGTCAGGCGACGAATGGAAGACAGCATTCAACACCAGGGATGGGCATTACGAATACCTAGTTATGCCTTTTGGACTGTGTAATGCCCCAGCTGTCTTCCAAGGATTCGTGAACGAGATCTTCCGGGACCTATTATACATGTGCGTTGTAGTCTATCTGGACGACATTTTAATCTTCTCTCAAGATCTTGTCTCCCACCATCAACATGTGGCAGAAGTTCTCTCCAGACTGCGGAAGAACCTCCTATTCTGCAAATTAGAAAAATGCTCCTTCGAATTATCCCAAATTCCATTCTTGGGATACATCGTGTCCGGAGTAGGTCTGGAGATGGACCCAGACAAAGTTAATGCCGTTCTACTTTGGCCCCAGCCAACTACCCTTAGGGCTATACAAAGCTTCCTGGGGTTTGCGAATTATTACAGACGTTTTATCCTGAACTTCTCATCTATTGCTTCTCCTATTGTGGCCCTGACAAAGAAGGGCGCCAATACTAAACACTGGTCCTCCGAGGCCCTTCACGCTTTCCAAAGCATTAAAGAAGCATTTTCTACCGCCCCTGTTCTTCGGCAGCCTGATGTAAACCTTCCCTTCTTTCTCGAGGTGGACGCCTCCAATGTCGGACTAGGAGCTATTCTCTCCCAAAGATCTGAGCAACAGAAATTCCATCCTTGTGCCTTCTACTCCCGGGGTCTTCTACCCGCGGAAAAGAACTACACCATCGGTGACAAAGAACTGTTGGCAATAAAAGTCGCATTGGAGGAGTGGAGATATCTACTGGAGGGGGCTCATTATCCGGTAACCATCTTCACCGACCACAAAAATCTCCTCTATTTACAAACAGCCCAATGTCTAAACCCTCGACAGGCGAGGTGGTCACTTTTCTTTTCTCGCTTCAAACTCATTATAACGTTCAAACCTGCTGCAAAGAACAGGATAGCAGATGCTTTATCCCGGGCATTTGCTCCTTCTTCTGACATCTTGGATTCTTCCGATCATCCTATACTGGATCCCAAATGTGTGACTTTGGCCACTTCATCCACCAATGTGCTACCGTTTGGGAGAACTCTTGTTCCGCCATCTCTACGCAAGAGAATATTGTCATGGTACCATTCTTCACGCTTCTCTGGACATTCTGGTGAACGAAAGACTTTTGAGATCCTTTCCCGGAGTTATTGGTGGCCTTCTATCAGAAAGGATGTCAGAGAATTTGTGGCCGCTTGTGAGATCTGCTCTCAATTTAAGTCTTCCCGCAGAACACCAGCGGGATTGCTCCAACCACTACCTATCCCTACCAAACCTTGGACCCACATAAGTATGGACTTTGTCACCGAACTCCCTCTTAGCAAGAGATGTAATACCATCTGGGTAGTGGTGGATAGATTCTCCAAGATGGTTCACTTCGTCCCTCTCACCGGATTTCCATCTTCTTCTACCTTGGCTGACCATTTTATTAAAGAGATTTTTCGAATTCACGGCTGTCCGTCTGAGATTGTGTCCAATAGCGGAGTGCAGTTCGTCTCCAGATTCTGGCGAGCCCTTTGTAAGAACTTGGGTATCCGACTGTCTCTATCATCGTCTTACCATCCCCAATCAAACGGCCAGACCGAAAGGGTCAATCAAGATCTCGAGACCTTCATAAGAATCTTTTCCTCAGCCAATCAAGATAATTGGGTAGATTTACTCCCGTGGGCTGAGTTTGCCCACAATAACATGTACCATGAGTCTTCAACAAAAACTCCTTTTTTCGTGGTTTATGGTCACCATCCGTCTCTCCCAGAGTTTCCTGACCTCTCTCCCACCCAAGTCCCTGCGGTGCGAGAGACTTTGTCAAAACTTTAAAACCATCTGGACTCAGGTGAGATCATCCCTGAGGAAAGCATCAGCCAGATACAAATTCTTCGCAGATAAAAAGAGGCGAGCCATTCCACCACTCAAGCTTGGAGACCGTGAATGGCTTTCTACAAAAAACATCCGCTTGAAGGTTCCGTCCATGAAGTTTGCGCCACGCTTCATCGGACCATACAAGATCACTCAAGTCATAAATCCAGTATGCTTCAAGCTACTTTTACCAAAGAACCTCCGGATCTCCAATGCCTTCCATGTCTCTCTGCTCAAACCTCTTGTTATCAATCGTTTTTCTGCTCCTCCTTCTGTACCTAAACCAGTACAGATTCATCAAGAAGAGGAGTTCGAGATCTCTCAGATCCTGGATGCTAAAATTTCGCGAGGAACTCTCCGATTCCTCGTTCATTGGAAGGGCTTCGGTCCAGAAGAACGCTCCTGGATTCGCGCTGAGGACCTCAACGCTTCAGCCCTGCTTAAAAAATTCTACCAAAAATTTCCGGGCAAACCCGGTTCCAAGTGTTCTGTACCCACCTTTAAAAGGGGGGTACTGTCACTCACCGGAGTGTGAGTGCCTCCACTCTGGTACGTGGTTCTCCATCTTTCCCGCTCACACCTGTGTGGAACCGCGGCCGTCCGCCATCCTGTCGCACTGGGGATGCGCAGGTCCCTTTAACAACTACACCTGACCACTAATGTGATTGATAGATCAATCACCCCTCCCTACTTAAGGCACCTGCAGCCTTAGGTAGTGGGCTGATCTTGAAGTCTCACTCCCAGTGAACTTCTATAGGTGTGTGCAGTTTCCAAACTGCTTCCAGCTCTACTCCTGTGTGCAGTTTCCAAACTGCTTCCAGCTCTACTCCTGTGTGCAGTTTCCAAACTGCTTCCAGCTCTACTCCTGTGTGCAGTTTCCAAACTGCTTCCAGCTCTACTCCTGTGTGCAGTTTCCAAACTGCTTCCAGCTCTACTCGTTTGTATAGTTTCCAAACTGCTTCCAGCTCTACTTGTGCTTCAGCTTCCACGCTGCTCCCTGCTTAACTCAGCGGCAGTTCCCATACCGCTACAACGCTTCACTTCTGAGCTGATTCCGGATCTACACAACTGGGTATGCTCTACTGACTATTGACTATTGCCTATTGCTCGCATACCAGTTGTATCTATTGTTGTTTGCTGCACAGGGTACAAGTACCCATATAGACTGTGTTACTGCATTGCTTCATTTAGGACAAGCTTTCACTCAAGCTACGATATCTCCTCACGCTACTACTTAGCGTTATAGTGCATATCTGCTGTGACTAGCTTCTCCTCACTGCAAGGCATCTACTCCATACAGACTATTCATTGTGCCTTCCATCTCTGCCTCACAAGACATTGCTCTACTCGCGCTGTTTCCATACAGCCACAGTTTGCCTTTCAACTTCACTCTCCTGCACCTGGACTCATTCCTTCTCACAGCAGTGGTACAACTTGCTGCACGCAGACCACTGACTTCCCTGCTACCTACCCGCACCTGGACAAGTCCTCCTATCACAGCGGTGGTACAACTTGCTATACGCAGACCACTGACTCTCCTATTACCTACCTACACCTGGACCAGACTCCTCACCATAGCGGTGGTACAACTTGCTGAACGCAGACCACCGACTACCCTGCTACCTACCTGCACCAGTACTATTCTTCCCATCACTACAGTGGTACAACTTGCTGTACGCAGACCACTGACTCCTCCTCTACCTACCATCACCTATCCACGTCCACTCCTCGTGTCTACATTATCTTCAGCCTCCAGTTTACTGCTCCAAGTCGCTGACTTTTCTCTAACCATAGCTGCAAGTCGCTGACTTCCTCAGAATATCTCTATTCTTCTGCTGTTGTGTCGCTCCAATCATTCACCTGCCTGCTTTGAGGTGCGTGCCATAACCCCGCCTCTCTAGCAGAGTTCCATCTGGTGAAACTCGGGTAAGCAACTCCTAGTGACCGTGACACTAGGTTCCAGTCTACATACTCCCTCCTCCCCTAAGGATACCAACTTCCTGATGCCCGTCACCCTGAAGTCTACGGATATATCTCTGGAATGCTCCGCCTTCGTGGATTCTAGATCTAGATCCGCCACTCTGGTGTCCAAGCTTCACATACCCTTTTCTCTTTTGCCGCAACCATTGGTTCTCACCGCAGTTAACGCTAACCATGTCAGCAACGGTTCAATCACCTGTATCACCTGTCCAGTTTGGTTGCAGGTAGGGGTTCTTCACCATGAGTGGATTAGGTTCCTGGTCATACCACAGTCCGTTAACTCCATCATTTTGGGTTTACCTTGGCTCAGGACGCATTCACTACAATTTGATATCCGTCATGCCCAGGTATCCTCCTGGGGTACTTTGTGTTTCAACCGGTGCCTTTCTAAAGTACTCCCACCCACCCGCTTACCTTGTCTCTCTCTTACCTCCCAAGTCAAGCTTCCGGAGCCGTACTTGGAGTTTATTAACTTATTTAGCAAGACTGCCGCTGAGAATCTCCCTTCACATCGTGCGTGGGATTGTCCCATCGAACTCATGCCCGGCAAAACTATTCCTATGGGTAGAGTTTATCCATTTTCTCTACCTGAGACTAAGGCAATGTCTCTGACAATCTTCAAAGAGGATTCATCAGGAAGTCCTCCTCTCCCGCGGGGGCTGGATTCTTTTTCGTGAAGCAGAAGAATGGCTCCTTAAGATCCTGTATAGATTACCGTCGCCTTAATGCAATCACTATTAAAAACCGCTATCCTCTCCCCCTTATTACAGAACTGTTTGATCGCATTCGGGGTGCCAAGATCTTCTCCAAGTTGGATCTCAGAGGGGCTTATAATTTGATATGCATTCGAAAGGGTGATGAGTGGAAGACGGCATTTAACACCCGCGATGGGCACTACGAGTACCTAGTGATGCCCTTCGGGCTCTGAAATGCTCCTGCTGTTTTTCAGAATTTCGTCAATGAGATCTTCAGGGATCTTCTGTACCAATCTGTGATTGTCTACCTCGACAATATTCTAATATTCTCATCCGATCTGTATTCTCATCGTCTTCATTTAAAGACTGTCCTCTCCCATCTTAGGAAACATTCCCTGCTTTGTAAGCTGGAAAAATGCCTCTTTGAATCTTCCCAGGTTCCCTTCCTCGGGTATCTGGCCTCAGGCACTGGTCTCCAAATGGACCCCAAGAAGGTAGAAGCCATCATCAACTGGCTACTTCCCGCTGGTCTTAAAGCTATGCAACACTTCATCGGGTTTGCCAACTATTACCGTCAGTTCATTAAAGGATTCTCTTCCATCATCTGGAAGAGGAGCCTGCTGCAAACCCTGGCCTACCGAAGCAATAATGGCCTTCAAGACCCTTAAGGAATCATTTATTGTGGCTCCCATCCTCAAACAACCAGACCAGGAGAGACCCTTTCTTCTTGAGGTTGACGCCTCGTCTGTAGGAATTGGGGCTATCTTGTCCCAAAGATCTTCTTCCGGCACTCTGGAGACATGTGGTTTCCTTTCTAAAAAAAATTCCGGTGGTGAGTCAAATTATGGGATCGGAGACAAGGAGCTCTTGGCTATCAAAATGGCCCTAGAAGAATGGTGCTTCCTTCTCGAAGGGGCCTTACACCCCATAACTGTAATGACGGACCACAAAAACATTACCTACCTCCAGGAGGCACAATGTCTAAACCCCCGCCAGGCTCACTGGTCTCTTTTTTTTCCCGCTTTCAACTTATCCTTACTTTTCGTCCTGGTTCCAAGAATTGTAAGGCTGATGCATTATCCAGATCATTTGATAATACAGATTCCCTGGCCTCCTCGTGCAACAAAACCATTCTGAATCCGATTCAAAAGGTGGCTATTACCAACTCCTCTTCCGTCTCTCCTCCTCCTGGACGCTCCTTCGTAGAACCGCATCTCCACCCCAATTACTGTATTGGGCACACAAATCTAAATTTGCAGGCCATGTCGGCTACAAGAGGACGCAGGAATTCCTTTCCAGATACTACTGGTGGCCTTCTCTGGGTTCTGACGTTCGTAAATTTGTCTCAGCATGCTGTATATGTGCGTGCCACAAGACTCCTAGACAAAGTCCTTCTGGTCTTCACCTTCCTCTTCCCATCCCCGACTCTCCCTGGATCAGCATCACGATGGATTTCATCACTGATCTCCCTCGGAGTCACGACTACAATACCATCTGGGTTGTGGTACATCGCTTCTCCAAAATGTCTCACTTCATCCCATGTAAAGGCCTTCCTTCAGCCCCCAAGCTTGGAAGTCTGTTTTTAGAAAACGGGTGTCCCCAGGAGATCATCTCCGATCGAGGAGTACAGTTTGTGGCTAAGTTCTGGAGAGCCTTCTGCACTAAGATTGGGGTTAAACTCAAGTTCTCTTCAGGCTACCACCCTCAGACGAATGGACAGACGGAGCGAGTGAATCAGGACCTGGAGTGTTTCTTGCGATGCTTTGCTTCTGACCACCAAACTTCCTGGAGTGACCTCCTTTACTGGGCCGAATTTGCTCATAAAAACCTTTTACATTCCTCCTCAGGCTATTCACCTTTCTTCATTGTCTATGGTAGACATCCTACTCCTCCCCTCTTATCAGAGGCTCCAGCTTCGCCTGTGCCGGCTGCTGACTCCCTCATCCATAACTTTTCTCAAATTTGGACCAAGACGAAAACAGCGCTTTCTACTTCTGTGCAACGACATAAGAGAGTTGCTGACCGCCGTAGGAGAAACCTTCCAGTTCTGAAGGTGGGAGACCGTGTATGGCTGGCAACTTGCAATCTCCGACTCCGAGTTCCATTGAGGAAATTGGCTCCCAGGTTCATCGGTCCTTTCACTATCGCTCAAGTCATTAACCCCGTTTCCTACAAGCTCTCATTACCTCCTTCCCTCAAAATCCACGACACTTTCCACATCTCCCTGCTGAAACCTTTAGTCCTCAACGAATTCTTCAAAGAACCTGTCTTTCCTCCACCTATCAAGACTTCTCTGGGGGACGAATTTGAAGTAGAGAGAATTCTGAACATCCGCTTTGTCCGAGGCAGCCCTCAGTATCTGGTGCAATGGAAGGGCTATGGTCCTGAGGAGAGATCCTGGGTCCCAGAGGATGATCTTCATGCTCCTCGTCTCCTTGCCGAATTTCTGGAGAAAACCAATCCTTCTTTGAGAGGGAGGAGGAAAGGGGGTACTGTCACGCGCCATCCCCGCTGATCCCCTGTCAGTCGGGGACGAACTCCTGCCCCCCGCGCCGTAGCGCTCTGTTGCTAGGCACGCCGAAAGTTACACAATATTCATTACACGCCCGAAATGTTCATCTTTTATTAACTTTCTAATGTCAGGGCTTATAAAAATGCCTTCCTTCAGTTTCGCATTGGATATGTTAGGGAATTTGGTGCAAAGATATTTGAAAGTTTCTCCATCTTTAGACAGTGCTTTTACAAAATGTTTCATCAGACCTAATTTTATAATTTTATATGTAGAGGTGGAAGTAAAACTTTATTTGGATCTACTAAACTGGATTTGATGACATTATTTTTTCTCATTTCTAAACTTTTTCGAACTGGCCAATTGTTTTTTTGCCAATGTAAATTTGTAGCTCTGCTATCCCATTCACAGAGAAAACAGGGGAATTTGGTGTAACCTTGTTGCTGGCCAAGTACCATGCATAAAATTTTAAGATCTCCACATATTACCTAGTTGTGTCTTGCATATCCAATCAGTTCCAAAACAGTTTTCAAATATTTATATGTTTCTTTAAGACTGAATGTGCTAATGGTATTGACGCGTTTGTGTTGCATTGTGCAATAAAACTGCTTTTAAACTTGTTTTTGAAGAATCTATGAATGTATATGTACTGTTTGTGTGTAGTGTGTACTGTGTGTGTGTTTATGTGGTGGTAGGCAGGGGTTAAAATGAGCCGGCACAGGGCAAAACTGTGTTGCATCTGTTGTATTTGGTTCCACCTTCGCCAACTCACCTTGTAGTTGTAGTTGTTGTGTGTGTGCAATGTTCCTTTAGACAGTATGGGGTTTAGGCCCTTTGTAAATTTCAGCTCCAGGCCCATGTAGACCTTAATCTGGCACTGGGCAGGGGGAAGTTTTATGACGAGAACTGAATTGCAACGTTCTATAACATCGACTGAATTAATTTAAGACAATGTTTTATAATAAATGTAGGCAGAATACATTTAATATTTTAAAGAATGTGGAAAATTGACTTATTCATAAATACATGTTATGCAGAAAAACGGGATGTGAAATGCAAAATCGGTAGTCGTTTTCGTACATTTTCACATAAGTTTTTAAAATAGCTTTTTCATCGCAGACCTGTGATATTTTAAAATGCAAAATTCATGATGATTGCAACTAATAATAAGTATAAATTAAAGTTATCGCTCCTGAGGTTTCCTAAGTCTCACATACTGAAAACTGAAAAACAATAACAGTTCAATTAAGTACTTAAGATACTAGATATAAGAAATCCTGTATGAACTGATAATGGATGTAATTATATGCCCTGTTGCTTGCTATTGCTTTGCAACAAGTGAATGAATAACTATTTTAAATATCATCAATCTTTTCATGTCAAAGTTCACAGTATTAACACATGGCTAACATAACACTTTCTGCCTTGCATATGTATTGTATGTTGCATTTGAATAAGAAAGGAAAGATCCAGTAGATCATTAGCAATCATTCCAAGTCGATCAGAAAAATGGACAGATACCTAAAGAACATTCTTGTTGTGTCTTTTGGATTTTTGCTATTATTTACAGCCTTTGGAGGACTTCAAAGTTTACAGGTAAGTAATGACATGCTAATCTTGATTATTAAATGCTGGACATGCACATGCTGCTGTTATTTAAATCGGGGGAAAAAATATCATTTAAAACAAAAAACATTTCATTTTTCGTTTCACTTCCATTTGATTTGATTTTAGTCATTGTCATATTATGTTTATTTTATTTGTGTGCTCTGATTTCAACATTAAATCTGTAGACTTTGTAACTGCTGTGTGAGATTCACTATTCAAAAATATATGACATAATTAAAAATCACCTGTCAGGTTTGTGAAAAAGAATGTTTTGACTTACAACATTTACATATGTAACATATACACAATACACTATGCAAAACAGAGCTTTTCATAACCATGACATGATTACCATTATACTTTTGCATACACAGGGGCCTATATATGATCAAGCAGCATTGAGACATGCTGTCACTGCAGTTTAACTTTTAACATTTCTCTAATATAGTCTTGTAGTTGAGTGATACTTGTTGGCAGTGGTAAGAGCATGCACACCAACTTTCAAAACTTGAAAGTGACAGGGGGGTAGGAAGGGGCATGGTGACGCTGCGTCGCCATAGCACAGAGCCGTAACGAGGGTGGTGCGGGCGGTGCCGTCGCCCAGGGCGCAAGGCCAAGGGGGCGCAGCAGCAGCCGCCCGCTACCTGCCTCTGTATCTTCATCCCTTCAGTTCCGCAGTGACAGGAAGTTCGGCATTTGGAACGCAAACTTGCGTTCCAAATGCTTAACTTCCTGTTAGTGGAACCACTGTGGAACTGAAGGGATGAAGAAAACCTCTCTCTCTCCCCCTTAACTAGGCATGTGCGCCTGCTTAAACTAGCGCACTTGCTGGCTCTGGAAGGACTTCAGTCATCTTGGAGTATGTGGCAGTTAGACACCATCCTAACTTTACTTCTTCACAGTGCACCACTGCAAACTTGTACTTACTCGGGAGTGCAGGCTGCAGCGCTAGCAGGGGATTAGCATGCTACTCCGTTATCACTCTGCTGTGCAAGGATAGTCCCTACTTCAGTTTGTTTTTTGTTGCCACTCAGAGGTTGCACGCAAATAAAGGATGGCTTGCTCCTATTAAAACATTGCTGCAATGTGAACTGCACAGTATTCAGGGTCTCTAGCTCTATCCTCTGACTCATTTTTTTTCTACTTTTTTTTTGTTTTTACAAAGCTTTATTAGAATTTAACAGAACATAACACAGTCAGAGCTGTCAGCAGTCATTGGATTTCAAGGGACATGATCAGAATTAAAAGTGTAGGAATAAGCAGGGAAAAAAATGTAAATATACCACAGTGTCTTTCTCTTCCCCCCCCCCTCTCTCTCTCTCTCTCTCTCTCTCTCTCCCCCCCCCCCTCTCTCTCTCTCCCTCCCCCCCTTAGGAACACAAAAATTATCTTCCCTCACAACATGTACCCTTTAAATCTCATCTCACAAGATCCTGTACATTTTAAACATATTTCTGAATCCTTCTCATCTCCTTTCAATAAATCTGCTTATATTTACTTTCTACTGCTCTTGACATTACTTTTACAGAGTGCAAAACCAATTACGGTATTTGCATAGTTGTTGAAATCATAACTAAAAGATGCTTGTGTGATATATCACTTATTACAGGTCTAAATGATTGAGCTTTATGGAAAACTCTTTTCTTTACAACCAGTTAGTTACAAGGCTTGTTATACTTAGTTATAAGCCCTCTTTGCCCTGTGCATCTGTTCTCGGTTATAATTACACTGTGTTTCTGTTATTTTGTACTGCCCTGTACTCCGTTCCTGTTTACCTTTGCTCTATATACGACCCCTTCTGTAATGTCTTACACACACAGAATACCCCCTCTGTAATTCCAAATGCAGTAACTTCCTGTTAGTGGAACACACATGCGATCTCTCCCCCCCATTATATTGGTTCCTTTAAGGCTCCGTGGAAAAGAAAAAAATCTCTCTCTGCGGCGTCGGCACCGGCTCCGCCCGCACTGAATGTCAGGCGTGACGTCAGTGAGGAGCAGCGCAGACAGGAGTCGGCGACAAGAAGGAATGAAAAGAGAAGAAAGAAGCCGATAGAGAAGGTAAGTGAAGGAACGGAGCAAGGGGCAGTAAAGGAAGGCAGCATGGCAGAGTGTGATGAAGAGAGCCATTACTATGGCATAATATTAAATAACAGATTTTTGTCAGGTAAGGTATTCTTTAATATTTTTTCTTTAACATTTTAAAACTCTTTCTTATAACAATATAGTTTTGTGTATCTTTTACTGTTATTTGAGTATTAAGTGCATGAAATATTACAGTACCTTTTGGTATGTATTTTTGCATAATTTAAATGGTCATTAGGGCAGAGAACCGGTTGTTAAATTATTTCAATCCTACCTCTATATAAATTATATATCATGTATTTGCAAATATGTGTAACAGAATTCTCTCACCCCCACATTAGGTTGGCCACACCCACTTGACAAATGTCACTCCCACTTAGATGGGGGGCGTCGGTGCCCTGTCTCGCCCAGGGCACTAAAATTTCTAGTTACGGCACTGCCATAGCACCACTATAAAATGCCAAAATTCATGGCATTCAATAGCGGGGGGGGGGAAAGGGTGGGTTTAATGACACAGATAAGCCCCGCCCCACCATTCAATGTCGTGAATTTCGGCAAATCCGGGAGGTTTGCCTCCCCAAAATTCGGGAGCCTCCCGGGAATTAAGGGAGAGTAGGCAAGTATGGTAAGAGTAATCTTACCGTCTCACCAGCCAGCCAGGCTGTCTCTGAGAATGTGACCTGAAATTGCCGATTCACGCATGTGCAGTGGAACTGGAAGTCTTGCCTTGGGCTTCCAGTTCCACATTCACAAATAGGGGTCCTGTATTCTGGATCATTAGACACAGATATGAATAATTTGAAAATAATTCAAAACAAAAATTAGACAGAAATTATATGGTGGATTGGAACTGGGGAAGCTGTTGCTATTAATTTACATTTAGAATGTTTATGTCTTTTGTTCATACATATCAGTTTTATTTTCAGCCAAATCTGTGCTAAGCTGTACACAAAAATCACCAGGTTTCACTGTTTCCCTCTTAGAAAACATGTTGTTTTCTGTAAAGATCCTATGCTATCACCATTCTGAAATGGCAATAGAGAAAGCAGGACAGTGAAGTTCCTTGTTAAATAGACTGGGGGCTACCACCGGCAAAAGTTGGCAGTTACCCCGGTGGTAGTCAGCATATCAATGCTAACTACCCCAACACTACATACCCCGACTCGGAGACACCGATGGGCACCCCCAACCTGACCAGCTTGCAGGACGACTTTTGACTACATCGACTGAGCCGGGGTATGTAGTGTCATTATTTTCAGCTTTATTATTCCGTACCCACCCCAGTTACCCAGTGATGGATATGGACAAGACCTAACTCAGGTGAAAACACTCATTTTCACTGGAGAAATGGCTTTTCTCTCTTTCATAAATAGGCCCCGTAATTCTTACTGGATTCAAATGTCTACGTGGTCTGTATCTCTGCTTTCCTTATAGCTACAATCTTGATGTAAAAACAGACCTAGGGGTAAATGTATCAACCAGCGGTTTTTGCAAGGCACCGATTTTCAGCGACATTGCAGGGGAAATTTTAATCCGCAATAGCGTTTAAGGCAAAACTTGCCTTGGAAGTCATTGCCATTTTAAATTTCCACCTCAAAGTCGCCAGAAATTGGATACTTGCAGAATCTGCTGTTTGATACATTTACCCCCTAGACTAATTTGTCCGATAGAGCATTATTTGTTAAACAGGTGTTTGGACTAAAGATATGGCTTTTCATTAGTTATCAAGATGGATTTTATGAGTGGATTTTATCGCTGCAATATGTGGGCAATAGAAAACAATCTCTTTACATATAGGCAGGGCATTTCACATATACCTGCGATCAGGGCCGGATTTACCGCTAGGCAACCTAGGCACCTGCCTAGGGCCTAGCGGCTCTCGGGGGGCACAGCTGGGGGGGACAGGAGCAATTTAAAAAAATAAATAAATAAATTCGGCCCCTCCCCTCTCCGCACGGGGGGGGGGGTCGGGTGCCGCGAATCGGGTCCCGGCAGCCTCTTCTCCTCTCAGTGTCTCAGTGATAGAGAGAGGAGGAGAGGCTGCCGGGACCCGACGAGCAATCACGTGACTCTTTCTTTTTTTTTTTTTTTACATCTGGACTGACGGAGGAGGAGCAGCGCGCAATAGAAAGGTAAGTAAAACAAGGGACAGAAGTGGTGATGGTGAAGGGGCACAGAAGTGGTGATGGTGAAGGGGCACAGAAGTGGTGATGGTGAAGGGGCACAGAAGTGGTGATGGTGATGGGCACAGAGGTGGTGAAGGGCACAAAGTTGGTGATTGGCACAGAAGTGGTGATGGTGCTTGGCACAGAAGTGGTGATGGTGAAGAGCACAGAGGTGGTGATGGTGAAGGGCACAGAGATGGTGATTGGCACAGAAGTGGTGATGGTGATTGGCACAGAAGTAATGATGGGCACAGAGGTGGTGATGGTGAAGGGCACAGAGGTGGTGATGGTGAAGGGGCACAGAATTGGTGATGGTGATTGGCACAGAGGTGGTGATGGTGAAGGGCACAGAGGTGGTGATGGTGATTGGCACAGAGGTGGTGATGGTGAAGGGCACAGAGGTGGTGATGGTGAAGGGCACAGAGGTGGTGATGGTGAAGAGGCACAGAGGTGGTGATGGGCACAGAGGTGGTGATGGTGAAGAGGCACAGAGGTGGCGATGGTGAAGAGGCACAGAGGTGGTGATGGGCACAGAGGTGGTGATGGTGAAGAGGCACAGAGGTGGTGATGGTGAAGAGGCACAGAAGTGGTGATGGTGAAGGGCACAGAGGTGGTGATGGTGAAGGGCACAGAGATGGTGATTGGCACAGAAGTGGTGATGGTGATTGGCACAGAAGTGGTGATGGGCACAGAGGTGGTGATGGTGAAGGGCACAGAGGTGGTGATGGTGAAGGGCACAGATGTGGTGATGGTGAAGAGGCACAGAGGTGGTGATGGGCACAGAGGTGGTGATGGTGAAGAGGCACAGAGGTGGTGATGGTGATTGGCACAGAAGTGGTGATGGTGAAGGGCACAGAGGTGGTGATGGTGAAGGGCACAGAGATGGTGATTGGCACAGAAGTGGTGATGGTGATTAGCACAGAAGTGGTGATGGGCACAGAGGTGGTGATGGTGAAGGGCACAGAGGTGGTGATGGTGAAGGGGCACAGAATTGGTGATGGTGATTGGCACAGAGGTGGTGATGGTGAAGGGCACAGAGGTGGTGATGGTGAAGGGCACAGAGGTGGTGATGGTGAAGAGGCACAGAGGTGGTGATAAGCACAGAGGTGGTGATGGTGAAGAGGCACAGAGGTGGTGATGGTGATTGGCACAGAAGTGGTGATGGTGAAGGGCACAGAGGTGGTGATGGTGAAGAGGCACAGAGGTGGTGATGGTGATTGGCACAGAAGTGGTGATGGTGAAGGGCACAGAGGTGGTAATGGGCACAGAGGTGGTGATGGTGATTGGCACAGTGGTGGTGATGGTGATTGGCACAGAGGTGGTGATGGTGATGGGCACAGAGGTGATGGTGAAAGGGCACATGTGATATTGTGAAGGGGCAAAAGTGACAATGAAGGGGCACAGTGTGATGATAGAGGGACAAAAGTGACAAGAGCACATACTTGGATTTATGCGTATTATTTTTGCAAACAACTTAAGTATTTCTGCCCTGACTTCAATATTTATTATGTTGTTTTGACCCAACTACTTAAAAAAACGGGACTGCTTGGTAATTATTTAGGGGTGCCTTTTTCTGCAGCAGGGTGGCCTTGCTCTTTTCACATGTTAGGTACGTCCCCAAAGATGCAAGCCACGCCCTCACCTCCTTTGGCGGCGTGCTTTCATATCTACTTAACTATAGGGGTATATGGTAGGCATGCGGCGGCACATGCTTTCATATCTACTTAACTATAGGGGTATATGGTAGGCATGCGGCGGCACATGCTTTCATATCTACTTAACTATAGGGGTATATGGTAGGCATGCGGCGGCACATGCTTTCACTTCTACGTAACTATAGGGGTATATGGTAGGCTGCAAAAATATAGTGCTATGGATTGTTTCAGGGAGGGGGCCCAAAAACAGTATCCTGCCTAGGGCCCTATGAGGTCTAAATCCGGCTCTGCCCCTATGGAGGCTTACCTTCAGGGGTTATATAAAGCATAAATGAGGGTCAAGCAATCAGCATATTGCTTGACCCAAAGTGCGTAATGGGCCAAAGTGTGGGTCTAATGTGATTGCTCAGCAGGAGAGTACAGCTGTAAATGTATACTTTTGCTCTTTGCAAATTACCCCCTCTGTGATGTACAAGTTATGTTAGCAGCAAAACATTCATAAAAAGTTGGTAGTATGAATTCTGGTAAAATTATTTAAAATGCTAAGAAGAGATCCCTGTCATACTTGACCATGGACATACTGTATATGTGCATAATCTAAACAACCATTTGTCACATTTTTATTAGGTTTGGTGGTCATTTTTGGGCCTATTTACTTAATTCTAGACAGTTAGGTCTGTAATGGACTAATTGTCCGCAGTGTATAAGGGCACCTTTAATTGAGCTGGTGAGTGAACGCTTTCTCACTGTGCACAATACTTTGTTTTTAACACCCACTAAATTCAGCAGTAGACTGTTTGCTCATCCACTCTACAGCAGATAAACTGAGTTTACAGTTCAAGGCAAATATATTTAAAATAAGATTGATATATGGCTCTTTCCCTCATTGCATCACTTGCTAAACAAAACACAAATTACATTTGTTCATCCAAAGTTCAAATATTAAAATAAATAAAATGTACTAAGACCTGTACTGAATTATATTTCTCCAATAATTGCATAACTTACAATATACATATGACACTTGAAATAAGGCAACACAGATATTCATTCATTGTACTCATTTTTCAATATCTAAATGATGTATAATTAATGAATATAAAGAATGCATTTATAGTAAGGAACATGTGCATGCTGGCAGTGTAAGAGCATTGGGCATATGGAAATTGAGGTTTGACTCTTGATACAAATACTTTCATTTAGTTTAATTGAGCTACAAAATGTGCACTAAAGTCTGTTCCATGTTTTGTTCTAAACATATAGAATTTCTTCATATATATTTTATTTTATTCATATTTAAAATTCATTTTAAACTCTATAACTATTTTTTATAATTAAGCTAAAATTGTCCTAATAATTGAATGTTCATTTTAATTTTTAGAGTAGCCTCAATGCTGATGAAGGCCTTGGTGTTGCTTCACTGAGTATCATCTATGGGGCTCTTATTATCTCTTCAATGTTCATCCCTCCGATTATGATTAAAAAACTTGGCTGCAAATGGACAATTGTTATCTCGATGTGCTGTTATATCACGTATTCTCTTGGAAATTTCTACCCTAGCTGGTACAGTATTTTTATTTTATCACATAATATAAAATATATAATTAAGTAGCTTAAAACGTATATGCTTTTGAGCAAGCTTAATGATAGCCAGCCTAGCACAACAACTACGTTATTGATGAGCATTGTTTATTTTAAGCTGAACTTTGGGGTTATTACTGTTAAGAGCTTGCATAAGGATAAATATGTTTTCTTATTTATCCACTTTCATTCAGAAAGTAGATGGTGGTGGGGCATTGAAATGTTACTATTCCACCTCAAATTTCCTGTTGTGGCTCGGTGCTGAAGTATCGTATTGTATTGTTCACAGAGGGTGATGATACAGTAAATAAAAATCAAGCCACCACCACATTGGGCCTAGTACAGACATAAGCCATAATTAACACTGCATGTAATTTTCTGCCAATCTCCCCTTCCCCCTTCTTTGGATGTTTCAATCTCTGAACATGGCTTATATAAAATAGCTACTGATAAAGTTTGCCAATAAATTTGCTCCCATACATTGACAGAATTTAAGATGTGTGATAGTATGTGTATCGAAATGTAGTATATCTAATGACTATTTTCTGTTGAATCTATGTATAACACTGTGAATATTTTATGTAACCTTTCAAAGTGTATTTTGTTATCGCACCTGAGTCTGACCAAGGCAAGTGTCAATGGTCTTTTGAAAGTAGCCAGGCCCAGAGACAGATCTCTGAGTAGTTTGTGTTAGGCGTAGCCAGGTAGAAAGATCAGAGGTGAGATATTCTCTGGGGTGCCCAAACATATATCTTAGTGATAGATAATTTACTTTGGGAAAACTCATTTTGGGCATCCATCTAACTTAGGTGAAAAATAAAATTCCTAAGGTGGGGGGTGAAGAGCCCAACAAGAAATGGTTTAAAAATCCTTTGTTACAGACATCAGATTGTTCATTTCTTTGAGGAGGGTCTACCATGACTTAAATTTGCCATTCTTCTCAATGTGTACTCCTCACATGCCGATTATTGAACTTGTAAGTAGGGATTCTGGTTTTATATCCTATTTTATTTTCTGAAACTCATTTGTGCAAACCTATTATCTCTCTGTTTATTAACTTTTTGTAAATAAACCTTGGAAACATTTTTAAGATTAAACATATTTTATCTATCATACTCTCTGTGATTCTTTGTGAATTTAGGAAGCCCAGGGAGGCTCATGCTACATGTGTATGTGATTTATTTGTGAAACATTAATAAGTGGTTCTGGTGAACGTAAGGACACCATAAAAAATCCTTTGTGGTGGCAGAAAAGGTGTATTCATTGCTAAGTGACTAAGGTGACACCAATCACGGCCAGCTGTTCAGATTGCTGTATCTGGGACAGGCTGCACATTTGTGACAGTATGCTTAATGTACATTAGATTACATTTAAGAGGCATGCTCTTTGTTGCACAGCTTTGCCAGTGTTATTTCAGAACCCTGTTTTTTCACGCTGTCGCTATGTGGTCTAATAGCTTACTTTTTTAGATACTTAACTATGTAAGATTTGGCAGCATTACCTTGAGATATGTGGAAGATATTTGTCAACAAACAAGCAAACAAACAAACTTCTTATAAATATATATATATATATATATATATATATATATATATATATATATATATGTAGGACTATATAGGATGATGTTCATTATTTAATTGCTCTTAACATACTCATTGCTTTGGACTTTATGTTTACTTTGTATTATTTATAGTGACATTCGCCTTGCATAGTGTGGCATGCAAATTAGCTGCACAAGTACAACAATCCAATCAGTTTATTTATTAGGATTTTGCAGTTGGATAAAAAATTGTGCAAATATTGGTCCAAAAGAGTTTGCTGAAGCAGTTCATTAGTTTTTCACATGGTCTCAGAATTCAATAACTGCATTTTACTATAGGTATCATTTCAGTTTACAGCAGTTACAGAGAAATGTTATTATTAAATGTTGCTTCTGCTAATAAAACTAGTTCCAATAGCAAGTGAACATCTGCAAATTATGATTAAAATAACCATCAGACAATTGATTATTGGCTATAAAACCAAATTGATATGACCATTTGGCTACATGAGGCTGCACTTTTACACCGCAGCTTGTGGTGACTAAAATGGTAAGCAAAGGAATGAGAGAAAAGCAGGAATATTTCCACTCCCTCTCCTGTAACCTACACCACTCATGCCAGTCATTGGAATACAATGATTCTACAAAGGAGCACAGGGAGCTTGAGTTTTCCTGTGCTCATTCTGTAATTAATTACTGCAAAAGAGCCCAGTGAGTGGAGCACTGACAGAGTTGGAGACTGGGGAGAGCCATGCTGGGGAACAGGAGCTCAGGTGAAAATCCCCCCTGGTGCCATCCGAGATTAATTTTTCATCTTGTCTTATGAGAAGAAATGTGCTGTCAGTCTTGTCCCCTGTGCACATATGAAACAGACCTCCCAACATGACACACACATTACAATTTATTCTGTACCTGAAATCCACACTTATTTTCCTAATAGACTTACCTAGGATGAATTATTTAAGTGTGGTAGATGGAGTTCTAGATAGGGCTGGACACCTCTGATTGAAGTGCAAATACAAGTAAGTGGCCCAAACTCTTTGAGTAGCGGCCCGTGTCTACTTAAAACTGCAAGCATATGTTTAGCCCTAGCCCACAGAAAAATTCCAATTACATATACAATATAATATACTATATACTTTACAGCATACATTGTGGCCTCTCTGAAAAGTTTTATACCACTTCTAGCCTCATAGTTGTAGTTATAACGTGAATTTATGATTTATATATTTAGACTATCATCATCTTCACCATTTATTTATATAGCGCCACTAATTCCACAGTGCTGTACAGAGAACTCACTCACATCAGTCTCTGCCCTACCGACTAGGGTAAATTTGTTAGTAGCCAATTAACTACCAGTTTGTTTTTGGAGTGTGAGAGGAAACCGGAGCACCCAGAGGAAACCCACGCAAACACGGGGAGAACATACAAACTCAGATAAGGACATGGTCGGAAATTATTTTGGGAAAGTATGGATATGCATGTTTTGGCAAATGGAGGAACCAAATGGTCGAACATCTGGCATATTAAACAGATCCATAACCACCATATACCTTTAAATACATTATCATGTACGTTTCCATGCCCACCATATACAGTTCAGTGCTTGTAGTATACAGTTTACTATAGGAACACAACTGTAGCCCTGTAACTAACAACATAGATTTTTACTTATTATTGTCTAGTGGCTGACCCAGTGCCTGAACAATTTTCCCCAGTGTTGGAGTGTGGGAGTTTGCCATGTGGAATGCTCTGTTAAGAGGACCATATTAAACAGTTCTCCCGCTTCCTACCAGACAAAAACTGTGTTATCTCCAACCCTGTGTCAGACAAATCACATGCAAGCAACATATTTTAAAATCCTCATGTAAATCACAAACAATATATGAAAAAATTCCACAACCTTTAAAAGTACTTATAATTTGCTATTCCCTCTTGTGATTTACATCACTTAGGAAAAGAAGCATCTAATCTCTTTCTATTTTTTTCTTCTTCTATCTTTGTTTGCACAGCGAACACAATCCAATAGTATTTGCAGTGGCATCCAAACATATAATGATACATTTTATGCTAATATACAGTTAAATATCTGTTGTAACAAGTTGTCTTTGATGTAATCCTACTATATAGCTAGTAGTTGCCTAGATATCAGGCAGATATTCAAGTCATTGGCATCGTCTAGATCTGAGGCGAGGATTCTAATTGGCTTTCCCAAGTCACCCTTCAAGGGAGTTATGATCAGGCATAAATGCATAATTGGGCTCTGTAGTGGCCACACCCCCTGCACTAGTGTAGTTCTGTCATTGTATAAAGGAACTGGAGTGAATTTATAAGATAAGGGCATGAAAGGCAGAAGAGGATCAGAAAAAGTAGAACAGGCCAGGGTCAGTGTTGCAAGTAAACTGTCAGAGTCCAGAAAAAGTCAGGTCAGTTTCAGAAGGTCATACAGAGTAAAGCACAAGCACAACAAATGCTAACATGTTGCTAAGGTACCAAAGAATTGCCTGAAATGGTTTAAATAGAGAAGCATAAGACTTCACAAGCATGTGCAAAACAAGTGCCTTCTGGGTGCAAGTATAAAATCATCAGCCTCTCTAGGAGTAAGTATATAATGATGCTTGTCAGGGATACCCGACTCTGCCCACTCCCCGACCTAATAACTTATCAAATAATCAAACAGTCAAGAAATATATCACCTCTATTTTATTAGGAAATCGCTCCTGTCTACCTTTACCAGTCACAAACCGCACTCTGCGCAATCGTGACCTGGAAGTTTACTGTAAGGGGACACACAGGATTCCAAACTTAATTTTTGCACTCAGATATCTCTTAGGTTACAGATTTAACTGATCCCTTCCCCAATACAAGCACACACTTCCACACCTCTCCTGAACTGCCAAAATCTATCTATAAGACCCGTAGAGAACCTATGACTGAAATACGTAGTTGTGCACACTCTGTGCTCTGATGGCTAAAAGAGTTAACACTTTTCACACTGGTATTTAAAGGGTTAACACAGCCAAGCAATCAACCCCTTCTAAGCGTTAGTCTTTCAGACTCATATTTAATTTAATATAATTATGAAGTGCTGTCATTTGGCATGCTTGATATTCATACACTACTGAATAAAATGTAAGAAATGCTTTATAAACTTTCTTGTAAAAACTAAAGCCTAAACTATACATGCATACATTCCACATAAATCCTCCAGATGTTTTACATTGTTAAATAGCAAAAGGCACTATTTACACATTTGGAGGTCTTAGCATTAATGTAACAATTTTCACACATTTTCTATTTAAATATATTTACTCAATGAAAATAATATTCTTTATTGCATTTTGCATACATACATGCAATAAAGAATATTATATATAGAGCTTACATATTGATAACAAGGCTTTACTGACACTTGAACATTTAGAGCCTGATTAGGATGCGAGTCCAACTGCAGGTTGCAAAATTACAGTTTGCTTCACAACATATGCACACATGCACAGTAAAACAAAGTGGAGTTTTGAGTTAGACGTAGCTTGAACTTGCTATTACCTGCCTTGAGGTGGCTTGTGAAAAGCTGGTACAGGTTACTTACAGTATGGATTTGTATATGTAACTGTAGAACACTCTGGGCCTGATTATGACTAATACTTTTGCATTACATGACATGCTAAATATAAAAACAGACTCATCTTTAATTTAAAATCCGTTTTCCACACTCAACTCCACTTGGCTATTTATATGGGTCATGGTAATCTTTGCCATTCATTTAGTTTTTATTAAAATAACTATATAGTGGAACGGAGGCATGAAAGAGCACTACTGAGGGTGGGGGGAGTTGTCTTCAGCCTTCGCATGGATAATAATATGAACAATTATTCTCTTATAATTTAAAACGCATTTCAGTTTATACCTTTCCCTCTCACAATTTTGCCCCCCCAAAAAATCGTGCACCCCCAAAATGTTTGCACCCTAGGCTGTAGTGTAGTCAGTCTATTGGATAATCAGGCACTGAGAATACCCCATGGAGATGCAGCCTATTTACAGTAGGTCACATCTCCAGATATGCCTCTTAGGAGAGGTGTATCTGTTGCAACTTCTGAATGGCTGCTGTAAACATACATACTACTCTGAAGATCTTCAGCAGTATCTTTACTGTATATAAAAAAAATCTGTTCCCCGCAAAGTGCTACAACCTGGGCTGGTTATTGCTAATGAAAGGGTACAGCGAGTGTGGTGTCCCCCTGCAAAAGCGGCAACCAGCATGAGGCTATGTCAGGCTGTGGCAGTTCACTATAACAGGTTGATCCTCAGCGTGGGGTCCCAAATAATAAACTCTGTGTATTCCGTTGCACGTTGGCAACCCTAGCATTGGAGCTCCTCCTGGCACCCCTAGATGGTGGGCGCTAAGGCAATGGTTTTAAGTATTAAATTAATTAAGTACATTTGTGAAACTACAAGTCTAAGCAAGGCAAACAAATTAAATCAGTGTACTGACTCCTTTCAATCATTTGGAAAATAATAAAGTTTAAAACTAAGGATTTGGATATACAAGCTGGATATTCATTGTTACAGTACATACATATCAGCACACATTTCCTTGCAGGCATAGGAAAAAAGGCCTATGTTCTATTAATGCTTAGAATCCCTCCTCTTGTGTTTGTTTTATAGTACAACACTTACATTCTACAATTATAAATTCTTTAGAATTATCAGGGATGAAAGTACAACATTCCTTACCTATGAGGGCATAGGTCTCTCCTCCATTAGCCAGCAGAAAATCCAATGCTATTCTACTTTGCAAAACAACTGATCTATTTGCAGAAAGCTCAGGACTAATATTAGAAAGTGCATATGCAGTTTCACTTCAGACCATCCCCAATATCACAGATAACAACGGTAACTCCTCAATGGCACATTATTCACCATAACCTAGATTTAGAATAGACAACCTTTGTTTGTTGCTACAAGGTGTCTGAGTGTCCCAGAAAGCAAAGTTTGAGTGTGTCTGATGGCAAGTAGGATGGATCCTAAATAACAATTCCCCCAGCAATCTATGGGTAACCACCAATATAACCTTATTCCACCTAATTAAAATAAAACTCTTGGCAAATGCTTATCCCATGTAAGAAATAATAACCTTTTATATATTGTTCATTGCAGAGAATAGCATTTAGATTTGTTCTTACAAACAATTTGTCAGTAACTTTATCAGCCCCTATACCTGGGAGGTGAGTGCATCTGATTTTAGCTGCATTTTAATGATGATAAAAGCATATATGTCACTCTAACACCTTGCATACAACAACATACACTTGATGCTGGGATGCAGACTTATTTGTTTGGATCAAAATATGAACCAATACCTCATGTTTTTATTTTGTTAGATACGCAGATATGCAGTTTTAGGAATAAGCGATAAAAACTCTTGTTTTGTTTACATATGGGGCGTTTATATTGCCATGCAGTTGGGACCGTAAATGATATGGATTAATCAAGCAGGGGCTTATTTCTTCTCTGGATCTAAAAGTCAGTTTGTAAAACTTTTTATAGTCCTTTTAACCAATCAAATTAATTTATTAATCAACAACGACATTTGTTATAATATCTTCAGCAGACTTCCACAGAATCACATAATGAAATCTTAACTCCAGTCACGGACTCTGATGTTCTCTTCCTCCTCAGCTTTTCCTCCTCTTTAACATGTTCTCTTGACCCTGCTTTATCCCGCATTCTCCACTCTCACTCCTCTAACACTTGCATTCACATAGCTCACCTTTTCAACCTCTCTTTCTACTGGCAACTTCCCTTCTGCTTTCAAACACGTGCTCAGCACTCCTAATGTCAAGAAACCATCCCTTGACCCTGCCTCTCTCTCCAAATATTGCCCCATATCCCTACTCCCATTCCTTTCCAAACTTCTTGAATGGCTGGTCTACTATTATTTTGAACCTTTATTTATAAAGCACCACAAGGTTTCTGTATTGCTTCACATATTATAAACAATACACATTACAGGATAAACAGCACATAACAATAATCAAGTACTATTTAGACTCCAAAGGCTCCAAGCACGGCCAATATCAGTGTAGCTGGAGCAGAAGTAATAAGTATTGAGACAGGAGCGAAGAGGGCCCTGCTTGTAAGAGCTTACATACTAAAGGGAGGGCAAACAGACAGCAGGCACACAAGGGAGACAGTGGAGGGTATCAGGCGCAAGAGGTGCACGTACAGGGACAGTGGAAGAGGGAGGTGAGCAGAACAAGAAATGGAGAGGGTTAGGAGGATGGCTGGTAGGCTTTGAGGAACAGATTTAGGTGCCAGTTTGAAGGTGCACAGGCTAGAGGACAGTCGGATAGAGCAAGGGAGGTACGTAGTTGAAAGCGACAGTATTGGGCAAGAAACTGACTGTGGGGGGCAAAAGTGAGGGAGCAGTCGAGGGTAAAACCCAGGCAGCGGAGTTGGGGAATAGAAGAGATGGTGGTGTTGGTAATAGTGATAGAGAGATTAAAGTGGGATGATGTTTTTGAAGGAGGGAAAACAATGAGTTATGTTTTGGCAATGTTAATTTTAAGAAAGCATGAGGACATCCAAGAGGAGATGGTGGAAAGGCAGTCAGATACACGAGAGTTGGGGGGAGAGTGTTCAGGAGAAGAGATGTAAAGTTCAATGCCATCAACGTAAAAGGTGATAATGGAGACCGAAAGAGGAGAAGAGATCACAAGAACAGAGCCCTGAAGAACTCCTTTGGGTAGGGCAGAGGGAGGAGAGGATGAGTCAGCAGTGGAAACAGAGAAGGAGCAGTTGGCGAGGTATGAGGTGAACTATGAGAGGACAGAGCCGGAAAGGTCATGAGAAAGAAAGTTCTGCAGCAGGAGGGGTGGTCCACGGTGTCTAAATTATTTAACATACTTTCACTTTATTCACTCCCTCATTAATCTCTTGCAATCGGGCTACTTCTCTCTCCACTCCACTGATTCTGCCCTCACCAAGGTGACTAATGTTCTACTCTTAGCTAAGTTGAAAGGCCACTTCTCCCTGTCTGCCGCTTTGAAACAGCTGACCACCCTTTGATCCTTTACACCCTTCACTCTCTTGGCCTTCATGGCACTGTCCATTCCTGGATTACCTTCTACATCTCCAATCATTATTTCAGTGTTTCTTCCTCTGGTACCTGCTCTCTCCTTTCCCTCTGTCTGTTGGGGTTCCCCAAGACTCTGTTCTTATCCCATTACTTTTCTCTCTTTATACCTCTTTTTGGTCAACTCATCCGCTCTTTTGACCTCCAATATCATCTTTATGCTGATGAAACTTTATTATACCTTTCCTCACCTTCTCTGTCTTCCTCCCTCCCGTGTGTCCAACTGCCTCTCTGCCATCTCCACCTGGTGTCACATTACCCGTAGAATATGGAACTGAGGTACTAACCCTGGTTGACGCTGGCAGGCCCAGAGGTGCGAAGTCTAACAAGTTTCCCGGTACTCACCAAGAACCGCCGCAAGGCCGGATGGACTTTGCTGCCGAGAACTCGCAGGTCGCAGTCCTCTGGGTTGTCCCAGGGCACAATACTACGGAAAAAGTAACTGGAGAACACAGAGCTACACAGGGGTACAGTGAGATAGAAAAATTATTACAACAGCCAAAACGGTACACGTGCAGGCAAGACAGGACACAAGCGGAAGGCTAAGCAGAGTCAAAATGGAAACCAAGATTGGTATAACACGAATAAATAAGGAGAGTGTTCAGCAGGCAGAGGTTCGGTGCACAGGGTTTAATTAGGAGAGTAGTCATCAGACAGAGGTTCGTTACACAGAGATCAATCATGGGGAGAGACCAGATCAGATACAGGGAACAGGTCCAGGAGTCAGGAGCTGGCAACAAAGTTGCTCTGACACTGCACGAGGGTCAGGGCGCTGTTAAAATACAAGAGCAGATTTCAAAAACCCGCCCCAGTGAGCCGTCACATGAGCCGATACCTGGAAGTGCCAGGCAGCCACGAGAGCGAGACAGAACTGAAGCAGTTACGCCTGGATGGCTGGATGCTACCTTAAGCTCCACATATTCAAAACTGAGCTTATCATCTTTCCCCCACCTAACGTCAAATCCCTCCCTCTAATCTTAAGGTTGATGGTGTCACCTTTTACCATAATTCCCATGCACGCTGCTTGGGGGTCATTATTGATTCTGCCCACAATTTCACTCCCCACATCCAGTGCTTTGCCCATTCCTGCCACCTCCATCTTCGCAACATTGCCCAGATTTGCCCTTTCCTCTCCCTGGATGCCACCAATACCATCATCCATGCTCTTGTCATCTCCCTCTTTGATTATTGCAATCTTCTCCTCTCTGACTTGCCTGACAAATGTCTGTCCTCCCTGAAATCTGTTCTGAATGCGGTGTTCCTCTCCTGCTATGCCTCTCTGCAAGAAATTCCATTGACTCCCCATTCGCTCCAGAATACAATTCAAGTTGCATACCCTCACTTATAAAGCTCTCTTTTAACGATGGGTACCTATTACCGATGATTGGAACCCCGACAACAGACATCCCAACAGGAATACACTGAAGGTGTATTCCCCGACAGACTACTAATACTGACAGCTTGAAATACAGATCTGAAACACTGCCGATGAATGAAGATAGGTTGTGATGATGTCACTTTGAAGGTCCACACTGGCATCATCTCTGCCTGCCGGGTTTTTCATTCATCTGCAGTGTTTCAGTTCTATGTTTCAGGTTGTCAGTATTAGCAGTCTGTCGGGGAACACACCTTTGGTGTATTCCTGTCAGGGTATCCATTGTTGGGGTTCCGATCATAATTTTAATAACTACCACCGCTCTTTTTTGCCTCTCCCTCCTACATCTCCAAGAAATAAATACTCGTCAAGAAATACTCCCCTAGTCGCCCACTACGTTCTGTCAATGATCTTCGCCTCTCCTCATCAACTATCACCACCCCACACTCCAGCATTTAGGACTTCGCCTACACTGCTCCCCACATTTGGTACTCTATACCCCGCCCAATCAGACTTATCAACAACCTTAAATGTTTCAAAAACTCCCTCAAAACTCACCTTTTTCACACTTGACTACTCAACCCCATCCTAAGACAATTCCCTACTCACGCTCCACTTGCCCATTTCACTCCACCTCTTTCATCTTCATTTACTATCCTAAACCCTTTAATTTTAACTCTCACAGGTTTGGCACTCTATAGCTCCTATCTCCTTATCCTCTTTGCTATGTCTCCTTTGTTCTAGTTGTGTCTTGTTATGTAATTGCTTCTATTTAGTCTTTACTATTGATTTTTACTGATTCTATTGTTTCTTTTGTCCTTTACTTATCTGTATTTTTTCTGTTAAAATTGTGTTGATTGTGCAATGTTGGGGTTTCTGTGGCACCATATAAATAAAGATGATGATGATGATGGTAACAGAAATACATTATTTATTGAATCAATTTATCTATATGTCATTTGAATATAAATCACATGATCAGTACCTGAAAAAGCCTATTACATTTATGTTTACCTAACCTGTAACATTGGTGAATGCTATAACAGTCGTGGACAAATTTATTGATATCCTTCCAAAATTTTCTAACAAGGCACCATTTTTTCCAGAAAAATGGTGAAATTAAAAAATGTTTTGGTATTCACATATGTACTTATTTGGTTTGCAGTGGAATAAAACACAGAAAAACTGAACAGATTAGTCATAGCTTATTCAACACAGAAATCCTTAAATAGCTACCTTTAAGAAATAATTATTTATTTTACAAGCAGGTGTTTCTCTTTCAATTTGGATCTGCATTCACTTGTGGTAATTAGCAGGTGCTTGCAATATATATCACAGTAAATCAGCTTGGATAGAGAAAAGGACCCATTCTTCCATTTTGTGTACCTGTGTCTGTTGCAATTAGCACGGAGTAAAGAAAGAAAGTCATATAATTGTCTGAGGATGTTGGACAAAAGATCGTAGCCAAACATTAACAATCTCAATGCTGAAAATCAATCTCCAAGGACCATTCGCGGACTGGCAAGTTTCAGCCCGGGGTGCCCACAGGTGGTCGCATCACATGACGCGGCCGCATCGCGTTTAATAAAGCCGGTAATAATGAGGTAATATTGCATCAGGGGGGGAGGGGGGCTGGGCGGCCGGCCCTAACAGTGGTTAGACTGAGCGGCTCGGGGGACCCATGCCCCCCTGACCCCCGGCCCAGCCCGCCCCTGCCAGGGACCTTGATGTTCACATTGATGTGCACGTAATGTTAATAGGAAGTTTAAGGCCCATGGCACTGTAGACAACCTCTCTGAAGAGATAAAATGTGATCAAAAGATTGCAGCGCAGGCTTAATCGAATGGTACAGAAAGCATCTCAATCAACTGCCAAGCTGATTCAAGATAACCTTTAGATACAAATTACAATAGGAGGGCCGCACTGCTGAGGAAGAGACATGTGAAAGTTGAACTGGAGTTTGTGTAAAACACCTGAACAAGCTAGATTCCTTCTGGGAAAATGTCTTGTGGACAGATTAGGCCAAATAAGAGGTTTTGATGAATCACATTATCCCCATGTTTACAGCAAAGAAAATTAAATGAACACCTTCTCTACAGTCAAACATGGAGGAGGTTCATTGGTGTTTTGTGGTTGCTATATTGCATCATACACTGAGTGGCTCTCACACCCCCTCTCACAGCACCCCTTCCCCTTTGGCTGTCTCATCCCCTCTCCCAGCAACCCCTTCCCACTGGCTCTCTCACCCCTCTCCCAGCACCCCTTAACCCCTGGCTCTCTCACCCCTCTCACAGCACCCCTTCCCAGCAGGAACAGAGGGCAGTGGTCGAAGCAGAAATTTAGAAGTGGGGGTATAGAAAATATAAGTGAATGGAGTATGAAGGCTTGATTTTTTTATTTTTTTTTAACACTTGTCCCCTCTCTGCATTTCCATTCTTCATCACTACTTGTGTTTTATGATGGCTGTATCCCTGACATTCCCATGCACCATCTTCTCCGCTGGCTCTCACACATCTTCCTGCACAAACCTACTCCCCTGGCTCTCTCACACGTCTTCCTGCACCACCTACTCCCCTGGCTCTCTCACACGTCTTCCTGCACCGTCTACCCCCCTGGCACTCAAACGTCTTCCTGCACCCTCTACCCCCCGGCTCTCTCACCAATCTTCCTGCACCCCCTACTACCCTGGCTCTCTTACCCCCTCTCCCAGCACCCCCTTCCCCATTGGCTCTCTCACCCCCTCTCCCAGCACTCCCTTCCCCTTTGGTTCTCTCACCCCCTCCCCCTTTGGCTCTCTCACCCTGTCTCCCAGCACCCCCTGGCTCTCTCATCCCCTCTCCCAGCACCCCCTTCCCCTTTGGCTCTCTCACCACCTCTCCCAGCACCCCCTTCCCCTTTGGCTCTCTCACCCCGTCTCCCAGCACCCCCTTCGGCTCTCTCACCCCCTCTCCCAGCACCCCTGGCTCTCTCACCCCCTCTCTCATCCCCTCTCCCAGCACCCCCTTCCCCTTTGGCTCTCTCACCCCCTCTCCCAGCACCCCCTTCCCCTTTGGCTCTCTCACCCCGTCTCCCAGCACCCCCTTTGGCTCTCTCACCCCCTCTCCCAGCACCCCCTGGCTCTCTCACCCCCTCTCCCAGCACCCCCTTTCCCTTTGGCTCTCTCACCCTATCTCCCAGCACCCCCTTCCCCTTTGGCTCTCTGACCCCCTCTCGCAGCACCCCCTTTGGTTCTCTCACCCCCTCTCCCAGTACCCCCTTCGGCTCTCTCACCCCCTCTCCCAGCACCCCCTGGCTCTCTCACCCCCACTCCCAGCACCCCCTTCCCCCTGGCTCTCTCACCCCTCTCACAGCACCCCTTCCCTTTTGGCTCACTCACCCCTCCTCCGCGAGAATGACAGAACCCCCGCGACCCCCCCCCAACAAAAATCGCGGCACCCCTGGCTCCCCCCCGAAAATCGCGGCACCCCCATGACCCCCCATTCAGTGAAAAAAAAAACAGGAAACTCACCAGTGTAACAGTGCACAGCATAACGGGGGAGGAAGCTGAGGAGCGCGCAACAGAGGTAGCTGGTTCCTGGGGAGGAACCAGCCACCACGAAGACAGGAGGAGTCGGGCCGGCCGATCCAGCCATCGGCCCTTCTGGCATTTGCCAGAAGTGCCAGATGGCCAGTCCGGCCCTGTGTATATATATATATATATATATATATATATATACAGTGGTGGGATTGAAATAAATTATCAACCGGCTCTCTGCCCTAATGACTATTTAAAGTATTCTAATATTTCATACACTTACGACTCAAATAAGAACAATTTTCAAGATTCAATTTTCACCTCCTGATGAAGTCTGAACATTTAAACAGACGGAACGCGTTGAGGAGTGTCTGAGGACATTTTTATTATCGTTTGGACATCATGGTACTAGCGTGGTGGGAGCGCTGTGGAGATTCATCTATGAATTGATTGATATCTATCTATATATCTCTGAATGCATCCCAGATGAGTACCTAAAGATACCATTATATGCTTTTTACCTTGTGTTTTTATGTAAGTGTGATACTTACTGTTTATTAGTAAAATCAGATTTTTACAATATTACACTATATGAGTTTTTTATTGCTCCTATGATGCTGAGGTTCCAGTCCTAACAAGATTATTCATTTGGATGAGTGACGTTACTGGTAACATCTGTACAGCTTTGGAGACATCATTTCAACTGATTCTTACACCTTCTAGTTCTACCATCTGGTACGCAGATATATGGTTATTGGTGATTTTATCTGTGGCATTGGATACAGTGTGCTGTCACGTGTGTGTATCTCTAATCACCTTTTCGGTTCCATCCTTCATATTGGAGAGTTGTTACAATTCTTGAGTGTGCATCTGACTCATCACACCTTATCTTCTCTCACTATATTACGTATTCATATTGTGGTAATACACTATGTGGCGCCGTGTTTCCTTTATTCCTCTATAGATTTTCCAGACTTACCTCCTGTTTTGGAACTGGCTGCCTCCTGTACATTAGACTTTGGGTGTATTTATCCCGCCTAGTGACTGTATACAGAATAGGGTTACGCGCCCCCTTTTATGTGGTATCTGTTGTTTGCATCAATATATATATATATATACAGTGGTGGGATTGAAATAAATTATCAACCGGCTCTCTGCCCTAATGACTATTTAAAGTATTTTAATATTTCATACACTTACGACTCAAATAAGAACATGCCTGTCTGTGTGTTAGGGAATTTAGACTGTAAGCCCCAATGGGGCAGGGAGTAGTGTAAACGAGTTCTCTGTACAGCGCTGCTGAAGAAATTCATAAGTTTAGCTGTTTTATGTAGAGGACAAAGTACATATTTATTTTACATAAACTGTACTGGGGAGGGAGGGAGGGGGAGAGAGAGATCCTATCTCTGCTAATCAATGTTAATAAATTTCCATATTAATGATAATTAACATGAGCAACATGTCATAAATAGACAAACTATAATTGGGTAGAGAAGAGACAGAGAGTGAAGTTTCTATAGCAGAAAGGGAACAACAGGCACCATGCAACAGTGTATTACATGTGTATTGATAGATACAAAAGGTTAGGCAACAAGGCAAATGCAAGACTTTGTGCGAGATGGAGGCCAAAGGTATAAAGCAAAAACACAAGAGAGACACAAGGGGGGAAAGTGAAGCAGCAGAAGGGAGAGAAATGCATGAGAAATATGAATTTTAGTCACTTTCTACAACATTAAAAAAAAAAATAATACCACTGCTTTCACACAAGATTAAATATCAGGCGTTCCTCTATTGCCAACCCAGGGAGGGTCAGATAATCAGGAACTCTCTCTAGAAATGAAAGAAAGCTGCTAAGTGTTTTTGGTCAGGTCAGTAAAATTACAATGTGTAAGTGGTAATAAAAGACAATAAAAGGAGTAATGTTATGGTGCTATAGGTTCAGTGAGCATTACATGTTGCAATATTCATTCTCATGTCACTCATCACAGGCGCAGAGAGGCAAAGTATCAGGAGTCATTCAGTCAAATATAGGGGTCAACTCACATTTAAGCAGTTCGAAGCAAATATAGGCATCAACATAATATCAAAATTAATCCTTACTTTCTTGTTGATCCTCAGTTCAAGATACAAAGGCAAAATAATAGCTCCACAAAACATTGCATGTTTTTCCTATTTTCATTTAAATGCATGTCCGAAACTTACTTCATCCATCCCTTAAGTTCCGCATTTAGAACGCAAGTTTGCGTTCCAAATGCCGAACTTCCTGGTAGTGGAACTTAAGGCATGAATGTACAGAGGCAGATAGCGGGCGGCTGCTGCGCCCCTTTGGCCTTTGCACCCTGAGCGATGGCACCGCCCGCACCTGCTCTGTGCTTGGCATCACGGAATCTGGAGATCAACAGGACATTTTGGAATGCAATTTTGAACACAATGTCAGAAAGCCGGGTTTCTTTCAAAAGTCATGGATCTTCCAGCACACTTCAAAAAGCACCCACGAATGGTTCAAGACAATATGCTGGACTGTTCTGGAGTGGCCAGCAATGAGTGCAGATCAAAATCCCGTAAAATACTTGTGGAGAGATCTGAAAACAGCAGTTGGGAGAAGGTGCTCTTCAAATCTGGGAGAACTGAAGCCATTTACATAAGAAGAGTAAACACTGCAATAGGTAGAAGTTGATTGCATTTATTTTGACCAAAGGTTGAGCTACCAAATGTTAAGTCTAGAATTTCAGTAATTTAGTCAATGCTATTTCTTTTCATTTTCTGATTTTAAGGGATATACAGTATTCAATTCAGAAAAAAAGCAAAGGTTTTATATATTCACAGAGATATAACTGTGGAGAGCAAATATTGTGGCTAATTTCACCCTATGTCTTAGATGAAATTGTGTTATTTAAAAAAAAGTGCAAGGCCCCAATATTACGCAACAACATAGCAAAATAGAAAGGCAGGTTTCAACCACGGAGAGCAGGGTGGACGTGAGCAGGTGAAGGAAGGTAATGGGAGAGTCAGTGGTCTGCGGATAGCAAGTTGTACCACTGCTGTGATGGGAAGACTTGTCCAGGTGCAGGTAGGTAGCGGGGAAGTCAGTGGTCTGCGTTCAGCAAGTTGTACCACCTCTGTGTAGGGAAGACTTGTCCAGGTGCAGGTAGGTAGCGGGAAGTCAGTGGTCTGCGTATAGCAAGTTGTACCACTGCTGTGATGAGAAGACTTGTCCAGGTGCAGGTAGATAGAGGAGGCGTCAGTGGTCTGCGGATAGCAAGTTGTACCACTGCGAGTAGGTGAGGACTTGTCCAAGTGCGGATAAGTGGAGGAATGAAAAGAGTCAATAACTGTATGTATCACACGCCGGGTGTGCGGGCAGCGCACCCGACACCCGGCAGACTTACCTGGCTCCAGCGCTCCACTCCGTCCTGGGCGCCGCCATCTTGGATTCGGGTCTGCGTATGCGCAGACCTGACGGCTTCGTTAAAACCTCTGTTCTCCTCTCATTGGTGGATTCTAATGGCGCTTAGTTTAAAAGGCACTTCCTCCTTACCTACAGTGCCTGTTCTTTGAGTCACCTCCTGGTGATAGAAGTGGCTTCCTGTTATCTTCCAGTTATTTTCTTCCATCCTAGTCTGCAGAGCTGACGCTCATCTCCGGACATCGTCTCTACATTTGTCTACAGAGCTGACGCTCATTCTACTGGACTTTATACCACATAGTGGTCTACAGAGCTGACGCTCATTCTACTGAACTTTATACCACATAGTGGCCTGCAGAGCTAATGCTCATTCTACTGGACTCTCCGCCACATAGTGGCCTGCAGAGCTGATACTCATCTCCGGACAACTTCTCTACATTTGTCTTCAGAGCTGACGCTCATTCTCCTGAACCTAAACACCACATAGTGGTCTGCAGAGTTACACTGAACTGCATCATCTTCATTGCCATTACTTATTATATTTACCACTCTTACTACGGTACTACTGCCTGTACTCTCTCAGGGACTTCCGTACAGTGCTCTAGTAGGGACCGCGACCTGCGAGGTAGATGCAGCTAAGCCCATACCGCTTTGCGGCGGTTCCTGGTGAACACCATCTCCTCGTTAGACTCCGCGCCCTGTTGGAGTAGTGCTAAACTGTTCGAATCCCTTGGGGTCGCTACATCTGCCGAGTCTCATCGTAAGAACCGTGACAGTATGAAGACAATGAAAGCACAGAGGAACTGTTCCAAACAGATATGCAGCATTATAGCTATTAGTCTATGCGGTATGTATACCGCTGCTGAGTAGAGAGGCTTGTACAAAGCGGATATGCAAGGTAACAGTTGATAGTCAATAACAAGTAAGCATACCGCTGGTGAGTAGAGAAGCTTGTCCTAAGTGGATATGCAAGGTAACAGTTGATAGTCAATAACAAGTAAGCATACCGCTATTGAGTAGATAAGCTTGTCCACGAGGATATGCAGGCACAGCAGGAGCGCTGAACGGCTGAAGCGGGTATGGGAACTGCAGGTGAGCAGAGCAGGTAATCCAACAGACAGCTGAGGACACGAGCAGGATACAAGAGTCGGTAGCGAGTATGAGAACCGCTGATGAGCGGAGCAGGTAATCCAGCAGACAGCTGAGGACACGAGCAGGATACAGAAGTCAGTAGCGGGTATGGGATCCACCGATGAGTAGAGCAAATAATCAGCAGGAAGCTGAAGACACGAGCAGGACACAGGAGTCAGTAGCGGGTATGGGAACCACCGATGAGTAGAGCAGGTAATCAGCAGGAAACTGAAGACACGAGCAGGACACAGGAGACACCTTCAGAGACTCACAGGGAATGAGACTCAAGATCAGGCAATGATGTAATAAGCACAGGTGCCTTAAATAGGGAGAGGTGCCTGATTCACCAATTAGATTAAAAGCAAAGGTCATAAGAGTTCTTGGATGCTGCGCATGCGCAGTCCATTAAGATGGTGGATGGCCGCGGCTCAGGACAGACGCCGGCAGGAAGGCTAGAGAACCATGCACCAGCGCAGAGGCACTCACGGTCCGGTGAGTGACAAGAACCTTAATAATTCATATATATTGTTTATAAATAAATAACAATAATTGCTTGAGCAAAACTAATTATAAGTTCTTCATTTAAAATATACTGCCCATCATTTTAAATGACCTAGTGACTGCAATCTCAAATAGAATACGAATGTCACCACCAAATAGTTTTGAATCACCACATTTACAAAAAAATAAAAAAATTACCAACATGTTTTCTATTTATTTAATCTCATATAATCTGTTTGACAAGTTAAAACCTACAGTCATGGCCAAAAGGTTTGGGAATGACACAAGTATTGGTTTTCACAATGTCTGCTGCTTCAGTGTTTTTAGACCTTTTTGTCAGATGTTGCTATGGTATACTGAAGCAAAATTACAAGCATTTCAAAAGTGTCAAAGGCTTTTATTGACAATTACATTAAGTTTATGCAAAGAGTCAATATTTGCAGTGTTGACCTTTATTTTTGAAGACCTTTGCAATTTGCCTTGGCATGCTGCCAATCAACTTCTTGGCCACATACTGACTGATGGCCACCCATTCTTGCCTAATCAATGTTTATAGCTTGTCAGAATTTTTGAGTTTTTGTTTGTCCACCCACCTGTTGAGGATTGACCACAGTTCTCAATGGGATTAAGGTCTTGGGAGATTCCTGGCCATGGACCCAAAATTTTGATGTTTTGATGCCCAAGCCACTTAGTTATCACTTTTGCCTTATGGCAAGGTGCACCATCATGGTGGAAAAGGCATTGTTCGTCACCAAACTGTTCTTGGATGGGTGGGAGTAGTTGATCTTGGAGGATGTTTTGGTACCATTCTTTATTCAAGACAAAATTGTGAGTAAGCCCACTCTCTTAGCTGAGAAGCAACCCCACACATGAATGGTCTAAGGATGCTTTACTGTTGTCATGACACAGGACTGTTGGTAGCGCACACCTTTCCTTCTCTGGGCAAGCGTTTTTCCAGATGCCCCAAACAATCTGAAAGGGGATTCATCAGAGAAAATGACTTTAGCCCAGTCCTCAGCAGTCCAATCTCTGTAACTTGTGCAGAATATCAGTCTGTCCCTGATGTTTTTTCTGGAGAGAATTGGCCTTCTTGACACTAGGCCATCCTCCAAATGTCTTTGCCTCACTGTGCATGCAGATGCAGTCACAACTGGCTGATGCCATTACTGAGCTAGCTCTGCACTATAGGTGCCCCGATCCCGCAGCTGAATAAACTTTACAGTCCTGGCGCTTGATGGATGTTCTTGGGCGCCCTGAATTGTTCTTCACAACTATTAAATCTCTCTCCTTGAAGTTCTTGATGATCCGAGAAATGGTTGATTTAGGTGCAATCTTACTAGCAGCAATATCTTTGCCTGTAAAGCCCTTTTTGTGCAAAGCAATGATGACTGCACCTGTTTCCTTGCAGGTAACCATGGTTAACAGAGGAAGAACAATGATTTCAAGCACTACCCTCCTTGTTTAGCTTCCAGTCTGTTATTCTAATTTAATCAGCATGACAGAGTGATCTCCAGCATTGTCCTCATCAACACTTTCACCTGTGTTAACAAGAGAATCACTGACCTGATGTCAATTGTTCCTTTTGTGGCAGGGCTGAAATGCAATGGAAATGTGGTTTTTGGCATAATGTTCATTGTCATGGCAAAGAGGAACTTGGAAATTATTTGCAATTCATCTGATCACTCTTAATGACATTCTGTAGTATATGTAAATTGCCATCATAAAAACTGAGGCAGAAGACTTTATGAAACATAATATTTGTGTAACTCTCAAAACTTTTGGCCATCACTGTATATACTGATTCTTAGGACTTTTTCCCCTCAGAATACAATTGGGACTAAATTGAGTTCCTAACGAAAAGGTACATTTAAGTCTGAACAATTTGTTGAACCCCAGCTTTCTGTTAATTGCAAGTGAAGTATCTCCTATATGAGCAGGATTGAGTTGTGGTTTTATGAACTAATTTAAATATTCAATGTTTCTATACGTTACTTCTATTTTAGGGTTTATTATAAATATGTTATTTTATTAATATAAATCTGAAAAAGGCCACCATTGAATGGCTTTAATCTCTTGTGTTCCTGGTTTGGAGAGGACAGGAAGATTATGTTAAGTTGCAGCGAACAATTTGCATAGGTTCCTCCTCCGAGGAAGGTGTGAACATAGAAACTTTTAAAATGGATGCCAGGCGAACATTAGATGTTATTTTAGACCTGTCATTCTGTTACTTATGCTCCATGATGCAAAACATACACCTGATTACTAAGGGCAATTATTTAATTCAGTTTTATAGCTAAATATTTACGAATAATCTAATTTTCAAGGTGTTCTGAGTTTCTTGACAAAATGAAGCAACTAGAGTGTTATTATTACAGATATTTTCAGCAGTAAGGGTGCAAAATGAATTTGCATATTGCTCTACAATTCAGTCACCCTGCGAAATGTGCAGTAGTTGAGCAGAAGTGCAGCCTGTGACATTAGCACAAATTTAGTAAAACTGTAAACCTGAGGTGAATCTTTATGTCACAGTGTGGATGCCCATGACCAAGCTTCTTTGATGAACAGTGATATTGTATATGCCACATGTGAATAGTGAAACTGACCAAAGCTAAAATGTTAAGGAAGTCTCAACAGGAATAAGGGTTTCCATAACAATGGAAAAGTCCTGGACTGCAAACCTCCCTTCTAATGACATCGGGAGTTTCAGGTAGAGAGACCATTGCTGGGGGAATGAGGTGCATGATGGAGCATTCTATCCAGACAATAATTAATATCTTGTATGGCTCTGTTCCAAATGGACACCTTGTCACATGGAGTACTTAGAAACAGCCACACTGTGAATCCATATTAGCCTGAGCAGCCTATGTAAGGCTAATCATTACAGACAAGTGTAGATCCTGACTGGCAAAGATAAGGAGTAAGAAAACAGAAATCATTTCCTGTTTGATGATCTAGGCAGAAGGATATTGGAACAGTCTAACAGCAGTCAGGGATTGGAAAGTTAAAACAATCAAGACCAAAAGTCAAGGTCAGGATTGAATAAAGCAGAGTGGTTGAGGTCATTAACCAAAGTCAAGGGCTGTAGAAAACAGTGTGGTTAAACAGACCAAGATTCAGCAACAGATTAACAATAGGCAAAGACGTCCTCACAGTTAATGCTCAGTACTAATATCTTACACAGTCAAGGAGTGCTAAGAACATGTGCTTTAAATAGGAGGAAATGCAGGTATAAGCACTAAAGAATAGAGATTGGCAAAATGATTTGAAGTTCAGTCAATTTAAATAATTAATGAATTGGTCCAGAGTCGCCCAAAATTCTCAAAATAACTTTCTCCCCCAGAAGAGCAAAGCCAATAAATCTTCATTCTGATTTCTGGTCTGTGCAAAACAAAAGCACTGTGTGGCATTAAAATAATGGAAAAGTGTAGCAATACATGATGTATCAAGTAGAGATGTTCACTGACCCCCATGTTCTGGTTTTGGATCTGAATTAACTTTGTGTTTTGGTTTTTGCAAAACCGCCCTCGTGTGTTTTGGTTCTGTATTTTTTAGAAAAATTGCTAAAAAATATGCTAAAATCACATAATTTTGCACTTTTTTTGTTCCTACACTATTATTAACCTCAATGACACTAATTTCAAGTCATATGCAGTCAGTTTTGACCACCTCACAGGTCACAATATTATTTTCATACACTTTCCAATAAAGACTGCAGCAGTTCTTGCCAGTGATAAGAAGGCCATTGTCATGCTTAGGCATAAGACCAAAAAATTCACCTCTTATATGTGGAATTATTTTTGCCCAAATCCTGACAACAGTTGTCTAGCCATTTGTAATGTTTGTAAAGCCACAGTCAGTAGAGGTAGGGACCTTAACCATCTAGGATCTACATCCATGTTACGCCATTTGAAGCGAGTTCATGGAAAGCTCTTGGAAAAATCAGAAACTTATGCTAAAAAAATAACAACAAACAGTCCAGCATCAGCTACCTCCCTTCTCTCATCTAAATCCCAGCATCTGCGATTTATACCCCCAACACCTTCATCCAGAGCCGTAACTAGGGTGGTGCGGGCGGTGCCGTCGCCCAGGGCGCAATCCCGAGGGGGGCGCAGCAGCCGCCCGCTACCTTCCCCTCTGGCACAGAGTAAAAAAAAAAAAAAAAATTGTGTCCCCTCCCCCAACTCGCGGCACCCCCGCGAGGGGGGGGGGGCGGATGCCGCGAGAGGGGGGAGGGGCTAGTGTGGTGGCTGGCTGACGTGCACTCGCAATGTGTTGAGTGTGGTGCAGAGTGAATTCCTGCAGGCTGATGAGGTGAGTGTTTTTGATTGTCTTTATTCTTAGAGTCTTTATTCCGTTCGGGGGATAGGGACAGGTACTGGAGGGGGAAGAATAAGTAAAGAAGACTTCACCGCGGGGAATAAGTGAACATGTGTACAGGGGAGGGGGGGCGGGGTGTGTGTAGCTTCTTTTAGTTATCTCCAACCTCTGGGCTCTCTGCAATGGGCACAAACCTATCCAGAGATCAATTTTGTATTGTATTGCATGGCAAAAAAATAAATAACTAAAAACACGCAAGAGAAGACAGAAGTATCAAACAAGATATTTAGTAAATGTTGCTTAGATATACAGTCCAATGAGTTAACATTTTAATGTGGAAATCCACTTTCCATCAAACAATTTACTGAAACATCAGCTATCGTAAAAATTTGTGCTCTACATTTCAAATAAAATGGATGCAGAGTTATTTTACTTCATCAAGGCAATAGCAAGACATTTGTGAGTGAACATGGCTGCTGTGGGGGGAGGGGCTGAGTGAGTGAACATGGGGGGGCTGAGTGAGTGAACATGGCTGTGGGGGGGCTGAGTGAGTGAACATGGCTGTGGGGGGGGGGCTGAGTGAGTGAACATGGCTGCTGGGGGGGGAGCTGAGTGAGTGAACATGGCTGCTGGTGGGGAGGGGACTGAGTGAGTGAACATGGCTGCTGGGGGGGCTGAGTGAGTGAACATGGCTGCTGGGGGGGGCTGAGTGAGTGAACATGGCTGCTGTGGGGGGGAGCTGAGTGAGTGAACATGGCGGCTGGGGGGGGGGGCTGAGTGAGTGACCATGGCTGCTGAAGGGGGGGAGTGAAAGTTTGTTAATATAGTGTGTGTGGCTGCAGTATTTTAATTAGGCGTGTGAGGGAAAGGAGGATCTTAATATAGTGTGGAAGGTGGGCTATTTAATGGTGGAGTGAAGGTGGGGGCTAATTATTTAAGGTGAGGTGACAGAATATTTAATTTAATGCTGGGGTGGTTTGGGGCTATTAATTGAACATGGGGCTGATTTTGGGGAGGAGGGCGATTTATTAAATGTGAATATGAATTATTCATTGCCGGGGATGGTTGTGGAAAATGGTTATATTTATTAAATGTAAATGCTATTTATTGCTGGGACTGTTTGGAGGGAGGGAAATAAGTTTTGATTAAATGGGTATACTGTCAATTTAATGTTGGGGCTGGTTGGAGGGAAATGGGTCTACTTATTAAATGTGAATATTATTGTTGGGAATGGGGGGAGGCCTAATTATAAAGCGTGAGTACTATTGATTTAACAACGGGGCTGGTTGGAGTTTTCTAAATCTCATGTACCCATTTTTTTCAAAATAGGGATCCAACATCACAGGATCAAGACAAGAAGGAACTGAGCTAAAGAAACCAGCTGCTACAAGTGATGAAAGTGACCAAGACAGGTAGGAGAGAGCAGGACAGTCTGCCAACTGTCCTGAATCTGATGGGACAGCCCTGAATTTGGGTGGCTGTCTCGCTTAGTCAGGATTTGGTCCGACTAAAAGGACAGTTGGGAGGTATGTCCCGCTTCACCACGTACTGCTTGTGCAGGCAGAGCTGTGTGCAACTAACAGTAGTGCACACTGTATTGCCTGTTTATTTGTGTAAAATGATAACTATGCTACATCATAGGAGCCCCCCTGCCTTAAGTGCCCCGGGCCCCCCAAAGCCTTAATCCAGCTCTGTATGTGAGGGGCCACCACGTGTGTGTGTATTATGTGTATGTGAGGGGCCACTGTGTGTGTGAAGGGGGAGGCCCAAACCAATATCTTCCCTAGGGCCCCATGAGGTGTGAATCTGGCTCTGATAGATATATAAAGTTCTAGCCACACCCCCACATTAGGTTGGCCACACCCACTTGGCAAATGTCACTCCCACTTCGAAGGGGGGCGCCGGTGCCCTGTCTCGCCCAGGGCACCGAAATGTCTAGTTACGGCACTGCCTTCATCATCAATATATTCACAAATTGCTAATGCGAGATGACTCATCCCCTATCCAGGACTCCACTGCAGAATCCTTGAGCGTTAGGACCACTGCTGCTGCTCCTGTTGCTGTGGGTGGATCTTCAACCCAGAAGCAGACCAAGAAGAAGACTAGTAGAAGTTCACAACAATTGACTGTTAAACAATCCTTTGCAAGAGGAAGCAAGTTTGAAAGCTGTCACCGAGTTGCAAAGCGGATCACAGACTATGCTAGTATTAGATCTGCATCCAATATCCACTATTAATGTAGCTGGTTTTAGACAGTTAATTGAGGTCTTGTGTCCCTGTTACCAAATTTCATCACTACACCATTTTACTAAAAAAGCAATTCCTCTCCTGAACCAGGAGGTTAAAAAAAAGAAAATAATTGTGATACAAAATGTCATTCTACCCACTGTACACTTAACCACATATATGGGAACAAGCGGAACTGAGAAAACTGAAGACTATAAGACTGTGACAGCCCACTGGGTTGGTAAATCGCCTTCAGCAGCAGGAACAGCAGCAGCATCTAACAAACAATGCAAGATCTTTCAGAGGCAGGCTATTTCGTGTATCATCTGCTTTACTAAGAGGCATAGCGCTGACAACCTGTTTGTGGGCAGCACAGTGGATTAGTGGTTAGCACTTCTGCCTCACAGCACTGGGGTCATGAGTTGGATTCCCAACCATGGCCTTACCTATATGGAGTTTGTATGTTCTCTTCGTGTTTGCGTAGGTTTCCTCCAGGTTCTCCGGTTTCCTCCGGGTTCTCCGGTTTCCTCCCACACTCCAAAAACATACTGGTAGGTAAATTAGCTGCTATTAAATTGCCCTTAGTCTCTCTCGATGTGTGTGTGTGTATGTTAGGGGATTTAGATTGTAAGCTCCAATGGGGCAGGGACTGATGTGAATGAGTTCTCTGTACAGCGCTGCGGAATTAGTGGCGCTATATAAATAAAGAGATGATAATGAAAAACTAAGGGATGTCATTGCAACATGGCTAATCCTGCTTGGACTCTCCTGAGGATATGTGATGTCTGATAATGCCACCAATATTGTTAGAGCATTACAGCAGGGGGAATTCCATCACATTCCCTGTTTTGCTCACACAATTAACTTGGTGGTACAGAACTTTTTAAAAAATGACAGTGACATGCAGGAGATGCTGTCTGTGTGCCGAAATATTTTGGTTCATTTTCAGCATTCTGCAACAGCATGTAGGAGAATGCAGCAGCTGCAAGAAGAATAGAATTTGAGGGGGAATGTACTTTAGTCCAGAAAAGCAGTCACTTGTGAAGAGAGTGCAGACACAGTTAGCTTGAGTCAAGTGATTACCCTTAATTAGACTTTTTGAGAAGCAGCTAGAGAAATTGAAGGAGGAAATTAAACAAAGCAAATCCGCTAACTATATTGGAATTGTAGATTTAAGTACTTAATTTGCTTCGACAGGATCCAAGAGTTATCAACATCTTGAAATCGGATCACTTCATTTTGGCAACTGTGTTTGATCGTAGGTTTAAGAGCTATGTGTTCTCTTTCTTTCCAACTGACCCAGATCTCAAGAGATGTAATGAGCTCTGGGTCAGCAGGCTGACAACTCAAGTGGTACATGACACAACAACGTCTCCTCCTTCAGTCTCTCTGACAACTGCTTCTAGGAAAAAACTAAGCTTTCCCAAGACACCCAGTGGTGATGCAGATGTTAGCACAACCTTTTGACATTTGGTCTGGTCTAAAAGAATTGTCCAAAAATCGTGAAAACTCTGCCATAAAATGAACTCCAAATTCCATGAGGAAGGCCATTACCGGCAATTACATCAAAGTACACAGACATCTGTGATGGTGGCTTCCGGCGGGGATGAATTAGTATTATTTGAGGATGATGTACACACTGATGAGGGTGAATAAGATGACAGAGTAGATTGCAGGTGCTGAAATCTAGCTGAGAGAAGGAAGGTACCTGATGCTGGTATGCTTGTTAATATTTTGTCAAGAATGGCATCTTGGCAATTTTATGTTTTCCTACAGTAAACTTTCACCTTTATTAGAGAGGTGTTTTTTTCTTTAAAAAGGTACAAGTTTTTATTTACATTTTCATTTTCCTGACTTAAAACCACTATGCACTTGAACATAGGCTTTAGCATATGATGTAGACAGATTAGTATCATCATGACTGAGACTGGAGAGTGACAAGAACAATGCCACCCCTCCTGTTTCTGTATGAGCTATGGCAGAGTAGAATGTCACTGGAGACTTTTAAGAACACTGACATCTCTATTATTACAATTTCTGTTTCAGCACTGAACCCTGCCACCTCTCCTGTTTTTGAGTGAGCTATGGTACAGTAAAATGCAGATTTAGACCAACAGGCAGCCGCATCACATGACAGGCGATGCGGCCGCGTCATCAATGAAGCGGCCGCATCCTGTTTCATGTGATGCGGCCGCCTGTGTGCCCCCCGGGCTTCCCTCTCCCAGCCCGTGCCTGATGTCACTGCAGATTTTGAAGAACAGTGCTACCCCCTCCTTTTTTTTATTCTACCTATGTTGCTGCCCAACTGCTCTACAGATCTGCTAGGTTCGGGTTGTTCGGTTCTTGGGGAACCTAGCCTGAGCATCTCTAGTAACAAGTAGTGGAAGAATTTCAATGTAAATAGATAACTAAATTCATTGTATCCACTCTAGGTAATGCATTCACTCTAGGTAATGCATCTACTCTAGGTAATGAAAGATATGGATATCCTTCAAAGTCCCATCATGTATGCAAACTGTAATTTAGCAGTATTCTTTGATTCAAACACTGAATGCTAGGATTTGTAGTGTGAAACTTTAATACTTTTCTCAACTGTTAAGGCAGCTTGTACAGTCAGCTCCAGTAGTATTTTAAGCTGTGTGCTAAAGCTTGAGTGCTTGAGAGAATAGGAGATGCAGTAGCAGCTCAAGGAATGTTATTGGGTGGAAACGCTCAGCGTGTTAGGGGGTGCCAGCAGAACTGCTTCCACTCCTTTTCAGTCCCATTTAGCCAGTGGACTGAGCTCCCATTATCCCATTGTTCACCCACATCAGCCTTATGGCCATGGAGTAAGACATACTGCGTGCTGGGTCTTATCGCTATGATTTTATGATATTTTCATCCCAGCTGTTGCTAGGCATGACTGGTTGTTGCTCTGCTAAGGCCCTGCTGGTTGCAAGCAGCCAGGGTGCTTCTTTCATCTGGTTCGGCGAACATGTGACCCGTTCCTCCTATCCCTGTCTGTGCAGGGTGCTGGGGAACTAGACTCTTCATGAGCCAATGATTGGTCTGCTATACTTTAAATAGCAGGGATGGCTTTGCCTCCTTGCCAGTGATAACGTTTGTGCGCTGCATTTTCATGAAGAGTGCTATGCTGTTGGAATCTTACCTCCTACTGATTACCCTTTGTCTGATCTGTGAAAATATCGCTGACTAAGGGAAAGGCAGGTGGCTATAGGTAAATACTTCTCATTAACTTGTTCTAAAGGTTTATTTCCAGTGGGAGCCGTTACATTATCATCGGCCAATAAGGAATAGAATTTGGAGCGAAACTCCACTTATACGCTTAGCTATTGGGAGTCTGTATTTGGAACAGTTGTCCCTATATTTGATTAATTTTCCCACAATTCCTCTCCTCCAAGGTCATCTGTAGCTATATCTCCATAATCCTTCTATTGATTGGACCTCTTGTGAAATAATTTGTTGGGAAACAACTTCGGAAAATTTTTGTTTGTCCTAATGTGTATGTATAATCTATTTTTTCTAAAATACAGACAGAAAAGATAGTGGTTTGAGTCATAGGTATATACTACATAATTCAATAAGAGCTGACAGCAGCGGAGCGCAATAGCAGTTGATAACTGCTATTTTAACAGTGTATAGCACCATTCACATTTCTTGAATCCATACCTTTTTTAAATATTTTGCTAATATTATTTGTTATTTTTATTTTAAAGATAATTCTTGTAAAAATATTAAGACAATTTTAATGCATACCAATAAAGTTGGAAAACGTGTTTTATTTAGATTAGACCTCTGAGTGCTCCGCTATACACATTTTCTATCAATTTTTTCCTTGTTTACTGATTGATCCATATGTGTGGGTGCACCTTTCCTTAGATGTCTTAGGTAGAATTAAGACTTAAAGGTGAAATGACCTGTCGAAGTCGTATAATTGGATGAACGAAAGTATATTGGTTAATATTGTTTTATTGGTCGATTGGTCGCTACACGTGGCATACGGCGATCGCACGGTAAAATACGCACGTACACACTCGCATTACAACATTTAGTTATTTATATAATTCATATTCATATTTGTTCCGTTATACAGAAATTTATGAGCAGATAGTATTTAGTTTATTATTAGTTTATATATTATGATTATATGTACACTTCAGTGTTATTTAAGGTTCAGGTTATAGGAAATGTGTCATGTCTTATATCATTTTATTCCCCTATTCATCAGCAGCTGTCCGGTTTCATCGCCGAAGACATCGCTTATTGCATACTCTAGTTATTGATGTTAGGCAATATCTTGTCAGATTGATATCAGACTGTAAAATGCTAATGGACTAGTTGTAACTGGTTTCTGGGCGGGAGAATCATCTGGAATGTTGACCTCAGCGTTTGAGGGGGTTGTTTGAACTAGTCTATGTCCTGTTTACCCTGGACCCACCGGAAGTCTGGACCTATAGAAGCAAGCCACGTCATCTGCATTGTTCTCTCTGTAACACTGAATGTATATATAATCATAGCTGCGCTCCCAGTCTGCAGTCTACTCTGACCACAGTATTCAAGGGTGACCTACTGTCCAATGGTACCGTGGGAGCGCAGTGCGAGTGCATGCGAATGCAGCGGTATGTATGTATCTTTTGGTATTGGCTGTACTGTACTGTACTGTATCATAATATAATAATGTATTGAACTGTTAACTATTTACATCTGCTAAAAAAATCACTTTGTGCGTTGGAAACACAATACAATCGCCTATGCAATGCTTATTTGAAAATTATAGAATTACTTTAATAGACCTTTATAATATTGAGACATTAAGGAGGAGTTAGGTCTACCTGATTTGATATATATATATTTCATTGGCTAGAAGTAGCCGACCATACCATTTCAGTTTACAGACCACAAAAATCTGTTATGTATTGATTCACTCACGAGACTAAATTCCAGACAGGCACGTTGGCCATTGTTCTTCACTCTGTTCAATTCTGTTATTACTTTTATACCTGACTCTAAAAACTTAAAATCTGATGCCTTATCCCATAGCTACATTCCTCGGCACAATCCTAGTATTAAGAATTTACCCATAACTTCTGCTTCATCAATTTTAGATGGTTTCACACAAGACCTCTCAACTCAATTGATTAAGTTCCCTGAACCTGGTTCGACTCTTGTCTGTTCCTGAAGGTATAAGGAAAGCTGTAAATAATTAACTTAATTCCTTCAAAATCTCAGGCCATCCTGGTATTTTCAAAACACAGAAGATTGTTATCTCATTCAGTCTGGTTGCCATCAAACATCATGTCAATTTTTTTCCCCTGTTTTGTGAGACCTGTGCCAGAAATAAAACTCCTAGGAATGTTAGATCTGGTCAACACAAGGCTCTAACAGTGCCCAATAAACATTCAACTCCTGTGTCTATAGATATTATTGTGGAATTACCCATTGTAGATGGTCATATTACTATCTGGGTAATTGCTGATCAGTTTATCAAGATGGCTCATTTTGTTTATCTCACCAAGTTACCCACTGCTAAATATTTATCCGCTCTTTTCATTCAACATGTTTTCAGGCTTCTTGGATTGCCTTTTGATATAATCTCGGACAGATGATCTCAATTGGTTGCTCAATTCTGGAAGTATTTTTGCTTTCTACTGGTTATTAGTTTAACCCTATCCTTTGCCTATAAATCTATTGACAAGACAGAGAGTAAACCAGTTTCTGTAACAGTACCTGTGATGTTATATTTCTGGATTTCACAATAACTGTCTTAAACAATTATCGTCGGCAGAGTTTACTACAACAACTACTGTCATTCTTTTTCTATTACATCCCCATTCTTTTACGTGTTTGGTCAACATGCTAATAATCATCTGATGCCCACTGATTTCCCTGAAGTACATAATACCAGCTCCTGGCAGAAAACCGGGTTAATAACGATAATAGTTTTAACACCGCGGAAATTCGGGGGGAATTGAATTCCCCCCTAAGAGTTCATAGTGGAGAGAGTTTTTAAATGTGTTCAAGGCTGAATTAATTATTTAGTGCATTGGAAAGGCTATAGACCTGTGGAGAAATCTTCATACAGAAGGACTGAGAAGAGCTTTTCATAATCCGTTTCTGAATAAACCTGGATGTAGATGCTTATTAACACCTTCTCAAGGGGGGTTCTGTTACGAGCTGCTGTGCTACCCTCGACGGCTCACTATGATTCTCCCACCCTGGCTGTTGCTAGGCAGCTGGATGCTTTCTGATTGGCTGCCACTCTGCTAAGGCCCGTCTGGTTAACAAGCAATCAGGACACTTCTTCCATCTGCTCAGGCTGCCATCTGACTTGCTCCTCCTATACCTGTGGAGAGGAGGACTTGCCTCATTAGGAGCCAGTGATTGGTCTGCTGTACTTTAAATAGCAGGGAGGGCTTAGCCTCCAGGCTAATGACAGTGTTTGTACCCTGCATTTTCGTGAAGACTGCTGTGTTACTGAAACCTTACCTCCTACAGATTACCCATTGCTTGACGTTTTGCTAGTCCCTGGATATTCTGTCTGCTATCCACCATAGACCTGTTGCTTGTTTTTTGGACCTCCGTTTTAGTTACCCTCCTTAAGCTCTGGCTAGTCTCCAGTTATTCCGGCGCACTGCCTGACCTCAATAATTTGCTGCACTGGTTTATCTTTTGTACATTGCTTGGTGTACTACTACTCCCAGTTTCCATATCCCATTGCTATCTGGTTTCTAAGATACCTTCTTCTAATCTGAGTAAAAGTCCTGGGAGCATCTGAGCACCTGTGAGAATATCACTTTCTAGAGGAAAGGTGGCTCGCTATAGGTGAAGACCTCTCATTGCCTTCATGGCCGGGTCCCCGGGAGTCTGGCCACCGCACATGTGAGGCGGCCACCTTCAAATGAACTACAGTGCCGGGAGGGTTAATACCCAGTGCCTGAGGGGCATATGTTATGACTAAAAATGTATTTATTAAAATAAAATTGTATATTTAAATGTGTGCTGTGGAATACCCATCGCCGCAACAGTGAATCGTTTAAACGTGAGTGTAAAAGTGTATATTAAATTAATTCATGAAAATGTTTAATATATAGGCCAATAGTTAACCGGCCTGCAGTGTTGGAAAGGTCAAGTAAGTGTATATACCTCCTAACAATAGGTACATTATTTACTGGTACATTTGTATGTTGGATGAAATAAAGGGATCTCTATTTACTTATCTGTTCTTTAGACACAATTCTCACCTGTTAACATGCTCGCTATTTCAGTTACTCTTAAGCTTGCTAATGTTAAAACTGTTTTTAATTTTAATACTATAAACTGTATGTTATTAGATAAGATAGCTTAGCTGTTATCTGTATTTGCCTAGTGTATACATTCCTAACTACATGCATATTACTTTCACCGCTACACAGCTTTACACAGTGCGCCTTGCAAATCATTCTTGATATTTCCTTTAGCTTTTCTAAGGACTTGGGGGTTTCCTCTAAAATTCTCTCCCTATTGGCAGCACTCCTACATCTTTAACTAGACAACACAAATATTTGTTTATATCTTTATATCTCACACACATTAGGGTGAATTTTATCAGATACCAATTAATATTAGACACCAATCGGTATGTCTTTGGAGTGTAGGAGGAAACCAGAGCACCCAGAGGAACCCCATGCAAGCACAGGGAGAACATATAAGGCCTGACTCATCTTCAGGTGTAAGTATAGCCAGAGTGTACTTATACCTGTATTCAGATGGAAACATTTCTTGAGATCTGCTTGAACTTGAATGTGAGTAAACGTGTGTGTAATTTAGGTCCGATTTTAAAAAACGAGCAAATTGCGGTCACTTTGAGTTCTAATATGAATCAGCCCACAATCTCCACATAGCGCCCTAGTCAGAATCAAACCGATGGCCCCAGCGCTGTAAGTTAACAACTAACCACTATGCCTCTGGTTTTCCAGGTAGGTTAGAGGACAGATTAGGGGTGGAGGATGGCCTCATTATCGACATAAAGGAGAGGGGTGACACTGCCATTGCTGTGCTTCCTGGTGACTGGCCCCTTCCTTGGGACCAGCCACCTAATTGACTGCTGGGTGACATAAATAAGCAATCTTGTTCCTCTACTTTCCTCCCTAGCTTCACACCCATCACCTTCTCTCCATCCCCTCACTTCTCCTTCTCTCTACTCTCCCTCTTCCTCTCTGCACATGAGGGCCTGTTGCACAAAATGCATGGAATGCAGACAGAAAAGTCTACTTCCGATTACTTTCAAGGTTTGTTGAGGATATTAATGTTATGTGGGAATTGGTAGAATTATTAATGTAATGTGAGTGTTTTTTGTTAAATGGGGAGCTATTAATATAATGTGAGTCTAGTGCGGGCTATTAAAATATTGTAGGTGTCATTTCTGCAATGTGGGATTAATATATTTAATGTTGGGGATCGCTGGGCTATTAACTTTATATAATGGCTGGTTGGGGAAAATAGTTCTCTTTATTAAATTTAGATATATGGGGGGGAGCCTTTATTATTATATATAATCACTATTGATTTAATGTCAGAAATGGTGGGAAATAGGTCTATATGATAACTGTGAATGCAATTAATTTAAATATGTCACTAGTTTGTGGGGGAAGGAGATCTATTTATTAAATGTAGGTGCTATTGATTTAATGTTGGCCTGCTTGAGAGGGTGCAGCAGGGACACCGAGAGGGGGTTTGGGGAGCAGGTACAAAGTGCCAGGCAAGAGGTCTGTCTGTGTAGTGGGAGGAACCACTGACCCGGTGTGTACATGTCCCTTTTGCTGGGTGTGGATGGGGCCCCAAGAAGTTGTACCGGGGCAAAAAAAAATCCTCTTTGCATTCCTGGGAGGGAGTTCTAGAGTGTTCACTCATTGTTCGGCTTTCCATGAGGTCAATAGTACCTCTCTATTTTACAAACAGGACCCCAAGATTCCAGGATAAAGGCAAGCAAAAATAAGCTTTAGAGACAGCAGCAACAGGCAGTAAAAGCTGCAAAAACTAATAGAAGAAAGTAGAACAGTCTGCTAATCTGGCACCACAGTCCTGATTTTGCTGAAATAGTCAGGAGTTATGTCCAGCTTCTCAAAACTTTGCTGGTGGAAGGAGCTGTGTGCACCTTACTGCAGCATTGCTGGTGTGTTTGAAGGGAAAGGGAGGAGGTGTGGCCTAGCACTGTCTAATGACCAAGACCATGACTTTTCATGCTGTCCTTACCTCATGGCAATTTAACGTCACCTACCAATAATTTGACATTACTAACAACATGGGAACACTTTCACATTTATTTCCAGGGCCAATCTAAGTTTCAAATCTACTCCTGGCACACTCCCAGACCTGATCACTGCATTCCCTCTCAACAAACAGGGAATCCTTAATTCAATATCTATTGTAGTAATTAAACAAAAGAGAATGCTAAAAAAAATTCATGATAAGGGTATTTTTATTATAAGCAAGGTATATACCAATTAATGAATGAAATAACATTGTGACAATCTGAGACACCATGCTGTTTAACATAACACCCTCCAAGCAATATAAGTGCAGAAATGATATACTTTTACATAGTAAATAATTAAATTTCAGCTTGCACAGAAAACTCAAAGACACATTCCCAGGAGAAGAATAACAGGAATACATAACATACAGATAACAAGGTCCATATTGCTCACCTTTGGTAAAGCACTTAGTAAACAAACATCTACTCAATGAGACTCATGGCTATACTCTAAACTGAAATCTTTCTTTTTCCTATATACTCATTGCTAACATAGGATAAAGGTCTATGTTCTAATAGCCCTTAAAATATTACTTAGGGTTTTATCCTTACATTATTTATTAAGTGATTTTAATACATATGTGTAAGTAAAGTAAAACAAGGCTCTTTTAGTAAATATTTGAAGCTTGAAGTTGGTACGGCTTATTTTAGCAAATGAAGGAAGTTAAATCTCGATAATCTCTTATCTTTCAGGTACACTCTAATTCCAACGTCTGTGATTTTGGGATTTGGAGGTGCACCATTGTGGGCTGCAAAATGTACATATCTGACAGAGAGTGGAAATCGATATGCTGAAAAAGTAGGGAAGGTGGGAAAAGATATTGTCAATCAATATTTTGGACTTTTCTTTCTAATATTCCAATCATCCGGTGTGTGGGGGAATTTGATATCATCTTTAATATTTGGACAAACTCCAGATGCAGGTAAAATGTTAATCTAATGCACAATTTAAATAGACTTTCATTATAAAAATAATACTGTTGTTATCCTTACCAGGGTAAATCTGTATATAGCACCATACAAATATGTGGTATTGATTTATATTTTAATTAACAATTAAGCTCACAACCAAAATGTGCAATTATCTACAGTACACATTTGTCTTTGCACTTAATATTTCTTAATTCAGTTAAAATCGTATACACATGTACACCTGCTAATATGCGCCCCCAAAATGTGTTTCTAAACCATACCAATATAACTGATTTTAGCTGATTATATAGCAGCTAAGATTACATTATTCAAGATTTGCAAACACAATATAATTTTTTTACTCTATCTAGCCAGCCTATACAGATTTATGTGGATTTTAATTATCGTTCAGTCCCATATTGGAAAGTCCAGAAAATAATTGCATTGAATTGATTTAAAGGATCTGGAAACTATAAAATGAAAAGATATTTTTAATCAAAAATATATATATAAAAAATATTATACCGAAATAGTTATGATTTTGACATTGTAAATGGTGATGATGATGATGATAAATGGTGATGATGATGATGATTGTAAGGGTTCTTGTTATATTCCTCACTAGAGATGCTTGAACTGTCTACATATTGTTTCTCACACCAGTTTGTTGAATAAGTACAAAAATGTGAAACATTACTGGAATTACTTGTATTTCTGATTAATTAAGCATGGACTGGTGGTTAATGGAGACAGACACGTTATGATAAAGTTCCTGATAGCACCCACTGCCATTCACAATAATCAGTTCACCTTCTCCCAGAGGCTGTGACATTAGCCTTTCAGTAGGGTTTAGTATCCACTACTACCTAACTTGGTCATCAGAAACACTGGTGCCATTCTTAATCCATTGACAATTAAGGAGACATAGGCTTTTTCAAATCAATAACGCGATATGAAGGCCTTTTAACCCTATAGTGGAGTTGCACAGTTCTGTGGACCCCCAGATCCAAGCCCAGTGGGATTTTTGTATAAGTGCCCACTGACCTACAAGTTTAAAATGCTCCCCTTTCTCCCACTCCCTGCACTAATTTTCTAAACAATTGCCCCCTCCCTCACCTGCTGCCTCTCAACTCCTTCAATATATTATAAAAAGCCTTTCATTACAGCCAAGTAAACACTGACTGTTCTTGCAAGTAGGTATCTCCACAATTAGGTGAGGCCATCCCGGCCTTCGACCGCCAATAATCTTCAGGAGATTCGGAGATCTAGGTTCCTTATAAGTAGAGATGTTCACTGACCCCCGTGTTTTGGTTTTGGATCTGGATTAAGTTCGTGTTTTGGTTTTGGTTTAGGTTTTGGATCTGTATTTTTATGAAAAATAGCTAAAATGTGCTAAATCACATAATTTTGATCTTTTTTGTTCTTACATTCTTATTAACCTCAGTAACACTAATTTACAGTTATTTCCAGTCAATTTTGACTACCTCACAGTTCACAATATTGTTTTCATACACTTTTGGAGAAAGACTGCAGCGACCTGGCTAAACGACAGAGCAATGACACAAACACACGGTAGTTCATAGCACTTCTAGGAAACATTGGCACACAGCAGTGGCAGAAAAGAAAAGTGGTGCAAGATGGAATTATTCTTGGACCCTCCCACCCACCCTTATGTAAGATATTAAAAAGGACATGTACATTTTAACAAAGCCAGTACTACAGCAACAAGGAGTGCCACTTTTCTGGCTGAAGTGCTTGGTTTGTTTGGGCCCCCACAAAACAAGCTGCCAATAGCTTAAATATAAATTTGGGATAGAGTGCAGTGCTCCTGCCAGAGGAAGGTAGGGAAACCCCTATCCCTAGAAACAGTTATAAAGATGAAGGATTCCTCGGCGCTATGGTAGTATAGTGTCAAAGAAATTTTGTTTATTTTGTACAATAAACATAAAATGGTTCTGGCCAGAACATAAATACAGAGACCAATTAGGCAAAGAAAAATTACTAATATTGGTATATCATACACATCCCTAAGTCTGTAACAACGGGAAATGTTCCCAATAATATATAGGCAAAGTCCTTATTTGCACCCCTTGTATTGTAACATGGTTTGTCCCGGAGAACATTTACTCCCTTTTTTTGCCTTACTTTCCTTAATGACTCAGGCCCGCAATGTTTAAAGGCAGGATGCAGCGTATGGACTTAACTAACTGCACGCTGCCGTGTGCAGAAACTTCATGTCAGACGTGGACAACTCACAGATTTACACTTTGGCTGTGACAGTTCTTGTCCAATCTGCGTTGTTACTACTAAGGACTTTGCCTATATATTATTAGGAACATTTCTTGTTGCTACAGAATTTGGGATGTGTATGACATACCAATATTAGTAATTTTTCTTTGCCTGATTGGTCTCTGTATTTATGTTCTGGTCAGAACCATTTTATGTTTATTGTACAAAATAAACTAAATTTCTTTGACACTATACTACCATAGCGCCGAGGAATCCTTCATCTTTACCAATAACTTAGCTGCCTTAAGCCCAACAGTGCTGTCAATGAACTCTACATTATTAAAGCATGTCTGCTCGTGCTGCATATTTAATCTCCTCCTGCTCTCTGGATACCTCCCTTTCATCCCTGAAGAACTGCCACACTTCTATAGACACAGGAATGGATATTACAACTGAAGTGGCATTACATTTGCTTCAGACAGACTGTGACACGGAACATGTGGGCAGCATGGAATTCGTCATCTTGGAATATGCTGCATTGAACAGAGATTTAAAACAATATATAGATGCAGTTGAGGAGACCATACTTAAATTAAAATGTGACCCACCGGATGAGATCCCAGATTTAAGAGAGCTTGTAGATGATAGATACACTGCGTTCCAGAAGAATAATACTGAGAAGGCCCTGAGGCAGGATGATAAATATGTCAAGTTAAGTAAAAGCTAAGAGTCCTGAGAAAACAAATTAGTGTGTCACCGGCCCCTGCAGGCAAATATTTGGAAGATGAAGACGAGGATATCGCCGTCACCCAGAGCACTCCTAAAATTCAGTTGGAGATGGTGAACCCAGTGAAAAACAAAGTATGTAGTCACATGTACGAGAGAGAAGCAATTAAAAGATTGATTGAAAACAAACTTCAGCACTTATAGCACATGTAGGCAACATTGGCACATGGCGGTAGCTGAAAGGAAAAGGGGTGTAAGATGGAATTGACCTTGGAACATTGGGAAATAAAGAGAAGACATAGCTATTAAACCTAGGGTCAAGCATAGACGCCAAAATGTAGTGATAAGATTTCCAAAAGTTGATAACTCTTCAATCCTGGTTAAGCGATTAAAGTACTTCATCTACATGTCCTACATACTTTGCACAATTTCTTTCTGTCATCTCCTCCTTCAATTTTTCAAGGTGATTTTCCAAAAGTCTAATTAAGGGAATCACTTTGCTCAAGCTATCAGTGTCTGAATTCAATTCACCGGGGACTACTTCAAATCGTTTCAGCACTTTGCACAGCACAGAAAGTATTCTCCACAGCGCTGGACTAAAATACATTCCCCCTCCTCTCCCAATGTCATGGCTTGTGGAGTAAGTGTGGATGACTTTTCGCTGTTCCTGCATTCTCACAAGCATAGAAAGTTTGGTATATTCCACCTTGTTACCACCTCTTGCTTCATTTGGTGGCAGGGCAAAATAAATTGTTCTTACAGCTGCTGCAATATGATGTTGCAGAATGCCAAAGTTGTCCCGAAACTTTTTGCCCAACAGACAGCATCTCCTGCCCGTCCCTGTCATTTTTCAAAAAGCTCTGTACCACCAAGTACATTGTGTGAACAAAGCAGGGAATATGACGGATTTTACCCAGCTGTAATGCTCTCATAATATTGGTGGCGTTATCATAAGTGGCATATCCTCAGGAGAGTCCAAATGGGATAAGCCATGTTGCAATGACATAGCTTAGTTTTTCAAACAGGTTGTCATCGGTATGCCTCTTTATGAGGTTTATAAGGTTTGCCTTGCTTAAGATATAGTTTTGGTTCCAGTAGGATGCCGAGTTTAGAGAGGATTTGCTGACCTTGTATCAGGGATTTTGTCAGATGAACAGAGTTTCCTGAAAGGACTTGTAGTTTAAAAGGGAATTCCCACTGGTATTTGTAGTTATCCGGTTGGAGGTCCCTGCAATTTTTGAATTGTAGCTGGAGCAAAGTCTTGAATCTGTTGGAGTTGGGTGTCTTGAAAATCAATTATGTCACTGTTTCTTAAAGCAGCTAGGAGTTTTTATGTAGCTCAATATTAATGGAGACACTCTATGATATCTCTTGGTCTCTGATCCAAGGCCGGTTTGGTGCTATGTAACGGATTAGCTGGATTCGGAACTAATCTTCATTAGCGCCGGCTTACCTGAGGTGCGGGGTCTAACAAATTCCCCAGTATTGACCAAGAACCGCCGCAAGGAGGGATGGTCCTCAGGCTCGCCTCAAGATGTAGTATCGCGGATAGAGCAGTGAGTAGCGGAGATGTATGATGACAACTGGTGCCGGTACACATAGAATCGGATAGACAGGTAGGTGCAGCGTAGAGGAATCTGGGTTCGGTACATAGACTGGCGGCAGAGCTACAAGCAGAGGCAAAGAAGTGTCAGATAATCCGTGTCAGGATCACAGGCAATCAGAATGGTCAGGAAGCCGGGTCGGTACACAGGAATAGCAGATAAACGGAATTAGAGAGTTGGAACATCAGCAATCTGGGTCAGGGTCACAGGCAAACAGAATGGTCAGCAAGCCGGGTCGGTACATGAGAGCAGGAGATCCAGGAAGGTGGGACTAGCAGGGACTGGTACACAGGAGACACTTCACAAGGAGCAGGCACAAGGAATATCCAAAAGAACAGGAGCCAGGAACCAGGTAAGTTGCTCTGTCACTCCATGAGTGTCAGAGTGGGTTTTAAATTGGAGCTGAGATTCAAACTCCCCACCCCGAGTTGCGGTCATGTGACCGCCAAACCCGGAAGTGCGGTTTCCGGGACCGACGGAGATGAGGGGGAACGAGTAAGGTAAGTTTGTGACATCCTAAGAGCTTTGTGAACTCCATCCATCAGGAGATCATCCCCTGAGATATCTGAAATAAGATATTTACAAATATCTTTGAGGAAATCCTGGAAGGAGGAGTTTTCTACTGACTATGGTATGTTATGGATTATTCTTTTGTGTCAGGATCTGCCTCTGGCTGCACAGCAGCATCTTCCATTGAGTTATTGCTTGCCTCCTGCAGCTTATGTCTGTTAAGAACTATGCTTGAACTTTGCCTTTGTGTATATCTGGCCTATAGTACCCCTCTACCACCAGAGGTACTGCTGTCTCATCATTACAAACACCACCCCACTAGCAGGAGTTACCTCATTCCTCGATCAGCATCCATACCTGTTCACTGCCCTTATAAGTCTGCCTCTCCCAGAAAACTGTGGCAGTTCATTGTTGTTTTGCCTGTTGTTGCTAACTTAACTGGTATTGACCTTAGCTTGTTCCTCAGCTTTGCTGCTTATCTCCTGACTTCTTCTTGACTACACTCCAGCTCATTCCCTGGTACCATTGTGGCTCTCCTGGCTTTGACCTCTTGGCTTGTTTTACTCTCCTCTATTCTGTTACCCAAGGATCTATTCAGTGCCTCATACATCATGGCAAGATCTGCTTATCGTGCTTTATCCAGTACCTTGTGCCTCGTGCCTCCTGGCAAAATCTCGATCCCTGCTTATTTTGGTTTATCCTGTCTTGTGCCCCTTGAGCCTGTCTTGTGCCTCCTGATTAAGCCTGGCTTCTCTCCTTCTCCAGCCTCTGATTTAGGTCTGCTATCCAGTTTATCTGTACTGCCATATTACCAGTATGTCCTGCACAGCTATTCCAGTAGATACCTGTTCACAGTACATAGTACCTTCTGATCTAGTCTCCTGCTGCAGCTACCTGGACCCTGGTCTTTTCCTGCTGCAGTTCATCAAACCCTACTGCTGTCTACCTGCTGCAGTTTATCTACCCAAATGATCCAGTCTCCTGCTTGCCCTTACACGGACCTCCGTGTACATCTTCCTTTCTGCCCTTTCCACTGGGCCTTACTGAGTACCTACCTGGAGGGCCGTGACCTGTGGGGCAGAAGCCGCTAAGCCCAAACTCCCTTACAGGGGTCACTGGTGAAAACCTTTTGTCCCGTTAGACCCCACGCCTCCCTGTAGGTGGTGCTGAACCTAGCAGGCTCTAGGATCCCACAGATACCTGTTGACTGTGACACTATGGGATCTATGTTCCTGGTCCTCTTGCTTTTCTTTGATAATTTGCATTGGCGTTCTCAATGTCTCGAGGTTTCTATTGAAGACCGCTTGAGTGCAATACAGTTTATCAGGTTTAAATTCAAGGATATCAGTCCTGGAGCCAAGAGTAGCTATTTCTGTCTTAAATTCAGCAATATATGTTTTGGGCTCTTGTTGAAATGTAATTTTGATATTATTTGTCAGATATGTTATGGCTGCTTGAATGTTAGGGTCAATTTCAGTCTCAGGTTAAGAGGTAGGCCTGGAAGAACAAGACTGGTCAGATATATGTGAAGAGACCAAAGCCACTTTAATGAATATTGTAGATGTGCTGCCTGTTGTAGATGTCTTGTTCCTGGATGACACTTGTCAAAAACAGTATGGCATCTAATCAGATGGAACTTAAGAAGTGAAAAGGGGTGGGAGATGTTGAGTAGGGTAAACAGTGCACTCCTGTAAGTTATCCATAGCGCATGTCCCTGTGGACCTGTGAGCAAAGGAGAGTTCACATCTTGTTATGAAGTAAGTGAGATGTTAATCAGTTTGTGTGAGGTTATTTAAAGATTAAAAAAAACTTGATGCTACCAGATCCCGCAACTTGGAAATGCAATTCAATTTAAAGTGTAAGCAAATATTCAGTTGTTGTACAGTACTAGCTGTAAATGTAGTAGTTATAATCTTCCACTTGAGGGCAGCAATGCCTTAGGAACCAGTGACAGAATTACTGCAGCTAGAGATTTTTATGAATGTTGGTGAGTAGGTAACAGTGTACAACAGCATATCGATAGCAAGCTGATTTTGTACTTGTTAGAAAGCTTGAATTACCTGTAATATTTACAATGTGATGAGAAACCCCGGCTGTTGTGCTGAATAAGGAGTGGAGCCTCAGTGACAGTTATATAGTGTGCTGCGTTAATGTAAATTGTGGAGTGCAGCATTGCAGGCTGGGAGATGCCTTAGTGTACAAAAATCTGATACCCAGCAGTATATAATTTGTTATGAAAGTCCCCTCTCATAAGTTAAGAGTGTCCTGGTGATCAGGGCGATTATGGTATTACAAGTACAGTTAATAGTGCTATGATACCTTAGCCCTAGCAGGCCAATATAGTGAGTTTTTGTTGCAGATTGTCTCCATTGTGCCTTAGGAGTTGAACCTGATGGTCCTAGTTCTCATCAGCAATAGGGTGATTGCCATATCCCTATTGCCTGCCAGCATTATGAAGTCTGGTTCTTCTAGAGACTATAGGGACTTGGAAACTTCATGCCTCCTGGCATGAGAAGTGGGAAACGCCCAGTTCTAGGGGAACAAGCTTGTTCTGCGGAGATTTGAGGAGCTGACCAGTTAGCCCACAAAATTCTCTTTTGTAAATTGTAGTGCAAAACTGATGTGGTAAATTAGCCAATGGTGACAGACTATAAAGTCACTTAGATGGAGCCCTGGCAAAGTGCATCCGCTATCTTAGACAGCTGAAATTTTATGCAATGCTCTCTCACCTACTCGTGCTTCTAAGGTAGCATTTTGAAAGGTATTCTAGCTCTCTACTGTAGTCCATCTGCCTCTGTCAATGGTTTCTCTGTATCTCCATTCCAGAAAACAGATGGTATGCATTAGGGGAGTCTGGTCTCCCCCCTCATTTTTGGGCTTGTCAAAAAGCCTCTAGCTACAAAAATTAGAGCCAATCTCAAAACATCTGGCATCCAGGTTGGAGATAAAGAACATAAGAAAAGTATATGCAGATATTTTACTCACTTTCCTCTGTCATATAAATTTGCTACCTAATCTTCAGAGTAAAATCCAAAAATATTTATTTCTCTGGATACAACCAGGAGCAGGCTGGGTGGCTGGGCTAGCGATCAGGGGGCATCTGTCCCCCGGGCCGATCCCATAGTGGGTTACTTGGGCTGGGTCACTGGGCCACCTGCACTATTTTTCCTTAAAAAGGTTCCTAATAGGCTGTTGAGTTGAGTATTGCCCCCTGGGCTAAAGTTTGCCAGCCCTCTCCTAAATACAACACTGCAATAACATACATTTTGGACTTTAATATTCCCCTGGCCAAACAATTCTTAGAGATTAACTTCAGTTTTAATTTCATCTCAATAAAAAGAATGGCAAGTTAAGTGTGCAAAACTGAAATAATATTACCTTACCATCTAGCACAGTGTACGTATTCAGATGCATTCTCTCTCTGAAACTTGGTTTACATTGATCTGCATCTTTAAATTTAGTAACATTCTCAATGTATGTCTGGTTCCCCAAGAAATTGAAAGCCACAACCTTTCAAATACAGCCTACTACAGCTTTCTCCTATCGCATTTACAACTATACAACTAAGCAATATAAACTGTTGTGTGTCCAGCTCATTAAATCCCTTATGGTACAACCCACAATTCTCACAAAGTCTCACTCCACAAGTCTTCTCTGCCTGACTTAAAGGAAAAATTTGATTTCTGAAAGATCTTGTATTATTGGAGCTCCTGACCCCTGTGCAACTTCTCTGGTTTACAATCTGGACTGTCCCCTACAAAGAAACACATTCAACAATACCTTCAATTAAGACATTTTTATCCTTGTAGAACTCTATATAGCTCCCCTTGATCGTGCTCAACACTGGAAACACTGTGTCCATTTAATTTCATTTTAAATGGTCTAATTTTGCTTATTTCCCTCCAGGGTAGGTACCTTTACTGCACTTTCCGCTAACTTAAGTTGGTGCCAGCGCTCCCAAATAGGTGTGTTTGCCTACATTTGGTGAAGGTGCCCCAAATTGACTGCCTAATAGCCAGGGATTCGTAAATTAATGTCATCCATCAAGAGATGTCTGTTCCACTGTCACCTGATTAGTTTATTCTCCTTCATCCGATTCCGGGAGTTGTCAAACTTTTAAACAAACTTATACACCACATAATTAGTGTGCCCACCTGTCTGCTAGCAACATCCTGGAGAGATCCAAGCCCCCCCCCCCCCTTTATTTGGAGCTGTTACCAAACAACTGTGGCACATCTACAAAGGAAAGGACAATTCAACAATTTTTAATAAAATGTGTCTTCCGTGGCTTACATACCAGGATGTCTCCCTTGATATTTGTTTTATAGCTTGTGCTTTTTAAAGGATCTAGTTTGGCATGTCCCTCCCTGGCTTCATCTCACAACCTTCTTTCCCCACCACTCCCGATGTAAATACACCCTTCCATTACCCAAAACTATATTTTGGGAACATTAAAACAAAATATTCTACATTGTACATCTCATAGTGATATTCATGTAACTGTAATATATGATCTACTATATGCTTTATAATTGTACATGTCAAGCTTTTTATGTTCAATAAAAAGTTCTGGAAAAAACTGAGGGAACTTTAATAGTGTTTAAAATGAAAATATTTGGAAACACCAATTTTAACATGAGCAAATGAACACAAACCTCGAATAATGAACTTGAATGGTAACATTAAATGTGAATGGCAACCTCAAACGTGACCAGTGAACAGTGAATGTGAACCACACATTCAAATCAGAGTCAGTAGAATTTCAAACCAATTTAAAATTTTCAGGCATCTAGATTCCTCACTGATAGTTCTAATTTTCTGTTATAAGTCTGTTTTGTCTTCAAGAGTATTAATGTAGTATCCATCAGCAAACCAGGAAGATTTTCTTACACAGGAGAATTAAATTAACGCTGTATGTCAAATATATTTAATAGTATTCTCTTTTATATAAGCAACAAGTATATAATGCTTAAAAGGTATTTTCACCCAAAATTTAAAATTCAGAATGAATGAAGGAATCAATAAGTGAAAAGCCAACAGTGTATGCTTTTTTTTCCCCCTCTTCAGTACATTTGAGGAATTACATGTTGCAAGCACATGCAGTTGCTTTTAGTTTCATAAGCTTCAGCATACTCTGACGGCCACTGGAACCCATGGGCATTCAATAACTTGTATAACTTTGTAGTTCAACAATAGTACTTAATCTAACTTACTTCTTCATTTTAAACTACTACCCTCAAACCTTTGGGTGCTGGATAAGCCCAAGTATTATTCAGCACGGGGCTGGTTGTCCATTGTGGTTTCAGCCATATTGTCCTTTATTTATAAAGTGTCAGTATATTTCAGAGTATAATAGAGGAAATATTATATGCAACTATGTATTGAAACAAAATATAGGAGTGTCTTGCTGAACAATTTTAGACTTTATTATAAGCTATATCCCTTATTTATGCATAATTTTATTATTAATGTATGTTACATTTAAATAAAATGAATCAGTAGCTCTGTCATATTAGCTATATTTCATTTTATTGAGTTTGCTTGTTTATATCACATGATGCACAAGGACACAGTAAACTAAAGAGTGACAGGGGTAACAGCACAATACCAAACAACTGCACTTTTAATGTTTTAATATTTGAAATCTGACTTTTGTTTTATTGTTATAAACTACACTGAAGAATCACATTTAGAAACAATGTTGCTTTCTAAATAGTATATGTATTTATATTATTTTTAAATAACATTTACACTATTTATATACTGCACTCCAGTTAGTAAAGCGTAGCACTTTAATTTTTCTTTAATATAGGATATAATGCAGGTGAATCAAATTATACACACTGTGGAGCAAATGATTGCCCATATGTGAATGTCAGCTATGTGAACAGTACGAGCTCAAAACGGCCTTCAGAAAGCTTAATTTACACTCTTTTGGGTATATATACAGGTAAGTGTTTCTTTGTTATTCACTTTTAAACAGAAGCAGGTGTTAAATAATGCACATATGTTAGACAGGCGAAAAGGAGATTGTATAATGGGTAACTGTAATACCATTGATACATGTTAAATATGTTAATTATAGAAATGGTTTAAACCTGCTCATTCACAAAATAAAAAATAAAAAAAGTTTAAGGATAGTTTGCAGATATCTATGGCTATTTATAAACTGAAAAATTAACTTTCATGTGCTCATACTCACTCCAAGGGTGAATGACAACATCTGATTTCTCATGAAAACAATCCCGGGTCAAATCCTATCTTAGGGGTGTCAATCCCTAAAAAATTAGCCAATATCAAGAATATAGAAAAAAGAGTTTATATCGGCGCTTCCCCTTTAAGAAGTATCCTAGCTGCCAAGTAATATAAATGAAGTCAAAAAGGGGCATTACAGAGAAAAATAAATAAATAAATATGTTCCTCTCTTTACTCGGCTCATAAGACACAATAGTAAGATGTAAAAAATAAAGTGCAATAAAAATAAAATGATAAAAATGTAAAAAATGGAACCACCTGTATACACTGATTTCTTTCCTCGGAAGACTCCCCCACTGCGTGCAAGACATCTAAAGACATCAGAACGTGGAGTAGCGGTTCTTTGTCAGGGAGAGAATAGGGTAAGACCCATCTCCATTATACCTCACCAAGTACTCATATTTGCCCACATCAGCAAAAGAGTACTTTATACACACAATACCAAATAATTGTGCAGGATCAGATCTCTTATATAGCGCTGACATAAAAGCTGGATATATACTCCAAAGTGAATGGCCAGTTCACCTTTTGGATAAAATCTGTATAGAAAATCTTTATGTGCTTCCTATTGTAATTCTAACATTGTGTGGGACTTGATCAGAAGCATAAATTACAGGTAATTTTTAAACTTGAGAGTGATGTGAAGTAATCTCACCCGATCAGACATGGTAGCTGTTAGGGAAGGACTCTCATTCATATTATCCACACAGCCAGAGATAGTACACGATCAGGGTTTCTCAACAGTAATGCACACCCTGAATCAGTACAGCTCGTGTGTATTATAACACAGTCCCTTTCTTTGCATATGCAGTAATCTAATGTGCACAAATTAAGATTAAAGAATTCCTGCTTGTTGGACCCACCTACAGGTACAGGATATACAGTATATTTACGCGTTTCATCAAAAAATATAACTTTCTCAAAGAAAGTCTTTTTGGGAGACCTGCAACATTTGGATAATCAATTTTTTTTTAGATCTGTTATTTATTGTCTGCATTTTTATCGATTGATGTATTAATAACTAGAATTTACTTATAGTAATACAGATTCTGCACTGTATCTATGGCTATTTACTGTGTCATTTTGACAGATTTGATTGAAAAATGAACAATTCAGCAACCAGGTGTCATAAAAAACCATTCTCCCAAATTTACCTCCATACTTTTGTTTCATTGAAAAAAATTGTGAGGACTGAAATACTGTGTAAGACCACGAAGTTTACCTATTACACCACAATCATAGGAAGGAAGTTTGCTACACAAGTATTCTTAATAAATACAGTTTACTTTGCAGCTTTAAAAAAATAGGTATTGTATAGATGTTTTCTTTGCCACTTGTCAGAGCTACTACTTCCATAAAAATGCATGTTTTTATTTTCCATACAAAGTGACAAAACTTTGTTATTGTCCATTTACTTTTTTACATGCACGCTTTACATATGTTATTGTGAAGTATGCAATACATTACTGGTTGTATTGCTGTTTTTACTTTTGAATAATAACAACTTTTTTCCCATTATCGTTACATTTCAAAGGTAGCGGAATACTTGCTGTTTTGCTTGTTTCCATATTTCTGGATAATATTGACCTGAAAAAAGAACCCAAAAAAGAAGACATTAAGAATGAAACATTTTGGATCAAAATATTGGCAACACTAAGGCATCTACGAGATAAGCGCCAATGTCTTCTAATTCCTCTCACAATGTGGAGTGGTTTTGAACAAGGATTCCTTGCTGGTGACTATACCAAGGTTGTTATTAAAAATGCTTTACAAATTTATGAGCGTTACTGTATACTATAAGGACACTCTACCACTTATTTTTAATCTAAATTAACATAGACAGCTATTTCACATTTATACACTACAATACTGTTGGCTTTTTGGATCTTTTAAGCAACTATAAGGCTATATACTCTGTCTATACACTAGAGATGGGCAGGCTCGGTTCCCCGAGATCAGAACCCACCCGAACTTCACCTATCCGAGTACCGAACCGAGCAGGCTCGGTACTCTCCCGCCCATTTGGAATCGAAATCGAGGCAAAATGTCATTGTGACGTAGTTGGATCTCGGGGCTCGGTTCTCGCGATATTTGAAATGCATAAATACCCGCCTCCACAGCAATCCATCGCCATTTGACAGAGGGAGAGAACAGGCTGTATAAGAGCAGGGACAGAGCAATAATTGTATACTTTATTCTTTCAATTTTTATTGAAATTCTGCTAGCAATTCTGTTAGCAATTGTTAGAGGAGGCTTTTTTTTTTTTCAATATTTTGCACTACAAATGCTTTGGGATGTCCCATATTCCCCAGTGTAATACAATAATTTTTCTGGCTGCCAAAAGTCATATTTAGCAGCATTATCTATACAATATTTTGCACTACAAGTGGTTTGGGCTCCTTAAAATGGATTCAAAGCAGTCCACATATGAGCAGAATCAGCAAGCAGGTGCTGGCACCAGTCCTGATGGTAGTGTTCCCAGTACGTCATCTGGTAAAGCCTATATAAAAGTACATAGTCTTTTTAAGTCAGGGAGAAAAACACAAAAAAAAAATAACCGTGTTGAAGAGAAAAAGAGCTGTAACTCATGAAAAGTTAAATGGCGAGAAAAATAAAATTGCCAACATGCCATTCTACACATGCAGTGGCAAAGAAAGAATGATGCCTTCGCCTTTCTCTATTACTGCCAAATCTAAAAATGTTACTGAGCCTTCTTCTTGTAAGGTCACTCATGAGCAAGCAAGACCAAGTAATTTGGAGTCTAAAAGTGGTGCACAACTACTGTTACGTGTGAAAGGTGAGCTGCAAGAAAACAGTAAGGCATTAGAGGATAATGTATGCTCAGAATCAGAAATGACACCAATCCCTGTGGAGAGTCCATAATAGACAGCCACCAAACTACCTTGGTCCATTTATTTTTTATATTGTTCAGTCTATGCAGGTTGCTTTTTTTCTATTTAACTACAAGTGGAGGGGGGGGGGCGGCTATAGAGACTGACACCAAACTGCCTTTGTCCATTTCTATTTATATTCTACAGTCTATAATGGCTGAATAGTTTTATATTTTACTAGTAGTGGAGAGGGGGTCTGATGCAGACAGATACCAAACTGCCTTTGTCCATTACTTTTTATATTCTAATTCTACAGACTATGCAGGCTGCTTTTTGTCTATTTAACTACAAGTGGAGGAAGGGGGTCATAGACAGCCACCAAACCACCTTGGTTCATTTATTTTTTATATTGTTCAGTCTATGCAGGTTGCTTTTTTTCTATTTAACTACAAGTGGAGGGGGGAGGGGCGGCTATAGAGACTGACACCAAACTGCCTTTGTCCATTTCTATTTCTATTCTACAGTCTATAATGGCTGAATAGTTTTATATTTTACTAGTAGTGGAGAGGGGGTCTGATGCAGACAGATACCAAACTGCCTTTGTCCATTTCTTTTTATATTCTAATTCTACAGACTATGCAGGCTGCTTTTTGTCTATTTAACTACAAGTGGAGGAAGGGGGTCATAGACAGCCACCAAACTACCTTGGTCCATTTATTTTTTATATTGTTCAGTCTATGCAGGCTGCTTTTTTTCTATATAACTACAAGTGGAGGGGGGGGGGGCAGCTATAGAGACTGACACCAAACTGCCTTTGTCCATTTCTATTTATATTCTACAGTCTATAATGGCTGAATAGTTTTCTATTTTACTAGTAGTGGAGAGGGGGTCTGATGCAGACAGATACCAAACTGCCTTTGTCCATTTCTATTTAACGTACAGTCAATGCAGGCTGATTTTTTTCTATCTAACTACAAGTGGAGGGTGTAATATACACCCAAAGACGATGGCTACATTGCAATAGTCAAAGATGGAGGGGGAAGACAACCATGTTTGTCTGTATAATTTGCAGGCAAGTGTAAGAATTAAGGACGGCCTACCAGGGATTAAACTGTTTTTCTTATAATTTATTAGCTTTAGAATTACCTCACTTATCCAAGAAACTGGTGAAGCACTAAATTAGGTTATTTTAGACCAACAAAATGGTATTTTTTTCAAAAATAAAGCAAAACAAAACCAAAACCAAAACATGCAAGGGCGGTTTTGCCAAAAGCAACAGCAAAACAAAAACACGAAGGTAATCCAGATCCAAAACCAAAACCAAAACACGGGGGTCAGTGAGCATTTCTACTATACACACTTATTGAAATTGCAGGTGCTTGTGAGGCAAAACCTAAAATCAAGATAAATCATGTCAGACCTTTTCCCACCTTTTAAGTTACAAGTTAACAAAATTCAAGTAAAAAACAAATAAACCACTTTATGAAAAAGAAGTGAAAAAAAAACCAACAAAACCCTGCTTGCACAAGTGCGCACAAAATTTCATAGTGGGACTGTAGCTGTGTTCAGAATTAACTCTGGTCGAAGTGGAAATTTAGAAGTGGTATGGAAAATGTAAGTGAATGTAGTTTGATTGCTGAGCAATCAAATCAATAGGAGAAGTGGTGGTATGGCATACCATCGTTTACCAGTCCACCTCAAGCTAACCAATCATTCTAAAAGTGATGTCCAAAGGTAATTATCAAATAAAGTAATACAAATATGCCAACTACTTCATATTATATAGCCACAACTTTAGTAATTAAAGGAAGAATGGTCAATACAAAATCAGCCGTTCAGAAGCCACTAGATACTCATCATCATATTTGCCTATCAGTGCCCAGCCCCTCTGCACCTACGAATGTGTTCACGTCTAATTGTGCCGCAATTACCTGAATATGCCCTTATTCTACTCGACCTACACTTGCCAGCTCCTGCCTGCCTGTACAGAGTCTTCAATTGTAAGGAGACACAAGTTAATTATATTGAAGTTAACGATGTGCAAACACAGTTTTGGTGCTCATACGTGGTACAGATATCTGTATCTTATATAGATCACACTCTTATGTCCAATTCTAAAAGAACCTCGAAATTTATTTTTTCTTAACCAAAATATAAATAAACGTAAATAATAATGGAATAAAAAGGACTCCGTTACTGTCACCCAATCATGAATGATGTAAGATCATGCAACAAAGACAAAATATATTATATTAATTTAGCCTTAACAGTATTGAGATGTGAAAAAATTATTCTTTTTCCCAGGTTCCAAAACAAAATTCATTTAGTGTAACATATTCTGTCCTACCTGTTGTCTTCTATAAAAAAAAAAATCCAAAAACAATCTGTTGCTACATCAGCCTTTCACTAACAACATAATAAAATTGCAGACAAACAACGGAGCAGCTGCAGGGAATTCTGGTTCACAGCTGTATGTCACCAGTGTATGCAGTGTTCAATAGTAAATAATAAAATGGGACACAATGGGGTCCTTTATATTGGTTTGGCACAGTCTACAACTACACAACCATTTTTGGACTTTCGAGTGCAGCCAGTATTCCTCATCCGCATTGTTATTATATGTCAATACATAAAACATGCCTAAATTTGCTCAGTACATGTATTGTGCATACCTTTGACCAAACAACCAATATGTGCCCTCACATTTCAATAAGCCACCAACATCTTGTGTAAATAACTATATTGTATATGTTTATTAAACTATTAATTTGGAGCAAACAACATGAAAAGGAATCTGGTATGTGTGCAAACAGCTTACCAATAAAATGTTTACAGCTCTGGACCAAGTTTAAAAAATGTGTGCTCACGGGTGGGTTGGACACTTAAGTAGCCACATTTGGTCGGGGCTTCGGCCCTTGAGACCCTAATTAACTAATTTTAGGGTAAATTGGCTTATCTAAATTGGTTTATGGAGACTTATAGGGCCCCTTCATTGTTCAGAGAGTAGATTGGTATCATTATGGTGCAAAGGTGTGGCTGTCTCAGCACTCCACTCATTGTGGTCTAACTTGTGTAGCGCTAGTCCCCTTCAGTGCCTGGAGCCATACCTATCGTGGAGCTCGGGCCTGCTAACACCTGAGATAAATAAAATGTCTACATTCAAATTATTGACCTAATAATACCATCAATGTTCAACCCTGTCTAAATTATGGTGTCGGCCATATAAGTGTCGAACATGTAACTTTCAAACAACCAGCAAGAGGTAGTAACAATGTGGAATTCCACACTTTATATGCTTCAGCAATTTTCTCAACTCATTTCTGTTGTGGGGATGCAGTTGTGAAGAGATTATTGTAAAATAGACTGTAAATGACTGTAAAAGAATGTTAATGCTATAAATAGATTAAATTAAATTAATTAAATCCAGATCAAAAACCAAAGACAAAACACATGAAGATTTTTGACCAAAGCCAAAACACAAAGATGGTTTTAGAACCAAAACCAAAACACAGGGGGTCTGCACACATCTCTACTTATAATAAAAGGTTAATTCTATCTAAAACTGATTTTTTTTTCAATATTTTAAAAAGCAAATTTTGCTTACCTGTGCTCTATCGATCCAGTCGGTTCCTATGATGGGCCTAACTATTTCAAACAGGAGGTACCTCTCTCATGATTTGACAGGCTTTATTTTTGGTTATATAAAGGAAGAGGCCTTGACTACATCAGGACCACCTGAGCAGGAGAGAGGATCTCCTTTTTTAGACAGTAAATGGAGACAGTAGATGCATCAGGACAACTGCTAAAACCTAACATATTATCTTACTTAATTTCTACTAACACTAAATTTTAGTGTTGTGTGAAATTTGCCTTTAAGTGATGAGTAATGAGAAATTCCTTACATTATACCGAACTTTTAAAAGCATATATATTTATTTTGATTATGTCTATGACTGTTACAAAACATCTTGAATATAAGCTATACCATTCTCCGCAGTCAATCTGTTCTGAAAATGATATTTGTATTTAGTGTCATGTTAGTAAATTTTTATTTAATTTTTTTCTTTTTCTTTTTAGTCTTATGTTACCTGCACACTTGGAATACATTTTGTTGGCTATGTGATGATTTGCTTTGCAGCAACCAATGCAATCTGTTCTTTGTTGTTTGGTAAACTTTCACAATACACAGGAAGGATATCTCTCTTTTTCTTTGGTAAGAAACAACATGTACACCCATGCCTGAATATGGACTACACAAGAAATATTAAAGATACATCAGGGTCATACTCTAAGCATATTCTCATCCAAGATATGTGCAGTATAGATTGATGTATTTCTTTACACCATATGGGATTAGGTGTGGTACGATTTGAAGATAGTGACCACACCGACTGTGACTACACCGACATTTAAAATCCAAAGAATGACACTCGACATGACAGAAACAGCGACTTACTGTTACAAGGATACAGTAAATTCCTGACCCGATCTGTTCCTGACAGTTGAAATTAATGTAATTTGAAAACGCGACTGGGAAATTTTCAGTTTTAAAGCGGCAATACACGGACCCAGCTTTTGACAGTAAGGTTAACCCTAAACCCTAACCCTTAATCCCTAACCCCTAACCCTAACATACTACTTACATGAGATTATAGTAAACCGGGTCCGTGCATTGGCGCTTTAACAGCAGTCGCTTTTTCAAGTGACGTAATTTTCAACATTTGGAAACAGATCAGGTCGGGAATTTACTGTCTCTGTGTAATGGCAAGTTGCTGTTTCTGTCATGTTGGAGTCTTCAGATTTTAAATGTCTGTGTAGTCACTGTCGGTGTGGTCACTATCGGAAAAGTGACTACCACTAATGGGATTAATGAAATGAACACTTTTAATGAGGATGTGATATATATATTAATCAACTTATACCAAGAAATAAGGGTCTGGAAATTACAAGCTACCTGACAAAGTATTATAATGTATTTTGTGTTTAGAACAGTACGACTAGAATAAAATGTGCATGTTGAAGTCGGTACACAGGTCAATTACCCATACAGCAAAACTTCAAATTGATCAAATTGCAAAAGTTAACAAAAAAGTTGTTGGTGTGATGTGTCTTTCAAGTTTTCATTCAGCTACTGAATTGTCTGATATTGTCTGATATATGGTACTATATAATATGGGTCCTACTGGTAAAGTTTGGCACAGGCTTCATGGCATGAGGACTATTAGTAAAATACGGGGGCTCTGCTGGGATATTAAATGACCACTAAACCTAAAATACCAGTTAACTTAGGCAAAAGAGCTGCAGGAACTACTAGTAGCGCAATAAATAGTCTGTGTGCGTATGTGTATAAACATTCTTAGATTTTTCTCTGTTGTCAGCCATTTGTATTTTAGGTCTGGCACTGGCATGCCATATGGGGGCAATACTAGTATAATAATTTGTGAACCATTGCTGGTAGTATTTTTTGGATGCAATGAATGTGGTCTACACAGTCTTAGAGCATGATATTCCAGAATATCTACACTGCCATTTGATTTTATATTAACTCTAGTTCCAATTCATGTTACTACAATAAAACACTTGTTACTATATGTTACCATATAGTACATAAAGTATACAGTATGTGCCTATCAAGTGGGTAAAACAGTATTTTCTTGAATTGAGAAATGAGAGCGTTAGATGAGTTGTAAAGAGAAAGGTGTGGGAGGGAGAGTACATCTAACCTTACTTATTTATTGCTCTTAATATGCCTGTTATTTCTTTATTTATATCTATAGCCGCATTCACAAATGCTGCTAGTATTATAGCACTACTACTTTGGAAACCTCATCCAAATCAGCTTGCTGTGTTCTTTGTGTTTCCTGCAATCTGGGGTATGGCAGACTCCATCTGGCAGACCCAAACCAATGGTAAGTATTAAGCTATCACTACGTTTCAATGATTAAATACACTAAAACTCACAAGGTCCTGGTCAAAAACAACAATTTAAACAAAGTTTATTGTCTTTGTCTTTTGTCCTCTTTCCTCTTGCCTTTTCTCCTGTCAGATTCACCTTAATTGAACTAGACTAGCGAATGTAAATTATAATAATAAATGTAAATATAAATAAATATATATATATATATATATATATATATATACACAAGTTAACCCGTGCATGATACTCATGCATTATAGTCAAATCAAGCTACTTAAGGTGTTAAAAAGGTTCTTGTCATGCATTTGGGGCTAGGCCAGGCCTCCTCAGGGGAAGAGCGTTACTTCCCGACGCAAGCGCCGTTTTTTAACGTGGTTTTGTCCACATTTCACCACCTCATCATTTTTCTCCATCACCTCATCCTTCATCTTTATCGCCACATCTTTCCAGATGTCTATTCAGACACAGGGATCTCTCTCAGCGGTTCTGAGTATCACACTCCTCTCGCTCTGTCACCCCCGGCAACCACCAACCACTCCCCACTGTAACCCCCGGCAAGCATCAACCACTCCCAACTGTCACTTCTCCTTCAAGAAATATATATATATATATATATATATATATATATATATATATATTTAAAATCTTTATAAACACTTTTAACAATTAAAAAATTAAATGAACAAATTAAAAATATCTTAGTATACCAAATTTCAGCCCTTTCTGAGTTTTTTTTCCACACACACTAAGAATTTAGTAGGTCAGTGTATAACTCCGCCCAGCAGGTGGCACTGCAGCAAATTTCAGCCCTTTCTGATTTTTTTTTCTACACACACTAAGAATTTAGTAGGTCAGTGTATAACTTCGCCCAGCAGGTGGCGCTGCAGCTTGGTTTTTTTTTTTTCCACACACAGACACACCTCACTAGGCTTTTATATAGTAGATACACACACATACATGCACGAACACAGGCACGCATGCACACACACACACACACACACTAGTATATAAACCTAATTACATAGGAGAACAGGCAGAAATGAAGGACAGGGACGACAGTAAGTTCCTTTTTGGAAATGTTGAGTTGAGTTGAATGTGTTTGATAAAGCACTGGAACATGCATAAGGAGGAGGCTGAAAGACACCTGGGCATTCAAGAGAGGAAGTAAGGGGAGAGGTAAGTGAAGGGGAAGTAAAACTGAATGTAGTCGATGTAGAGATGGTACTGGGTTTGCCAAGGGAGGAGATGGTCAACAAGAAGGGAAGAGGGCTTATGACAGACAGTTTTGGGTATAGAGAGAGGAGGGGAGGAGGAACCAGAGATGGAAACAGAGAAGAAGAAGTTGGAAAGATAGAAGTTGTTAAAGATTCCCAATGTGAAAACCACGAAGAGAGTTGTAGCGCTTGAAAACAGAATGTATCTATTGCAAATAAGGATCATAAACAAAGGTGCAAAACGGTGGATGTAACAGGAGTCAGATAATCAGGACCAGTTCACAGAAGTTACTTAGAAAGACCAACAGCATAAATAAACAAACTGGCAAAGTCTGTTGGAAAAAGGCAGTCTTAAAAAGGCCAGACATAGGTGATCACGATCCGGATAAGATGAAGATGGCTTAACCCCTTGTAAGCAAGGCGAAACTGTCGAGGTATAACGGCAGTAACAATGACCCAATGGCCAATATTAATAGATAATGATATTATTTTATTTTTTATGATTTTTAATATGATTATGTAACTTTTATTATATCATATTCATTAACATGTGTATGTATGTATGTATATGTGTATATATGTATATGTATGTACACACACACACATATATATATATATATATATATATATATATATATAGGGAATTTCTACTAAAGGGATTTTTTTGTGTTTAATATTTATCAGATTGATATCCATAATGGGAGATTTTTTATATATTTGTACACATATATATTTGTCAATTCAAATTATGATAGATGTTGGTTTTTTGAATCCACGTAATGATATGTCATTGTGATGAATTAGAAAACTGTGGTTCTTTTATGTATAGAACTTTAAGGAGTGTTTCTGCTTAAGTGTTGCGTTACAATTTAAACAAATGAGTTAATATTTAATCAACTAATTAAGCACATGCTTGAGATTACGGCTCCGGGTAGAAGAGAAATCCGACAGACCATATAAAGGGGCACATTTATCATTATTCACATAAAGTGAAAAGTAGTTTTCAATCCTTATCGCAATGATAAGGATTGAACTACTTCTCACATTTATGTACAGCCGTGCATAGAAACAGCAGTTCCGAAAAACTGCTGTTTCAGTGATAAAAAAAACCATACTTACCCCCCTCTTCGGAAGCGCTGTCTTCGGGTCTTCTCTTCACTCTTCAAGTGCGCATGTCCAGTTCCAAGAACTGGACATGCGCACACAGATCCCCTCTCTGTCTCTGCAACGATAGTTGCAGAGAGAGAGCTGTGAGTGACAGGGAGGGATCATGTGATCCCTCCACACATGCGCTGTCCAGCTCTGCTCTCCGGAGCAGAGCTGACAGCATTAGATTTCCTCAATTCAGATGATGTACGCCAGCAGCTGGCGTACATTAACATGACAAGTTCCCGGAAAATTTTTTTTTTCGGGACTTGTTAGATTGCGGCCAGGAGCAGTCACCATACTGTTGTATGGTGACTGCTCGCAAAAACGAAGAGTAATGCAAAGCAGCAGATATCCATGATATCTGCTGCGATGCCCCTTAATAAATTTGCGGAGGACACTGTGGGACTTTAATTACCCGTTAAAAGCACTATCGTGCTTTATTTAATATGCCCCAGAGAACCTCAGCGGGACAGAGACTTCACTACCTCTGATGAAATCATCCATGTATGATGAAACGCATCAGTACTCATTAAGGATTATCAGTCACGCTTGATACTTCTGCCTAATTTACTTCATCTTTTATATCTACTCCGGAGTATTTATTGCAGTGATAATATTTTTCATTCCAAGAGGTGAGAACGCGGGACCGCACTACGAGTCTATTCAAGTAGGAGAAATCACCAATACCCTCGGTCAATCTTTTTACACACGGTGGCTCCGAATATCATTAGAGCTCTCACTGTTCACTTAGTCACCAGTCTATAGAAAGGTTTCTCGGAGTGAGATCTGCAGCGTCGCCAGAGATTACAGCTGGATTATTCATGCTGGACAAGTGCCTTTCCAATACCAACGGAGGGAACCTACGGTATTTAATCATTTATTTGCATTGTTATCATTTGCTTACTATACCAGGTTTTCGATGACTTTTATTTATCTATGAAACAACACCCAGTGGTATGCTGCTATACTTGGTACACTCTGAGAAGTGAAGAGGATAATTCTAACGTATTAATCACTCAAGGATTTTGAGAACTGAACATCCATATTATTTGTTGGGACTGACATACTTTCCCACTAGTGGATCATTCAATTCAATAATTAATACTCCGAAGATTGCTAGATAACTATACATCTTGTTCATAAAGATACTTTATTACAATTTAACAAGTTTGAAGAATTATAGCATAATATTTGCTTATTACTACCTGGAGCAGAAGTATTATTATTTTCAGTGCACTGATATGTTTATTTAAACATTGTTTTAATTTGTTGCTTTACATTTATTGCAGTTTATTAAATGTGATTATTTTTTTCATTATCGTGGATTCAATCACCAATTAAGTTTTATTGGCATAGGCTTCTATCTTAGCGCTGATTTTAGTCTCTTCATCATATTTGGAACTCAAAGGTTTTTTATCAGCTGCGCTTTAGCGGTCCTATACTAATTGAGTTAATACAGACTTCAGTGATCCATTGCTGGACTATCTCTATTAGAATTTTTATTATGACAGCAGCACCTCTGGTAGCACAGAGGTACTGCAGGTCTAATTCAGAATACAGACATAGGACCTGATTCATTAAGGATCTTAAATGAAGAGGATCCTTATTTCAGTCTCCTGGACAAAACCATGTTACAATGCAAGGGGTGCAAATGAGTATTCTGTTTTGCACATAAGTTAAATACTGTCTGTTTTTTCATGTAACACACACATATCAACTTTAAATTTCAGTGTACAAATTAACTATCAAGTATTTGTGTGTTACATGAAAAAAACGGCCCATAGTCCTAACAGAAAGGAAACCAGGAGAAAACAGTGTTATAAAGGCAGAAGGACTGAAGGGTGTGCTGGAAGAGATGTTGTTCCACAATGCTGAAAGCCATAGAAAGGGCCAGAAGAGAAATGTAAAAAAGTAAAGAGAAATGATACTTAGACTTGGCAGAGAGAAGACCATTTGTGACTATAATAAGGACAGTGGAGTGGTTGGAAGACAGGTTGGATTGGGTCAAGGATGGAGTGAGAGCAGAGGAAGCTGGTAATGTGGTTATAGACAAGCAGCTCTAGTAATTGGAGTTGAAAGGGAGGAGAGAGATTGAGTGGTAGTTAGAAAGCGAAGCAGGGTCGAGAGATGATTCTTATAGTTCATTCAGTTATATACTAGTCTAAAGGGACGTGGATGAAAATGAGAAGAAGGAGCTATATATACAGATTAAAGGTCTGATGATAAATAGGAAAAATTAAGTGCACTGCTGCACCATGCTGAAAGGCATACCCAGCACTTTCGAAGCACTAGGCCACCCTCAAAGCCCTTCCCCTAAAAACACCCTTCCATTACCACAGGTACCACAGTCATCTTCCTCTGGCACACAAGGCACCTGCTCACCAGGGAAGTAGGTCACTCTTCTGACATCAGGACTGGGACCGCTGGAGCAATTGGGAGTTATGCTATTCACCATAAAAGCCATCAGTTAGATCAGGGAATTTGGTAGGAAGTGCACTACCAGTGCCTGGTAGAGTGGAGCCATATATTATTACATCAGTGTATCATTAAACGTATTGCCTTATATATACATTAGAACATATATAAAGACATTTAACATGACTATTCCAGATTTGTTCTCAATAATATAATTTGCTCTCAATAAGTGCAATAATTTAATGCATAATTTTTTTACTTAAAATGTGCAATTGTGATGCAGTGAGAATGGATTTTGTACTGATTGTATATTGGTTTTGTATTTTTATTGCCTGTATTATATTGCTTATTTGTGCATAACTTTAACACATAATCAGTTGCTAATAAATGTGCACATTTTGTTTTCTAGCTCTTTATGGAGTATTATTTGATGATCACAAAGAAGCTGCTTTCGCCAACTATCGTCTATGGGAGTCTCTGGGATTTGTTATAGCCTATGGATATAGCACATTTTTATGTGTGTCTGTGAAGTTATACATTATTCTTTTTGTGTTAGTTCTTGGAATGGCACTTTATACACTTGTTGAATACAATGAAAATAAAAAATTACCAAACAACAAACTAGAAAAGGATACAGGTGAAGATGACTCACTCTACAAAACTATGCAAACTAAGATGTAGCATTTACATTTGCCCTTTTTATTAGGACATTAAGATTATCAACAAATTGTTGAAAATGTTTAAATCTGTGCATCTCATTTAGCCCTGCTGGGCCTACTTTAACATGATTATGCCTCTTTGGTCAAGCCCTCATAGGCAATACTTTTTTGCCATTTTAATAAAGGGCATTTACCCTCAGTCCGTATTCCAACTTTAGTAATGGGCTTTGTAATAGGACTCACTAGGAGAGGCTCTCAAGTAGCTTCTATCTCAAGATCTTGTTGTCTACGGCTAGGCCATATCTAGCGTTTATTTTGCCCTAGTCATGGTCAGCAAATATTCCCTAAATTGATAATTGTGCATTCCTCATGTTTGAGCCACATTATCTGTCACCCCTTTCTCCATTGTTTGAGCTGGAGAAATGGGGATTGTTTATGAAAATTAAATTAAAGAAGTAAATTTGATTTAATAAAGTCCTTACATAAACAGTAGTGCCTTAGGCATGTGCTAGACTTGTTTGGTAAATAATCCTAAAGAGAACAAAAGACCACTTGCTTCAAAGACGGAAGTCTCCAGATTTAAAAACAATGCTAACATCAAACTCAGTCTTAAACCTAAATTCCTTACCCTTATATATAACCATATATAACCATAGAACATTGACGTCAGGTAAACCATTAAAGGTCATTTGCTCGATCTACTCTGCTCATATGTAATGATTTAACATTAGTATATACATATATATATATACATATATATATATATATATATATATATACACAGGCATAAATAAATTATGTTACTATTGTTTTTGACAATTATTTATTCTCAAGTACTTTATTTTACACTTTTGCCACTTCCACTGTAACTCTGAACTTCTATAATGTTATATCATTTGTAATGTTGTACAGCACTGTTCTGGAATGGGACTTAGCACTGAAACCTGTGGCGCAAAATATGAAACTGCCAATAATAGCCTTAACATTAGCCCAACTCTTACATGCCAGCCTAGCTCAGGATCTAAAATGATTCAAAAGTCTAGCTTTTTTTTTATATAGCACCAACAGATTACTCAGCACTTTACAGAAAGTATTTAATCATTCAGATCAGTCCCTGCCTTGATAGAGCTTACATTTTAAATTATCTACCAATCTCTAACAAACCGTAAAATACCAGTATGTTTTTGAACTGTGGGAAGAAAGTGGAGCACCTGGAAAAATATCCACACAAACATATGGAAAACATACAAACACCACAACTGCTCGGAATGAAGCCCATAATCCCAGTGCTGTGAGGAAGCTATTCTAACCATGTGCCACTTTGCAGCCCATAATTATCCACTATTTGTATTTCCTATGCTTCATAGTTGCTATTTCTTGCATAGGTGTATTTAAAGCACAAAATTACATTTTATATATTATATTGATAAGGATTGTAGAACATAAATATCTGCCTACAAAGTAATGATTTGTTCTTCATGTACTTAGATGTGTCTACTAAATGTAAAAAATTTTCATATAGCCAGATTTTCACCAGCAAAAATGTAAATAAACATGATTTTTCTACACTTTTGAGAAAATGATATACATTTTTCTTTTGGAATATAACTGAAAATGACTCTGTCTTTAAATGTGTCTGGGCCTATTGATGTAATGTTTGTCTTTTGTCCCTAACTTCCCAAACAGGCCTTATCTTTGTTTGTCAATTACACAAATATTTGCATAGTACATGAAAGCACAAAAATAAAAAATAAAAATATTGCAATTAAATGTTCCAGGTGTGTCGGGGTGCTCATTTTTTTTATTCCTCTAACAATCCCTGTCGTTCTTTATTCATCTAAGTGTACACAGTAGAGCTTTAAATGAGGGAAGAACATGTCTGAAGCCTCCAAAAAAGTGTAAGGTTTTCCAGAGATAAATATTAGATAACTCTAAAGTACTGTAGAGAGTAAATTTAAAGGAGCATATTCAATTAGGTTCCAGCCTATGCTCCGGAACGGTAATGCTCCGGAACGGGGCACAAAGGTAATCCGTGGCACTGCAATAAGGCTCCACTCCACTGAGCTAATTGAATATGATTACTGTCACTGTCTGACATTAAGACTACCAGTTACTATGGTCATTTAGTGCTGATTTTTGCTCGCAGTTCCCTAAGCCGCCAGCATAAATAGGTGTTAAAATTAACCATAGTAACAGTAATAATGCGGGGATTTGAATCTACACCTTTGTGTATTTTTTGGAGACTATGGTATCTGGTACACTTTTTCAGATAATAAGAGTTCCAAACATGCTAAAATTGGGTCATTTTTCATAGGATGATGGTGTGTGTGTGTGTGCGTGTGTGTGTCAGTGTGTCTTATATTGGTATTAGAGATGAGCGGTTCGGATACTGAAGAATCTGACAAATACTCATTTTGGGGTATGACTCAGTTTCTTGCGCCAATTTTGGATCTGAAAATAAGGCAAAAGATCCAAAAAATGTTGGATCTTGCATGTTTTGGATTGAGATCCTGTTCTCAGCTACCATTTTAGAATTGCCATCATGTTCTCAGTTACCATTTTAGAATTGATGTGGGGAGGTCATTTGCTGCAATTATGTGCTCACAAAGTGAGTTGTAGAAGATTGAACAGGTTTAAAGAGGCAATCTATTTATAATGAAATAGCTGTGATTTGACTGCAGAAATCTACTACTATAGAAAGTCTATGCTCCTTAACACACACAGACAGACTAGGGTAAATTTGTTAGCAGCAAATTAGCCTACCAGTATGTTTTGGAGTGTGGGAGGAAAACGGAGCACCCGGAGGAAACCCACGCAATCACGGGGAGAACATGCAAACTCCTCACAGATAAGACCATGGTAGGGAATTAAACTCAAGACACCAGTGCTGAGAGGCAGAAGTGCTAACCACTTAGCCACCATGCTGTTGAACTTGCACCACTGGTTCACTCTGGTGGGGGTGACTGTCACTGGAAACAGGTGCTGTGATCTGGAATGTTACTGCAGGTACCTCTAGGTTTAGAGTTAATGTCTCCTCCTGGGCACTGTCTCAGTCATCTTCCTCATCTGCTGACCCGTACTGTGCATCCCAGGCCTTCAGTGTCTTTTTCATTTCGCTCTTTGTCGCTGTGTAAGGAATTTGTAACTTCTTTGCTTGGCACAGTATCTCAAGGTCCACTTGGACATTTTACTGTACTTAAACATCTTGTGCGTTCTCCAGGCTGCAGTTATTCCTTTCCTAAATAACTCAGCTTTCCTGACTGGTGCACAAAAAGCCGCCTGGGGTTATCCCTCTGCTTACCACCAGAAATCTGTGACAGGACAGACCACCTATTCCACCCTGTCTGTTGTTATTGGGAACTGGCTGGGCTTACTTTGCCACCATTCCCTTTTGTTATCCCCAATGCGCCCTCTAACCCCAGTAGGTGGGGCTTACAAATGCTGCCACCACTGGACTCCTTATTGGCATCCAGTACCAGGTTTCTTCTGGGTAACTGACGCTGCTACTGTACCCCGTTATCGGGGTACCTGGGCTGGTACGTCTGACCACTTCCTATGGATCAGGGTTGCTGTGGATGAATCCCCCCTGGCCTATCACACTGGCCAGAGCTGCTGGGTAGCGGACAGAGGGGTGGTACCGGAAAGCTGGGTCCAAATCTCAGAACTGCCAGGAACGGATTAGAGTTTGGTCTAATCTGTAGGTCACAGGGATACAGAAGTTTACAAGCATGTCTTTGAAGCAAGTGATGTTTATTTGCTCGCCCTAGTTGAAAGTACCAGTGAGCATGTCAGATGAAACAAGAACAATTTTCAATACAAAACAGTGCTTTTTGTACAGTTTTGGACACAGCCTCACAGGGTATGCCAGCCCCCTGAGGTCTGAGCTATTTTTAGATTCAGGATGCAATATTTACACTTATCTGTGATATCCTAAAACTTACTGTGATTTCCTGCATCTTGTTTTTAGACACAGGAAATCTAACAGCAAGTCTAATTAAACCTTTCTGTGCCTTCAGGTGCTGGACCCTCACACATCAAAGGTCTAATTAACATGAGATTAACATGGGTCCTTTCTTCAGACAGTTTCAGAATACACATTCCCAAAGAAAAGTTACAAAACCCCAAACTAGTCATTTCCCTACCAAAATACACAAAATAATTCCTCAATAAAGGCTTATTGCATCAGGTATATACCTCAAAAATAATGCATTTCCACTAGCAAAGTTAAAAGAAAAAATAAATTTCATCCATAGCTGTAGAGCTTGCTACAGCTGTGGCTGCATGTGCTTGAGGTTTGCACGCCCACACAGTACATTATCTATGGCCACATGCCCCTTCCCCGCCCCGATCACTCACTTTTATCGTAGGCTGTAGTAAATGCCCTTTGCTTGCATTGGAGCATGGAAAAGGGCTATTTTGCCGGCCGTATCTGCCTGTTCTGAGCATGCGCAGACTGATTTCAGCAGACGTGCCCTACATGTCTATAACTGAGTACATCATCTTCCTGTCTGCTGCTTGGGTGATATGATTGACACCACTCCTTCCTTTACTTCCCACATCTAATCTTTCTCTCAAGGCTGTCACTTCCACCTTCAAACATTGCCAAGATAAGGGCCATTGTCACCCTTAATGACACCAAAGCTCTCATCCACTCTCTCATTATCTCCTTCCTTGACCACTTCAAACTCATGGTGTCTGTCATCCCTCTCACTCATCTCTCCTTACTTGCGACGGCAAAACTGGCTTTCTTCTAATACTGTTCCATTTTCACCTCCCCGCTCTGCCAGTTTCTACACTGAAACTTCACATCCTACTTTCACACTTGATGAGCACATAGTTCAATTTTGCACTCTGTAAATGACCTCTACTGATGACATCACATAGAACGTTCAAACATTACAACAGTGATCCCTGACATACACACTACCCCTATGACATCAACAATTACATCAACAATTACATCAACAATACAAAAAAAATTATTATGACAACACTTGCAAGATTAAATAATATGATAACAAATTCCTCATATTTCATGCAAAGGTATGCATATGGATATATATGTCTACAAGTATACATTACTACTTGAAGGTTTCCTATTACTTGAAACTAAATATGTCACCCTAATGCCAGTAAAAATGATGCAGGTTTTTCTCCCATAAAAACTGGGTTGCAGAGATGCTATATGTCTCTGTGACCATGTCCATAAAATATTTTTGATTTTAAAAATATTTGTGGCAATAAATTAACATGCAATCAATAGGTTGATAAAGCTGCAGCCTGGGGCACTGGGACCTGGGGGCTGCAACGCCGACAGCAGTTAAAAAAATGTAACTTTTTTTTTTTTACTATTGATTATGTTCACCCGGAAGTGCCCCTCCCCCGTCCTCCACACTGTCGCTCCCTCCTCCCCTCTCCTCTCCTCCTTCCACTCTCCCCTCTCCTCCCTGCTCCCCCCTCCCTCGTCACTGGCACAGCACTTACCTGTAGCATGCAGATTGCCGTGCAGGGAGAAAGTGAAGCTGCTCGGATTGGGCATGTCTGGTTGATCAGCTTATCTTTAGCATCAGAGCTCGTTCCCTCTGTCTTCAAACGGCACAGAGACTGCCACCATACTTCTGAGTCTGTCTGCCAGGTACCTCACTTGCCAGAGATAGGAAGGGCTGTGCAGTGATCCAGACACTGCTAGGTCACAGCTACCATAGACTCATGATGTGTGGATGTGTGTGCAATAAGTCCAGGTAGAAGAAGGATTTATTTGGTTGAGTGTCGAGATAAATAATATATATATATATATATATATATACTTTGTTTGCAGGCAAGTTACCTCTCTGTGCTAGTATTAACCAATTGCATCTGTCACATCATCCCAGAGCTTCCCAGCTTCAATCTGATTTGACATCACAGGGGTGGGTGGCATTGTCACTGGGTAGCTTTCTAGCTCTGGATAACTCTTTAGCTAACTCAGTATTTAGACTTTTTCAAAGAAACTTACATTGAAACCTAGAGTGTTGCACCAAATCGTGTACAATGCACCAAATTTGAACCTAGGACCTGGTTGACTTGCTTAACTGGCGAAGGTGAGCCATTAGAGATTGCTTCCACTCCTGCCAATGGAGTGTGGCGTGTCTGAAGGTGACTCAGTGGAGAGAGTCACCCGCGTGTCCAAAAGACCGCCCGAAAACATGTGGAGGAACCTGCAGCCGGTCTAAGTGGGACCCCTTCAGGGAAAAGGACTGAGTGACTCAGGGGCCTCCATAACTTTAGTGAGCCCCCATCTTAGTGATTCTGCTGCAGTATTGCAGGGTCACTCTGCCAAAGTTACAGAGGCAGATGGACTGGAGAAGGAAGTGCCTGTAGCAAGGGTGTATCTGGACTGGGGAGATGGCCGAGTGTTGAGAGATGTTGCCGTTAGGGATGGCCTCCCAACTGATGTGATCTTGGGCAACAATGTTGGGGGTTGAATTGTGACCGCATTTCTCAACTCTATTATCCGGAGCCAAGCTGCTAAACTATAGTCTTCAGGATCTACACCTGCACAACCCAGCCCAGAGGAAAAGACCACAGCTGCTAGACAACAGCCATCACCAGCAATCACAGCTTCAGCTAGCCCAGAAGAAAAGAATACATCTGCTATTTCTTTTTTTTTTTTTTAAAATACGTTTTATTAGTAACATCTTGTCTTGAACAACATTACAGAATAGAAAAATTCTTGAAAGGTACATTAGTGAGATAACATATACACATGTAAATTGAACAATATGTTTCATACTCTATCACAGCGCTTTTACAATATAAACTCAACTTCATGTCAACATGGTACCATGAAGATGTTATTTTGTTTTGAGCTGTACAAACAAAGGGGAGAAAAGAAAGAAGAGGGGGGGAAGGAATGGCGCAGGCCAAGATGGGGGGTGAAATAACAGGTTGGGTGGACTAGGGGAAGGGAAAAATAATTCACGCATTTAGCAGGAGAAAACCGTTTAATTTGGTAGTTCCAGTAGCGAGTCGGGTTCATCTAGAATGCAGGGGTTGATTGTAATATGAAGCCCAGGGAGACCAGTGGTGATGTGTTCCATCTGATAGGTGTGCCAGACCCGACCACAGACCATTTGGAGAGTTGGGGGGGGTGGGATTTTTCCAGAAGGCAGCTATTTGACAGGTAGCTGCACTGATTATATGCCGAAGAAGGTATGTGTTGGGAGGTCTGGGAGAGGTAGGGGCATTAACACATGCTTAGAGTCGGAGGGCACAGGTGTGTCGAGAATAGCCGTTACCAATGCGAGAACTTCTGTCCAGAACGGGCGCAATTTGGGGCAGTCCCACCAAGTGTGCATGAAGGTGCCAATGTGGCCACAATCTCTCCAACATGTTGGGCTTGTTTGAGGATAAATAGTATGGAGCCTAGAAGGAACGTAGTACCATCTATGTAGCAACTTATTGGCGTTTTCCTTAATACGGACATTTATGGAACAACGTGCTGTCCATTCATAGATGTCCAACCATTCTTCTGGATCTAGAGATGTTCCCAAATCTGCCTCCCACTGTGTCTGGATTCGGTCCCTGACCTCTGTGGAGGTGGGAAGTAGGGCATTGTACAGAGTTGAGATGAGACCTTTTGAGGATGGCCCAGATAGGCATAAATTCTCAAACACAGTGAACCCTAACCTGTTGATGATAATGTCTGATTTGCAAGTATTGGTGAAACTGTCCCATCACAAACCCACATCGTTCAGTTAAGTCCGAAAACTGGGGGAATGTTAGGGTCCTTGTTATGTGATTTAGCAGCAGCATTTTACTTCCCCCCGCCCATTTTGTGTACATAGGACGTGTTAGGCCTGGCGCAAAGGCTGGGTTTGACCAATGAGGTATCAGTATCGGGGGGGCAGAAGATAGAGATGCCATTCTGTTACACCAAGACCAGATTGAGAAGGAGAGAGCTATTACTGGGTGAGCTCGGGAGGGGGCTGGACGCTGTGCAACTGGAAGCCAAAGAATAGAACAAATCGGCAAGCCTCCTAATAGGTTTGATTCTATCTCAACCCAGACCCTGGTTCCAGGCGGGGAGTGCCATTGAACGCATTGTGCTAAACATGCTGCATAGTAATAATTGCGGAGATTGGGTATGCCAAGACCACCTGCCGTGGGTGGATGCTGCAAAATACGAGCCGAGATCCTGGGTCTTTTATTTGACCAAATGAAGTGCGTGATAGAAGTTTGTAGCATTTTAAAAGTAGAAGGAGGAATTCTGATAGGGAGGGTATGGAAAAGGTAGAGCAGCCTGGGGAGCAAATTCATCTTCGCTGATGTAATCTGCCCCACCCAAGATATTATTAGCTTGTCCCAAGAATCATGTCTTTCTTAAGACACGCTATCAATTGAGGGTAGTTTGCTTGGTAGAGGTCCTCTACCTTTCTGGTAATTGCTATACCCAGGTATTTGATACTATCGGAGTTCCAGTGAAAAGGAAAATTTAGCTCCAAAAGCTGCTTCAGCTTAGGTGGGATATTGAGATCCAGGATATCTGTCTTGGCCGTATTGACCTTAAAATTCGAGACTACAGAGAAATTATCGAGTTCCTGGAATAAGTTTGGTAAAGATGTTAGGGGATTGGTAATGGAAAGGAGGATATCATCTGCGTAGAGCGCAATGTTATAGATGCTGGATGATAGTTGTATGCCAGAGATGTTAGGATTTTGACGTATTTTCATGGCCAAGGGCTCTATGATTAGTGCAAACAAAAGTGGGGAGAGGGGGCAACCTTGTCGCATTCCATTTTGAATTTGAAAGGATGGGGAGGAACACCCATTCACCTGGACAGAAGCAATTGGGTTGGCATACAAGGCGGAGACCCCTTTAAGAAAGCGGTCTTTGAAGCCATAAGGAGAGAGGGTTTTCATCATGAAGGGCCAGCCAACGAGGTCAAATGCCTTTTCAGCATCGAGGGATAAAAGGAGGGACAGTAGTTTACGTTCATTGATATGCTGGATGAGATCTATAGTCTTTCTGGTGTTGTCTGCCGCCTGCCGGCCTGGGACAAATCCAACCTGTTCGGGGTGTACCAATTTCGGGAGGATAAAGTTTACTCTATTTGCAAGGACTTTGGCATATATTTTCAAATCTATGTTAAGTAAGGATATGGGACGGTAGCTACTACAAAGAGAGAGGTCTTTACCCTGTTTCAGTATGAAAGTGATCCGGGCTCGGGTCGTGGCCAGATCAAAGGGGGACCCATCGAAAATATAGTTAAACCAAGTAGTTAGCTTTGGACTGAAAATCTCTGCAAATTTTTCGTAATACTTGGTGGTGAGGCCAACCGGGCCCGGGGCAGAAGCTATCTTCATACTACGTAAGGCTATAGTAGTTTCTTCGATTGTTATGTCAGAACCGAGAAATTGGATCTCCGAATCAGATAATTTCGGGAGGTGGCAAGAGTGCAGGTAGGCATTTATTTTGCTATCTAAGTCAGGGGGTGACGGGTTTGAGGCATTCAGGTTGTATAGTGAAGAGTAGTATGTCTGGAATTCTTTCAATATAGCGTTTGGGTTGTATGTTAAATGCCCTTGAGAATTTTTGATAGACGGGATTGCTTTACGTGTGCGCCTCTGACGGAGTCCCTAGAAGTATATCAGCTCCAGCCGTGAGTATAGCTGACCCATTTGACTGACCCTCGTAACCCCAACCTAGACCCCCTCCTGACTTAGATGATAGTGAGGGCCGCAGGGAAGAGTTCAGTGCAGCTCAGCTCTCTGATCCCTCACTGGAAGGCATGAGGCTCCAAGCTGGTGGCAGTCTTCCAGCAATGGAGGTGGGGAGTGTGACCTGGCGTAAAGGGTTGTTATGCCGTGCAGCTAGATGGGATAGACCAGTCCGAGAACAAGTTCATCTGGTGGTACCATTGGGTTTTCACGTGCAACTGAGGTCAGTTGCCCACGAAATCCCTAAGGCGGGACACCAGGGAAGAGACCGAGCACTGAAACACCTGACACAGAGCTATTTCTTGGCCGGGAATCTCAGATGATGTCTGGACCTACTGTAAGTCCTGTGATTTGTGTCAGCGTCTTGTGTGCCCCAGTGTTTGTGCTCCCGTCAGGTCCTTGCCAATAGTTGGGGAAAACCTTTCAGTGAGTGGCTGTGGACATAGTAGGTCCCCTGCCCTAGATTGGGGAAGAGATACATCCTCACCGTGGTGGACTACGCTACCCGGTATCCAGAGGCTGTAGCTCTGTCTTCCATAACTACAAAAAGGTAGCGGATGTGCTGCTAGGAGTATTTAGCAGAGTAGGGTTCCCAAGTGAGAGCCTAACCGATCAAGGGACACAGGTCATGAGTAAACTGTCCCAGTGCCTCTGGGCAAAGTGCGGAGTGCGGTAACTCCGTACTGCCCTCTACCATTTCCAGACTAACGAACTGTGTAAGCTGTTCATTGGCAATCTGAAGCACATGCTACGGGCATTTGTAACTTTGAGGGGGGACTGGGAACGCTCCTGTTTGCTTATCAGGAGGTGCAGTGGGAGTCTACCAGTTTTTCCTCCTTTGTACAACTATATGGCCGCAAAGTCTGTGGACCTCTTGACCTGTTCCAGGGGTTACGAGGGTCAGTCAAATGGGTCAGCTATACTCACAGCTGATATACTTCTAGGGACTCCGTCAGAGGCGCACACGTAAAGCAATCCCGTCTATCAAAAATTCCAGGAGTCTTGGGAAGGGGAGCTACCCACTCAGGATGTCTCTGTCTTGGAGTATGTGTTGAAGCTCAGAGATCGATTAGAGAATCTCATGGGGCTCGCGCAGGCTAACCTAGCTGGAAGCGCAGGTAAAACAGATGACCTGGCATGATTGTGGTGCGCGTGTCAGAGTGTTTGAGGTAGAGCAGAAGGTCCTTGTTCTGATGCCCAAGCGCCAGAACAAGCTCCAGGCTGGACTGAAAACGGTCTCAAAATGCCTGAGATAAATCACTTAAATGGTGTCATTTGATTGTGATGGTAGGAGGCAGCGGACCTACCACGTAAAAATGTTGAAGGCATACCACGAGTGTGTGGAGTCAATAGCAGTGGTTTGCTGCTTACTGACTGAGGAACCAGGAAATGACCCACTACCTGACCTCCTCGCAGATGCAGGAGAGGAAGGTGGTGTAGAGGAATTAGACTGGGATGAGAATTTGAGTGCCTGCAAGAGGGAGCAGCTTGAGGCAGTGCCGTGGCCCTTTGCGGCTCAGTTCAGTAGGAAGCCCGGTCGGACTTCCTTGGTGATACACCATTTGGACACTGGTGAGCATAGCCCAGTTAGGCAACCCTCTTATCGGGTCTCGCCAGAGGCCAAGGAAAGTATATACAAGGTACAGGAAATGCTTGCGCTAGGGGTGATGCAGCCTCATTCTGGATTCAGCTGCCTTGGAGTGAGGAGGTGTGTGTTTGCTGTCTAAGAACCAGAGTGGACTCTGGGATCAAGCCCAGAGAGGATGGAGGATCCTGGAGGAGGAGTAAAGGAAAGTCCCCAGGCTTTTGGGCCTAGCTTAGGCCATGCTCCTAAGGAGCATAATCAAGCTGAAAAGGACAAGGCAAGTTCCCAGGCTTTTGGGCCTCGCACAGGCCCTTCTTTAAATGTGCAAGCTCCAGGGAAAACCTTGGTAATACCTGAGGATGGAAACAAGGCCCAGCTGCAGAGGCCCAGCCCGGGCCCTGTGTTGAGAGCACATACCCAGAAGAGTATCCAGACTGTGGATTCAGCTGTTTCTACTGCAAAGGCCCATGGGCCTATTTCAAGCTCTGTATCAAGTAAGTCTGTTTCTACTAACAACTTGGTGGTGAATCCAGCTACCACCAAGGGATATAGTCCAGACCCTACATCAAAAAGTGCTGCTGCAGTGGAAAAGGCACAAGTTCCTAATGCAGGCTCTGTGTGAAGCAAGCCTACCTCTGGAAATATGGAAACAAGTACAGCTACTGCTAAGGTGGAGGCTCAGGGATCCAGTCCAGACCCTGCATCTAAAAGTGCTGCTGCAGTGGAAAAGGCACAAATTCCTAACCCAGGCCCTGTTCCAAGCAAGCCTGCCTCCATTAATACAGAAGTAAGCTCAGTCACTGTAAATATAACTGGTAGTACTGGTAGTATGGATGTGCAAGCTAATGTTGAGCCTGTATTATGTGAAGTGGCTATGGAGACGGTGCCTGCCGGCAACACTGATACGGCACAGAAAGGATGTGTGGATATGTGCCTCCCTGAATCAGCTCCCAGTGAGGAAGATGAGTCTGCGGTTAGGGAGCAAATACTAGACCTAGAATCTGGGATTGCAAGGGTTAAAAAACAAATTGCTGCAAAGAAAAGGAAAAGGAACAATGCTTATAGCACTGACAGGGTAACCTTCACAGCAGAAATTAAAAAATTGGAAGAAATCCTTCTTAACAAAGAACAAGTACTGCAAGGGTTAATTGAAAAGTTACACTCACCGTCAGAAGAATCGTTGTCTGAGAAAGAGGAGTGCTTGACATCTGAATTCTTGCCTATTAATGCTCCTGTTTCTGATGGTGAAGGTCCAATGGAGAACATTTTATATAATAATATAAGAGTAATGGAGGGTGACTTGCCAGTGACGGAGCTGCAAGAAGCCGCGGCCATTGTAGATAGGGAGATGGTGCCTGCTGCAGTTGCTGTGGTGGGCTCAGGATCCCCTGTCTGTGGCCCAATTCCTGTGAGCGCAGGCTCCATGCCTGTTATTACTAACGTGGCTGCAGCTGTGATGTCTCGTCCCACCCTGTGTGTGTGGTCCATTCAAGCCGCAGCGGTGCTGCTGGCTTTCGTGCTGTAATGAAGCCTGTTTCAGTGTCTGACAGGAGCGCGTGCAAGGCATCGGTGAGTGCAGCTGTGTCTGGTCCCCCGTTGCCTGTCTGTGCCAATAGTAATGAAGCCATTCTATCCTTGCCTGCAGCGGAGGTTAACTCTGCGAGTGGAGGGGGTGGAGCTGTGGTGCCGGTGATCAGGGGAAATCTGCCAGTGTCTGCTACCTCCATGCCAGTGAATACAGGTACAGCCCAGCAATGTCTGAATAGATGTGATATGAATAATGTGCAGAATTATGTGGTAGATACTGTTTATGGTCCATTATGTGTGCCTCATAGAGCAAAGGCAGTCCTTCAGGTGATTGAGTCAGCTGCAAATAACATGCAAAATATGCTGCCACAGGAGATTAGTGTAAAAATGCAAGTGTCTGGTGTAAATAGTAGTGGGAGTTTGCAGGGGGTTAAATCTGCTGTTGCAACAGCTCTCTGTTTGGTGGCCACTGATGTGCAATCTGCAGTAATGACCCCTAATCCTATGTGTGAAGCTCCCATTCCTGCACCAGTTGGGATACCTGATCCCATTTCCTATGCTAAGGCAGTATCAGGGGGGTGGAGACTGATGTTGCAGCACCTACTGTCCCTCAAATATCTATCACTGCCCCCCTGGCCCCACCTCCCTCTTCCTTGATAACTTTGCTGCCTGGCTTCCTCACCACCTCCCCTCCGACCTCCCCTCCATCATCCTCGGCGACTTTAACTTCCCCATGGACAACCCCACCGCCCCTGCTGTTACTAGCAAACTGCTCACCCTCTCTTCCTCCCTAGGCCTTACCCAATGGACCTCCTCCCCTACCCACTGCCTTGGTCACTCCCTTGATCTTGTCTTCTCCTACCTATGTAGTCTCTCTAACTTCTCCATCTCTCCCTTTCCTCTATCCGATCACCATCTCCTCTCCTTCTCTCTATCCTCTTCTCCTGCTCCCCTCCCCCTACCCAAACCTACTCTGTCCATACGCAACCTCGACGCTCTTAACCTGTCCACTCTGTCCTCTTCTCTCGATACCCTCCTTTCTCCCCTTTCCTCCCTGGCCTGCCCCAACCAGGCGGTCTCCCTCTACAATCTCACCCTCACCTCTGCTCTGGATGCGGTCGCCCCTGCCCACTCCGTCTACCCTCGCTGCTCCAAACCCCAACCCTGGCACTCCAAATTTACCCGCTTCCTCCAAAAATGCTCCCGTACCGCTGAACGCCACTGGAGAAAATCCCGCTCCCTGGCTGACTTCCTCCACTTTAAATTCATCCTTTCATCCTACTGCTCTGCCCTCTCACTCGCTAAACAATCTTTCTTTAAATCCCTCATCTCGTCCCAATCCTCTAACCCACGCCGCCTCTTCGCCACTTTCAGCACTCTCCTGGCCCCACCCCCTTCTCCCACCCCCTCCTCCCTGACTGCCTCCGACTTCGCCTCCTTTTTCTCCTCTAAAATTGAGGCCATCCGACTTGATATCTCCTCCTCCTCTCTCTCGTCCTCCCCCCGCCTCTCCTCCGCCCTCCCCCCCTAACCACCTTCCCCTCTACTCCTTCCGCCCCACCATGGGCGAGGAAGTCCATTCTCTCATCTCATCCTCTCCCCCCTCTACCTGTCCCCTGGATCCCATTCCCTCCCACCTTCTTCGCTCCCTTTCCCCCACCACCTGCTCCCACCTCGCCCACCTCTTTAATCTTTCCCTCTCCACCGGCATATTCCCCTTCTCATTCAAACATGCTCTCGTATCCCCCATTCTTAAGAAACCAAATCTTGACCCCACTTCTCCCTCCAACTATCGCCCCATATCTCTCACCCCCTTTGCCTCCAAAATTCTTGAAAGGCTTGTCTGCAGCCGTCTCTCCTCCTACCTTTCTGAACATTCCCTCCTCGATCCTCTCCAGTCTGGTTTCCGCCCCCTTCACTCCACTGAAACTGCCCTGGCTAAAGTCAACAATGATCTCCTCTCTGCTACAGCCAGGGGCCACTTCTCCGTTCTCATCCTCCTCGATCTCTCTGCAGCCTTCGACACTGTCGACCACCCCCTCCTCCTCCACACCCTCCAGTCCTTTGGCCTCTCCGGCTCAGTCTTGTCCTGGTTCACCTCTTACCTTGCTAACCGTTCCTTCTCCGTCACCACCTCTGGGTCTCTCTACCCCCCGTCCACCCTTCCAGTCGGGTCCCTCAGGGCTCTGTTCTGGGACCCTTGCTCTTCTCTTTATACACCTCTTCCCTGGGTGAACTCATCAGCTCCTATGGCCTCAACTACCACCTCTATGCTGACGACACTCAACTATACCTCTCCTCTCCTGATCTCTCTCCCTCCCTCCTCACTAGGGTGTCCGCCTGCCTCTCTGCCATCTCCTCCTGGATGTCCTCTCGATTCCTCAAACTTAACCTCGCCAAAACTGAACTCATAGTCTTTCCTCCCCCTCACACCTCGCCCCCTTCTGACCTCTCTATCACTGTCGACAACACCTCTATCTCCCCTGTCCCCCAACTTCGCTGCCTCGGTGTCATCCTCGACTCCTCTCTCTCCTTTGGCCCCCACATTCTCTCTCTTGCTAAATCCTGCCGCTTCCAGCTGCGTAACATCGCTCGCATCCGGCCCTTCCTTTCCCAAGATGCCACCAAATGTCTTATTCACTCTCTGATCATCTCCCGCTTGGACTACTGTAACCTCCTCCTCACTCGCCTCCCCCAATCTCATCTTGCTCCCCTTCGATCTGTTCTTAACGCAGCCGCTAGGCTCATCTTCCTCTCTCGCCGCTCCTCGTCGGTCTCCCCCCTCTACCAATCCCTTCACTGGCTCCCCTTCCCCTTCAGAATCCTCTTCAAGCTCCTCACTCTTACTTACAAGGCCCTCGCCAACTCCACTGCACCCTACATCTCCACCCTCCTCTCGATTCATGCTCCTTCCCGCCCTCTCCGATCTGCCAATGACCGTCGCCTCTCTTCTCCCCTGATCACCTCCTCCCATGCGCGTATCCAAGACTTCGCCCGCGCTGCCCCCCTCCACTGGAACAAGCTCCCTCCCTCCATCAGAACTTCCCCTAATCTGTCCAGTTTCAAACGGGCTTTAAAAACCCACCTTTTTCGTAAAGCCTTCCAGTCTCCCACTTAATTACCTACCTTTTCTTCTGCCTCTTCCCCTTCATTCCCCTTCCCCTATCCTCCATCCCTCCCTCTCTCCCCCGTGTCTCTCTGTCTGTCTACCTCACCCCTTAGATTGTACGCTCCTTTGAGCAGGGTCACCTCTCCTCCTGTCTCACCACTGTTAACTCTGCTCTCCAGCAACCTTGCCATCCTACTCGAGGACCCTCTTCCCCCTGACCCCTCCCGCTCCCTCCTCTCCCCCCCTGGGGGTCTCGCTATAATCCGTGCCCTTCCTCTTGGGCTCCGTCGTATGCAGACCTTCCCCTCTCCCCTCCCCCGCCCTTGCTGTGCTTTGAGCTCACGGAGTTACTGTGCTTATTGTTTACTGTACTGTGCTGTCTCTCCTTGTATTGTAATTTTGTTTGTCCCTGTACGGCGCTACGGACACCTAGTGGCGCCCTATAAATAAAAATTAATAATAATAATATCAGAGGGCAGCCCCCTAAGAATTGAAGTGTGTGAGTGGTGAGAGCCCTACGTAATGTTAGAACACTAGAGACTTTACCCAATTTGTGGCCACATAACAATGAGAATTAATGTGGGATATATAGCAATACTGCTTCAGCAGCACAGATGTATATATGGTACCATTCGTATACAAGAACACATGTAGAATGTCCTTAACTGATGCTATACGTATTTAAACTCCAAAAAAAAGGAGATCTACTAGCCTTGCACAGGTACAGCAGAACAGGTGTATATAAACATGAAATAATTTGCCATCTATATACCAACGTGGCAATTCGTGTGATTTGAAGATTTACACAGTAATACACTTACCAGGACTGTTTATATTCCTTATTACTGTGGATCTCTGGGTCTTTACTGACATATTATAGTGACATACTCATCAAAGTGACACTGACCCTATACTTCATCTGTGTAAACCACACGTGACTGTATGATTCTCATGTCCATATGATGGAAACACAATACACTTACCTTATATGATCACTATTTATGAATTGTTGGTATTTTCAAGACCCCATCACAAGACATCTGTATAATATAATTATCATAGATATAGACTCCCAGTATATATTTACGGAACCAATTAAAGTGTATTGATCTTCTGAATATACGTACCTGACCAAGACTCCGAAATTTTAATATTTCGCTTTTTAACCATACAGTTTTATTTGCATGACTAATAAATAGTAGTTTTATTGTGTAGTGTCAATTTATTTTTTTGTTCATTTCTATCCACTCTTGTTATCCACAATGAAATGTCCCCTCAACAATACAGGATTTTCTCCATGAGTGTGCCTTGCATACAAGTAGTACTTCTCCTTCTCTCCTATTATATAGGTCTGGTGGATGTGCATGATCGTCATTTCCCAGACCTCATGGGTTTCACCTTTATTAGAGGTAGTTGTAAATCTAGAATAGGAAGGGTTTTTGTTAAGGAGGGCTCGACGACTTCGGCACCAGTGCTGAGGCCTGTGGAGTTCTCCGATCACATATGCCTGTGTGTATTCTTGAATGCTTCAGAAACTCACAAAAAGAGTTCCCCAGCACACTGCTATAGCCAGCAACAGATCTGCTATTTCTACTGTAGATAAAAATGCAAAAGTCTTAGTTACACACATTTGCAAATGTATGTTTAAGCCACCCCCCTCTCCACGGTGCTTTTGCTAATAGGGTGGTCCTAACTCTAAACAATGAGAGTCCCATATATTTGGGCCATACATATGTGTTTTTAAATTGAGAGCCAACTTACCAAAGAGGTACCCCAGAAACCTCCAAATAGCAATCCAATGTCAGCACTCCCCCTCAGCTACTGACACCAACATGCCTCTCAGACAAATAAAGAAATGAAAGTTGCTCAATCAATTTATAGGCTATAGCAAGTGCGTGAAAGGGTGGGGTTATCCTAAAAGGAACAAACACACGAAAAGAGTTCCCCCAGCACACTGCTATAGCCAGCAACAGATCTGCTATTTCTACTGTAGATAAAAATGCAAAAGTCTCAGTTACACACATTTGCAAATGTATGTTTAAGCCACCCACCTTTCCACGGTGCTTTTGCTAATAGGGTGGTCCTAACTCTAAACAATGAATATATGGGACTCTCATATATATGGGACTTTTGCATTTTTATCTACAGTAGCAATAGCAGATCTGTTGCTGGCTATAGCAGTGTGCTGGGGGAACTCTTTTCGTGTGTTTGTTCCTTTTAGGATAACCCCACCCTTTCACGCACTTGCTATAGCCTATAAATTGATTGAGCAACTTTCATTTCTTTCTTTGTCTGAGTGGCATGTTGGTGTCAGTAGCTGAGGGGGAGTGCTGACAATGGATTGCTATTTGAAGGTTTCTGGGGTACCTCTTTGGTAAGTTGGCTCTCAATTTAAAAACACATATGTATGGCCCAAATATATGGGACTCTCATTGTTTAGAGTTAGGACCACCCTATTAGCAAAAGCACGTGGAGAGGTGGGTGGCTTAAACATACATTTGCAAATGTGTGTAACTGAGACTTTTGCATTTTTATCTACAGTAGAAATAGCAGATCTGTTGCTGGCTATAGCAGTGTGCTGGGGGAACTCTTTTCGTGTGTTTGTTCCTTTTAGGATAACCCCACCCTTTCACGCACCTGCTATAGCCTATAAATTGATTGAGCAACTTTCATTTCTTTATATGCTTCAGAAACTCCTCAGAAAGGTAGGGGTCTTTGGCGCCTGAACCCTATGCTCCTTGAGGAGGAGGTGACCAGACAGTCCTTCAGTGACTTCTTTGAAGCACAGGAGTCACTTTTGGAGGCGGGAGGGAGTAGGTCTGAGTGGTGGGAGGTGTGTAAGAAGAGGACTAGGAGCTTCTTCCGCAACCTCGTAGTCAGAAATAACTTGCTGAATGAAAATTCCTACCAGGCCTTGAGAAGGAAATTAGGGTTCTTGATCTTTGAGCAGGGAGATGGTGGGGAGATCTCCCGGTTGAAGGCTCGGATGAAGGAGTTACATTACGACCGGTTTGCTTCCTTGATTCTGGAGAGGGATTATGGGAAATATCACTCACCTGATCCTTACTAGAGTTGTAGGAGGTCGGTCGATGCTAAGGAGGTGAGGGGCCTGTGTGATGCCGGGGGTGTTCTCAGGAAAGATAAGGAGGGAATTATTGGTGTTGTACGGTCTTTCTACTCCTCTCTTTTGTCTGAGAAGCCACTCATCAGAGAAAAGATGGACCGGTTTCTGAGGGAGACACCCGGACTTGTGAGTCCTGACAGTTTGTTTGATGCCTTGGGTGATGAGATAACAGCAGATGAGGTCAAAGTGGCCATAGATCAATTATCTATGAAGAAGTCACCTGGTCCGGATGGCTTGACCTCCAAGTTTTGTAAGACCTTTAAAGACCTTTTGACCCCTCATCTTGTGGAGGTATTCAATGAGAGCCTGGGCAGAGGAATCCTTCCTCCCTCCATGAGGCTGTCTGCTCTTATTTTATTATCTAAAGGGAGGGACCCATCACATATTGAGAACTGGTACCCCATAGCCCTTCTCATTACTGAGAGGAAGATTCTGGCAAAGGTACTTTTCAACAGGCTGATGTCGATCTCCGGCCAGATTCTTTCTCCCTCCCAGCACTGCACCGTGAAGGGCCGCAGCACGTTTAGTGCTGTCCTTGGGGTCCGGGAGGCCATTGAACACTGCCGTGCTGAGAAGTGGGGGAAATACTTACTAGGATCAGTCGAAGGCTTTTGATCGGGTAAATCATGAGTACCTGTGGGCTCTCCTTCTGTGGTATGGGCTCCCAGTGCGGGTACTGAATTGGCTCCAGACAATCTACAGGCAGGCCGAGAGCTTCCCTCTTGTGAATGGTTGGGTGGGTCCATCCTTCGCGGTTGACTCTGGTATAAGGCAGGGTTGCCCCCTGAGCCCTCTTCTGTATGTGTTCGCCATCGACCCCTTCATTCGGAGGTTAGGTGACAGCACTGCAGAGGGGTTTGCGACTGGGCCTGGGTCGTCCGTTGAGGGTCGTGGCCTACGCCGACGATGTCACTGTTGTCTTGTGAGTCCTGCGGAAGCATTGGAGGTGGCAACTCTAATCTGTGGGTACTCCGATTCCAGCGGCTTAGAGGTAAACCAGGAGAAGAGTGAGGTTTTCTGGATGGGGGAGGAAGGCCAGCAGTTTGACCTTCTGGACACCCTCCCCCGGGCCAGCCAGGAGATCAAGATCTTAGGCATTTAATTCGGCCCTGGTGATTATGTCAGTCGAAATTGGGAGGCTAGACTGGTTGTAGCTACCCAGAAAGTAGAGAGCTGGAAGAGGTGGAGGCTATCTCTGAGGGAAAGGGTAGACTTGATCAAGACCTTCCTGATTCCAGTTTTTCTGTACGTTAGTTACATGTACCTCTTGCCGGAGTCTTTATGGACCAAGATCTATGCCGGGTTTTTCCAGCTCTTATGGGGGAACCGGTTGAACCTCATTAAGCGAACTGTGACCTACAAATTGAGGAGGGTGGGAGGCCTGGGGATGGTAAACCAGTGCTCTTCTTTCTAACCACCTTCCTCAAGTTACATCTGGGGAGTCTCTTTTTAGCGACCGCTTCTCGATGGGTAGAGGGGTTTAGAGTCTGGGTGCATCCCTTCTTCATCGTCTGGATAGAGGGAGGTGCGGTAAAATGTTTCCAGGTCCGGCATGGATATCTCCCGGCCTACGTGACTCTTTGCTTGAGGGTGACAAGGGGTTGGGGCTTGGAGGTGGGGGAAGTCAAAGGCTTCTCTAGGAAGGAGTTGGAGAGGAGAATTTTGTGCTCCCACTTCTCGGAACAGTTGTCACTGAAGGACTGCCCAGGTAGTGTGTGTTCGGAGGTGCTGGCTCTGGTTAATTCCTGGATGGTCCCCCCCCGAAATATTTGGAGATTGCCTGGCTCTCTTTTCATGGGAGACTCTACATGAGGAGAAATTTGAAGTACAGAAATGCCGATGATCGTGGTTGCCCACGGGAGGAGTATCTGAGGAGGTGGAGACGATGAACCATTTTTTGCTCAAATGTCCCTTCAATGTAGAATCTTACAAGAGCGTTTCTGGTGCCTTGGGCATTCCCTTCCTTTCAGGGCTTAGTTACCCTGAGTGGGTTTATGGAGCGCTCAAGGGTAGGTGCTGGGATATTAACTTGACCACCTTTTTTCTAGTCAGCTTAGTAGTCCGGTATTTCATGTGGAATTCACAGTGTCAGGTCTCAATTAGACGGAAAGTCCTCCCTTGCGATGTGGTGGCGGGTGACATTCTTCACGGGGTGTGGAAACTTAGGGATATGGTGAGGTCCCAGATGGACAATACAAGCTGGGTCAGACTGTGGCGGTGTCTGAGACCTCTGTAAGGGGTTCAAAGTCTGGGGGCTCTTCGTCTATGGCTTTTCTGTCCTGCGCCCCCTGTAGATTTTTGAGGGTTTTTTTTATACTTTCATCTATTCTTTACTGTTTTTCAGTGACAGGCAGTGTAACAGTGATGTGTTTATACAACACGCTGCTAGCAAGCAGCATTTTGTATTTGGCGTGTTTTAAAGCAAGCTCTCCTGAGTTTGCTTACGTGCAGCTCTATACATTTGAGACTTGCATAGCTGCAGTGGCAAACAGATGGGAGTTTGATCTCTGACGATTTTGCAAATAGCGATTTTAACAGAAGCACAACTCTGGCAATTTTGCATGAAATCTCTGCTTCATACATCTGCGAGTTTCAACTCTCCCGAGAAAATCGCTGATTTGGCAAACTCGGACATTGATACATTTAGCCCCTGGTGTCATATCATATGCTGGTGTAGTGTCTGGTCAGTCTGTGTCATCTGCTGCATTAGAGATAAGAGAGGGGGCATCAATAGCTTCAGTCCAATTATTAGGCAGGACATCATACGCTGGCATATTGGCTGGCAAGTCTAGGAGTAGTACGGATCCCTTCCTGCAGGATTCTGGTGTTGGACAACCTGTTAAAATTCATAATGTAGTGCAATTAAAATTTATTAATAAGGAGGTTCCTCAACCTAGTAGGCCGGAATTTATGAGTGCATTATTTTCAGTTTTTGGTTCCTCTGCTCCAGACCTCTTTGCCTGTATTCATCCCACGGGGTCTCCTGACTTTGACGTCAGTTTTATGACTCGCCATGGCCTCCAGGCCTTTTGGTCCAGATGGGCAACCCTAAAGGTCAAGTTCTCGTCGGTGAATTTCAGGGCACATGCCATCACAAGGCAGGAGAGGTTTAAACTTACAGTTTTGGTACGTAATGAGTTCCTGCCAGCAGCTGACTTAACTTTTTGGCTAAAAAGGTATATGGATCTTATAACTCCTTTGGTGAAAGTTCTGGACCCGAGCCAGCATGTTTGGGGTGGAGGATGGTCTACCACAGTTCTACCATCGACTGCCTTTATCGTCCGTGATCGTATACAGGTATTCTATCCTATACAGGTATTCGTATACAGGTATTCTATCGACGACAGGGAACAGTCTCTAAAAAGGATTGAAGAAAAGATTTCCATAATAGAAGATCTTTTCAAACCAATTAAACATCTATAAGTTTACCAAAACTTGGAAACGCTAACCAAAGACAAACTACAACAATTAGAAGAGACGATTATTAAAACCAAAGAAAATAAATTTCTTAGGGACATTGGAGACTACGATCCCCAATTGTCCCTCAAGCCCGATACCCAATCACGATTCCGAAAGAAAATTAAAACACCCACTAACAACCAATGCAACAGAACATCCATTTCCCCAAGCAGAAGAGGCACCCTAAATCATCCAGAAACCAACACCCACCAACCCATTACCATAAAACTTCTATAAATCCGGGACAATCCCCACTCATCAAAAAGACGCCTCAGGTAAAGGATTATAAGAGGGTTTACAAACCCCTTGATCGTCGTAACCTTGGACCGTCGATATCCAACACCCATCACATCAAGCCCATTTACACAAATATAGTCAAATCAGTTTTCAAACAAGGCTCTTTGATGGCTAATTCTGACCTGAATAAAACCAAATATGAATTTATGAACAAGCTCAACGACATCAACTACAAAGACACCGGGGCTCGAGCTCCTTTATCTCCCAACTCCTTACAAATAGAAAAAAACATTGACATTTTTTAGGTCTGGCCCAGAATACGTCCCCTCCCACTCCCAATCTACCTTCAAACCAACAAATCCCAGGATGTCTAAAAAGAAGGAGGGAATCCCTAGACTCAGAAGAAAACGAGGTGGCAAGAAAAGAAGGAGCCAGGCCGAAAACAATAAAACAGGTCTAGCACCAAACGGTATTTACAATTTAAGTAAAATAGATCTTTCCACCTCACAAAATAAAGTGCTAGAAAAAGGCCTTAAATTTGCACCCAAAAAAGGACTCAACACCTTTATAGATGTCCACAAGTATATAAGACAACTAACGATAAAAAAGTTTTTTTTCAGACCCTTCAAGATCCCTAGCTACTAATACCCCCGACTCCACCACCAATGCCTATAAACATACTCAATTTAAGCCCCAATCCACCTTCTACCCAAGGTATGTTAAAGATCCCCTCATTAATGCTTTTGAAAAACTAGTGAAGAAAGACTTAGAGGATCTTAAAATTCATAAGGTTAACACCCATTCTAACCTTACGAAATCAGAATCAGTGGCTATAAAACAACTCAGAGAAAATCCAAATATCATCATAAAACCTGCTGACAAAGGAGGAGGGATTACTATTCTTGACAAAGTAGACTATCTTGCTGAACTCGATAGACAACTTAAAGACAACTCCACATATGAACTACTACCCAAAGACCCTACCACCTTATATCTTAAAGAATTGGAAAGACTCCTCAGTGGAGCCGCACTGAAAGGTATTTTAAACAAAAACGAATACCAATTTCTATCCACCAAATATCCTAGAGTCCCAGTCATATACCAGATGCCCAAGATATATAAGACCCTCAGCAACCCACCAGGTCGACCCATTGTGTCTGGGATCGGATCCCTCACCACCAATTTATCCAGTTATATTGACTTTTACCTTCAACCACTGGTAACTCAACAACCGAGCTATTTGAGGGATACTGGCCATTTACTAGAGGTCCTCAAACACACACAATGGGAAAAGGACTTTCTCCTTCTTACATGTGATGCAGTTTCTCTCTACACTATTATTGACCATGAGACAGGCTGTGAACATACCAGGTCCACTTTAGAAAACTGTCAGAACTACCCCCAGACCAAATAAGTTTCCTGATTGATAGCATATCATTTGTGCTTCATCACAACTACTTCTGGACCAGTGGGAACTACTACAGACAGGTTCGCAGGACTGCGATGGGCGCGAGGTTTGCGCCAAGTTACGCAAACCTGTTTGTAGCCCACTGGGAGGAATCTCAAATCTTTAACAACAACCCCTTCCGTGAAAATATCCACCTTTGGCTCAGGTATAAAGATGATATATTCTGTATCTGGAAGGGAGACCACAATACATTAGAATTATTCCTTAAATACATAAATAACAACAAGCTGAATATGTCTTTCACCCACCAGGTTAGCAATACGAAAGTAGAATTTCTAGATCTAGGAATTTTATATAGAAGAGGGTCAGATTGCTACCAAGAATTTTTTCAAGCAGGTAGACTGCAACTCTTACATCCATACATCCAGTAGCCATCACCCTAACTGGTTAAAAAACATCCTCAAGGGCCAATACACCGGATTGAGACGTAACTGCACCCATCTGGCACAGTATGATAAGCAGGCCCTTACCCTCAAAGAAAGATTCTTAGAGAAAGAATATAGACCAGAGGACATAGAATCTGCCTATGTTCAAGTCAGGGACATGGAAAGGGATGATCTTCTGGAGAAAAAAACATCACCACTTAACCAGACATTTTAAAACAAACCCATCCTTCCTTTCATCACCAAATACAGCAAGGATGCAAAGAAAGTGGAACAAATTTTCAAGAAACATTGGAACATCCTATTGGGAGACAAGGATCTGAAAAACATCCTACCACCCAAACCACAATTTGTCTATAGAAAAGCAGACAATCTCAAAACCAAACTTGTCAGCAGCACGATTGCCCCAGAAAAGAAGGAAGGAGGAACTTGGCTCAATGGGACCAAAAAAGGTTTCTACTACTGTAACAGGTGCTTAGCTTGCAAAAACAGTAAATTTAAAAGCACGAAAATAATCACTTCCTATATCTCAAATAGTACTGGGGAAGAGTTGTGCATTAAAGAGAAACTGTCTTGCGATACAGCAGGAGTAGTATACCTCTTAGAGTGTCCCTGTGGAAAGCAATACGTAGGGAGGACGATTAGAAAACTGTCCAGAAGAATTGCAGAACATCAAAGGAATATTAAAAATGAACTCAAGACACATAGTGTCCCAGAGCATTTTTCAAAATTTCACCAGCATGACTACTCCCTCCTTAAATTTATAGGGATCCACAAAGTAGAAAAACTTTGGAGAGGAAGGGATTATATAAAAAGGATCTCACAGGAAGAAACTAAGTTTATTTACAACTTGAAGACACTGGCACCGAGTGGTCTAAATATTGATTTTGACCTAAATACATTTCTGTGACTCTCTCATCCATCCGATTTTTAACCACTTTAGATTTGCCCTGCATACCTTTCATAAACTAAGACTTCTGCAAGTTTTTGTTTCAAAGTGCTTTGCATATAAAACACCATGTGGGAGTGCCCCACCCTCTCAATGTGGGCGTGCCTCGCCCCTTCAATCAACATCTGACCAATCATTGAACCAATATGCTAATTGGAGGATTACAAAAAGGTCCTCTCCGTGACCTACTACACATTGTTGATTGATTGCTTTACCCTGAAGAAGCCCCCCTGCGGGGTGAAACGCGTAGGGTTAATAATAGTTTTGGTATCGATACCTTTATCAACATACTGTCACTCACCGGACTGTGAGTGCCATTTCTCCTGTGTTTAGGAACCGTGGCCGTCCGCCATCCTGAGGGTCTGCGCATGTGCAGCCCTTATGAAACCTTCAGTACCTGTTGCTTTTAATTAATTGGATGATCAGGCAACCCTCCCTATTTAAACCACCTGTGATCATTACCTAGTTGCCTGATCTTGGAGTCTCATTCCCCATGAGCCTCTGAAGGTGTTCCTGTGTTTCCTCGTGTATTCAGCTCCAGCTGATTCCTGTCTACTACGATTGTGGTTTCCAGACCACTTCAACTCTCCTGTGTTCATCGTGTATGCACTTAGCTGATTCCTATCTGCTACTGCTGTCGGATCTCAGACCGTCTCAACTCTCCTGTGTTCATCGTGTCTGCACTCAGCTGATTCCTATATGCTACTGCTGCCGGATTCCAGACCGCCTCAACTCTCCTGTGTTCAGCGTGTCTGCTCTCCGCTGCCTCCGTTACTACTGCCGGGTTCCAGACCGTCTCAACTCCTCTGTGTTCATCGTGTCAGCTCTCCACTGATTCCTATCTGCTACTGCTGCCGGATTCCAGACCGTCTCTACTCTCCTGTGTTCAGCGTGTCTCTCCTCCGCTGCCTTCGCTACTACTGCCGGATTCCAGACCGCCTCTACTCTCCTGTGTTCAGCGTGTCTCCCCTCCGCTGCCTTCGCTACTACTGTCGGATCTCACACCGTCTCAACTCTCCTGTGTTCATCGTGTCTGCACTCAGCTGATTCCTATCTGCTACTGCTGCCGGATTCCAGACCGCCTCAACTCTCCTGTGTTCAGCGTGTCTGCTCTCCGCTGCCTCCGTTACTACTGCCGGTTCCAGACCGTCTCAACTCTCCTGTGTTCATCGTGTCAGCTCTCCACTGATTCCTATCTGCTACTGCTGCCGGATTCCAGACCGTCTCTACTCTCCTGTGTTCAACGTGTCTCCCCTCCGCTGCCTTCGCTACTACTGCCGGATTCCAGACCGCCTCAACTCTCCTGTGTTCAGCGTGTCTGCTCTCCGCTGCCTCCGTTACTACTGCCGGGTTCCAGACCGTCTCAACTCTCCTGTGTTCATCGTGTCAGCTCTCCACTGATTCCTATCTGCTACTGCTGCCGGATACCAGACAGCCTCAACTCTCCCGTGTTCATCATGTTTCCAGTTTTACTTACTACTGCTTCCTGAGTATTGCTCCTTTGATGACCGGTTACCTTTCGTGCGCTGCACCAACCTGATTACCGCTTCCATCCTCCAGTGGTCTCTCCTCCTGCCGGCGTTCAGCCGTTCAGGTATCCCTGCACTTCTCCTTGACAGCCTGCTCTCCTGAACCGCGGTATGCATACTTTCCATTAGAGATGGTCACTGACCCCCGTGTTTTGGTTTTGGATTCGGTTTTGGATCTGGATTACCGTCGTGTTTTGGTTTTGGTTTTGGTTTTGCAAAACCGCCATTGCGTGTTTTGGTTTTGGTTTTGGTTTTGTTTGGTTTTGTTTTGCAATTTGTTATAAAAATTACATTTATTGGTGCTAAAATAACATAATTTAGGTATTATTTTGTAGCTACATTATTATTAACCTCAGTAACACTAATTTCCAGTCATTTTTTATTCAATTTTGAACACCTCCTATGTCACAATATGATTTTCATACACTTGAAAAGAAAAATTGTTTCAGTTCTTGCCAGTGATAACAAAAAGGCCATTGTCATGCCTGGGCATAAGACCAAAAATCCACCTCTTAAGTGTGGAATTATTTTTACACGAATCCTGGCAAGAGTTGTCTATCCATTTGTAGCATTTTTAAAGCCACACTCAGTAGAGGTAGGGACCTTAACCATCTGGGATCCTCATCCATGTTTCGTCATTTTTCAGCGAGTTATTGGAAAACTGTTGGGAAAATCAGAAACTTCGGTTAAAAAAAAAATAACAACAAGCATTCCAGCATAATCTACCTCCCTTCTCTCATCTACATCCCAGCACCTGCAGTCTTCCCCCCCAACAATTGGCAGTTAAACAATCCTCTGCAAGAGGAAGCAAGAATGAAACCTGTCACCCAGTCGCAAAGCGGATCACAGACGCCCTGGGTACTATGCTAGTGTTAGATCTGCGTCCAATGTCCACTATTAATACAGTTGGTTTAAGACATTTAATTGAGGTGTTATGTCCCTGTTAGCAAATGTCATCACTATACCATTTTACTAGAAAAGCTAATTCTCTCCTGTACCGGAAAGTTCCTAAAAATGTCATTATTGGGTGACAAAATGGTATTCTACCCACTGTACACTTAACCACAGATATGTGTACAAGCGTAACTGGGCAAACAAAAGATTATATGACTGTGAAAGCCCACTGGGTTGGTCATTCGCCTTCCCCAGCATGGACAGCAGCAGCATGTACCCAGGTACATCACATTTTTGAGAAGTAGGCTACTCTGTGTATCAGCAGCTTCACTAAGAGGCATACAGCTGACAAACTGTTCCAAAAACTAAGGGATGTCATTGAAAGATGGCTAATCCTGCTTGGAGTCTCCTGAGGATATGTCATTTCTGATTACGACCCCAATATTGGTCCAGCATTACAGCGGGGCTGAATTCCATCACATTTCCTGTTTTGCACACACTATCAACTTGGTGTTACAGAACTTTTGAAAAATGACATGCAGGAGATGCTGTTTGTGTCCATAAACATTTAGGGTCAATTATTGGTTTCTGCAACAGCATGTAGGAGAATACAGCAGCTGCAAGAAGACTAGCATTTGAGGGGAATATACTTTAGTCCAGCGAAGTAGTTACCTGTGAAGAAAGTGCAGACACGGTTAGCTTGAGTCAAGTGATTGCCTTAATAATAGATTTTGAAAAGGTGCTACATAAAATTATAGTGTGCAATAAAACAAAGTAAATGTGCTAACTATATTTTAATTGTAGATGAAATACTTAATTTTCTTTGCAAGGATCCCAGACTTATCAACATCTTGTTGGGACGTCTTCTCCTTCAGTTTCTCTGGCAACTGCTTGTAGTAAAAGAAATTGCTTTCCCAAGACACCCAGTGGTGATGCAGATGAGTCCGCTAAACATTTTGATATTTGCTGTGCTGTAAAAGAATTGCCCAAAAACCGTGACAGCTCTGCCCTAAAATCAACTAGTCATTCCCTTTGGAAGGCCATTATCAGCAATTACATCATACTACACAGACTTCTATGATATTGGGATATTGGGATGAATTAGTATTGTTGGAGGAAGATTATCACTAAACCCTGCCACCTCTCCAGTTTCGCAGTGAGCTATGGTACAATAAAATGTAACTGCAGATTTAGACCAAGACTGTCAGCCCTATTATTTCTATTTCAGCAATTACAATTAGCAATGGAGCAATGGAGCTCTTCTCTTTGGGTGTTACCTATATAACGCAGCACAATTTGCCTGCAAATTCTACAGACAAGCCTGCTTGTCTTCCTCTCCATCAATGACTCTTAGCAATTGAGCACTCATCTTTGGGTGTATATTACACCCAAACATTATTAGTGAAAATTATGAAAAATACAGTTTAATCCCTGATAGGCCCTCCACCATCCTTTGCATGTTAATAGTAGGATTGGTTGGAATTATGGTCAAGGTCACACATTTTTTTGACAAATCCTTCAAACCAGCCCAGATGTCAAACTGTTGTGGTCTGCCCCCTGCGTCATCCCTGCTTGTGTTTGGAAAGTGCATATTGGTGCCAGAACCTCACATGCCAGAACTGCTCCCACTGGTGCCACACTGCTGCAGGACTTACACAATCAACCGCATCCTCATCGTCGGATACCCAAATCTCCCCCACATCCTCTTCTAAAGACAAAGTGTCATCCTCACTTGGTGTATCACCGGCTACACTCGGGCTGTTCAGGCACACATCAGCAGAACTGCTGAAAGGGCCCTTCTTTATGGGTAGACTAACAGAATGGTCACGATTAGACATCCCACTGTTGCATGGATCCTCCACAGGGATTGTTGTCATTTGTGAATCAGAGCAAATATTCTCCTGTAATGCCTCACTGTTATCTTGCAGCTCGGCTTTGACGCGTAACAGTAGTTGTGCACCAATTGTAGGCTGGGTAACTTTTTGGGATCTGCCACTAATAGCCAAAGGTGAAGGCCTCATTCTCTCTTTGCCACTGCGTGTGTAGAATGGCATGCTTGCAATTTTTTTTTTATCGTCACTTAACTTTTGCTCAGTTACACTTCTTTTTTGCTTCAATACAGTAAATTTTTTTTTGGTTTTTGTTTTTTGCACTAATTTGAAAACACTCTGTTGTTTGACATCGCCTTGGCCAGATGACGTACTGGGAACACTAACATCAGGACTGGTGACAGAACCTGGTTGCTAATTTAGATCATATGTGGACTGCTTTGAATCCATTCTGAGCGCAAACCACTGGGGAGTGCTAAAAATTATTTAGTAGATTCTGCTGACAGTTATGACTTTTGACAGCCAGAAATATTAATGCACAATTAGGGAGGACACCCCAAAAGCACTGAGGAGTGCTAAAAATTATTTAGTAGATACTGCTGACAGAAATGACTTTTGACAGCCAGAAATATTAATGCACAATTAGGGAGGACACCCCAAAAGCACTGAGGAGTGCTAAAAATTATTTAGTAGATTCTGCTGACAGTTATGACTTTTGACAGCCAGAAATATTAATGCACAATTAGGGAGGACACCCCAAAAGCACTGAGGAGTGCTAAAAATTATTTAGTAGATACTGCTGACAGAAATGACTTTTGACAGCCAGAAATATTAATGCACAATTAGGGAGGACACCCCAAAAGCACTGAGGAGTACTAAAAATTATTTAGTAGATTCTGCTGACAGTTATGACTTTTGACAGCCAGAAATATTAATGCACAATTAGGGAGGACACCCCAAAAGCACTGAGGAGTGCTAAAAATTATTTAGTAGATACTGCTGACAGAAATGACTTTTGACAGCCAGAAATATTAATGCACAATTAGGGAGGACACCCCAAAAGCACTGAGGAGTGCTAAAAATTATTTAGTAGATTCTGCTGACAGTTATGACTTTTGACAGCCAGAAATATTAATGCACAATTAGGGAGGACACCCCAAAAGCACTGAGGAGTGCTAAAAATTATTTAGTAGATACTGCTGACAGATATGACTTTTGACAGCCAGAAATATTAATGCACAATTAGGGAGGACACCCCAAAAACACTGAGGAGTGCTAAAAATTATTTAGTAGATACTGCTGACAGATATGACTTTTGACAGCCAGAAATATTAATGCACAATTAGGGAGGACACCCCAAAAGCACTGAGGAGTGCTAAAAATTATTTAGTAGATTCTGCTGACAGTTATGACTTTTGACAGCCAGAAATATTAATGCACAATTAGGGAGGACACCCCAAAAGCACTGAGGAGTGCTAAAAATTATTTAGTAGATACTGCTGACAGATATGACTTTTGACAGCCAGAAATATTAATGCACAATTAGGGAGGACACCCCAAAAGCACTGAGGAGTGCTACAAATTATTTAGTAGATACTGCTGACAGATATGACTTTTGACAGCCAGAAATATTAATGCACAATTAGGGAGGACACCCCAAAAGCACTGAGGTGTGCTACAAATTATTTAGTAGATACTGCTGACAGTTATGACTTTTGACAGCCAGAAATATTAATGCACAATTATGGGGGACACCCCAAAAGCGCTGGGGAGTGCCAAATATGAAGAAAAAATAATAAACCTCTATCCTCCTCTCTGCACTAGCGATTTTGGTTAGAGCAATTGCAAGAACAATATTGTATTCTCTGTCCCTGCTCTAATTAGCCTATGACTACACCCTGCTCTCTCCCTCTGTCAAATGGCGATGGATTGCTGTGGAGGCGTGTATTTATAAAGTTGAAGTATCGCGAGAACCGAGTCCCGAGATCCGACGACGTCACAATGACGTTCGGCCTCGATTTGGATTCGGAATGGGCGGGAGAGTACCGAGCTGCTCAGCTCGGTACTCGGATACCCAAAGTTCGGGTGGGTTCGGTTCTCGGAGAACCGGACCCGCCCATCTCTACTTTCCATTGACTTTGCTATTGTGTTGCATATCCGTCTGGACTGTGTTGTGTTCATCTCCAGAGTCTTCCATCTACTGAAGCTATTGTTACTATTGACTTTGTTTCCTATTACCTGGATCTCTATAGTGACTTTGTATACTTCAAGCAGCGCTTGTCAGTTATTATTGTATTGTGGTTATTATCGTGGGATCAAGTTCCGTGTGCCCCCTGTGTATCCTCTGTATTCCATTCATTTCCTTGTGCCCCTCCTCACATATATATAGCAGTGGTACAACTTGCTGAACGCAGACCACTGACTCCTGTTTCCCATTGGCACCAGTTTCAAGTATCCTCTCACATAAGCAGTGGTACAACTTGCTGTACGCAGACCACTGACTTCCCTGTTACCTACTTGCACCTGGAACCCATTCCTTCACTATAGACAGTGGTACAACTTGCTATACGCAGACCACTGACTTTCACTACCTCCTCTCTACTCCTGGACATTCCTCCTCACTATAGCAGTGGTACAACTTGCTGTACGCAGACCACTTACTCTCCTCACGTTTATTTGTCCATCTGGTTCCCCGTGTTCATACATCTAAGTCATTACCAGTTGCTGCTAGTCATAGACTTTCCTTGAGCATTCTCTCACCATCTGCTGATTCTCCTGTTCCGTTGTCACCCTGCTACCAGAGGACCATAGTACCAGCTATATTACTCTGGTAAGAACATCATCTGGTGATATCCTGGGCAAAGACTCCTAGTGCCCGTGACACATACACTCTCCTATAGCGACGCTCGGATTAGTCACCCAGCGCGCATGCGCCACGAGTAGGCTTGTATCTATCCCACAATCCAGTGGGCCCGTCTATGGCAAAATCTTTAACCAGTGGAACCGGACGCCTGGAGGATGCATCCTCGGGAAGGGCAAGTGCACTACCCCCATCGCGGCCTGCATTCGTTACACCAAGGGAAATACCGGTTCACGGGTTACAGCTCCTATTATAATTCCGGCGTACGGATATTTGTATGAAGAGTAGCACCTACAGTGTCTAGTCTTCATTTCCAGCTCACGGTTTATACTATTTATTTGCGTATTCGATTCACGGAATTGTGATACAACAGATATACAGACTTTATTGCTATTTAATTTAGAAGTGGAACTCTTTGATCCCTTTTGGGTTCCAGCTGTTTAAGCCAGAAACGAGACTTTGTATACATTACATAGGTACCGTTTGTTTGTTGGATACATCTGCTGCCTTTGAGAAACAGGAGCAGAATTTGTATATTGATATCCGAATTTACTACAAAGTACCTTGTTTATCCAAAAAGCCGTTTCTGATGGGCAAAATACAGTTTTGATTCCTTTGTGCTTACACTTACGTTAGTGAGAAAGCCGGCTGGCTCGAACATCAGGATTTAAAGACTTTTGTCCATGACTCAAATAAGTACACATACGTTTGATTCTGGCTATATTATTAAATGCATCAAGCCTAGCTGGAACTGTTTCAATACCATTAGCCTTTTCGATTAAACACAAAGTACACCGGCTGGTTTACTTGTTTAACCCTTTTTTTGTCCCACTGTTATTTGTTTTCTCATTCCACTCCACATCTCCTATCCCCTTTTCCTCTCCTCCCCCCTCCAGCGCCGGGGATTTTTGGCAATTTCTACTCCAGGGGTTGGGACCATTCCCCCTTTTCTCTATCCCCTTGGCTGCATCCATTCTCCTTTGGGAAGCGCAGAATATCCATATCTGTCTATCAGGTATTCTATCCTGGCCAGCCGAGGATGTGCCACCGCTGTGGTGACTTCCGCCACCTCAGCATGAACTGTCGAGTGACTAAGTGTGGGAATTGTGGGCATGAGACGAGGCAATGTAAGATCATCAGATGTAATCTCTGTGGTGTAATAGGACACCCCTTTAGCCGTTGCCCCAGGCTTTCCACAATGAGGGTGAAATTCCGGACGGTGAACTGGCTCAGGTTGCAGAATTAGTAAAGGCAGAGACAAAAACTTCTATTGTTCAACTGGCACCTGATTCTGCTCCGATGAAACCTGTTCCTGCACCAAGGAGGGTACGGTCTGTGACTGTGGTGGAGAAAGCAGTAGAGGAGCCATTTATAGTCCCAAAGAAGAAGGGTAAGAAAGGGAGTGGAGGGAGCTTAGAAAAAGGGGAATTGATTGTGGAAAATAAATTCCCTGTTCTTTAAAGCGATGAGGAAGCAGTAGGGGATGTGGTGAGGCAGGTGGATGGGAGTTTGGTACTTAAACCTAAGGTAATTAAAAGAAAAAGCAAGCTTAAGTCAGCAACCCAATGTGATCCAAATATCATATACAAAAAACCAAAGGACAAAAGTAAAAATACAAAATTGGATTCTCTGGTAGGTACAGATTTCTTGAAGCCATCTGCAAGTTTTAAGGTTAATACACTAAGTGTGGAAGAGTTTGCTCCTCAGTCTTTCCCCCCCCTACCCCTTTTCAGGTACTCCCATCTACTTTGGTGGCCCCAGTTACTACCTCTCCCCCTGAGAAAATTGAATTCCCAGCCCTAACTCCTTCCCCGGTAGCAAACCCCCCTTCTGTCCCTATAGATCCAGGTCCTTTGGATCCTTTAATCCCTATCCCCTTAGGTAATTTAGGTGTAAACAAGGCGATATCTCCTCTGGATGTGGCGAAGGCATCTAAGTCTGAGTCGGTAATATGTAAAATAACAAGTGATAAGATGTCTTATGTTTTTGAGTCTTCTGGAGAGGAGGGTGTAGAAATTTCCCTCTCTGACAGTGAGAATGTCCCTTCGGGCTTAAGTGTAAAGAGATGGGGTTCATCAGAAGAGGACTCCACCAAACAGGCAAAGAAGAAGTAATCTGGGTCCTACTTATATTATTCAGAAGGATGGCTTCCCAGCCCATAAGGTTTGCCACCATTAATGTGGCATCCATTCTGTCCGAACAAGCTCGTTACATGGCCTTTGATTTTTTTCAGCACGGTTGCGGCTGATTTTTAATTTTTGCAAGAGACCAGAATAGGTCGGCTTGCTGACCTATATAAAGCTAAGAGAGAGTGGAGGCATTGGCCTTCATACTGGTCTCTTGCGGCAGAGCCGTATGGTGGGGTAGCGGTCCTTTTTACCGACATGACAACTGACCAACGAGTTATAGAGCTCTAAGTAGGTAGATGTATGATTTTGGATGTCAACCTGAGAGGACTCGACCTGAGATTGATCGACATCTACAGTCCTCAAACCAAATGGGAAAGGAAGTGTCTTTTCAGGGAGATAAAGCTATATCTTTTTTCAACCCGGAAGATAGTCTTTGGTGGTGACTTTAAAACTATTATTAGGACCAAAGATAGGGAAGGTTCAAGGGCTTCTCTGGGCTATGATTCCATTTTTCTAGTTAGTATGACGAAGCAGGCTGGTCTGGTGGATGTGCATGTTCGCCATTTCCCAGACCTCACGGATTTAACTTATTATAGAGGTAGCTGGAGGTCTAGGATAGATAGGTTTTTTCATTAAAAAGAGCTTGAAAACTCTGGCTCCAGAGCTAATGCTGGTAAAGTTCTCTGATCATGTTTACCTTAGTGTATCCTTGAATGCGTCGGGGACTCTTCAGAAAGGTAGGGGCCTTTGGCGCCTGAACTCTAAGCTCCTAGAGGAAGAGGTGATAAGACAGTCCTTTAGGGACTCCTTTGAATCCCAAGAGACGCTTTTGGAGGCAAGTTGGAGTAGGTCAGAGTGGTGGGAGATATTTAAAAAAAGGACCTGGGGTTTCTTCCGTGACCTGGTAGCTAGAAACAACTTGCTAAGAGAAAATATCTGTACAAGAACTTATTTGATACCTTCTGGACTGTTCCGCTGATGCTGCTATTTCTACACTCTGCGGGGATCAGACCCTTACCTTGCATATATGTTGTAGCGCTAATCTCTACTAATTACCGGACCCCTGTGGTATCCTGAACATCGTTACTCACCATCTCTGTGTACAGAACTTTGCTGGTCTCTATCCTTGTCATGTCTTGTCACAGCTAATCACCATCCATGCTGCATACTGACTACTTCCAAATACAAAACCATCACCACGCCCTTCCGTGACTAACTTACATATTCTGACGTGCATAGAACCCTGCAAGTAGTCAGCCGTGGACTCCTTCTGTGCTCATTGGATGCAATACATATTCTATGTGTTTTATTGATACTTGCATTTATGTCCCATATATATTTATATATATATTTCTTGTGATTTGCAGTACTGCCGTGTTTAATGTTTAACCATTGTAATGTTATATATGACAATCTGCTTATCTCTAACATCTCATTACTATTTGCTGCATTGTTTATTATGTGTTGATATGTACTAATGCTCATATTCATTGAAGTACATATTAAGCAGACCCATTGCCTTGTGTTCTTATTCTCTAAGCATCATATGATCCTGACTCAGATAAGTCACGTGCCCAGGCCTTCGTGGGAACCGCCCACTAGGCCTGATATTATTCCATATATAAAATTATGGTGATGTCTGCGCTGACTTGTATTCAGCTGCCACTATAAACTTGCATACAGCCTATCTATGTATGTATGTTAAATCTGATGTATATGTACAGTAAATAGCTACGGCGCTTATACATTAAACATTGATTACTACAACCTATGGTAATATGATCTTTTCCATTTATTTGTATATATGGACATCGGTGGAAATTTGATATTTGGATCTATATCAACGGCTTATGGATTTAAAAACTTTGGACATATGAGCATTGGAAACCTTTTTTCTGGACTACATATCATCAGCTTGTGCATATGGGACATTCTGTACTGATATTATTCCAGTCCATAACAAAAAGGTCCTCCCGTTTGAAATGGTGTGTGGCATTCTCCACGAGGTGTAGAAGTTAAGGGATATGGCGAGGTGCCGGATGACCAATGCAAATCCTACAAAAGCTTGCTTTTCTCAGCAGTCTTTGCCAGATCATCTGTTGCCATTACCTGTGTTGCTGTTTTGTGTTCTCTCCTGATTGATCTCATGAACTCTGCTCGTCCCTCAGTTTTGCACCTCTGCCTGTGACCCCTGACACGGCTTGTCTGTGTCTCTGTACCTGCTTTCAGCTCTCCAGTGTTTCTGCATTATCCTGCTGCAGAATATTACCAACAATACCTGATTTCAGCTCTCCAGTGTTACAGAGGACTAAGCTGTTACAGATTGTTGCCAGCAGTCTCCACTACCTTGTGGTAAAGTCATGCAGATTATTGCATCCTGTGTCTATTACCTTCATTGCCTTGCTCTGCAGACCATCGCGCCTTGTGTGTTATCGCCACTACTAAAGTAAAGTCCTGCAGACCATCACATCTGAGTTCTTTTGCTATTTCCACCATACCCTACCATACTGCATCCTGAAACTTGTGTAACTGGTGTTTAATAAAAACCACTTTGTTAACTATGCTCTCTCTGTGGTTTCATATTGGGAATCCTGACAGGTTGGATATGTTGTTATGATTTGATTTCTGTTGTTTATTTGGTGTAGGCACCCTTTCTGTTTTATGTTATGATTTTTATTAATTATTTATTATGGACTTAAGCTGGACTTTTATGGGGCAATTTTTCTTAATATATATTTATGTTTTTATTTTTTGGGTGCTGCACTTGGTTTAGATTGTCTATATAAGTTTTCAACATTTAAATAAAAAATATTTCCAGCCATCGCATAGTACATGGGCATCCTCTGTTGTATTGGTTCCCAAGAAGGATAAGAAAAGCTCGGCCTGTTCGAGTTTACGTCTATACCATTTGGGATGAAGAATGTGCCAGTCACCTTCCAGCCTGTGGTTGATTACCTGCTGGAAGTGTGTAAAGTCTTCCCTCAGGCTTACTTGGATGAAATTGCCATTTTCAGTAAATCCTGGGAGGACCATCTGAAACATGTAGGGCAAGAGTTGGAGAAAATTCAGTTGGCAGGTGTCACCATCAGAGCAGACAAGTGTCAAATGTAGATGCCAAAGTTGCAGTACCTGGGTCATCATGTGGAGGGAGGTAGGGTTAAGCCAGAACCAGCTAAGGTGGAGGAAATTCGAGACTGGCCCTGTCCCACAACCCAATGACAAGTATTGGCCTTCTTAGGGACCACAGGGTACTATAGATGTTTCGGTCCCAGACTATAGTACTGTAGCGAAGCCCCCGACCGATCTCACTAAGAACAAACTCTCCAAGGTAGTTGACTGGACACCCACTTGTGAGCTAGCATTTCAGTTAAAGGAAGCCCTGGTTCATTCTCCAGTACTGTTGGCACCCAATTATGACAAGGACTTTATTGTGCAGACTGATGTGCACTACTTAGCCAGGTGGGCAGGAGCAACCTGTGGCCTATTTGAGCAAAAAATTGCTGCACCGGGAGGTGGGGTGTGCTACAATTGAGAAGGAATGTTTGTCCATTGTTTGGGCAGTGAAAAAACTTCAGCCTTATTTGTATAGACAACCTTTTACTGGGGTGACTGATCTTAATCCTTTAAAGTGCTGCAATGCACCTCAGGGGAAAATGGCAGACTTTTGAGATGAAGCCTTGCCCTTCAAATCTATTACCTGTTTTGACGACTATACCCCCCATCTTTTGCACCTGTAACAGGTGCAAAAGATATGCCTACTAACAGGCATATATGCTTGTTTCTGTAGGTTATCATGTACCATTGTTATGTAATCACGCCTTTACTGTATTCAGCCTGTGTTTACATGACCCTTCCCTTCCTCGCCCTGCATCTCCGGGCACAGACAGGCATAAGTGTCAGAATCACGCAAGTCTGCATATGATTGCATCTACTTTTTGTGATTGCATATAAAAATACACTAACTGACATATGTCTCATTAAGCATCAGCCTTCTGGTGTATTTTTCCATTGAAAGGGATGGTAATAAGAGTAGAGTGAACCTATTGATCACTGTTATAATTTCTCTGTCCTGCTGCATTTAGTAGTTGTCTTTCATAAACTTGGAAGGGTTGTCTGTGGTCTGTTACAGTTGAAAGATGCTAGTCAGACTTGCCATCACTGTCACAGTGCAGAACACACTCCAATTTAGCAATTCAGTCCAGGACAACATAAGCACAGCTGCAGCAGAGTTGTACAGTAGTCTAATAGATACAATTTGATCTAGATTTGGTGTACCAAAAGAATTACTATCCTGGTTAATTTAGTTCTGTAAACTGGCTAGTGGCTAATACACATTTTGATCACTGTGAAAATTGCTCTGTCCTTGCCCTGAATTACCACTGTTTTGTAATTATAAGTGTGCAATATTGGGCAGTTATTGTTCACTGTTTCAGAACTCGCAGTGCAAGAGGCAGATATAGTTTACTTAAATTTGGGTGAACATTATAATACAGATGTTGAAAGGAAGGATGTGTTAATCATGGATCAATTGGCTTACATATGTCATCCCAGTTGTTATTTAAGGCTATCATCTTTCTCTGTTCCTGCATATATTGCTTCTGCATCCCCTCAATATAGTTCTGCTTGGTATGATGGTGAATATTTTATTGATGCTGCTGCATTGTCTGCCAGTGCCACCAATGGTGATGACTATGGTCAAGAGATCCAAAATAGGTTGAACTTGATGGACTGGTGTCTTTTTTTTTTTAACCTCATCAACTATGTTACTATGTTACTATGGTGAATCAGCTAACCTTATAATTGGTCACTCTGGTGGTGATGATAGGCTCAGTTGAGTAATGTAATAGTGAAGATAATGATGATGGCATCTTGTTTGCGGAAGATGCCATGAAATCACCAAATAAAATGTTGTAGCTTTCAGTAACTTTTTTAAAAACAAAATACAAAACAAATGAAAAAGTAAGAACATGTTTTAAACAAGTAATACCAAACTAATAAAAAATTAATCTACTCACAAGCATATGCTAAGAAGTGGGTCATCTCATGTGGATAGCTTGAACAGGTTGGATTCACATGTACCATTGGAATTGTCTGCCTTAATTTGTTTTTGTTTTTTTGCACTATAATTGGTACAATATATGCTTTCAGAATTTAGCAGCAGTACTCTGTTGTTAGGCTGATTTATATACCTAATTATAATATAAACATTTTTATTACTTTATTTTCTATATACAGTAGCTATAAAAAGTATTTGCTGATATGGAATATTTCACATTTAATTTATTAAATTCTGAAATAAAAAATTGGATCTATTCAGAAATTTTTGTCACTGAACAACAGCAGAATGCCTGGTAATGTCAAAGCAAAAACGGTAACACTTTTTTTAAATTTAGTACACATTTGGGGTGCTGATGGCGATAATGGATCCTTTCAATTTGCAATTTTTTCTTCAGTCGTTATAATCAAGTCTGACAGACATTCTCCTGATTCCTACAGCAGACAGTGATTTTGATGTTTTGTTGTTTCCATTTTGAGGGTCTAGCTAAAATGATCAGACACCCTTATTGAAAATGTACTGCAGCTAATGGCATAGTAGAGGAAATAGAGAGGAGCGAATGCTGCAGGATGTTAGAACTAGTTAAAACAGTGAGGAAATAGTAATAGACCAATTTGAAGGAAGTAAGACATTTTATAACATCCAAGACAAAATTACAACAATGATGTTTATCACCACACAATCCTTTATGTGAAAAAATCTTGTGATGTCATCTGCCAAATTGCAATCTTAATACCAAGGGACATACTAATATCATTAGGCCTGCTGTGAACTTCTGTCAGTTCACCAGTTACAACAGGATCAGTTGGAAAGGTAAGAAAGAAGGACAGCAAAAATTAAAAGTGAAGAGGTCCCCTACACCTAGTGTGACACCAGGTAGGTAAGGAGCTCACACTCTTCACCTTCAGCAGTAGAGTAGTTGACTCTCTACTCAGATACATATAGCAATCCAGTGAAGCAGACATTGTAGGGCAAGAATCTATTGCAACTCAATAGCATGTCCACATACGCTCTGCACAAACATGCTTCTTGATCTTCATCGTCACAGTTGATTTGCAGATAATGCAATTGGCATTCTCAGAGTCACTCAATCCCACTATATGAGAGTTTTAAGTTCCACACCTATGCCATGCTCAGGAAAAGGAACAGCAAGGCTAGCCTGAGTACTACACTCATCATCATCACCATTTATTTATATAGTGCCACTGATTCCGCAGCGCTGTACAGAAAACTCATTCACATCAGTCCCTTCCCCATTGGAGCTTACAGTCTAAATTCTCTAACATACAGAGAGAGAGAGAGACAGACTAGGGTCAATTTTAATAGCAGCCAATTAACCCACTAGTATGTTTTACACTCACCCATCTGTGCTGAGGAGTCTTGGACAAGAGGGCAGAGGGGCTTCATCCACCTCTGCAACACTAGTGACAGTGCTAGGGCCATCAGGAATGGAGTTCTAATGCCTTTGGCTTCTTCACCATCAAATTGACCACATGGCATAGGAACAATATCACTAGTGACAGCTTTATGCTGGGGAGACAAAGCCTCACATTGTTAAATGGCCAACTATTCCACAACCATGCCACCTCTTTATTTCTTAATAAAAGGGACCAATATGTCAAATGGTATGATTGCATTGGGAACAATTGGCAGTGGCACAATAAGTTTGTTTTTAAGCGAAAAGTATGGTTTGCCAGTTCCTCTTCTGGCAGAACTGTTGCTTCTTTCATAACAGTGATACTTCAAGATGCAGTATCAGCTGCAAGATACGAAATTAAAACATTCCCCAAACTGCACTTTGCTACAACCTTTTGCCCTATATAAGGCTCTTAAAACAATTAGTGCAGCAATTGGCAACCTGGAGGCTGCAGTGCCGTGCCGCTTCAACCACAATTTAAAGCATTTGGTACTGCTGTAGAATCTCTTCCCTCTTCACATCTACTGATCACATTCTTACTGATGCCAAACTTCATTCTCAATCCCATCCCCCTGCTAGGACTAAGTGTTGTAAAATTTATGTTTTTTTTAAACTTTTTAATGTATTTTTGTTTGTTTGGGGTTCCCTCTGACTACATACCTTTCTCTTCACCCCTCTCTTTTGCTCTTTTTCTGACTTTCTCTATTTTATCTCTATTTGGCATTCTCCATCTCTTTTTTTTTTCTCTTTTTCTTAGCTTTTTCTATATCTTTTTCTCTCCTTTTTACTCACTCTTTTTATTGCTTCTATTTTCTCTTTTTCTAACTCTTTTCTCATACTACTTTTCTCTCCTTTTTCATTCTTCTTTGCACAATTTTTGATTTATGTCAAGTTTTCACACTTGACCTACATTTTTTTCTCATCTATTTTCATGCATCTTCCTTTTTCCCTTTTCTCTCTCTATGTTTAACACTTATGTTCTCTCTTTTTCACACTTTTTCACTCCTTTTCCCTTTCCTTGGGGCATATTTACTAAACTGAGGGTTTGAAAAAGTAGAGATGTTGCCTTTAGTAACCAATGAGATTGTAGCTGTCATCTTGTAGAATGTACTAAACCGCGGCCCGCGGGCTGCATGCGGCCCAGCACGCCTGTAAATGTGGCCCAGAAGGAGTTTTGGTTGTGGCAAGGGGGCAGCACTGTTAATGGAAAAAAAAAATCCTGCAAAAAAAAGAAAAGAAAATACTTACCTTGCGGTCACGCGGTCACATCAGCTGGTACTCCGGCTCCCTCCCTTGTCTCTCCCCCTCCGTGCGGTGCTCGCAGTGAATGTCGGGCGTGATGTCATCACGCCCAACATCCATTGGGGAGCGCAGCACAGAGGAGTCACCCACGCGAGAAGAACAATCAGCAGCACAGAATTGGAGAAAAGAGAAGAGGACAGGAGAACAAGCCGATTAAAAGGTAAGTTAAGGGGGGATTTTTTTTTTATTATTTCAAGGGACGCTGACCAGTGGATAAAAGTCACCTGGTCCTGGAGCATCATGGACCTTATCTCCCTGCAACATACTTCTACTTGTAATACTAATGGGGCATTATATATTATTCTCTTTGGCCCATTATAAGTTGTTATCCCTTAACTAACATAGTGGTGTAATTAGCAAAACAGGTCACAATTTGGGGTCACAGTGATGTACATGTCAGGTACCGCAGGCCTGGTCAGGGCACCCTGATATACAATGCCTGGCTTAAATGCACTTTATTGATATTGCATTGAAACAATACAAAAGGTGATTATAGTATAATAACTAGAGAGGATTTTTTGAACAGGGCGATTGATAGGTAAGTATAGGGGGATTTGAAAAAAAAGTGATATATATATATATATATATATATATATATATATATATAAACAAGTTAACCCGTGCATGATACTCATGCATTCTAGTCAAATCAAGCTACTTAAGGTGTTAAAAAGGTTCTTGTCATGCATTTGGGCCATAGCCCAGGCCTCAACCACCAACCACTCCCCACTGTCACCCCCGGCAACCACCAACCACTCCCAACTGTCATTTCTCCTTCAAGAAATATATATATATATTTTGTAAATCTTTATAAACACTTTTAACAATTAACAAATTAAATTAACAAATTAAAAACGTCTTAGTATACCAAATTTCAGCCCATTCTGAATTTTTTTTCCCACACACACTAAGAATTTAGTAGGTCAGTGTATAACTCCGCCCAGCAGGTGGCGCTGCAGCTTGGTTTTATTTTTTCCACACACACACAGACAGACTAACACACGCCACTAGACATTTATATTATAGATATCTCACTTTTTTTCTCATATATATGTGTTAACTATGTTTTCTATGGTTTTTTGGATGATCAGCTATCGTTATTGTTAGTGTATCTTATGTGCGGCCCAAACCAACTCGTCGTCTTCCAATGTGGCCCAGGGAAGCTAAAAGGTTGGAAACCCCTGTACTAAATAAATGAGAACTACAATCCGATTGGTTGCTATAGACAACATCTCCACTTTTTCAAACCTGCAGTTTAGTAAATCTAGCCCCTTGTCTCTTTCTTTATCTATTTCTCTCTATTTCTAAATAAACAGGTCTGCAAAATTTAAGGTATTGAAAGATTTTTAATAATACTTTTATATTCTTAATTATACTCCTGTGTATATCAAGAAAGGGTATATAAAAAAATTACCACATCACATTTACCTATAAGGGGGCTACATACATTTTTAAGAAAATACAATAAGTTTAATTGTTCTTGACATATTTATTGTGAAATACGAATAAGTGTAGACCCTATTACTGTGTTTTTGTCTTAATTACATTATAAAATAACAATAAAAGCAAACAATAAAAGAAACAAAACCATAATTATTGAAAAAATCGTTAATATCTTGTTTTTTGTCTTCAAACTTCGTTTTGTCGCTTTTCGCTTATAAGTTTCTTCTGTGTCATCTCTGTGTCTCATCCAGCAGTAGTCAGCGATTATGCTGACGTCCCTAACGACCCTGGTATCTTCTTTTTACATCTTTAATGTCTTGGTGGAACCGTTCACCCTGTTCTTCACTGTAGTCTCTGAGATTATTCGGGAAATGCTCAATATGGGAATTCAAAAAATGTACCTTTAAACTCATATTGCAACCAAGGTTTCTGTAACTATTAAGCATTTCCCTGACAATTTCTTTGTAGTTTGGATCCTTTACATTGCCTAAAAATTTTGAAATCACTTGTTTGAACAAAGTCCACACGGAAAGTTACACAATATTCATTACACGCCCGAAATGTTCTTCTTTTATTAACTTTCTAATGTCAGGGCCTGTAGAAATGCCTTCCTTCAGTTTAACATCAGATATGTTAGGGAATTGGTGCCAAGATATTTGAAAGTTTCTCCATCTTTAGGCATTGCTTTTACAAATTGTTTCATCAAGCCTAATTTTATAATTTTATATATAGATGTGGAAGTAAAACTTTATTTGGATCTATTAAATTGTATTTGATGACATTATTTTTTCTCAATTCTAAACTTTTTCGAACTGGCCAATTGTTTTTTTGCCAATGTAAATTTGTATCTCTTATCCCATTCACAGAGAAAACATGGGAATTTGGTGTAACCTTGTTGCTGGCCATGCATAAAATTTTAAGATCTCCACATATTAACCAGTTGTGTGTTGCATATTCAATCAGTTCCAAAACAGTTTTCAAATATTTATATGTTTCTTTAAGACTGAATGTGCTAATCGTATTGACGTGTATGTGTTGCATTGTGCAATAAAACTACTTTTAAACTTATCTTTGAAGAATCTATGAATGTATATGTACTGTGTGTGTAGTGTGTACTGTGTGTGTGTTTATGTGGTGGTAGGCAGGGGTTAAAATGAGCCAGCACAGGGCAAAACTGTTTTGCATCTGTTGTATTTGGTTCCACCTTTGCCAACTCACCTTGTAGTTGTAGTTGTTGTGTGTGTGCAATGTTCCTTGTTGACAGTATGGGGTTTAAGCCCTTTGTAAATTTCAGCTGGCACTGTGCAGGGGAAAGTTTTATGACAAGAACTGAATTGCAACGTTCTATACCACCGACTGAATTCATTTAATACAATGTTTTATAATAAATGTAGGCAGAATACATTTATTATTTTAAAGAATATGGAAAAAATGACTTATTCATAAATACATGTTTTGCAGAAAAACGTGATGTGAAATGCAAAATCAAGAGTTATTTTCATGTTCAGAAGTCAAAAATCTATAAATATCATATTAGTTCATTAAAAAAAGCTTTTTCATCGCAGACCTGTGATATTTTAAAATGCAACATTCATGATGAATGCAGCTAATAATAATGAGAAGTATAAATTAAAGTTAATACTCCTGAGGTTTCCTAAGTCTCACGCACTGGAAACTGAAAAACAATAACAGTTCAATAAATGGCTCACCGTGTTTGTCCCCCACCTTCACAACACCTTTACAGCTTACCAACTTATCTAAAATAAAAACAGTCATGTAAAAGGTTGGCAAAAAAGGAGGACATATTTTATTAATTAAAGTAACTTTTTAAATCACCCTTGGTGGCGGAGAAAGGGCACTGCGTGACAGCTACCAAGCTGTTACAACCAGATAAATGTGGGAACTGGCGAAACCGCCATACATCCACTAACAGTGGGATCTAATCCCAAAACTATCATGCGCTAAATTGGCGTCAGAGTGACTGAACCCCTTCTAAACTCATGCTGCCCTCCCTCACCGAGCCGGACAGGGGACCCTCCTCACCGAAGGACCAAGGAGTTACTGGTGCCTCTAAGTGGATAGTGACCTGCAGCCAAACAAACACTAGCGCCTAACTAATCAGCTGCTGAACGCAGTGCCTTCCTACCGCGAAAATTGTTAAAACATAAATAACTACCACCGTAAATAAGGAGTGGGTGGGTGGGATCTCGTGACGAAGAGTGAAGAAACTAGAAAGTGCAGCCACCTATATGAAACCAGGACCCTCCCACAGGAGCTATCATTGGTTGGGTCAGCACTGATGTTAAGCCCTAAAGGTAAGTGTACGTTCTGCTACAAGCACTGTCGCCCTTTAAGTGCGTTCCACCTAAGTGGCCTCACTTGTCATTAAGTACTTAAGATACTAGATATAAGATTTCTGTATGAACTGATAATGGATGTAATTATATGCCCTGTTGCTTGCTATTGCTTTGCAACAAGTGAATGAATAACTATTTTAAAGATCTTCAATCTTTTCATGTCAAAGTTCACATTATTAACACATGGCTAACATAACACTTTCTATCTTGCAGATGTATTGTATGTTGCATTTGAATAAGAAAGGAAAAATCCAGTAGATCATTAGCAATCATTCATCAAGGCGATCAGAAATATGGACAGATACCTAAAGAACATTCTTGTTGTGTCGTTTGGATTTTTGCTATTATATACAGCCTTTGGAGGACTTCAAAGTTTGCAGGTAAGTAATGACATGCTAATCTTGATTATAAAATGCTGAATATGCACATGCTGCTGTTATTTAAATTGGGAGAAAAGTTTGATTAAATACAAAAAACATTTCATTTTTTGTTTCACTTCCACTTGATTTTATTTTAGTCATTGTCATATTGGGCCTGATTCATTAAGGATCTTAACTTAAGAAACTTCTTACTTCAGTCTCCTGGACAAAACCATGTTACAATGCAAGGGGTGCAAATTAGTATTCTGTTTTGCACATAAGTAAAATACTGACTGTTTTTTCATGTAGCACACAAATTCTTGATAGCTTATATGTACACTGAAAATTAAAGTTGATATTTGTGTGCTACATGAAAAAACTGTCAGTATTTAACTTATGTGCAAAACAGAATACTAATTTGCACCCCTTGCATTGTAGCATGCTTTTGTCCAGGAGACTGAAATAAGAAGTTTTTTAAGTTAAGATCCTTAATGAATCAGGCCCAATATGTTTGTTTTATTTGTGTGCTCTGATTTCAACATTGAATCCTGTAGACTTTGTAACTGCTGTGTGAGATTCACTATTCAAAAATATATGACATAATAAAATCACCTGTCATGTTTGTGAAAAAGAATGTTTTGACTTACAACATTTACATATGTAACACATACCGATATGTTATGCTCTCTGCTAGCACAACACACTATGCAAAACAGAGATTTTCATGACCATGACAGCATTACCATTATACTTTTGCATACATAGGGGCCTATTTATGATAAAGCAGCATTGAGACTTGCTGTCACTGCAGTTTAACATTTCTCTATTGTAGTTGAGTGATACTTCTTGGCAGTGGTAAGAGCATGCATGCCAACTTTCAAAACTTCCCTCCCGAGATCTCCTGGGTCAGAAGTCATGTAACAGGGGGGTAGGAGTGAGCGTGGTGACGTTGCGTCGCCGACATTCACGGCATTGAATAGCAGGGGGGGCTTAATGACACAATTAAGCTCCACCCCGCCATTCAATGCCGTGGATTTCGACTCCCCAAAATTCTTGAGCCTCCCGGGAATTACGGGAGAGTAGGAAAGTATGGTAAAAGTAATCTTACCGTCTCACCAGCCAACCCAGGGTGTCTCTGAGAATGTGACCTGATATTGCAGATTCACGCATGTGCAGTGGAACTGGAAGTCTGGCCTTGGGCTTCCATTTCCACATTCACATATAGGGGTCCTGTATTTTGGATCATTAGACACAAATATGAATAATTTTAAAGGAATTCAAAGCAAAAATTATACAGAAATTATATGGTGGATTAGAGCTGGGGAAGCTGTTGCTATTAATTTATATTTAGAATGTTTATGTCTCTTGTTCATACATATCAGTTTTATTTTCAGCCAAATCTGTGCTAAGCTGTACACAAAAATCACCAGGTTTCACTGTTTCCCTCTTAGAAAACATGTTATTTTCTGTAAAGATCCTATGCTATCACCATTTTGAGATGGCAGTAGAGAAAGCAGGACAGTCAAATTCCTTGTTAAATAGGCTGGGGGCTACCACCTGCAAAAGTTGTCAGTTACCCAGTGATGGATATGGACAAGATCTAACTCAGGTGAAAACACTCATTTTCCCTGGAGAAATGGCTGTTCTCCCTTTCATAAATAGGCCCCATAATTCTCACTGATTCAAATGTCTACATGGTCTCTATCTCTGCTTTCCTTATAGCTACAATCTTGATGCAAAAACAGACCTAGGGGTAAATGTATCAACCAGCGGATTCTGCAAGTCACCGATTTTCAGCAACTTTGCAGAGGAAATTTAAAACGGCAATAGCTTTCAAGGCAAAACTTGCCTTGAAAGTCATTGCCATTTTAAATTTCTACTGCAAAGTCGCCAGAAATTGGCCACTTGCAGAATTCACTGGTTGATACATTAACGCCCTAGACTAATTTGTCCGATAGAGCATTATTTATTAAACAGGTGCTTTGACTAGAGATATGGCTTTTCATTAGTTATCAAGTAGTTATCCCCCATCAGAAAAATTATAAAATGATGCACCGGCTTTCTCTTCTCATAAATGATGGAGATAGGTGGATTTTTATTACTGCAATATGTGGGCAATAGAAAATAAATCTCTATAGACACTTTTTAATAAATAGGCCCATACATGTTTGCAGAGTATGCTGTCTATAATGTATAATCCCATGCAAAGAAAAACAGAAACAGAAAGCATTCCCATATTTAAATGTTTATAATATGGAAATAATAAACAATAATAATATACAAATTGCAAAAATATAAACAATATGATTTCACTGTCCTGGAAATGGGTGAGGGCTTGGCCAAAACAGGTTACTGCCGACTATTGATATTTGAACTCTTTAAATACAAAAAAAAAGTATTTATCTATTAGTTTTGATAAAGTGTTGCTTAGTTATAGCTAAAACTGTTGCTTCTTTTTTGTCAAAAACTGTGCAATGTACACAAATATGTGCACATAGACCTATGTATTTTTGAAAAAAGATAATTAAAATAATTAACCTTTGAAATGGAGATGGCCCCTATGGATGCTTACCTTCAGGAGTCATATGAAGCATAAATAAGGGTCAAAAAATCAGCATATTGCTTGACCCAAAGTGCGTAATGGGCCAAAGTGTTGGCCTAATGTGATTGCTCAGCGGGAGAGTACACCTGTAAATGTATACTTTTGCTTTTTGCAAATTACCCCCTCTGTGATGTCAAGTTAGCATCAAAACATTCATAAACAGTTGGTATTATGAATTCTGGTAAAATTATTTAAAATGATAAGAAGAGATCCCTGTCATACTTGACCATGGACATACTGTATGTGTGCATAATCTAAACAACCATTTGTCACATTTTTATTGGGTTTGGTGGTCTTTTTTGGGCCTATTTACTTAATCCTAGACAGTTAGGTCTATAATGGACTAATTGTCCGCAGTGTATAAGGGCAACTTTAAATGAGCTGGTGAGCGAATGCTCACTGTGCACAATACCTTGCTTTTAACACCCACTAAAATCAGCAGTAGACTGTTTGCTCATCCAGTCTACAGCAGATAAACTGACTTACTAAACAAAACAAAAATTACATTTGTTAATCCATAATTCAAATATTAAAATAACTAAAATGTACTGAGACCTGTAGTGAATTATATTTCTCCAATAATTGCATAACTTACAATATACATATGACACTTGAAATAAGGCAACACAGATATTCATTCATTGTACTCATTTTTCAATATCTAAATGATGTATAATTAAGGAATATAAATAAAGAATGCATTTACATTAAGGAACATGTGCATGCTGGCAGTATAAGAGCATTGGGCATATGGAAATTGAGGTTTGACTCTTAATACAAATACTTTCATTTAGTGAAAAGTTAATTGAGCTACAAAATGTGCACTAAAGTCTGTTCCATGTTTTGTTCTAAACATATAGAATTTCTTCATATATATTTTATTTTATTTTATTCAAATTTAAATTTCATTTTAAACTATATATTTAACTATTTTTTATAATAAAGCTAAAATTTTCCTAATAATTGAATGTTCATTTTCATTTTTAGAGTAGCCTCAATGCTGATGAAGGCCTTGGTGTTGCTTCACTGAGTGTCATCTATGGGGCTCATATTATCTCTTCAATGTTCATCCCTCCGATTATGATTAAGAAAATTGGCTACAAATGGACAATTGTTGTCTCGATGTGCTGTTATATCACATATTCTCTCGGAAATTTCTACCCTAGCTGGTACAGTATTTTTATTTTATCACATAATATTAAATATATAATTAAGTAGCATAAAACGTATATGCTTTTGAGCAAGCTTATTGATAGCCAGACTAGCACAACAACCAAGTTATTAATGAACATTGTTTATTTTAAGCTGAACTTTGTGGTTATTACTGTTCAGAACTTGCATAAGGGTGAAAATGTTTTCTTATTCATCCAGTTACATTCAGAAAGCAGATGGTGGTGGGGCATTGAAATGGTTACTATTCCACCTCAAATTTCCTGTTGTGGCTCGGTGCTGAAAGGTCTGCTTCTTGAGTATTGTTCACAGAGGGTGATGTTACAGTAAATAACAATTAAGCCACCACCACATTGGGCCTAGTACAGACATAAGCCAGCATTAACACTGCATGTCAATTTCTGCCAATTCCCCCTTCCTCCTTCTTTGGATGTTTCAATCTCTGAACATGGCTTTTATAAAATAGCTACTGATAAAGTTTGACAATATATTTGTAAAAGTTCCCATACATTGACAGAATTTAAGATGTGTGATAGTATGTGTGACGAAATGTAGTATATCTAATGACTATTTTCTGTTGAATCTATGTATAACACTGTGAATATTTTATGTAACCTTTCAAAGTGTATTTTGTTATCGCACCTGAGTCTGACCTAGGCAAGTGTCAATGGTTGAAAGTAGCCAGGCCCAGAGACAGATCTCTGAGTAGTTTGTGTATGCAGAGGAGTTAGGTTTAGCCAGGCAGAAAGATCAGAGGTGAGAGATTCTCTGAGGTGCCCAAACTTATATCTTAGTGATAGATAATTCTTCAGGAAAACTCTGTGTCATTTTGGGCATCCATCTAACTTAGGTGAAAAATAAAATTCCTAAGGTGGGGGGTGAAGAACCCAGCAAGAAATGGTTTAAAAATTCCTTGTTTCAGACATCAGATTGTTCATTTCTTTGAGGACGGTCTACCACGACTGAAATGTGTCATTCTTCTCAATGTGTACTCCTCACATGCCGATTCCTGAACTTGTAAGTAGGGATTCTGGTTTTATATCCTATTTTATTTTCTGAAACTCATTTGTGCAAACCTATTATATCTCTGTTTATGAACTTTTTGTAAATAAGCCTTGGAAACATTTTTAAGATTAAACATATTTTATCTATCATACTCTCTGTGATTCTTTGTGAACTTAGGAAGCCCAGGGAGGCTCATGCTACATGTGTATGTGATTTATGTGTGAAACATTAATAAGTGGCTCTGGTGAACGTAAGGACACCATAATAAATCCTTCATGATGGCAGAAAAGGTGTATTCATTGCTAAGTGACTAAGGTGACACCAGTCACGGCCAGCTGTTCAGATTGCTGTATCTGGGACAGGCTGCATGTTTGTGACAGTATGCTAAATGTACATTAGATTACATTTAAGAGGCATGCTCTTTTTTGCACAGCTTTGCCAGTGTTATTTCAGAATCCTGTTTTGTCACGTTGTCGCTATGTGGTCTAATAGCTTACTTTTTTAGATACTAGAACTATGTAAGATTTGACAGCATTACCATGAGATATGTGGAAGATATTTGTCAACAAACAAGCCAACTTCTTATATATATATATATATATATATATATATATAGGATGATGTTCATTCTTTAATTGCTCTTGATATACTCATTGCTTTGGACTTTATGCTTTCTTTGTATTATTTATAGTGACATTCGTCTTGCATAGTGTGGCATGCAAACTAGCTGCACAAGTACCACAATCCAATCAGGTTATTCATTAGGATTTTGCAGTTGGATAAAAAATTGTGCAAATATTGTTCCAAAAGAGTTTGCTGAAGCAGTTCAGTAATTTTTCACATGGTCTCAGAATTCAATAACTGCATTTTACTATAGGTACCATTTCAGTTTACAGCAGTTACAGAGAAATATTATTATTAAATGTTGCTTCTGCTAATAAAACTAGTACCAATAGCATGTGAACATATGAAAAACAGCAAATTATGATTAAAATAACCATCAGACAACTGATTATTGGTTATAAAACCAAAATGATAACCATGACCATTGTGGCTTGTGGTGACTAAAATGGTAAGCAAAGGAATTAGAGAAAAGCAGGAATATTTCCACTCCCTCTCCTGTAACCTACACCACTCATGCCAGTCACTGGAATACAATGATTCTATAAAGGAGCACAGGGAGCTTGAGTTTTCCTGTGCTCATTCTGTAATTAATTACTGCAAAAAAGCCCAGTGAGTGGAGCACTGACAGAGTCAGAGACTGGGGAGAGCCATGCTGGGGAACAGGAGCTCAGGTGAAAATCTACCCTGGTGCCATCCGAGATTAATTTTTCACCTTGTCTTATGAGAAGAAATGTGCTGTCAGTCTTGTCAGGGCCATCTTTTCCATTGGACACGATGGGCAGCTGCCCGGGGGCCCCACGGGCAAAGTGGCCCCATAGGCACGGCTCTTAATGAGAATAAATAATACTGCAAAAGAAAAAAACTTGCAAAAAAAACCTACAAGGGTTACTGAGCAAGTACATCTATCTATCTATCTCTATCTCTATCTATATTTGTATACATCTATATATCTATATCTAGGGGCTCCGGTGCACTGCTTTGCCCGGGGGCCCATAATGTTGTTAAGATGGCCCTGAGTCTTGTTCCCCGTGTACACATGAAACAGACCTCCCAACATGACACACACATTACAATTTCCTCTGTACCTGAAATCCACACTTATTTTACTAATGGACTTACCTACGCTGAATTATTTAAGTGTGGTAGATGGTGTTCTAGATAGGGCTGGACACCTCTGATTGAAGTGCAAATACAAGTAAGTTGCCCTTCTGTGTCTACTTAAAACTGCAAGCATATGTTAAGCCCTAGCCCCCAGAAAAATTCCAATTACATATACAATATAATATACAATATACTTTACAGCATACTTTCTGGCCTCTCTGAAAAGTTTTATACCACTTTTAGACTCATAGTTGTAGTTATAACGTGAATTTATTGAGCAGGATTTATATTTTTAGCCTATGTGGTGAAAGTATGAATATGCATGGTTTGGCAAATGGAGGAACCAAATGGTTGTACATCTGGCATATTAAACCTATCCATAACTACAATATACCTTTAAATACCTATCATGTACAGTTCCAAGACCACCATATACAGTTCAGTGCTTGCAGTTTGCAGTTTACTATAGGAACACAACTGTAGCTCTGTAACTAACAACATAGATTTTCACTTATTATTTTCTAGTGGATGACCTAGTGCCTGAACAATTTTCCCCAGTGTTGGAGTGTGGGAGTTTGCCATGTGGAATGCTCTGTTAAGAGAACCATATTAAACAGTTCTCCCGCTTCCTACCAGACAAAAACTGTGTTATCTCCAACCCTGTGTCAGACAAATCACATGCAAGCAACATAACTTAAAATCCTCATGTAAATCACAAACAATATGTTAAAAATATCCACAATCTTTAAAGGTACTTATAATTTGCTATTCCCTCTTGTGATTTACATCACTTGGGAAAAGAAGTATCTCGTCTCTTTCTACTTCTTTCTTCTTGTATCTTTGTTTCCACAGCAAATAAAATCGAATAGTATTGTAGTAGTGGCATCCAAACATATAATGATACATTTTATGCTAATATGCAGTTAAATATCTGTTTTAACAAGTTGTCTTTGATGTAATCCTACTATATAGCTAATAGTTGTCTAGATATCAGGCAGGAATTCAAATGATTGGCATTGTCTAGATCTGAGACAGGGATTCTAATTGGCTTTCCCAAGTCACCCTTCGAGGGAGTTATGATCATGCATAATTGTATAATTGGGCTCTGTACTGGCCACACCCCCTGCACTAGTGTAGTTCTGCCATTGTACAAAAGAAATGGAGTGAATTTATAAGATAAGGGCATGGAAGGCAGAAGAGGATCAGAAAGAGTAGAACAGGCCAGGGTCAGTGTTGCAAGTAAACTGTCAGAGTGAAGAAAAAGTCAGTTCAGTTTCAGAAGGTCATACAGAGTAAAGCACAAGTACAACAAATGCTAACACAAAATGTTGCTACGGTACCAAAGAATAGCCTGAAATGGTTTAAATAGAGAAGCATAAGACTTCACAAGCATGTGCAAAACAAGTGCCTTCTGGGTGCAAGTATAAAATCATCAGCCTCTCTAGGAGTAAGTATATAATGATGCTTGTCAGGGATACTCGACTCTGCCCACTCCCCGACCTAATAACTTATCAAATAATCAAACAGTCAAGCAATGTATCACCTCTATTTTGTTAGGAAATCGCTCCTGACTACCTTTACCAGTCACAAACCGCACTCTGCGCACTCGTGACCCGGAAGTTTACTGTAAAGGGACACACAGGATTCCAAACTTAATTTTTGCACTCACCTATATCTTAGGTTACAGATTTAAATGATCCCTTCCCCAACACAGACACATACTTCCACACCTCTCCTGAACTGCCAAAATCTATCTATAAGGCCTGTAGAGAACCTATGACTTAAATAAGCAGTTAGCACACTCTGTGCTCTGATGGCTAAAAGAGTTAACACTTTCCACACTGGTATTTAAAGGGTTAAAGGGTTAACACAGCCAAGCAATCAACCTCTTCTAAGCGTTAGTCTTTCTGACTTATCATATTTAATTTAATATAATTATGAAGTGCTGTCATTTGGCATGCTTGCTATTCATACAATACTGATTAAAATGTAAGTAATGCTTTATAAACTTTCTTGTAAAAACTAAAGCCTAAACTATACATGCATACATTCCACATAAATCCTCCAAATGTATCACATTGTTAAATAGCAAAAGGCACCATTTATACATTTGGCGGTCTTGTAATGTAAAAATTTTCACACATTTTCTTAACGTCTAATTAAATATATTTACTCAATGAAAATAATATTCTTTATTGCATATATATATATATATATATATATATATATATATATATATGCAATAAAGAATATTATATAAAGAGCTTACGAATTGATAACAAGGCTTTACTGACACTGGAACATTTAGAGCCTGATTAGAACGCAAGTCCAACTGCAGGTTGCAAAATTACAGTTTGCTTCACAACATATGCACACTGGCACAGTAAAACAAAGTGGAATTTTGAGTTAGACGTAGCTTGAACTTGCTATTCCCTGCCTTGAGGTGGCTTGTGGAAAGCTGGTACAGGTTACTTACAGTATGGATTTGTATATGTAACTGTAGAACACTCTGGGCCTGATTATGGCTAATACTTTTGCCTTCCACGACATGCTAAATATAGCAAAGTGCTACAACCTGGGCTGGTTATTGCGAATGAAGGGGTTCAGCGAGTGTGGTGTCCCCCTGAAAAAGCAGTTACTAGCATGAGGTTATGTCAGGCTGTGGCAGTTCACTATAACAGGTTGATCCTCAGCGTGGGGTCCCAAATAATAAACTCTGTGTATTCCGTTACACGTTAGCAACCCTAACATTGGAGCTCCTCCTGGCACCCCTAGATAGTGGGTGCTAAGGCAATGGTTTAAAGTATTAAAATAATTAAGTACATTTGTGAAACTACACGTCTAGGCAAGGCAAACAAGTTAAATCAGTGTTCTGTCTCCTTTCAATCATTCGGAAAATAATATAGTTTAAAACTATGGATTTCGATATACAAGATGGATATTCATTGTTACAGTACATACATATCAACACACATATTTCCTTGCAAGCACAGGAAAAAAGGCCTATGTTCTATTAATGCTTAGAATCCCTCCTCTTGTGTTTGTTTTATAGTACAACACTTAGTTACATTCTACAATTATAAATTCCCATATCTCATTTACACCTAACTCTTTCTCATTATGCATAGCTGCCTCCCATGTTGCCCCCTTCCATTGGAACAAGCTTCCTTGCTCCATCAGAACATCCCCTACTCTGTCCAGGATATTAAAAACCCACCTTTTCTTAAAAGCCTTTCAGTCACCTGTTTAACTCCCCACCTTGTCGGCTACCTCTACCTCTCATTCCTTCTTCTCCCCTCCATGACTCTGTCTCCATTTCACCCATTCCTCCGTTTCACCCTTTTCTTTCAGTCTGTCTACCCCCCCCTTTAGATTGTACGCTCCTTTGAGCAGGGCTTTCTCTCCTCCTGTTTCCACCACTTTAAACTTTGCTCTCCAGCTGCTCAGCTTACCTCCTCTTGGACCTTCTGCCCTCTGACTCCTCTCGCTTTTCTCTGCATCTCTCAGTGGCTCTTAACCTGTCATTCGCGCCCACCCTTTTGGGCTCAGGTTGCCAACTTGTGCTGATTTTCCCTCACACTCACCCTTTCTCTCTAGCTGTGCTTTGAACTTCTGGAGTTATAGTGTTTATTGTTAATTATACTGTGCTGTTTCACCTTGTACTGTGCTAATTTTTGTCCTTGAACGGCGCTACGGACACTTTGTGGTGCCCTATAAATAACAATTATTAATAATAATAATAATAATAATAATAATAATAAAAATGTCTGGATAAATCATAGCTACATGTTAGCATAAGGTGTCATATTTAAAAAGTTAATAAGCAAGTATAATCCTACAATAGTACATGTCTAATATTACAAGATATGCAATTAAACTCCAATAATCATTTTTATGCTGTGTTCAGTATTGTAATAAAGAAAATTCTTTAGAATTATCAGGGATGAAAGTACAACATTCCTTACCTATGAGGGCATAGATCCCTCCTCCGTTAGCCAGCAGAAAATCCAACGCTATTCTACTATGCAAAACAACTGTTCTAATTGCAGAAAGCTCAGGACTAATATTAGAAAGTGCATATGCAATTTCATTTCAGACCATCCCCAATATCACAGATAACAATGGTAACTCCTCAATGGCACATTATTCACCATAACCTAGATTTAGAATAGACAACCATTGTTTGTTGCTACAAGGTGTCTGAGTGTCCCAGAAAGAAAAGTTTGAGTGTGTCTGATGGCAAGTAGGATGTATCCCAAATAACAATTCCCCCAGCAGTCTATGGGCAACCACCAATATAACCTTATTCCACCTAATTAAAATAAAACTCTTGGCAAATGCTTATCCCATGTAAGAAATAATAATCTTTTATATATTGTTAATTGCAGAGATTAGCATTTTGATTTGTTCTTACAAAAATTTTGTCAGTAACTTTATCAGTCCCTATACCTGGAAGGTGAGTGCATCTGATTTTAACTGCATTTTAATGATGTTTGAAGCAGTCAGTCTGTCCAGCACCTGTATACAACAACGTACACTTGATGCTGGGATGCAGGCTTAATTGTTTGGATCAAAATATGAACCAATACCTTATGTTTTCGTTTTGCTAGATACACACAGATATACAGTTTTAGGAATAAGCGATGACAACTGTTTTTCTTGTTTTGTTTACATATTTGCCGTTTATATTGCCAAGCAGTTGGGATCGTATATAATATAGATTAATCGAGCAGGGGATTATTTCTTCTGTGGATGTAGAAGTCAGTTTGTAAAACTTTTTATAGTCCTTTTAACCAATCAAATTAATTTATTAATCAACAACGACCTTATTTATAATATCTTCAGCAGCCTTCCAAAGAATCACATAACAAAAATCCTTTAGAATAAATAAATACTATCTATATCTTAGTTTTCAAAGGTGAAAATCAATTTGTTTTGGATCCAGATACTCATATAAATTTACAGCATTGGTGGGATGGCATATTATTTTGAGGCTTTATTCCATATTAAATCTTACCAACTTCACCTTATTATTATATAATATCATCTAAAAAAAAATATATATAAGAGATAACTTTCTGATCACGCGATTGTCAAAATTACATAACATTTCATAAATTTTTTTGTTAAAACAATCTTATTAGAGTCACAAATGTTATAAAACTAACTTATACATATATAGATACCCAATGGTAACCTCCAAACACCTCTCCACCACCTCTGCCCATGGTCTCACCCACAAACCGTGATGGGCTTTCTCTTGATTCTCTTACCTCTGTGACACTTCTTTAATTCATCTTTACCGCTTTCTGACCACAGCCTCCTTACCTTCCACCTATCCCTGCCTCCAACAACACTTCTGCACCCAAAACACTGTGGACACAATGCAACCTGCATGATCTTGACCGCTCCCGCTTCTCTGCCACTGTTAAATCACTTCTCTTCCTCATCTCCTCTCTGTCTTGGTCTAACACAGCAGTCTGCTTTTGCAACTCCACCATCTTCGCAGCCCAATATGAAGTCACCCCAGCCTCTATACTTCCCTTACATTATTCTAAGCCCCTACCTTGGTACTCCAAGCTCCCTTGCTACCTAACTCACTACCCATTCTGCTAAGCACCTCTGAGAAAGTTCCCCTCTGATGCAGACTTTATCCATTTCAAATTCATCCTGTCACCCTATTATGCTGCCCTCTCTGTTGCCAAACAGTCCTATTTCAAAGCTTTCTTCTCATTCCAAAAACACCCGTTACCTATTTTCCACTATCAACTCCCACCTTCACCCCCTCCATCCACCCTCACCGTCCACAACTTTATTTCTTACTTCAAGCGGAAAATAGAATTCATTTGTCATGATATTTCCTCCTTAAAGCTTTCCCTTCCCCCACCCAAGTCCATTTTAAAGCCCACAGCCACTCTGTCCACCTTAACTCCAGTCATGGACTCTGACGTTCTCTCCTTCCTCAGCTCTTCCTCCTCTTTAACATGTTCTCTTAACCCTTGCTTCATCCTGCCTCCTCTGCTCTCACTCCTTTAACACTTGCATTCACCTATCTCACCTTTTCAACCTCTCTTTCTACAGGCAACTTCCCTTCTGCTTTCAAACACGCGCTTATCACTCCCAATGTCAAGAAACCATCCCTCGACCCTGACTCTCTCTCCTGATACCGCCCCATATCCCTACTCCCATTCCTTTCCAAACTTCTTGAATGGCTGGTCTACTATTATTATTAACCTTTATTTATGAAGTGCCACAAGGTTTCTGTAGTATTTCAGATATTACAAACAATATAGCTTACAGAATAAACAGCACAGAACAATAAACAAGTACTACTTAGACTCCAAAGGCTCCAAGCAAGACCAATATCAGTGTGGCTGGAGCAGAAGTAATACGTATTGAGACAAGAGGGAGGAAAGCCCTGCTTGTAAGAACTTCCATACTAAAGGGAGGGCAAACAGACAGCAGGGACACAAAGGAGACAGTGGAGGGGTTCAGGCGCAAGAGGGGCTCGCACAGGGACAGTGGAGGAGGGAGGTGAGAAGAACAAGAAATTGAGAGGGTTAGGAGGATGGCTAGTAGGCTTTGAGGAACAGATTTAAGTGCCAGTTTGAAGGTGCACAGGCTAGGAGACAGTCAGACAGAGCGAGGGAGGTACGTAGTTGAAAGCGACAGTATTGGGCAAGAGATTGACTGTGGAGAAAAAAAATGAGGGAGGAGTCGATAGTAAAACCCAGGCAGTGGAGTTGGGGAACAGAAGAGATGGTGGTGTTGTTAACAGTGATAAAGAGATTAAGGTGGGATGACATTTTTGAAGGAGGGAAAACAATGAGTTCTCTTTTGGCAATGTTAATTTTAAGAAAGCGTGAGGACATTCAAGAGGAGATGGTGGAAAGGCAGTCAGATTAATGAGATAAATTGGGGGGGGGGGGTTCAGGAGGAGATATGTAAAGTTCAATGTCATCAGCGTAAAGGTGATACTGGAGACCGAAAGAAGAGAAGAGATCATACAGTGAAAAGAGTATCGGACCAAGAACAGAGCCCTGGGGAACTCCTTTGGGTAGGACAGAGGGAGGAGAGGATGAATCAGCAGTGGAAACAGAGAAGGAGCGGTTGGCGAGGTATGAGATGAACTATGAGTGGACAAAACCAGTGAGGCAGAGAGAAAAAAGGGCCTGCAGCAGGAGGGGTGGTCCACGCTGTCTAAATTATTTAGCATACTTTCTCTTTATTTACTCCCTTATTGATCTCTTGCAATCAGGCTACTTCTCTCTCCACTCCACTGATTCTGCCCTCATCAAGGTGACTAATGTTCTACTCTTTGCTAAGTTGAAGGGCCACTTCTCCCTGCTCTTGCCTCTTGAACTGTCTGCCGCTTTGAAACATCTGACCATCCTCTTATCCTTGACGCCCTTCACTCCCTTGGACTTCATGGTACTGTCCATTCCTATCTTACCTTCTACATCTCCAATCATTATTTCATTGTCTCTTCCCCAAGTGTCTCTTCCCCAAGCCTCTGTTCTTATCCCATTACTTTTCTCTCTTTATACCTCCTCTTGGTCAACTCATCCGCTCCTTTGACCACCAATATCATCTTTACGCTGATGAAAGTTTATTCTACCTTTCCTCACCTTCTCTGTCTTCCTCCCTCCCGTGTGTCCAACTGCCTCTCTTCCACCTCCACCTAGTGTCACGTTACCCGTAGAATATGGAACTCGGGTAATAACCCTGGTTGACGCTGACAGGCCCAGAGGTGCGAAGTCTAACGAGTTCCCCGGTATTCACCAAGAACCAGGATGGATGTTGATGTCGAGAACTCGCAGGTCGCAGTCCTCTGGGTTGTCCCAGGGCGTAATACTGTGGACAAAAGGAAACTGGAGAACACAGAGCTACACAGGGGTACAGTGAGATAGAAAAATGGTCACAACAGCCAAAATGGTAAACGTGCAGGCAAGACAGGGCACAAGTGGAAGGCTACGCAGAGTCAAAATGGAAATCAAGATCGGTATAACATGAATAAATCAGGAGAGTGGTCAGCAAGCAGGGGTTCGGTGCAGAGGGTTCAATCAGGAGAGTGGTCAACAGGCAGGGGTTCGGTACACAGAGATCAATCAGGAGACACCCAGAAGGGAAAAAACCAGAGCAGATACAAGGAACAGGTCCAGGATTTAGGAGCTGGCAACAAAGTTGCTCTGACACTGAACGAGGGTCAGGGCGCTGTTTAAATACAAGAGCAGATTTAAAAAACCCGCCCCATTCAGCCGTCACATCAGCCGATACCCGGAAGTGCCAGGCAGCCACGAGAGCGAGACAGCACTGGAGCCATAACACCTGGATGGCTGGATGCAACCTTAAGCTCAACATATTCAAAACTGAGCTTATCTTTCCCCCACCTAATTTCACATCCCTCACTCTAATCTTAAGGTTGATGGTGTCACCCTTTACCATGTTTCCCATGCACGCTGCTTGGGGGTCATCATTGATTCTGCCCTCAATTTCACTCCCCACATTCAGTCCATTGCCCATTCCTGCCACCTCCATCTTTGCAACATTGCCCATATTTGTCCTTTCCTCTCCCTGGATGCCACCAATACCATCCATGCTCTTGTCATCTCCCTCTTTGATTATTGCATTCTTCTCCTTTCTGACTTGCCTGACAAATGTCTGTCCTCTCTGAAATCTGTTCTGAATGCGGCGTTCCTCTTCTGCTATGCCTCTCTGCAAGAAACTCCATTGACTCCCCATTCGCTCCAGAATACAATTCAAGTTGCTTACCCTCACTTATAAAGCCCACTTTTAACAATGGGTACCTTTTAACGATGATCAGAATCCCGACAATGGATACCCCAACAGGAATACACTGAAGGTGTATTCCCCGACAGGCAGTGTTTTCAGTTCTATGTTTCAGATTGTCAGTATTAGCAGTCTGTCAGGGAACACACCTTTGGTATCCATTGTCAGGGCTCTGATCATCATTTTAATAACTATCACTGCTCTTTTATGCCTCCCCATCCTACATCTCCAAGAAATCGTCAAGAAATACTCACCTAACCGTCCACTATGTTCTGTCAATGACCTTCGCCTCTCCTCATGAACTATCACCACCCCACACTCCCTCCTTTAGGATTTCGTCTGCGCTGCTCCCCACATTTGGAGCTCTATACCCTGCCCAATCAGATTTATCACCAACCTTTAATCTTTCAAACACTCCCTCAAAACACCACTTTCACACTTGCCTCCTCGACCCCATCCTAAGACTATTCCCTCCTCTTTCATGTTCATTTACTACCCTAAACCCCTTAATTTTAACTCTCACAGGTTTGGCACTCTCTATCTCCTATCTCCTTATCCTTTTTGCAATGCTCATAGTTGTTTCTTGTTATGTAATTGCTTTCTATTTAGTCTCTTCTATTGTTTTTTACTGATTCTATTGTTTCTCTTGTCCTTTACTTATCTGTATTTTTTTTCTGATTAGATTTTGTTGATTGTGCAACGTTGGGGTTTCTGTGGCGCCATTTAAATAAAGATAATGATGATGGTAACAGAAATACATTATTTATTGAATCAATGTATCTATTTGTCATTTGAATATAAATCATATGATCTGTTCCTGAAAAAACCTATTGCATTTATGTTTACCTAACCTGCAACAATGGTAAATGCTATATAAAGTCGTGGACAAATTTATTGACATCCTTGCAGAATTTTCTAATAATGCACCATTTCCTCCAGAAAACCGTTGCATTTAAAAAATGTTTTGGTATTCACATATGTATTTATTTGGTTTACAGTGGAATAAAACGCAAAAAACTGAACAGTTTAGTCATAGCGTATTCCACACAGAAATCCTTAAATAGCCGTACAAAATTACCACTACCTTTTAGAAATAATTTTTTTACAAGCATGTGATTCTCTTTCAATTTGGATCTGAATTCACTTGTGGTAAATAGCAGGTGCTTGCAATATATATCACAGTAAATCAGCTTTGATAGAGAAAAGGACTCATTCTCCTATTTTGTGTCCCTGCGTGTGTTGCAATCAGAGATGGTCACTGACCCCCGTGTTTTGGTTTTGGATCTGGATTACCTTCGTGTTTTGGTTTTGGCAAAACCGCCCTTGTGTGTTTTGGTTTTGGTTTTGTTTAATTTTATTTTGCTATTTTTGTAGAAAAATAAAACATTTTTGGTCTAAAATAACCTAATTTAGTGCTCCACCTGTTTCTTGGATAAGTGAGGTAATTCTAAAGGTAATAAATTATGAAAAAAAACAGTTTAATCCTTGGTAGTCCATCCTTAATTCTAGCACTTGCCTGCAAATTATACAGACAAACCTGGTTGTCTTCCTCTCCATCTTTGACTATTGGCAATGTAGCCATCGTCTTTGGGTGTATATTACACCCTCCACTTGTAGCTAAATAGAAAAAAAACAGCTGGTATAGACTGTACAATATAAATAGAAATGGACAAAGGCAGTTTGGTGTCTGTCTGTATAGGCACCCCCCTCCACTTGTAGTTAAATATAAAAAAAATCAGCCTGCATAGACTGTACGTTAAATAGAAATGGACAAAGACAGTTTGGTTTCTGTCTGTATCAGCAGCGTCGAACTGGCTGAGCGTGCTACCGGTGAAATCACCGGTAGGCCTGGCTACCTTACGGCCACAACCCCTTTTAAACGTGGGCGGAGCTTACCTGGAGGCCTCTTGTCCTCTCCGGCGTCCCCGCAGCTGCGATTGCAACCGCAAGTATGCATGCGCTACAAGCCGGCTTTCGTGATTCCATACTTCCAGTGGACTCGTCTTCTGAGAGGCACGGACTAGGAGGACAAACTAAGGACCCGGACACCTGGAGGATGCATCCTCTGGAAGGGTAAGTGCACTGCCCTCATCTTTTATCATTATCGCGTACCGGCTTCTTTGCACTTATGATCGGTCTGGTTCACGGATTTATAACACACGGCAATTGTTTAAGGACTGTATATTTATCAGCCTCAGAAACGTGACATTGATCCCTCTATTCTGTTCTAAGTAGTTCAAGTTTTTGGATGGGACTGTTATATCTCTGTGCTTAACCGCTTGCCCCCGGATATATTTTCTGTTCATATTGAATCACATGAGCAGAGACTTTAAATTGAAATCCAGGCTTTATTTCTATACCATCACCATCTATCAAAGCTTAATAAGCTGTTTCCTATGGACAAACGACTGTGTTGACTCCTATCTCTTCATGCTTGTTTGCATATAATATAGATGCTTAGCCGGCTGGCTTGAGCAGCAGGAGTTATCTACTGTTATCTAAAGATTTATGTTTCTAAGACTGCACCCATATACTTCTGAATCGCATCTATCTGTACTTGTATGGTTCAGTTTTTGCTGATTTATTGAACTAAGTTATTTAACCCACAATAAACACAGGTACGCCGGCTGGCCTACTTGTTAAAATACATTTTTTGTATATGTTGTTTGGCTCCCCTCTCCTTCAACCCCTTTCCCTTTCCCGCACCGGGGAAATCGACCACTGTGTCCTTCGTGGACTGACCACTCCCCCTCTAGTGTCAGGTCCTTCCTCTTTGATGGCTCACCAAACCCCCTCTGGTGGGCCCTAGTGTTGCAGTCCCCCGGTGGGCCCTTCATGCCCCAGTCTGGCATTGTGTATCAGACCCCCTTCTCCACTTGTAGTTAAATAGAAAAAAAAACAGCTGGTATAGACTGTAGAATATAAATAGAAATGGACAAAGGCAGTTTGGCTTCTGTATGCATCTGCCCCCCCTCCACTTGTAGTAAAATAGAAAAAAAGCAGCCTGCATAGACTGAACAATATAAAAAGAAATGGACAAAGGCAGTTTGGTTTGTGTCTGCATCAGCCCCCTCCTCCACTTGTACTTAAATAGAAAAGAAGACAGCCTGCATAGACTGCACAATTTAAATAGAAATGGACAAAGGTAGTTTGGTTTCTGTCTCTATAGGCCCCCCTCCACTTGTACTTAAATAGAAAAAAATCAGAGGTATAGACTGTACAATATAAATAGAAATGGACAAAGGCAGTCTGGTGTCAGTCTGTATCAGACCCCCCCCCCCCCCCCTCCACTTGTAGTTAAATAGAAAAAATTCAGCCGGTATAGATTGTACAATATAAATAGAAATGAACAAAGGCAGTTTGGTGTCAGTCTGTGTATGACACCCTACCCTTATCGTGAAATTGACAAAACAGCAACCTTTCAAGACTGTACGTGATATAGAAATGCCCCGAGTCCCTTTCCTATTTGGGGGTAGATAGTACCCTACACTTATATTTAAAGTTTTAAAAAGATGTTATCGTAAACATCTTCAGCATCATCCTCACCCTCATCAGTGTGTACATCATCATCACAGACTATCAATTCATCTCCGCTTGAATCTGCCATTAGAGAACTGTCAGTGCTTGGATGTCTTTGATGGTGAAGGCCTTCCTCGTGGAAGATGTAGTTAATTTTTATGAACATCGTCATCTCCACATTTTTCGGAAGTAACCTCCTATGTCAATCACTGACTAGGTTCCCGGCTGTGCTGAACACTCTTTTCACAGTACACACTGGAGGGTGGGCAGCTTAGGTATTGCAAAGCAAGTTTGTACATGGGTTTCCAAATGGCCTGCTTTTCTTCCCAGTAAGGAAAGGGACTGTCTGACATTTCCATATCAATTACTTCTTGAAAATAATCCTCCACCATCCTTTGCATGTTAATACTCGGATTGGATGGAGTTATGGGCAAGGTCACACATTTTTTTGAAAAATCTTTAAAACCAGCCCAGATGTTAAACTGTTCTGGTCTGCCCCCTGCGTCTTCCCTGCTTCGCTTTGGAAAATTTAATTTTTTCCAAGCAGCAGCTGCCTGAGAAACTGAAGGAGGACATGTCGTCAAGCCAAGGCCCAGTTCAGCGGACAACTTGCTGACCAATAGCTCCTTGCAAAGGTTCAAATCTCGCTCATTTTGAAGCAAAGAATCAATCTAGGTCTTAAACCTTGGATCAAGCACAGTGGCCAAAACGTAGTGATCCGAGTTCAAGATTTTAATTACTCGAGGATCATTGTGAAGTGAATTAAGTACTTGATCTACAAGGCCAACATACTTTACAGAATTGCTTTCTTTCATCTCCTCCTTCAGTTTCTCAAGCTACTTTTCCAATACTCGAATTAAGGGAATTACTTGGCTCAAGCTAGCAGAGTCTGCACTCACTTCACATGTCACAACTTCAAATGGTTTCAGCACCTTGCACAGCACAGAAAGGATTCCCCATTGTGCAAGAGTGAAATACATCCCCCCTCCGTTCCCAATGTCATGGCTTGTGCAATACGCTTGGATGGCTTTGCGCTGTTCCTCCATTCTCCGAAGCATGTACAGGGTGGAATTCCACCTTGTTAACACCTCTTGCTTAAGTTGGTGGCAGGGCAAATTAAACTGTTTTTGGAGCTGCTGCAATCTCCTACATGCTGTGGCAGAATGCCTTAAATGGCCTGAAATTTTACGGGCCAGTGATAGCATCTCCTGCACCTCACGATTATTTCTTAGGAAGCTCTGCACCACCAAGTTTATGGTGTGAGCAAAACAGGGAATGTGATGAAATTCACCAGCTGTAATGCTCGCACAATATTGTTGACGTTATCAGAAATGACATATCCTGGGGAGAGTCCAAGTGGTATAAGCCATGTATCAATCACATCTCTTAGTTTTCGTAACAAATTGTCAGCTGTATGCCTGTTAGTGAAGCCGGTGATACAAAGAGTAGCCTGCCTGGGACAAATGTTATGTAGTGGTGTAAATGCTGTTGCTGTTCCTGCTGGTGAAGGCGAATGACCAACCCAGTGGGCTGTCACAGCCATATAGTCTTTGGTTTGCCCACTTCCACTTGTCCACATATCTGTGGTTAAGTGGACAGTGGGGAGAATGGCATTTTTCAGCGCAATCACTACATTTTTACACACTTTTTGGTATAGTTGTGGAATAGCTTTACGGGAAAAATGGTGCCGCGATGGAATTTTGTAACGCGGACACAAAACCTCAATTAACTGTGAAAAACCAGCTGCGTTTATTGTGGATATTGGACGCAGATCTAAAACCAACATAGTAGCCATGGTGTCTGTGATTCGCTTGGCGACTGGGTGACTGCTGTCTTATTTGCCTTCCCTCGCAAATGATAGTTTCACAGTTAATTGTTGTAATGTACGACTGCTCTTTCTTCAGAGGAATGAATTATAGTGCATCCAGCCTTACTAAGTGGGATGCAGGGCTAACTCTGAGCGCTACTGAGGATATTGATGAGGACGGTGTTGTGGGTGTATTTTGTAGCCGTCGGGATGTCGGTGACCGAAGGGTCCTAGCTGATGATGGAGTGCTTGTAAGTTTTTGGGATGAACTTTCAGCTTTTCCCAACACCTTGCCATGAACTCTCGTCAAATAGCGTAACATGGATGAGGTTCCAAGATGGTTAAGGTCCCTCCCTTGACTGACTGTGGCTTGACATACACTACAAATGGCAGTACAGCTGTTGTCTGGATTTGGGTAGAACTATTTCCACACATAAGAAGTGGATTTTTTGTTTTATGCCCAGGCATGACAATGGCCTTTTTCTTGTCATGTGCCAGAACTGCTGCCACTGGTGCAGGACTTACACAGACCACCTCATCCTCATCAACATCCTCATTAGCGCCCTCATCGCCTAAACAAATCTCCCCCTCATCCTCTTCTAATTCCAAAGTGGCATCCTCAATTGGTGTATCACCGGCTACACTCGGGCTGTTCAGGCACACATCAGCAGAAATGCTGAAAGGGCCCTTCTTTATGGGTACACTAACAGAATGCTCACGATTACACATACCACTGGTGGATGGACTCTCCACAGGGATTGGTGTCATTTCTGATTCTGAGCATATATTTTCCTCTAATGCCTTACTGTTTTATTGCAGTTTGACTTTCACGCGTAACAGTAGTTGTGCACCACTTTTGGACTCCAAATTACTTGGTCTTGCTTGCTCAGTAACATTTTTTTTAGAGAAAGGCAAAGGCAGTTAACTTTTCCTCAGTTACAGTTTTTTTTTTCGCTTTAACACGATAAAAAAAATTTTTGTGTGTGTTTTTTTTTCCCTGATTTAAAAAATCTATGTACTTTTACATAGACTTTACCAGATGACGTACAGGGAAGATTACCATCAGGACTGGTGCCAGCACCTGCTTACTGATCCTGCTCATATGTGGACTGATTTGAATCCATTTTTATGAGCCCAAATCACAAAATATTAAATAGATAGTGCTGCTAGTTAATACTTCCTGCAGCCAGAAAATAGTTTCTGTAGGAGGGAATATGACAACACAAACAGTTGGTAATGTTTGCTAAAATGCCTACTCTATCCTCCTCTCTTCCTGCTATAACAATTGCGTCAAGAATAATTGCAAGAATAATGTATATAATAATTGCTCTCTGCCTGCTATAATGCTGCCTGCGACCTAACCCTTCTCTCTGCCTCTGTCAAATGGCGATGGATTGCTGTGGAGGCGGGTATTCAAGGATTTAAAATATCGCGAGAACCGAGCTCCGAGATCCGACAACGTCACAATGACGTTTTGCCTCGATTTCGATTCCGAATTGGCGCCAGAGTACGCGGATAGGTGAAGTTCGGGCGGGTTCGGATCTCGGGGAACCGAGCCCGCTCATCTCTAGTTCCAATTAGCACGTAGTAAGGAAAGAAAGTCAAATAATTGTCTGAGGATGTTGGGCAAAAGATCGTAGCCAAACATTAACAATCTCAATGCTTAAAAACCAATCTCCAGGGACCTTGATGTTCACATTTCCACAGCACGTAATGTTAATAGGAAGTTTAAGGCTCATGGCACTTTAGACAACCTCTCTGGAGAGATAAAATGTGATCAAAGATTGCAGCGCAGGCTTAGTCAAATAGTACAGAAAGCAACTCAATCAACTGCCAAGCAAATTCAATGTGACCTTTAGATACAAATTATAATAGGAGGGCCCCACTGCTGAGGAAGAGACATATGAAAGTTGTACTGGAGTTTGTCTAAAACACCTGAACAAGCCAAATTCGATCTGGGATAATGCCCTGTGGACAGATTAAGCCAAATTAGAGATTTTCATGAAGCACATTATCTCTATGTTTACAGCAAGAAAAATTAAATGAACACCTTCTCTACAGTCAAACATGGAGGAGGTTCAGTGGAGTTTTGTGGTTGCTATATTGCATCAGTCACTGGGTGTCTTGAACATGTGCCTGGCATCACGAAATCCGGAGAGTAACAGGACATTTTGGAGTGTAATTTTGAACCCAATTTCAGGAAAGCCGAGTTTCTATCAAAGGTCATGGATCTTCCAGCACACTTCAAAAATCAACCACCAATGGTTAAAGACAATATGCTGGACTGTTCTGAAGTGGCCAGCAATGAGTGCAGATCAAAATCCTATAAAATACTTGTGGAGAGATCTAAAAACAGCAGTTGGGAGAAGGCTCTCCTCAAATCTGGGAGAACTGCAGCCGTTTATATAAGAAGAGTAAACACTGCAATACGTAGAAGTTGATTGCATTTATTTTGACCAAGAACCCCAACACGATTTACACCTCCACTAAAATTATGATTTCTGAAAAAGAAGAAGGCAATTTAAGCAGACTTACCTTAAACCCGAAGATCCAGCACTCTGACGGCAGCGCCTGCAGACAGACAGTCATTACCATGAGGCAGCTGTGAAGAACTTCACTTGGACGTCAGTGCGCCGTTCATTCATGTTAATTTAAAGTGCCAATGTTTGGACCCCTCAGGCTTACTGTTTAAACAATAAGCCTGTGGGGTTAAATCAGTCTGTCTCTGATCTTTTTCCTGGAGAGAAGTGGCTTCTTTGCTGGCCTTATTGACACCAGGCCATCCTCCAAAAGTTTTCATCTCACTGTGCATGCAGATGCACTCACACCTGCCTGCTGCCATTCCTGAGCAAGCTCTGCACTATTGGTGCCCCGATCCCGCAGCTGAATGAAATTTAGGAGACGGTCCTGGCGCTTGCTGGATGTTCTTGGGCGCCCTGAAGTGTTCTTCACAACTATTAAACCTCTCTCCTTGAAGTTCTTGATGATCCGATAAATGATTGATTTAGGTGCAATCTTACTAGCAGCAATATCTTTGCCTGTGAAGCCCTTTTTGGGCAAAGCAATGATGACTGCACCTGTTTCCTTGTAGGTAACCATGGTTAACAGAGGAAGAACAATGATTTCAAGCACTACCCTCCTTGTTAAACTTCCAGTCTGTTATTCTAACTCAATCAGCATGACGAGAGAATCACTGACCTGGGGGTAAATGTATCATACCCCGGTTTTGTCAACTTGCCGGGAATCGGCAAGTTGACAGCTAAAATTTAAAGCGGCGCTGGCTTGTAAAGGCAGCGCCTGCCTTTACAAGCCAGCGCCGCTTTAAATTTTAGCTGTCGAATCGCCGATTCCCGGCGAGTTGACAAAACCGGGGTATGATATATTTACCCCCTGATGTCAATTGGTCCTTTTGTGGCAGGGCTGAAATGCAGTGGAAATGTAATTTTTAGGATAAAGTTAATTGTCATGGCAAAGAAGGACTTTGAAATTAATTGCAATTCATCTGATCACTCTTCATGACATTCTGGAGTATATGCAAATTGCCATCATAAAAATGGAGGCAGCAGACTTTATGAAACATAATATTTGTGTCATTCTCAAAACTTTTGGCCATCACTCTATATACTGATCTTAGGACTTTTTCCCTCAGAATACAATTGGGACTTAATTGAGTTCCTAATGAAAAGGTACATTTAAGTCTGAACAATTTGTTGAACCCCAGCTTTATGTTAATTGCAAGTGAAGTATCTCCTATATTAGCAGGATTGAGTTGTGGTTTTATGACTTAATTTAAATATTCAATGTTTCTATACGTTATTTCTATTTTAAGGTTTATTAAAAATATAGTATTTTATTAATATTAAGCTGATGAAGGCCTTTCTTGAATATCTCTTGTGTTTCTGGTTTGGAGAGGACAGGAAGATTATGTTGAGTTGCAGCCAACAATTTCCATAGGTTCCTCCTCCGAGGAAGGTGTGAACATAGAAACTTTTAAAATGGGGCCAGGCGAACATTAGATGTTATTTTAGACCTGTCATTCTGTTACTTATGCTCCATGATGGGAAACATACACCTGATTACTAAGGGCAATTATTTAATTCACTTTTATAGCTAAATATTTATGGATAATCTAGTTTTCAAGGTGTTCTGAGGTTCTTGGCAAAATGAAGCAACTAGAGTGTTATTATTACAGATATTTTCAGCAGTAAGGGTGCAAAATGAATTTGCATATTGCTCTACAATTCAGTCACCCTGTGAAATGTGCAGTAGTTGAGCAGAAATGCAGCCTGTGACATTAGCACAAATTTAGTAAAACTGTAAACCTGAGGTGAATCTATGTCACAGTGTGGATGCCCATGACTAAGCTTCTTTGATGAGCAGTGATATTGTATATGCCACATGTGAATAGTGAAACAGACCAAAGCTAAAATTGTAAGGAAGTTTCAACAGGAATATGGTTTTCCATAACAATGGAAAAGTCCTGGGGGTAAATGTTTCAAGGTCCGATTTTTTTCAGCGTGTTAAAATCGTGGCAAATCGCGGGTGATAACCTGCGATTTTAGTCCAAAACTCATCAAATGTATCATGCTGCGATTTTTACCCTGATCTTCAAAATCGCTGGTCATCTCTGGCGCTTTGCTGCAATGTAAAACACTCCCATGTAAGCTAACTCTCCTGTGTTGTAGCAGCGTGTTCTCTAAACACATTGCTTTTAAACTGCCTGTCATACTGCCGGTGGACCCGGCTGCTGTCAAATCTGTAAAAAATAGATGAAAGTAAAAAAATAAAAAGCGTGGGGTCCCCCTCTATTAAGTATTAACCCTAGTGTGGCCAGCCTGCTGCTGGTTCCGTTAAAATCAGGGAAAAAATTGTGTGGGGTCCCCCTGATTTTCACGGAACCAGCCCTTCAAGAATGAACAAGCGTGGATGTTACAAATCTGGAGCCCTCCTGGCTGAAAATAAGAAGACTTCAAGCAACAAGAGGGGCTTTTTGCCCAAGAATTAAAGAAGACATTACAAGCAGGGACTTTTAGATACAAATTTTTTTTGTGACATTACAAGCAGAGACTTTGGATCTACAAATTTATTTGGGACTTTATCAAGACTTTGGGTACAAATTTAATTGACACTTGGTTTACAGCCATTTTAGGATTAAAAGCTGCTGACGACAGATGAAAACATCAGTGGTGAGTATTCTGGGCATTTATTATTTTAAAGAAATATATATGGTATAAATGAGGGTGTTTACTGTTTTTATTGTGGGTTTATTTTTTTTATTAAATGTATGTGGTGTTAATAAGGGTGTGGTGGTTTATTTTACATTTTATTTTGTGGAACTACAGGTCCCAGCCAGCCATGGGTGTCAGGGCATGTTGGTGCTACTGGTTCTCCACGTGCCAACATGCCCTGGCTGCCATGGGTATGCTGGTGCTTGTAGTTATAAAAGTAGCAGCATGCCCACACTATTTATGGCACCCTGGCTGGCTGGGACTTATAGTTCCACAAAACAAAATGGCTTCTGTTTTTTTCTTTTATATTTTAATTGCTGTTATTATCCTACACCCACCGCCCAGTGGTGTAGGAAGAGCCCTAGTGCTTTCAGCACTGGGCTGGGTGTCCCTAGAGGGGGGGGGCGCTCATTTTTTTCGACTGACCCCACTCCCTAGGGAATCCAGCCCAGCGCTGAACAGCCTGGGGTTGGTTGTCATTATGGCAGACTCCTGCCGCGTGTCCCCCTGCTATAGTGCCACCAACCCCGACTGGTTTGCCTAGTGCTGGTTCAGTGAAGATCAGTGGGACCCCACACAAATTTTTGCACTATTTTCACAGAACCAGCAGTAGCCTGGCAGCACTAGGGTTAATAGTGAATAGACGGGGAACCCACGCTTTTTTTTTTTTAACTTTGATCTATTTTTTACAGTTTTTACAGCTTCCGAAGCTCTGGCTGTATGACAGGACAGTGTAACAGTGATGTGTTTATACAACACGCTGCTAGGATGCAGCCTATTGTATCTGGCGTGTTTGAAAGCAAATTATCCTGAGTTTGCTTAATTGCAGCTTCATACATTTGTGACTTGTAAAGCTGGAGTGACAAACAGTCGGGAGTTTGATCTCTATCGCTTTTGGAATTAGTGCTTTTGACAGATACACAACTCTGGCGATTTTACATGAAATCTCATCTTCATACATCTGCGAGTTTCAACTCTCCTGAGAAAATCGCTGGATTTGCAAAATTGGACATTTTGATACATTTACCCCCTGGACTGCAAACCTCCCTTCTAATGACTGAGCGTTTCAGGTAGAGAGACCATTGCTGGGGGCATGAGGTGCATCATGGAGCATTTTATCCAGACAATAATTAATCTTGTGTATGGCTCTGTTCCCAATGGATACCTTGTCACATGGAGTACTTGGTTAGAAACAGTCACTCTATGGAGGATCCATATTAGCCTGAGCAGCCTATGTAAGGCTAATCATTACAGACAAGAGTAGATCCTGACTGGCACAGGTTGGAAGTGAAAAAAACAGAAATAATTTTTGGCTTGATGATCTAGGCAGAAGAATATCGGAACAGTCTAACAGCAGTCAGGGACAGGAAAAGTTAAAACAATCAAGGCCAAAAGTCAAGGTCAGGATTGAATAGAGCAGAGTGGTTGAGGTCATTAACCAAAGTCAAGGGCTGTAGAAAACAGTGTGGTTAATCAGACCAAGATTCAGCAACAGAGTAACAATAGGCAAAGACGTCCTCACAATAAATGCTCAGTACTAATATCTTACTTAGTCACAGGGCCGGATTAACCCAAGGTCTAACTGGGCTATAGCCCAGGGGCCTCGGGCATCCAGGGGGCCCTTCTAAGTCCTCAGCAGCATTATTGATCGGTCCGGGGGCGGGGGGCGCCCCCAGCCCGATCAATGCTGCTGAGCACTGTCACTGTAGTCCTCCATCCCCGGCGCTCAGTAATCTGCTTACTGAGGAGATCTCGCGAGTGAACTCTCGCGAGATCTCCTCAGTAAGGTGCTTACAGCGCGCCGGGGACGGAGGACTACAGTGACAGGTAAGCGCTTTGGGGGGGGGCCCTCACGGGGTACGGGGGGGGGGCGGTGGGTGGCTCACATTGGGGGCCTCACGGGGGAATGGAGGCGCCCTTAGCCCAGGGGCCTCCATTCCCTTAATCCGGCCCTGCTTAGTCAAGGAGTGCTAAGAACATGTGCTTTAAATAGGAGGAAATGCAGGTGTAAGCATTAAAGAAAAGAGATTAGCAAAATGATTTGAAGTTCAGTCAAACTAAGTAATTTATGAATTGGTCCAGAGTCGCCCAAAATTCTCAAAATAACTTTCTCCCCAAGAAGTGCAAAGCCAATAAATCTTCATTCTGATTTCTGGTCTGTGCAAAACAAAAACACTGTGTGGCATTAAAATAATGAAAAAGTGTAGCAATACATGATGTAACAAGTAGAGATGTTTACTGACCCCCATGTTCTGGTTTTGGTTTTGGATCTGAATTAATTTTGTGTTTTGGTTTTGGCAAAACCGCTCGCGTGTGTTTTGGTTTTGGCTTTAGATCTGGATTTTTTAGAAAAATTGCTAAAATATGCTAAAATCAAATTATTTAGCTACTTTTTGTTCCTATATTATTATTAACCTCAATAACACTAATTTCAAGTCATTTGCAGTCAATTTTGACCACCTCACAGGTCACAATATTATTTTCATAAACTTTCAAACAAAGACTGCAGCAGTTCTTGCCAGTGATAAGAAGGCCATTGTCATGCCTGGGCATAAGACCAAAAAATCCACCTCTTATATGTGGAATTATTTTTACCCAAATTCTGACAACAGTTGTCTAGCCATTTGTAGCATTGCAAAGTCACAGTCAGTAGAGGTAGGAACCTTAACCATCTAGGATCCTCATCCATGTTACGCCATTTGAAGCGAGTTCATGGAAAGCTCTTGGGAAAATCAGAAACTTATACTAAAAAATAACAGCAAGCAGTCCAGCATCAGCTACCTTCCTTCTCTCATCTAGATCACAGCACCTGCAATCTACACCCCTAGCACCTTCATCATCAATATCCTCACAAGTGATTGGAGTTAGTCCTGCATGCAAGTTGCTAATGCGAGATGAGTCATCCCCTATCCAGACCTCCTCTGAAGAATCCTTGAGCGTTAGGCCCACTGCTGCTGCTCCTGCTGCTGGGGGTGGATCTTCAACCCAGAAGCAGACCAAGAAGAAGACTAAAAGTAGTTTACAACAATTGACTGTTAAACAATCCTTTGCAAGAGGAAGCAAGTATGAAAGCTGTCACCCAGTTGCAAAGCGGATCACAGACGCAATGGCGACTATGTTAGTATTAGATTTGTGTCCAATATCCACTATTAATGCACCTGGTTTTATACAGTTAATTGAGGTCGTGTCCCTGTTACCAATATTCATCACTACACCATTTTACTAGAAAAGCAATTCCTCACCTCTACCAGGAGGTTACAAAAAAGAAAATAATTGTGATACAAAAATGCCATTCTACCCACTGTACACTTAACCACAGATATGGGAACAAGTGGAACTGTGAAAACTGAAGACTATATGACTGTGACAGCCCACTGGGTTGGTAAATCGCCTTCAGCAGCAGGAACAGCAGCAGCATCTAACAAACAATGCCAGATCTTTCAGAGGCAGGCTATTCTGTGTATCATCTGCTTCACTAAGAGTCATACCGCTGACAACCTATTTGTGGGCAGCACACATTTAGTCTTAATCACTTGGCTTAGTGGTTAGCACTCGTGCCTCACAGCACTGGGGTCATGAGTTGGATTCCCAACAATGGCCTTATCTTTGTGGAGTTTGTATGTTTTCCCTGTATTTGTGTGGGTTTCCTCCAGGTGCTCCGGTTTCCTCCCACACTGCAAAAGCATACTGGTAGGTTAACTAGCTGCTATTAAATTGCCTTTAGTCTCTCTCGATCTGTGTGTGTGTGTGTGTGTTAGGGGATTTAGATTGTAAGCTCCAATGGGGCAGGGACTGATGTGAATGAGTCCTCTGTACAGCGCTGCGGAACTAGTGGAGATGATGAAAAACTAAGGTATGTCATTGCAACATGGCGAAACCTGTTTTGACTCTCCTGAGGATATGTGATTTTTGATAACGCCATCAATATTGTTAGAGCATTACAGCAGGGGGAATTCCATCACATTCCCTGTTTTGCTCACACAATCAGCTTGATGGTACAGAACTTTTTAAAAAATGACAGTGACATGCAGGAGATGCTGTCTGTGTGCTGAAATATTTCGGTTCATTTTTGACATTCTGCAACACCATGTAGAAGAATGCAGCAGCTGCAAGAAGAATAGAATTTGAGGGGGAAAGTACATTAGTCCAGCGAAGTATTCACCTGTGAAGAGAGTTGGCTTGAGTCAAGTGAGTACCCCAATTAGACAATTTGAGATACAGTTAGAGAAATTGAAGGAGGAAATGAAAGAAAGCAAATCCGCTAACTATATTGGAATTGTAGATTAAGTACTTAATTTGCTTCAACAGGATCCAAGAGTTATCAACTTCTTGAAATCGGATCACTACATTTTGGCAACTGTTCTCGATCCTAGGTTTAAGAGATATGTGTTCTCTTTCTTTCCAACTGACCCAGATCTCAAAAGATGTGATGAGCTCCTGGTCAGCAGGCTGACAGCTTAAGTGGTACATGACACAATAACATCTCGTCCCTCAGTTTCACTGGCAACTGCTTCTAGAAAAAAATTAAGCTTTCCCAGGACACCCAGTGGTGATGCAGATGAGTCAGCACAACATTTTGACATTTGGTCTGGTCTAAGAGAATTGTCCAAAAATCGAGACAGCACTGCCATAAAATGAACTACAAATTCCATGAGGAAGGCCATTATCGGCAATTACATCACAGTACACAGACTTCTGTGATGGTGGATTCCAGCGGGGATGAATTAGTGTTGTTTGAGGATGATGTACACACTGATGAGGGTAAATGTGATGACAGTGTAGATTGCAAGTTCTGAAATATAGCTGAGAGAAGGGAGCTACCTGATGCTTTTATGCTTGTTAATATTTTGGGCAGAATGGCATCTTGACAATTTTATGTGTTTCTACAGTAAACTTTCACCTTTATTAGAGAGGTGTTTTTTTCTTTAAAAAGGTACAAGTTTTTATTTACATTTTTGTTTCCCTGACTTAAAACCACTATGCTCTTGAACATAGGCTTTAGCACGTGAGGTAGAGGGATTAGTATCCTCATGACTGCGACTGGAGAGTGACAAGAACAATGCCACCCCTCCTGTTTCTGTATGAGCTATGGCAGAGTAGAATGTCAATGGAGACTTTTAGGAACACTGACAGCCCTATTATTACAACTTCTGTTTCAGCTCTGAACCCTGCCACCTCTCCTGTTTCGGAGTGAGCTATGGCACAGTAAAATGCAGATTTAGAACAAGCCTGCCAGACCTATTATTTTTATTTCAGCAATGACAATTAGCAATGGAGCTCTCCTCTTTGTGTGTAATGTATATAACACCATACAATTTGACTGCAAATTCAGAAGACAAGCCTGCCAGCCCTAGTATTTGTATTTCAGCAATGACAATTAGCAATAGAGCAATGGAGCTCTCCTCTTTGTGTGTAACGTATATAACACCGTACAATTTGACTGCAAATTCAGAAGACAAGCCTGCCAGCCCTAGTATTTGTATTTTAGCAATGACAATTAGCAATGGAGCAATGGAGATCTCCTCTTTGTGTGTAACGTATATAACACCGTACAATTTGACTGCAGATTTACACCAAGCCTGCCAGCACTAGTATTTGTATTTCAGCAATGACAATTAGCAATGAAGCAATGGAGATCTCCTCTTTCTGTGTTACTTATATAACACTGTACATTATGGGACTGCAGATTAAGAAGACCAAGCATGCGCTATTAATTCTATTTCAGCAATGTCAATTAGAAATGGAGCAATGGTGCTCTCCTGAATGTCACTGTAGACTTTGAAGAACAGTGCTACCCCCTCCTCTTTCTATTCTAACTATGTTGCTGGCCAACTGCACTACAGACTGTGCTACCCCTTCTGTGTCCCTCTTTGAAATGGTGTTAGATCACCGTGGATTGCAGTACTTATAGAATCCAAAACTCACGAGATCCGATGACGTAACTATGACGTTTTGCCTCGTTTTCAATTCCAAAAATATGCAAAAGTACCGAGCCGGCTCGGTACTCGGAACCTCTAACTTTGGGTATGTTCGGTTCTCGGGGAACCGAGCCTGAGCAACTCTAGTAACAAGTAAAGGGGGAAAAAAAGAAAGGGACAAAAAATTTCAATGTCAATAGATAACTAATTTAATTGTATATATAATGCATCCACTATAGGTTATATAAGATATGGATATCCCTCAAATTTCCATCATGTATAAAAACTGTAATTTAGCAGTATGCTTTGATTCAGACACTGAATGCTAGGATTTGTAGTGTGAATCTTTAATGCTTTTCTCAACTGCTATTGCAGATTGTACAGTCAGCTCCAGTAGTATTTTAAGCTGTGTACTAAAGCTTGAGTGCTCGAGAGAAAAGGAAATGCAGCAGCAGCTCAAGGAATGGTCTGATTGGGTGGAAATGCTCAGCGTGTTAAGGGGTGCCAGCAGAACTGCTTCCACTCCTTTTCAGTCCCATTTGGCAAGTGGACTGAGCTCTCATTATCCCATTGTTCACCCACATCAACCTTATGGCCATGGAGGAAGACATACTGCATGCTGGGTCTTATAAGCCATAGCTATGATTTTATGATTTTTTTCATCCCAGCTGTTGCTAGGCATGACTGGTTGTTGCTATGCTAAGGCCCTACTGGTTGGCAAGCAGCCAGGGTGCTATTCCATCTGGTTCGGCGAGCATGTGACCTGTTCCTCCTATCCCTACCTGATCGGGGTGCTGGGGAACTCGACTCTTCAGGAGCCAATGATTGGTCTGCTGTACTTTAAATAGCAAGGAGGGCTTTGCCTCTTTGCCAGTGATAACATTTGTGCTCTGCATTTTCATGAAGACTAGTATGCTGCTGGAAACTTATCTCCTACTCATTACCCTTTTTCTGATCTGTGAAAATATCGCTCACTAAGGAAAAGGCAGGTGGCTATAGGTAAAGACTTAACTTGTTCTAAAGGTTGTCCCTATATTTGATTTTCCCACAATTCCTTTCCTCCATTGTCATCTGTGGCTATATCTCCATAATCCTTCTATTGATTGGACCTCTTGTGAAATAATTTGTTGGGAAACAGTTTCCGAAGATTTTTGTTTGTCCTTATGTGTATGAATGCTGCATCGTGCTTCACAATGTCTTCCTCATCCCTTCCATGACTTTATTTATCATGTTTCTAAGGAGTCAGCTGATATACTGTCCCCGTGCATAAGTTACAACTGTGTACTGAATTTGTTCCTGGAGCCAGCTTGCCAAAAAGGAAATGTTATGCTTTGTCTTGTCTGGAAAATAAGGCCATGGAAGGATGTATCCAGGATAACTTTCGTAAAGGCTTCATAAGACCTTCCAAATTACCCAAAAATGCACTCATTACTGTACTGACTAAAAAGGGTGCTGAAAAGCTTGTACACTCCTTAAGCTTTGAAAGCATTTGCTGCTTTGAAAAAAGCATTCATCTCAGCTCTAATGCACCTTTATCCCAATTCAGAATTACCCTCTATCATTGAATAGATGCTACTGATGTCAGTGCAGGGACCATCCTCTTTCAAGTGGATCCAGTAGATAAAAGGTTATATCCTTGTGCCTTCTTTTCCTGCAAGTTTTCATGGGCTGAATCCTATTATGACATTGTTAACATAGAACTTCTTTCTTTTAAATGTGCCTTTGAGGACTGGAGACATTAGCTAGAAGTTAACAAGGAAAAAATAGAGAGAAAATGTGTATAGCATGCAGGGCCGGATTTACCGCTAGGCAACCTAGGCACCTGCCTAGGGCCTAGCGGCTCTGGGGGGGGCACAGCTGGGGGGGACAGGAGTAATTAAAAAAAAAATAAAAAAAATTCGGCCCCTCCCCCGACTCGCGGCACCCCCCCCCCCGCGACTCATGCGGGGGGGGGGGTGCCGCGAGTCGGGGGAGGGGGTGGGTGCCGCGAATCGGAGGAGGGGGGGTCGGGTGCCGCGAATCGAGTCCCGGCAGCCTCTTCTCCTCTCAGTGATAGAGAGAGGAGAGGCTGCCGGGACCCGACGAGCGATCACGTGACTCTTTCTCTTTTTTTTTCATCTGGACTGACGGAGGAGGAGCAGCAGCGCGCAATAGAAAGGTAAGTAAAACAAGGGACAGAAGTGGTGATGGTGAAGGGGCACAGAAGTGGTGATGGTGAAGGGGCACAGAAGTGGTGATGGTGAAGGGGCACAGAAGTGGTGATGGTGATGGGCACAGAGGTGGTGAAGGGGCACAGAAGTGGTGATGGTGATTGGCACAGAAGTGGTGATGGTGATTGGCACAGAAGTGGTGATGGTGAAGGGCACAGAGGTGGTGATAGTGAAGGGCACAGAGATGGTGATTGGCACAGAAGTGGTGATGGTGATTGGCACAGAAGTGGTGATGGGCACAGAGGTGGTGATGGTGAAGGGCACAGAGGTGGTGATGGTGAAGGGGCACAGAATTGGTGATGGTGATTGGCACAGAGGTGGTGATGGTGAAGGGCACAGAGGTGGTGATGGTGAAGAGGCACAGAGGTGGTGATGGTGATTGGCACAGAAGTGGTGATGGTGAAGGGCACAGAGGTGGTAATGGGCACAGAGGTGGTGATGGTGATTGGCACAGTGGTGGTGATGGTGATTGGCACAGAGGTGGTGATGGTGAAAGGGCACATGTGATATTGTGAAGGGGCAAAAGTGACAATGAAGGGGCACAGTGTGATGATAGAGGGACAAAAGTGACAAGAGCACATACTTGGATTTATGCGTATTATTTTTGCAAACAACTTAAGTAAGTATTTCTGCCCTGACTTCAATATTTATTATGTTGTTTTGACCCAACTACTTAAAAAAACGGGACTGCTTGGTAATTATTTAGGGGTGCCTTTTTCTGCAGCAGGGTGGCCTTGCTCTTTTCACATGTTAGGTACGCCCCCAAAGATGCAAGCCACGCCCTCTCCTCCTTTGGCGGCGTGCCGCCGCGCAGCTTTCATACTTTCATATCTACTTAACTATAGGGGTATATGGTAGGCATGCGGCGGCACATGCTTTCACTTCTACGTAACTATAGGGGTATATGGTAGGCTGCAAAAATATAGTGCTATGGATTGTTGCAGGGAGGGGCCCCAAAAACAGTATCCTGCCTAGGGCCCTATGAGGTCTAAATCCGGCTCTGATAGCATGGCACTCTTGGTATTTTTCCAAGAATTATCTTTAAAATAAAAAGAGTATTAGCGAAATATTAAAAAAATGGAATGGATTCAACCACTATCTTTTCTGTCCGTATCTGTATGAACTGATAGTGTAGTTTAAGCTGCCCTAGTAGACAATTCAGAGAAATTATAAAAATTGCAGTCAGGTCAATAAGATAAAGGCGTATATGATAATCTTATCAGAGGAGGCTATCTTCAGTGTCATCTCTCCTTCTATAGAAAGAGGGACAATTTTTATAATTCCTCTGAATTGTCTACTAGGGCAGTTCATACCACACTATCAGTTTATACAGATACGGACAGAAAATTTAGTGGTTTGAGTCATAGGAATATACTACATAATTCAATAAGAGCTGACAGCAGCGTAGTGCAATAGCAGTTGATAACTGCTATTTAAACAGTCTATAACACAATTCACATTTCTTGAATCCATACCTTTATTTAATATTTTGCTAATATTGTTTGTTATTTTTATTTTAAAGATAATTCTTGTAAAAACACCAACACAATTTTAATTCTTACCAATAAAGTTGGAAAACGTGTTTTATTTAGATTAGACCTCTGAGTGCCCCGCTATACACATTTTCTCTCAATTTTTTCCTTGTTTACTGATTGATCCATATGTGTGGGTGCACCTCTCCTTAGATGCCTTAGGTAGAATTAAGACTTAAAGGTGAAATGACCTATAAAATATTGAGACATTAAGGAGAAGTTAGGTCTACCTGGTTTGATATATATATTTAATTGGCTAGAAGTAGCCTACCATACCATTACACTTTTTACAGACCACAAAAATCTGTTATGTGTTGATTCAGTCAAGAGGCTAAATTCCAGACAGGCACGTTGGCCATTGTTCTTCACTACGTTCAATTCTGCTATTACTTTTATACCTGGCTCTAAAAATTTCAAAGCTGATGCCTTATCCCAAAGTTACATTCCTCGGCACAATCCTAGTACTAAGGATTTACGCATAACTTCTGCTTCTTCAGTTTTAGATGGTTTCACAAAAGACCTCTCAACTCAATTGATTAAGTTTCCTTTCGACTCTTGTCTGTTCCTGAAGGTATAAGGAAAGCTGTGACTAATGAACTTCATTCCTTCAAAATCTCAGGCCATCCTGGTATTTTCAAAACACAGAAAATTGTTATCTCATTCAGTCTGGTTGCCATCAAACATGATGTCAATTTTTTTTTTCCTGTTTTGTGAGACCTGTGCCAGAAATAAAACTCCTAGGAATGTTATATCTGGTCAACTCAAGGCTCTAACAGTGCTCAATAAACATTCAACTCCTGTGTCTATAGATATTATTGTGGAATTGCCCATTGTAGATGATCATATTACTATCCTGGTAATTGCTGATCGATTTAGCAAGATGGCTCATTTTCTTTATCTCACCAAGTTACCCACTGCTAAATATTTATCCTCTCTTTTCATTCAACATGTTTTCAGACTCCTTGGATTTCATTTTGATATAGTCTCAGACAGATGATCTCAATTGGTTGCTCAATTCTGGAAGTATTTTTGCTCTCTACTGATTATTAGTTTAAGCCTATCCTACGCCTATCACCCTCAATCTATTGACAAGACAGAGAGTCAACCAGTTTCTGTAACAGTACCTGTGATGTTATACTTCTAGATTTCTCAATAACTGTGTGGAACATTTATCGTGGGCAGAGTTTGCTACAACAACTGCTGTCATTCTTCTTCTATTACATGCCCATTCTTTAACATGTTTTATCAGCATTCTAATAATTCATTAGATCATCTTATGCCCACTGATTTCCCTGAAGTACATAATATCAGCTACGTTTTAGATCAATTTGGAAAAAAGTTCATTTATCCTTGTTACACGCCTCCTTCGGCTCATATATTTTTTCGGCTCAACACCATAGGGCAAGTCCTTTTAAAGGGGTGAAATGGTCTGGTTGACCACCTGAAATATCAAACCCAGGAAACCATTGAGAAAATTTAGACCCAGATACTTTGGTCCATTTAAGATCTTTAAGCAAGTGGAACCCTATTGCCTTTTGGTTGGATCTTCCTAAATCACTAAAAAAATCCCAAAACTTTTCACTGTTGTCTTTTCTGTTGTGTTTTTCTAATATAATTGGGCCTAGTCTCCCTGCCAATCCTCCTCCTGTAAATGTTGATGGACACCAAAAATTCATAGTGGAGAGAATTTTGGATTTTAAATGCGCTCAAGGTCGAATTAATTATTTAATGCATTGGAAAGGCTATAGACCTGTGGAGAAATCTTCATACAGAAAGACTGATTAGAGCTTTTTATAATCCGTTTGTGAATAAACCTGGATGTAGATGCTTATTAACCCCTCCTCAAGGGGGGTTCTGTTACGAGCTGCTGTGCTATGCTCGACGGCTCACTATGATTTTCCCGCCCTGGCTGTTGTTAGTCAGCTGGATGCTTTCTGATTGGCTGCCACTCTGCTAAGGCCCAGCTGGTTAACAAGCAGTCAGGACACTTCTTCCATCTGCTCTGGCATCTGACCTGCTCCTCCTATACCTGTGGAGATGAGGGCTTGCCTCATTAGGAGCCAGTGATTGGTCTGCTGTACTTTAAATAGCAGGAAGGGCTTAGCCTCCAGGCTAATGACAGTGTTTGTACCTTGCAATTTCGTGAAGACTGCTGTGTTGCTGAAATCTTACCTTCTATTGATTACCCATTGCTTGATGTTTTGCTAGTTCCTGGATATTCTGTCTGATATCCACCATAGACCTGTTGCTTGTTTTTGGACCTCTGTGTTAGTTGCCCTCCTCGACCTCTGGCTAGTCTCCAGTTATTTTTGCTCACTGCCTGACCTCAATAATTTGCTGCACTGGGTTATCTTTTGTACATTGCTTGGTGTACTACTACTTCCAGTTTCCATATCCCAATGCTATCTGGTTTCTAAGATCCTTCTTCTACTCTGAGTATAAGTCCTGGGAGCATCTGAGCACTTGTGAGAATATCGTTTTCTAGAGGAAAGGTTGCTTGCTATATGTGAAGACCTCTCATTGCCTTTATGGCCGGGTCCCCGGGAGTCTGGCCACAGCACATGTGAGGTGGCCATCTTGAAATGAATTATAGCGCTGGGAGGGTTAATACCCAGTGCCTGAGGGGCTAAAATACCAGGGCATATGTTATGACTAAAAATGTATTTATTAAAATAAAATTGTATATTTAAATGTGTGCCGTGGGGCTGGGGAAGGAATACCCATCGCCACAGCAGTGAATGGGTTAAACGTGAGTGTAAAAGTGTATATTAAATTAATTAATGAAAATGTTTAATGTATAGGCCAGTAGTTAACCGGCCTGCAGTGCTGGAAGGGTCAAGTAAGTGTACACTCCCCCTGCCACTAGCTACAATATAAAAAGGTGTTAACACCCTCCAGGCTGATTCACGTGCAGGCTGCATGAACCAGTCTGGATTGGTTAAAGGGGCAGGAGGCTTTGTGTCCAAATCTGTTAAAAAGAGCACTGTTTGATCATGTAATGTATCATTCCAGTTGAAACTTCTGGAAAGAACGCTAGTACTACAAACTGGCTTGTAAATCTCCTTATTAGGACTGTTTGAGCTAATAAAACATCATTGCTTCAAGATCCTACTTTGACGCCTTCATCCTGGCTGTAATTCCTGTGAGTTACAGATTAGACCAATCTTATCTGTTATACAGCTGTTCTGAGGTTGGGACCCAGCATTTGGTACCAACGCTCTTTGCGCTACCCTGCAGCTCTGGCCATTGTGAGAGGCCAGGGGGAACCATACAGAGCAACCCTGATCTAAAGGAAGAGGTCAGGAGTACCAGCCCAGGTGCCCAGCAACGTGGGTACTATTAAAGTAATTTCATTGTTTTCCAATAAGCATTGTCTAGGCGATTTGTGTGGTTCCAAAACACAAGCAATTTATTTAGCAAAAGCAAATGTATTAAAGTTCTAATAAATAAGTACAGTACAGCCGATACATGATGCATACGCTGTGCTCTGCTGGATCCAGCTACAGTCCTTCAGTCCTGAAGACTGTGGTCAGTGTGACTGACTAGCTGAGTCCAGGGAGCAGTATATATACATTTGGTGTTACAGTAAATACAATACAGATGACTGGGCAAGTTTCCATAGGTTCAGGTCCAGTGTAATGCAGTCCATAGGTCAGTTCAAACATCCCCCTCTATGGGTGGGGATCAGCATTCCAAGGGTGGGGGTCAGCTCTCCAGATGATGCATACTTCGTTTTCCTGCCAAGAACTGGTTAAAACTAGTCTATTAGCATTACACAGACAATATCATTTTAATCATTTATTCCCTATCATCGATAACTCACACACGCAATGAGCGATCCTTTCGGCGAATTAATAGGAAAACTGCGGATAAATAGGGGATTAGAATGATACCAAACATGACATACTTCCCGTGACCTGAACTTTAAATATCACTAAAGTGTACATATAACCTTATAATATATAACTATAAACCAAATAACATCTGCTCATAAACGACTGTGGAGTGGAACCGTTATAAATATGAAAGGTATATATAAGTAAATATGTAAGTGTGAGTGTATGCGTGCGTGACTTATCGTGCAATTGTGCCATGACACGTGGCGTACTGATCGCAATCGCACGGTTAAACAATATTAATCAATATACTTTCTTTCCTCCAATTATACGACTTTGACAGTACACTAGCAGTGAGAGTTACCCAGAAGGAGGTGGTTCTAGGTGCTGGCGTAGGAGCCAAGTGGTGGCAGCTGAAGCTCCCTCTACTGTGATTGAAGGGGCTCATTTGGGATAAAGAAAGGGGACGATGTCAAGGCAAGCCCAGCCGGTCCCCAGCAACAAATAAAAGGGTAGCATAAGAGGTCCATCCTGTCACAGTCTTGGTCTAAGAGTTTATCTGGTTTCCGGTGGGAGCCAATACACTGGGAAGAGGATTACAAACCGGAGCACTTTCATTTTACAGAGTTAGTGTGGTAACCCGCTGAATGTAGAAAGTACAAAACTAACTAATCACAAAGCAGAGTTCCCCTGTCCCATTCATCATCCAATGAGATATGGTGAACATTACACATTATATTAATTCCACAGCTGAAGAGGTCCAATATGTCTTAAAAGTGAAACCAGGGACAAAATCTTTCTTACCATGTTCTCTGTGTGCCTAATTTCTGTCGAATTCAACTGTTATTTTGAATGCTATTGTCATGTGGTGTAGTGGCATAACCTGATGCCAAGGTCACATAACTGATATCAGCACGGGTCCTTTGGAGTGCAAACTCTGCCCAATAGCATGCAGTAATCAGTCACTCACTAAAACATTAGTACATCTATAATATAATGGGATAATTCAGGAAAATTCTTCTAGTCTATCTCACTATAATTCTAAATAAGTGCACTGTTCACATGAATGTGCAAAGACTGCAGTAATTCCTATTCACCAATTAAATATGTCTTTCCATTTCCTAAACTGTGCTAGAAAAACATTGATAACGTGGCTGCTATACATTTCAGCACATTTTACCTTCACATCAGTTTACATAAAATCCCCTATATGCTTTCTTGCTGCTAAATAAGCAAGAGAAAATGAAATACTCAATGTTAGTTTCTGGCAATTTTGCTGGTGCTTCAATGTGCCTAAAGGTCCTGAGCAGGAAATACACTTTCCTGTGCCTGTGCCCACTAGCATCAAGGCTGTCAAGGCTCCCCTGAACTTTTCATTCTTTTGAATGAGAAACTTGCAGGAAAGAATCTTTGACAACGCAGAAGAAGGCCCACTGAAGCAGAGTGGAGCTTCAACCAAAGACCATTAGAGGACTCAGGGCACCTACCTGATCAGGTAAGTAACAGTCTGTATTTTATTTTATCCCAATTCAACCCAACATTGTTTAGTAAGTCTTTAAATAGAATAGTCCTGTGTCTCATAGATGATTTGTTTCAAAGTGTTTTCTTAATCATTTGCTTATAGCAAACAGCACCCCCCCCTTCCCTCAGTACAGTACTGGCTGAAGACAGTGTTGTGTGAGGACTGGGGGTTTAATGTTATGTGGGGTCTGGCTAGGGGCGGTAGAGTGTTTACTTGTTGCTCTACTTCCCAGGAAGGAAATAATACCTATATATTTTTTAAATATGACCAAACATTCCAGCATTCAGCGAAACAGTTACTAAGTTTAATACACCATCTGCAGCATGTAGTCAAAGTTAACAAGGCAATTATGTTGATTGACTTAGTTCCCTCCACCATATACAGCCTGTTGGCTACTACACACATCTGCATTGTTTATCCCTGAAGAAGCTCGATCTCATAACGGGCACTACACCACCCTTAAGCAGCTTCTGCACATTACGACTACAACCCTTCCCTCCGCTTAACTATATGTTGCGGGGTAAAGGGTACAGGACAAGGAGCCAAAGTGAGATAGCTTGACGGATACCTGACCAACACGCTAAGGAGACCTGTGTAGCATTCTACACTGGACTTGAGTAACTCCTGGAATATGGTGCCACCCCCCACTTGACATTTGGGAATAAGGAGGTTAATTTGTAGGACTACTGAAATAGAAAAGAAGATGGGTGAGTGTAAACTTTAATTTCCACAACTATATGCCCAGCACTTGTGTGCATATGTCAGTGGGTCACACATCAGGTCTTAGTCGCAATTAACATGTCCACTGTTGTCATATCATGGCTATCTGGGTCCCTCCTGGTCGCTTGCAGTGTTCCTGACCGCCACATCTTCATTAGTAAACATTACACATGCTGTTTGTCCTGCTGCATGGGCACAGCCATATTAGATTCATTCAGGTGATCATTCCAGACCAACTAGATTCAGTAGCTGTGACCACATGATCTGTGCAACCAATAGCTATTAGGAACACCCTATTTAAACTTGCTGCTGAGATCTGCTCATTGCCAGAACAACACACTTTCTCTCCTGATGATAGTTCTTGGCACCCGATTCCAATTATTTCAAGCACTGTTCCTAATTACCCTGCACTTCTAAGCAATCATCTTATTGCAAGTACTCTGCATTACCTAGTGACCATCTCTCTACCCTGCATTTCCAAAGTGCACATTTTCTGCAAAACATCCTGCATTTTCCAAACTGCTCATCTTCCTGCAATAGTTCTGCAGTCCTCAAGAGTGCTCATACCTCAGCAAGAACTTTGCATCGTCTAGTATTTATTCTGCAGTGCTTAGAGTTTTTGCCAAATATCACCAATCCTGTAGCTGGGGCTGGTTCTAAGTCTCTACAGCTCATTTCCAGTTCTGTGTATCTGTGTGTGGGATCCAGGCCTGTGGCTGTCTCACAGTCCTGAGTCTTCTATTCCTAGTCACAGTTCTGAGTTCCTGTCTTCAGTTCCAGTTGATTCTGTTCTGAGTTTCCATGTGTGCGCATTCTGAGTTCTTAATAGTGCCTCCTTACAGAACAGTTCCAGAGTGTTGATATGGAAGATTCTAGTTCTGTACTCTGGCGCAGACTCCGGTCCTAAACTCCCTTCCTGTTAGTGCTACTCAGTGCATTCCAGATGAACAGAGGTTTTATCAAGGCTCCAAGTTTCAGTCACACTCCTTCAACCCAAGAGTCCCAAATTTTATCAAGAAAAACAGACAAACATGACACAGTGTCACCCATCTTGGAGAGTACTATAATAATACTATAAGATTTATTTTTCCTTCATTCACCTTTTAAAAGGAAACACTGTACCAACAGATCAATATGATTATATATGGGATTATACACTGATTTTCATATGAGGTTACTACCTCCTAATAATAGGAACATTATTTACTGGTACATTTTTATGTTGGATGAAATAAAGGGATCTCTAATTACTTATCTGTTCTTTACACACAAATCTCACCTGTTAACATTCTCGCTATTTCAGTTACTCTTAAGGTTGCTAATGTTAAAACTGTTTTTAATATTAATACTATAAACTGTATGTTATTAGATAAGATAGCTTTCCTGTTATCTGTAGTGTATACATTCCTAATTACATGCACATTACTTTCACCGCTACACAGCTTTACACAGTGCGCCTTGCGAATCATTCTTGATATTTCCTTTAGCTTTTCTAAGGACTTGGGAGTTTCCTCTCCATTCTATCCCTATTGGCAGCACTCCTACATCTTTAACTAGACAGCACAAATATTTGTTTATATCTTTATATCTCACACACTAGGGTGAATTTTATCAGATACCAATTAACATTAGACACCAATCAGTATGTCTTCAGAGTGTAGGAGGAAACTGGAGCACCCAGAGGAACCTCATGCAAACACAGAGAACATATAAGGCCTGACTCATCTTCAGGTGTAAGTAAGTATAGCCAGAGTGTACATTTCTTGAGATCTGCTTGAACTTGAATGTGAGTATACGTGCGTGTAATTTAGGTCCGATTTTAAAAAACGCAAATTGCGTTCACATTGAGTTCTAAGATGAATCAGTCCACTATCTCCTTCCTCTCTGCACATGAGGGCCTGTTGCACAAAATGCATGGAATGCAGACAGAAAAGTCTACTTCCGATTATTTTCAAGGTTTGTTGGGGATATTAATGTCATGTGGGAATTGGTAAAATTATTAATGTAATATGGGTATTTTTTTAAAATGGGGAGCTATTAATGTAATGTGAGTCTAGTTCAGGCTATTAAAATATTGTAGGTGTCATTTGTGTAATGTGGGGTTAATAATTTAATGTTGGGCCTCATCTGGGCTATTAACTTGATATAATGGCTGGTTGGGGGAAAATAGTTCTCCTTATTAAATTTAAATATTGGGGGGAGGAGCCTTTATTATTATATATAAGCACTATTGATTTAATGTCAGAAATGGTTGGTGGAAATAGGTCTTTATGATAACTGTGAATGCTATTAATTTAAATATGTCACTAGTTTAGGGGGAAGGAGATTTATTTATTAAATGTAGGTGCTATTAGTTTAATGTTGGCCTGCTTGAGAGGAGGGAGTAGGGACACCGAGAGAGGGTTTGGGGAGCAGGTACAAAGTGCCAGGCAAGAGGTAGGCCTGTGTATTGGGAGGAACCACTGACCCGATGTGTACATGTCCCTCTCGCTGGCTGTGGATGGGGCCCCAAGAAGTTGTACCGGGGAAAAATAATTTCTTCTCGGCAGTCCTGGGTGGGAGTCCTATAGTGTTCACTCATTGCTTGGATTTCCATGAGGTCAATAGTACCTATCTATTTTACGAACAGGACCCCAAGATTCCAGGATAAAGGTAAGCAGTAAATAAGCTTTAGAGACAGCAGCAACAGGCAGTAAAAGCTGCAAAAACTAATAGAAGAAAGTAGAACAGTCTGCTAATCTGGCACCACAGTCCTGATTTTGCTGAAACAGTCAGGAGTTATGTCCAACTTCTCAAAACTTTGCTGGTGGAAGGAGCTGTGTGCACCTTACTGCAGCATTGCTGGTGTGTTTGAAGGGAAAGGGAAAAGGTGTGGCCTAGCACTGTCTAATGACCAAGACCATGACTTTTCATGCTGTCCTTACCTCATAGCAAATTAACGTCACCTACCAATAATTTGGCATCACTACAACATGGGAACACTTTCACATTTATTTCCAGGGCCACTCTAAGTTAAAAATCTACCCCTGGCACACTCCCAGACCTGATCACTGCATTCCCTCTCAATAAACAGGGAATCCCCAATTCCATATTTATTGTAGAAATTAAACAAAAGAGAATGATAAAAATTTTGAATGATCAGGGTTTTTTTTTATTATAAGCAAAGTATATATAAATTAAAGAATTAAATAACATTCTGATAATCTGATACACCATACTGTTTAACCTAACTTCCTCCAAGCAAAAGTGCAAGAATTCTATACCTTTACATAGTAAATAATTAAATTTCAGCTTGCACATAAAACTCAAAGACACATTCTGAAGAGAAGAATAACAGGAATACATAACATACAAATAACAAGGTCCATATTGCTCACCTTTGGTAAAGCACTTAGTAAACAAACATCTACTTAATGAAACTCATGGCTATACACTAAACTGAAATCTTTCTATTTCCCATATACTCATTGCTAACATAGGATAAAGGTCTATATTCTAAAAGCCCTTAAAATATTACTGTTAGGCTGCTAATGGTCAGATAACGAACCTGCAGAAAAGGCTGGCGGAGGTCTTCGACTATAGCAGCCGCCTTTCCCGTAGAGCTAGACGCGCTCACAGGTACTCGGATGCCCCAGGACTTAACTCCAAGTAGTGTAGGTTCATTATACTAAACCACAGCCGCAGACCAGGAGACAGTAGAGATGGTAAAGGATGGTCAGACGATAGCCAAGGTCAGGGGTCACTTGCAAGAAGAGTAGTCAGGGAACACGCCAAAGGTCAATGTCACAAGCAGAACAGCAGAATCCAAAATACAGATACAGGCCAAAGGGTCAGGGTCACAGGCAAGCAAGCAGAGTCCAAGAAACAGGCATGGGTCACAATGGGTGATCAGTAATCAAAGTATCCAGAGCAGGTCAGCAACAGCAGGTAACTAGACGCTATTACCGGCAGGGAGGCTAAGCCCTCCCTGCCTTATATACTGACATTGGCCAATCAGGGCTCAGCTCTGTAATGATTATCAGGCTTGGTCTAATTAATGATGCCTAAACTAATTAATTAGCCCGCAGGCTAGAACATTATCGCATGCGCCCAGCTGCAGCACTTGCCGGAGCGCACCGCTTAATAAACTCGGCGTCCGTTGCCTTGACAGTGGTCGGGCCCGAGTAACAGGAAATGACATCCCGGTCGTCATGGAGATGGGGGCTCCTGACAATTACTTAGGGTTTTATCCTTACATTATTTCTTAAGTGATTTTAATACATATGTGTAAGTAAAGTAAAACAGGGCTCTTTTAGTAAACATTTGAAGCTTGAAGTTGGTACGGCTTGTTTTAGCAAATGAAGGAAGTTAAATCTCGATAAACTTATATCTTTTAGGTACACTCTAATTCCAACGTCTGTGATTTTGGGATTTGGAGGTGCACCATTGTGGGCTGCAAAATGTACATATTTGACAGAGAGTGGAAATCGATATGCTGAAAAAGTAGGGAAGGTGGGAAAAGATATTGTCAATCAATATTTTGGACTTTTCTTTCTAATATTCCAATCATCCGGTGTGTGGGGGAATTTGATATCATCTTTAATATTTGGACAAACTCCAGATGCAGGTAAAATGTTAATTTAATGCACAATTTAAATAGACTTTCATTATAAAAATAATACTGTTGTTATCCTTACCAGGGTAAATCTGTAAATAGCACGATACAAATATGTGGTATTGATTTATATTTTAATTAACAATTAAGATCACAACCAAAATGTAAAGTTTCGCATTTCTTGCAATTATCTACAGAACACATTCGTCTTTGCACTTAATATTGCTTAATTCAGTTAAAATCGTATACACGTGTATACGCTAATATGTGCCTAAAATGTATTTCTAAACCATACCAATATAACCAATTTTAGCTGATTATATAGCAGCTAACACTACATTATTCAAGATTTGCAAACATAATTTTTTTTATTGCATCTAGTCAGCCTATATAGATTTATGTGGGTCTTCATTATAGTTCAGTCCCATATTGGAGTCCAGAAAATAATTGCATTTAATTGATTTAAAGGATCTGGAAACCATAAAATGAAAATATATTTTTATTCAAAAATATATATATAAAAAATATTATACCGAAACAGTTATGATTTTGACATCATAAGGGTTCTTGTTATATTCCTCACTAGAGATGCTTGAACTGCCTACATATTGTTTCTCAATAAGTACAAAAATGTGAAACGTTACTGGAATTACTTGTATTTTTGATTAAATAAGGAAATAAAGCTGGGGCATGGACTGATGGTTAATGGAGACAGACACGTTATGATTAAGCTCCTGATCGCACCCACTGCCATTCACAATAATCAGTTCACAAGCTCCAAGAGGCTGTGACATCAGCTCTCCCCTACAACTCATATCCACCAGGCTCCATGTCCGGCACAGTGATCCATCCAGGGTTAACCCACCACATTACTTTGCTGCAGCAAAACTGAACTAGGTGCTCATTGTATCTGTTTATGGTGTCTGAACAGGACCAATGGAGAAGAGGCTCCTTTTGACACTGCTAAGTATCCTGGCCTCAAAGTCATATGCTCCAATTCTGTGATCTCTCCAGTATCCACTACTACCTAACTTGGTCATCAGAAACACTGGTGCCATTCTTAAACCATTGACAATGAAGACCTAGGGCTAGATTTACTAAGCGGTGGCGGTTTGAACCATCATGTATCGCTGCGTATTTCCGGCGGTTTTGCAGGTCAAACAGACGGATTTACTATTGGACGGTTTTAAGGTTCAATGTGAATCAGTCATCGATGTAACAGCGGTATGGAAGCCTCCAAGCCGCTGGTGGCTTTAATAGAAACATGGCGGTTTTTGCTTCGTTCTGTGGCGAATTTTTTGAAATAGTCACCTTTTTGATGCCGTTTTACTATTGTCTATTTTCTCTGTTAGGAGATTTGACATTACAAGCACTAAATAAATTACTGGGCTTCCACATTTTCTTTGATATGGTTTTGAGGAGTAAAGAGAGAGGAGCTTGGAGGTAGTAGTATTGTAAATAAGGTGTTTTGGAGGGTTGTTGTGCTGAGATTTCTGCTTGGAGTGTGAGTAGTCCTGTGTTTTTTTTTCAGTGTTGTGGCTTTATTTTGTGATTTAATTTCTCTCTTGTTTTTTTGGTAATTGTCTAGTCCTTTGTCTCAATTACTTGTGTGTGAGTGTGTTGTGCGTGTTTCATTAGTTAGTATAGTTTGTCCTTTGTGTTTGTCAGTAGTTCAGTAGTTCAGATGTTCATTAGTTGGGATTATGGCCAGAGATAGTAGGGGGGCAAAGGGTGAGGAGAGGGAGATGGAGCTAGAGGGGACAGAGGAAGGTCAGGAAGGGTTAGAGGAGACAGGACAGGGGAGGAATCTCAGATTTTCTCACTATGAGAATTGTGTGTTGGTTGATAATATTGTTCCCTGTTACAAGTTTATTTTCGGGAACCTTACAGCCCGTACTCCGCTACGGTGGCGACACCAATTGTGGTCTAAGATATGTAAGGCCGTGAATGCGGTAGGACCTTTAAAGCAGTCAGTGTCTCACTGCCGTAAAAGATTTTAAGATATCAAGAGATGCCTTAAAGAAAAAATGGCTCAGGAGAGGAGGGCAGCAAGAGGCACAGGTGGTGGCCCACCACTTCATGTGGAGTATACCAGCTATGAGGAGGAGTTGCGTGAGATACTGCCCCATGAAATTGTGGAAGGTGTAAATGTCCAGGACATGGATGCACCCTCTTTTGGTCAAGGAAGTGGTGAGTTGTTTGCATATTTTTACTATAAGTGTTTTGCAATGAAGCATTCATTTAAAAAAGGGTTTGTTGTTTAAAAATAAATTCACTTTTTCAAAGTACACTGCATACATGAGTAAATGTTTTCCACTGTTAATACAGTTTTGGTATTATTCAAACATTCAGATTCGCCTTTAAGAGAGTCCAAAATCGACTCCTCCACCTTCTGTCAGGCATTCTGCCTCTGAAGAGCAAGCTGGCGAGTGTTGCCGATTTTGAGCAAAGACATTGTTTTCAAGCATTTGTTATGTGGAAATGTTTGTGGAAATGTGAAATACCTTGGTTGATATACGTTTGTAGAATTCAGCTGGAAGTACTACACAGAGGTTGGGCCAAAAGAGTAATAGTTTACCTCACTCCACCCTCTTGCAACATTTTTCAGCCTACACCCTCTTGTTTGGGTAACAAATTAATTCGGTTTCACTGTGGCCTCACCCTAGCACATAGGATACATGAGCTTTTACTACCTTAAAAGATTAGTGTCATCCTTAAGCAGGACCTATATGCCAACTAGTCAGGAAAGTTGAGTTTTAAAAAAGAGTCTGTAGTTAAACAATGTTATGTGTTTGCCTGCAGTGTCCAAAATTAAAATGACAAGTATGTGATTTTCTATAAACTTACTTTGGTCTTTTCTCCACAGGAACCTCATCATCTCTGCAAGGCCAGCGCCAGTCAGTGCAGATGTCACCTCCTGACGACACACACAGGAAGACACAGTCATCACTTTACAGGTGGTAGATGTCCCCGTGTCTAGGCACCAGGAACAAGTAACTGGCCCTGCAGTACAGACACAAGAGCAAAAACCTGCACCTCCTCAGCTGCATACAGGGCGAGAAATGGTCCAATCCATCGCCAATTTAAAGGCTTTGCAGTCTAAGTTAATGGACACTCAAACCAAACATATGTCTCATATTGTTGGACATTTGAGGCGTTCCTACTGCACTACTAGCCTAATTTCTTCTGCATTAAATTGCATAGCTGCAGCTATAGGGCGATCCAATGTCAGCATGATTCAAATGACTGGTGCTGTGGAGGCCTTACACTCCACAGTAAAGGAGGTCAATGCCAACGTGAATCGTATGGCTGCCTAAATTCACCAGGACATAACGGTACGGTTACTTTTGCCAGTGACCTCTACTGAAACCAGTTTGATAAGTACGCCAGGACGCTCAGTGCAAAGTACTCCGCCAAGGAGAGGTGCTCGCATTAGGGGGGGAGAAGAAGAGGAGAGAGTGTCATCTGAACCTCTGATGTACCTGCCAAAAGGCGTAGGTAGATTAATGTTTGTGGTTTTTCCCAACAACCTGTAAAATATTTGGTTCTGATATTTTAAATGTTCTTGGTGGCTAAAGTGCTTGGTTTGTTTTGGCCCCACAAAACATGCTATACATAAATACAGATAAATACCAATCAGGCAAAGAAAAATTACTAATATTGGTAGGTCATACACATCCCAAAATCTGTAGCAACGGGAAATGTTCCCAATAATATATAGGCAAAGGCCTTAGTAGTAACAGTGCAGGTTGGACAAGAACTGTCACAACCAAATGGCATAATTAAAGTTCCATAGGCTTTTAGAAATGTCCAACAGATAATGAAGTGGCTAATAGCCTGAAAGAATCAGAGATATTGGCCACAAGTAAGACATTGTTGCAACCTGACTTTTCACAATAAAGGACCCTCAAGATTTTGCAAACTCTAGTGGTCTTCCAATCCCAATACTAACCCTAGAAGAGGACTTCACCCCAGCTATAAACCATTATATCACAGATCGAATCCAAGACTTCAAAACATTACTCTAACATATGACTTTATTGTGTGAGTATTCCAAACTGGAAGCAGAACAGACAGTTTGGAGGTCAAAGTTAAAATTAGCCATTTCCAGATGTAGTTGATCAGGAGATGAAATTTTAGTTACCCTCATAATGCATCATTATGAAAGATTCTATTTTCTTGTCTCGTAAATTGTGATATTTATATGTCAAAATGATGCCACCTCCCAAATAAAAAAGAATATTAGATGAAAATATAATAGCAAAAGGAGAAGAAATTTTGTACAGAAATTAGAGAAAACTTGTGCGGCTGTTACTCTGATTCATCCACATAAAATATACTCACCAGGACCTACATCGCTCTCATCCTGGACAGTCCATGCAGCCACATCTATGCAGCTAAACCTCACCTGAACACCTCCTCTCCAATTTAATTGGCACTTAGACAAATTCATACTCCTAAATTACAGATAAGATGGAGGAATCAGGCAGGCTATACAAAATGTTTTTAGCATAATGTGTTGAACAGAAAAACCCCTTGTAACAATTTGGGAGGCTCATAAGGTCACTATTTATGAGAAACTTAGCTTAACTGCATCATAAAAGTAGGCATCTAAATAGAAATTAGCTGCTTTGGAGTTATAGATATAGATTCTGCAAACTAAACACGTTTAAAAGGTCAGCTCAATGCTTTTCTTGTTGAAAAAGCAATGAAGACTTTAAAATAGCTTCAGCAGAATTTCTATGATAAAGTGGACTATAAAGCTTGAAAAATAAAAGCTAGATGCTCACAATATGAGGTCAATTCTATTAATTCTATAAAAGATCACTTATTATATGATCCAGTTAAAATTGCAGAGGAGTTTAGATCATGTTTATGACAAACTCAGAGCAAAACTCCCAGAAACTTCACTTAGCCATCAATCAATATTAACAATCGGGTGGCCTACCCCAGTTATCCACCTCCCAAACCGAATTTCTCAACAAGAATTTTGCAGAAAAAATGTAAACACATAGGGCACTCAAATGTTGATATGTGATGTACTTTGAGAAATATCACAATCCCTGTACTAATTAACCGGACCATACGCCTGTGAAATCATTAACGTCAAATCCATCTTAGAGCGCAACAGAGTTTTACTACAGCCTACAATTTCAGGATCGGACCGGGAAGGGACTGGGCGTATGCACGCATTCAATGTACAGTAAGGGCATGACAAGCTTGAGCGCACGCAGCAGCGTTGATTTTAAGCTTTGGGTATCTCAAAGCTAAATGTTTTTCTGTTGTATCACTTGCACTAGCTACAGTGCTAGTGTAAGTGCCAATTACTGTTGATGAAGGTCGTGTATGCAAGCTAGAACATGTATTTGCAAATCAGAAGCAACTGTAAAAATGCATTCTATGTACAGTAGACACTATTATCCCTAATAAATGTAATTTATGGTTAAAAACAGACATTTTGAAAAATAAAATGTTTTGTCATTAATGACTATATTACAGGTGTGTCAGGGCCATCCCTGCTTCCTCACTGCCACACAGGTGACAGTCCCTTCCTGACCTAGACAAGTCTTGTTGCTCTGCCTTCCCACCAGCCCTCCTTTCCTATGCTTTGCCGCATGCGCATCCCATTGCCAAGCAATGGTACATGATCTTGAGCTCAGTAGTGGTCTGTGACGTCACCGGCCGCTGGAGAGTCCCAATTAGCTACTCTATTTAAACATTTGGGTGCCAGAGTATTAGGTGTCACCTTGCTGCAGCACACATTCCTGTTTCAGTACCTGTTACCTTCTCCCTGTTCCCAGCATCCGATATCTCTTTATTCCTGACTCTGCTTAATTATTACCTCTCTCTTGGATTTTGATTTCTGTACTGCAGCTACCTCTTGGCTTTTGACCTCATGCTTCCCTAAAAATTCTTTGGATATTGATTTTGTACTTAGTTCCTAGCTGACCTGAACCTGGACCGTTCATCCGCTCATTGCTAAATGCAGACATGTGTATGCTCGATGTATGTGCGTTTTTAAAAAAATGCACAATACATTCATTTTAGTGAATTGGGCCCATAGAATAGGATGCAAATCGGGAGGGCTTAAAAGAGACATAGAAATCTGGGCACCCAAAATATGTTACTTGTATGTTGTAACTAAAAAAATCTGAATAAAAATACTTTATTTGAGTAATCTGGCCAAAACATTAATCTTGACTGAGTTTATATATCTTATCCACAAGATAAATCGAGGATTCCAGTTATCAAGATCAGACTTGACTTGGGATAAGAGTTGGGGATAGTTAGCCTGAAATAGTTGGCTATACTGTTTAGTAATGCAGATGACCAAATATTTGAATTTCTTTTGGTGCCAATTAAAAGGGAACCTCTGAATTAGATCATCCCTGATTGACTAAGTGAGGTAAAAGTCAAGTATCTCAGTTTTTTGGGGGTTAATTTGGAAGTCAGAGAGATGGCTATAGATTTTAATTTCTTTGAGAAATGGAGCTATAGATGAGGTTGATCTCAAATAATACGCGCACGGGACACTATATCAGTAGTGATAAATCTATGCACACATATTAAATATATCCAAATGTCACACACTAAAAACATGTTTATGCTTCTTTGATGTATTCTTATATGGCGCTAGGCACTCAGCAATGAAAATGAAGTAGGAGTTCTTACCCTATTCTTTACCTAAGTATGCTTTGTACTTGGTCCTTCTGGTTGTTTTTGGGTGTTTTGCCCATGAGTGGAGCTCCTCTGAAGGATGGATATTCACTCGGTGCATCCTCCTCCGTCCCCTGGTTCCTGGAACACAAGTAGAACGCAAACTACTTCCTGTTGGTATTAGAGATGGGCGGGTCCGGTTCCCCGAGAACCGAACCCATCCGAACTTTGGGTATCCGAGTACCGAGCTGAGTAGCTTGGTACTCTTCCGCCCGTTCCGAATCCAAATCGAGGCCAAACGTCATCGTGACGTCGTCGGATCTCGGGGCTCGGTTCTCGCGCTACTTCAACATTATAAATACACCCCTCCACAGCAATCCATCGCCATTTGACAGAGGAAGAGAGCATGGTGTAGTCACAGGCTGATTAGAGCAGGGACAGAGAATCCAATATTCTTCTTGCAATTGCTCTAACAAAAATCGCTAGAGAAGAGAGGAGGATAGAGGTTTATTATTTTTTGTTAATATTTGGCACTCCCCAGTGCTTTTAGGGTGTCCCCCATAATTGTGCATAAATATTTCTGGCTTTTAAAAGTCATATCTGTCAGCAGTATCTACCAACTAATTTTTAGCACTCCTCAGTGCTTTGGGTGTCCTCCATAATTGTGCATAAATATTTCTGGCTGTCAAAAGTCATATCTGTCAGCAGTATCTACCAACTAATTTTTAGCACTCCTCAGTGCTTTTGAGGTGTCTCCCATAATTGTGCATACATATTTCTGGCTGTCAAAAGTCATATCTGTCAGCAGTATCTACCAATTAATTTTTAGCACTCCTCAGTGCTTTTGGGGTGTCCCCCATAATTGTGCATAAATATTTCTGGCTGTCAAAAGTCATATCTGTGTTAGGAACCCCTCCAGCTGGCACAACACAACCCGGAATCTACTCTGCCAGTCAGGTGTTCACTGGAGCCCCTGATGGAGGGGACAGACTGGGCTGCAGACTGACAGAGGATCGTAAAGTGTGTACCGGCTGGGGAGAACCCAGGCAAGCGGAGTCAGGTCCATGCAGAGGTCAAGGGCCGGCAGCAGACAGCGGTATCAGTAAACAAGCTGAAGTCAGAGGTCACAGGCGGATAGCAGAAACGGTAAACAGGCCAGGGATCAGGGTCACAGGATACACAAGCGTAGTCAGTTCAAAGCCAAAGGTCATACACGGTAAATCAGAAGTGGTCTTAGAAGACTAGAGCAGGAACAAGCAGGTCAGCAGACTGGAGCACAGAAGCTATAACCGGCAATGAGGTAGCAGACCTCATTGCCTTAAATACTAACCCCAACCAATCAGAGCCTAGCTCTGTCAGAATACTGCCCATATTTAATTAGCCCACAGGCTATCTATGTGCGCACGCGCCCAGCAGTTCCCCTTGCTGGGACGCGGCGCTCTAACACACAGCTTCCCGACCGTTGCCTAGGCAACGGCCGAGCCGAGCCCCCGGGGGTGATGTCCCGGTCGTCATAGCGACGGCCGGGACAGAGGTAGGGGAGTCGCGGCGGCTGGGCAGCGCCGCGGCTTGTAACAATCTGTCAGCAGTATCTACCATCTAATTTTTAGCACTCCTCAGTGATTTTGAGGTGTCCCCCATAATTGTGCATAAATATTTCTGGCTGTCAAAAGTCATATCTGTCAGCAGTATCTACCAAATAATTTTTAGCACTCCTGAGTGCTTTTGGGGTGTCCCCCATAATTGTGCATAAATATTTCTGGCTGTCAAAAGTCATATTTGTCAGCAGTATCTTACCAAATAATTTTTACCACTATAAGTGCTTTGCGCTCAGAATGGATTCAAAGCAGTCCACATATGATCAGAATGAGCAACCAGGTTCTGTCACCAGTCCTGATGTTAGTGTTACCAGTACATCATCTGGGCAAGGCAATGTCAAACTACACAGTATTTCAAAATCAGTCCAAAAAACCAAAACCCAAAAAACAATTACTGTGTTGAAGTGAAAAAGAAGTGTTACTGAGCAAAAGTTAAGTGTCGATAAAAAAAAAATTGCCAACATGCCATTCTACACACGCAGTGGCAAAGAGAGAATGAGGCCTTCACCTTTGGCTATTAGTGGCAGATCCAAAAATGTTACCGAGCCTACAAGTGGTGCACAACTACTGTTACGCGTCAAAGCCGAGCTGCAAGATAACAGTAAGGCATTAGAGGATAATGTTTGCTCTGAATCAGATATGACACCAATCCCTGTGGAGAGTCCATCCAACAGTGGGATGTCTAATCGTGAGCATTCTGTTAGTGTACCCATAAAGAAGGGCCCTTTCAGCAGTTCTGCTGATGTGTGCCTGAACAGCCCGAGTGTAGCCGGTGATACACCAAGTGAGGATGACACTTTGTCTTTAGAAGAGGATGTGGTGGAGATTTGGGTATCCGACGATGAGGATGTGGTTGATTGTGTAAGTCCTGCAGCAGTGTGGCACCAGTGGAAGCAGTTCTGGCATGTGAGGTTCTGGCACCAATAAGCACTTTCAAAACACAAGCAGGGATGACGCGGGTGGCAGACCACAACAGTTTGACATCTGGGCTGGTTTGAAGGATTTGTCAAAAAAATGTGTGACCTTGACCATAACTCCAACCAATCCTACTATTAACATGCAAAGGATGGTGGAGGGCCTATCAGGGATTAAACTGTATTTTTCCTAATTTTCACTAATAATGTTTGGGTGTAATATACACCCAAAGAAGAGTGCTCAATTGCTAACAGTCAATGATGAAGAGGAAGACAAGCAGGCTTGTCTGTAGAATTTGCAGACAAATTGTGCTGCGTTATATAGGTAACACCCAAAGAGAAGAGCTCCATTGCTAATTGTAATTGCTGAAATAGAAATAATAGGGCTGACAGTCTTGGTCTAAATCTGCAGTTACATTTTATTGTACCATAGCTCACTGCGAAACTGGAGAGGTGGCAGGGTTTAGTGATAATCTTCCTCAAACAATACTAATTCATCCCACCATCATAGAAGTGTGTGTAGTATGATGTAATTGCCGATAATGGCCTTCCAAAGGGAATGACTAGTTGATTTTAGGGCAGAGCTGTCACGATTTTTGGGCAATTCTTACAGCACAGCAAATATCAAAATGTTGAGCGGACTCATCTGCATCACCACTGGGTGTCTTGGGAAAGCAATTTCTTTTACAGCAAGCAGTTGCCTGAGAAACTGAAGGAGAAGACATAGCAACAAGATGTTGATAGGTCTGGGATCCTTGCAAAGAAAATTAAGTATTTAATCTACAATTAAAATATAGTTAGCACATTTTCTTTGTTTTATTGCACACTATAATTTTCTGTAGCACCTTTATAAAATGTATTATTAAGGCAATCACTTGACCCAAGCTAACCGTATCTGCACTTTCTTCACAGGTAACTACTTCGCTGGACTAAAGTATATTTCCCTCAAATGCTAGTCTTCTTGCAGCTGCTGCATTCTCCTACATGCTGTTGCAGAAACCAGAAATTTACCCTAAATGTTTCTGGACACAAACAGCATCTCATGCATCTCATTTTTAAAAAGTTCTGTAACACCAAGTTGATAGTGTGTGCAAAACAGGAAATGTGATGGAATTCAACCCCGCTGTAATGCTTGACCAATATTGGGGTCGTAATCAGAAATGACATATCCTCAGGAGAGTCCAAGCAGGATTAGCCATCTTTCAATGACATCCCTTAGTTTTTTGAACAGTTTGTCAGCTGTATGCCTCTTACTGAAGCCGCTGATACACAGAGTAGCCTACTTCTCAAAAATGTGACGTACCTGGGTACATGCTGCTGCTGTCCATGCTGGGGAAGGCGAATGACCAACCCAGTGGGCTTTCACAGTCATATAATCTTTAGTTTGCTCAGTTCCGCTTGTACACATATCTGTGGTTAAGTGTACAGTGGGTAGAATGCCATTTTGTCTCCCAATAAATAAATTTTTAGGAACTTTCTGGTACAGGAGAGAATTAGCTTTTCTAGTAAAATGGTATAGTGATGACATTTGCTAACAGGGACAGAACACCTCAATTAAATGTTTTAAGCCAACTGTATTATTAGTGGACATTGGACACAGATCTAACACTAGCATAGTACCCAGGGCGTCTGTGATCCGCTTTGCGACTGGGTGACAGGTTTCATTCTTGCTTCCTCTTGCAGAGGATTGTTTAACTGCCAATTGTTTGTTCAGGGGATATTGATTATGAAGGTGTAGGGGGGGGGGGAGATTGCAGGTGCTGGGATGTAGATGAGAGAAGGGAGGTATATTATGCTGGAATGCTTGTTGTAATTTTTTTTTAACCGAAGTTTCTGATTTTCCCAACAGTTTTCCAAGAACTCACTGAAAAATGACGAAACATGGATGAGGATCCCAGCTGGTTAAGGTCCCTACCTCTACTGAGTGTGGCTTTAAAAACGCTACAAATGGATAGACAACTTTTGCCAGGATTTGTGTAAAAAAATTTCCACACTTAAGAGGTGGATTTTTGGTCTTATGCTCAGGCATGACAATGGCCTTTTTGTTATCACTGGCAAGAACTGCAGCAATTTTTCTTTTCAAGTGTATGAAAATCTTATTGTGACATAGGAGGTGTTCAAAATTGAATAAAAAATGACTGGAAATTAGTGTTACTGAGGTTAATAATAATGCAGCTACAAAATAATACCTAAATTATGTCATTTTAGCACCAATAAATGTAATTTTTTTAACAAATTGCAAAACAAAGCCAAAACCACAACACGCAAGGGCGGTTTTGCAAAACCAAAACACGACGGTAATCCAGATCCAAAACCGAATCCAAAACCAAAACACGGGGGTTAGTGACCATCTCTAGTTGGTATGGGAGCCTGAGTGGATCAAAATACCTTGAGTGTAGCCTGTACCCGCGTTTCGTCCTATGGACTTTGACAAAGATAGGTGTCATCTATCTTTTGCCTTCTTTAGTGGTATTTAAATTCAAATAACTTTACTGATATTTTTAAAAAATGGCATAATTGCAATACTAAAATAGTAAAACAGAAGATGTAATTCTCCTTTGTCATATTAAATTGGTGTGAATAGATACAAAATAAAAACCAAAATAAAAAAGGTATAACATAGTACATATGTATAATATATTTTACATTTTAAAATGTATGTATAATGGAAAGTGTTTTATAGCAAAAAGGGCCATAAATCAAATTTTAGATTGAGTCCTAGTGGTGCCAAAGTTTTAAATTTGTAAATATACTCTTCTTCCAATTTGGACATAGCAGAGATGTAGTTGCCACCCCTCCAATTCTTCGGTACATGTTAAATGCCCAGAAACATCATACCTGTATAGTCTCTATTATGTTTATCTAAAAAAAATGCTTGGACACACTGTGCGTTGTTATGCCTCTCTTAATGTTTAGATATCCAGATTTTTAATTTTCTTTTGTTTCAGCCTACATATTGGAGATCACATTGGCACTCCAAAAGGTATATAATACCTTCAGAATTGGAGTTTATTCTTTCTTTGATTTTATACTACTGGTTAGTAACCTTTGAGGTATAAATAGTAGTGGAGGTGGTGGATTTCATCTTTGAGTTTTTACAGCATGCACATTCAGAGCAGAAATAAAATCCTTGGGGTATATCAGTATCTCTATGTTCATGTATTGGTAAAAAAGCTGTTAGCCAATACATTTTTAGATTGTCGGCCTTCCTGAACACTATCTTCGGTTTGGATGGGATGATGGACTTCAAGCCTTCATCATGTTGAAAAATATGCCAATATTTTTTAATTATGTTTGTGACAGTTTGATAATTACTACTAAATTTGGTGACAAATACAGTTTCAAATTATTTCTGTTTTTCTTCCTCTTTATATACTCTAAATTTCGTTAATACTTTTGAATGCTTCCTGTACTTGATGTTTATCATAATTTCTTTCTATGAATTTCTCCATCAAATTTTCCCCTTGTCAAACATATTCCATTGGATTGGAACAGTTTCTTTTTATTCACCTAAACAGATGAGGCTGGGTCAGATAACAGAGAATGTCATCTGTCTATGGGGGATTTTTGCTTCCTGACCCCACCCTGTTTAAATTTCTGAAACTGCTGTATCTGAACAAATTTTCACAGCTAGTGGTTCAATAAGTATTGCCAATATCAGGGGTGAAAGAGGCAAACTAGACACGAGTGACCACAAAATGTGGTTCAAATTAATTTTCTGCATCAAGGCTGTTAGTAGTGAATGGTTTTTGAGATACATGTATGGAGTAAATAAGGTAAATGGTGCACCTTGTTTTAACTAAGGCCAATACTGTTGCATACATTTTTAACCCATGCTTAATAATAACATTTTGCGGTAATTTGAACACATAGTGGGGTCTTTATATGGTTTTGGTATCACCACAATATTAGTCAAGGTCGCAGAGGCATAAAAAGAAGTTCTGTTTAGTATTTTGTTAAAAAAAATCTGTCATGACCAGGTCAAGGACAGCAGAAAATTTCTTAGAATATTTTGGAGTAAGGCCGTGAAAAACACTTGGCCAGAGGCAGAACTAGCGAACTGTGGGCCCCGGTGCTGGGAGGCTGGGAAAAGGGAACCGGGGCCCCTGACCCTCTGCATCTGCCATGCAGTGGGCCGCATTAACTCTACAGCCCCCGATGCACAGCATCTGCCGTACCAATGGCAATTTCCGCAACTGGCCCATATTGGGAGCATAGAGCGAAATCAGTGCAGAGTGGAGGATACCTATCAAATTTAAGTAGCGATGTTCTGGATCAGCATAAGATTTAAATTGACACCCCTCGTTACTAACAATCAGCTGATGTAAAAAATGTTTGTGTGTGTTGCCTGTCAATGAGTTCCTGTCAAGTGGGATTCTTGCAGTAAAACTATGCTCTCTCTCTCTCGTGAGTTGAACTCATTCCCACTAATGGAGATTAACTTCAATACCATTGTGGGAATAAGCACCGGTAATAAGTATTATAAAAGAAACACTAGATGTAGGAAGAGAAGAAAGGATAATGCACCTGACACTGTGACAAGGAGAATTAAGGATGCTTGGTCTGTGTGGTTACGGAGATGAAATTAATTTGTCCTTGGTGAGGGACCCTTTACAAATGTCCAAAATAACAAAAGGGAAAAGAAAGGGGGAAACTCCTTAGTTAAACATTTTAACTAAAATCTTAATTAATACACAGCTCAAAGAACATAAAAGAAACAACAGCATATTGATGCAGTAGTCAAACGGTTGAGGATTTATCCCATTATATATTAACAGTGAACTAAACTGGAGAAACTTAGATTGATTAGAAGTATCAGGGTGACCTTCACAGTGGGGTGCAACAACAAAATAACAGCACAGCTCATGTCCAGTAGTTCCTAGATTTTGCATTGTGTTGGCAGACTAGCAAAAGTAATGTTAACTAATGTATTTTCTGATAGTCCATTAAAGGTAAAGTTAAGTGAACACATAAGGGGAATCATCTCCAGTTTCAGAAGGAGTTTGATTCCAAATAGGCAAAATGCTATAAAGCAATTGTTGAACTTTCAACCCTGGTTGACAATGGATCAACCAGGCCCATTGGTGGAGACCATTGGTGGAGGACAGATTATTTCAGATTGCCATCGAGTAGTCATGCTGAAGAGTTAGATTCTCTAGTTGTGTGACATCCTACCAATGACCATTCTGGAGAAGGTGGTTTCCCTTTATGAGGTTTAGAAGGTTTGCCTTGCTTAGGATACAGTTTTGGTTCCAGTAGGATGCCGAGTTTAGAGAGGATTTGCTGACCTTGTTCCAGGGATTTTGTCAGATGAACAAAGTTTCCGGAAAGGACTTGTAGTTTAAAAGGGAATCCCCACCGGTATTTTTAGTTATGTTGGTGGAGAATTCTAGTCACCAGCTGGAGGTCCCTGCAATTTTTGAATTGTAGCAGGAACAAGGTCTTGGATCTGTTGGAGTTGGTGTCTTGAAAATCAATCATGTCACTGTTTCTTAAAGCAACTAGGAGTTTTTATGTAGCTTAATATTAATGGAGACACTCTATGATATCTCTTGGTCTCTGATCCATGGCTGGTTTGGTCCTAAGAGCTCTGTGAACTCCATCCATCTGGAGCTCATCCCCTGAGATATTTGAAATAAAATATTTGCAAATATCTTTGAGGAAATACTGGAAGGAGGAGTTTTCTACTGACTCTGGTATGTTATGGATTATTCTTTTGTGTCATGATCTGCCTCTGGTTGCACATCAGCATCTTCCATTGAGTACTGCTTGCCTCCTGCAGCTTCTGTCTTTTAAGAACTATGCTTGAACTTTGCCTTTGTGTATATCTGGCCTGCAGTACCCCTCTACCACCAGAGGTGCTGCTGTCTTATTACACACACCACCCCACTAGCAAGAGTTACCTCATTCCCCAATCAGCACCCATACCTGTTCACTGCATTTATAAGTCTGCCTCTCCCAGTAAACTGTGGCAGTTCATTATTGTCTTGCCTGTTGTTGCTGACTCTTCTGATTATCCTGTATATGACTTAACTGGTATTGACCTCAGCTTGTTCCTCAGCTTCGCTGCTTATCTCCTGACTTCTTCTTGACTACACTCCAGCTCATTCCCTGATACCATTGTGGCTCTCCTGGCTTTGATCCCTTGGCTTGTTTTACTCTCCGCTATTCTGTTTCCCAAGGATCTATTCAGTGCCCCGTACATCCTGGCATCGTGGTTTATCCAGTACCTTGTGCCTTGTGCCTCCTGGCAAGATCTCGAGCCCTGCTTATTTTGGTTTATCTTGTGCCTTGTGCCTCCTGACTAAGCCTGGCTTCTGTCCTTCTCCAGCCTCTGAGTTAGGTCTGCTATCCAGTTTATCTGTACTGCCTCTACAAGCTGTGTTTCAGCCATATTTCCAGTATGTCCAGCTCTGCTATCCCAGTAGCTACCTGTTCGCAGCACATTGCACCTTCCCATCCAGTCTCTTGCTGCAGCTACCTGGACTCTGTTGTCTACCTGCTGCAGTTTATCTACCAAATGATCCAGTCTCCTGCTTGCTATTACCCGGACCTCCGGGTTCACCTCCTGCAGATTTTCCTTTCTGCCCTCTCCACTGGGCCTTACTGAGTACCTACCTGGAGGGCCGTGACCTGCGGGGCAGAAGCTGCTAAGCCCAAACTCCCTTGCAGGGGTCACTGGTGAAAAGCTTTTGTCCCATTAGACTCCACACCTTCCTGTAGGTGGTGCTGAAACTAGCAGGATCTAGGGTCCTACACATATCTGTTGACCATGACACTATGTGATCTATGTTCCTGGTCCTCTTGCTTTTCTTTGATAATTTACATTGCCTATCTCAATGTCTCGAGTTCTCTATTGAAGACTGCTTGAGTGCAACACAGTTTATCAGTTTTAGATTCAAGGATATCAGTCCTGGAGCCAAGAATAGCTATTTCTGTCTTAAATTCAGCAATATATTTTTTGGGCTCTTGTTGAAACGTAATTTGGATATTATTTGTCAGATATGTTATGGCTGCTTGAACATTAGGGTCAATTTCAGTCTCAGATTAAGAGGTAAGCCTGGGAGAATAAGATTGGTCAGATGTATGTGAAGAGACCAAAGCATTTTAGTGAATATTGCGGATGTGCTGCCTGTTGTAGATGTCTTGTTCCTGGACGACTCTTGTCAAAAACAGTATGGCATCTAATCAGATTGAACTTAAGAAGTGAAAAGGGGTGGGAAATGTTGAACAAGGTAAACAGTGCACTCTTGTAAGTTATCCATAGAACAGGTCCCTGTGTGCCTGTGAGCAAAGGAGAGTTCACATCTTGTTATGAAGTAAGTTAGATGTTAATCAGTTTGTGTGAGGTTATATAAAGATTAAAAAAAACTTGATGCTACCAGATCCCGCAACTTGGAAATGCAATTCAATTTAAAGTGTAAGCAAATATACACCTGTTGTATAGTACTAGCAGTAAATGTAGTAGTTCTAATCTTTCACTGGAGGGCAGCAATGGTTTGGGATCCAGTGACAGAATTACTGCAGCTAGAAATTTTTATGAATGTTGGTGAGTAGGTAACAGTGTACAACAGCCTATGGATAGCAAGCTGATTTTGTACTTGTTAGAAAGCTTGAATTACCTGCAATATATACAATGTGGTGAGAAACCCAGGCTGTTGTTCTGAATAAGGAGTGGAGCCTCAGTGACAGTTATATAGTGTGCTGCATTAATGTAAAATGTGGAGAGCAGTGTTGCAGGCTGGGAGATGCCTTAGTGTACAAAAATCTGATACCCAGCAGTATGCAATTTGTTATGAGAGTCCCCTCTTGAAACTTAAAATACTGGTGGGACAGCAAAAGTTAAGAGTGTCCTGGTGATCATGGCGATTATGGTATTACAAGTGCAGGTAGTAGCGCTTTGACACCTTAGCCCTAGCAGGCCAACATAGTGAGTCTTTGTTGCAAGTTGTCTCCATTCTGCCCGGGGAGTTGAACTTGATGGTCCTGGTTCTCATCAGCAATAGGGCGAGTGTCATATCTCTATTGCATGCCAGCATTATGAAGTCTGGTTCTTCTAGAGACAATAGGGCCTTGGAAACTCCATGTCTCCTAGCATGAGAAGTGGGAAACTCCCAGATCTCAGGGAACAAGCTTGTACTGCGGAGATCTGAGGAGCTGACCAGTTAGCCCACAAAATTCTCTTTTGTAAATTGTAGTACAAAACTGATGTGGTAAATTAGCTGATGGTGACAGATTATAAAGTCACTTAGATGGCAAAGTGCGTCCACTATCTTAGACCGCTGAAATTTTATGCAATGGACTCTCACTCATTCGTGCTTCTAAGGTAGCATTTTGAAAGGTATTCTAGATCTCTACTGTAGTCCATATGCCTCTGTCAATGGTTTCTCTGTATCTCCATTCCAGTCACCTGATTAGTTTATTCTCCTTCATCTGATTCCGGGAGTAGCCAAACATTTAAACAAACTTATACACCACATAATTAGTGTGCCCACCTGTCAGCTAGCAGCATCTCTGAGAGATTCAACCCTCCTTTACTTGGAGCTGTTACCAAGCAACTGTGGCACATCTACAAAAGAATGGACAATTCAACAATTTTTAATAAAATGTGTCTTCCATGGCTTACATACCAGGATGTCTCCCTTGATTCTTTGTTTTATAGCTTGTGCTTTTTAAGGGATCTAGTTTGACATGTCCCTCCCTGGCTTCATCTCACAACCTTCTTTCCCCACCACTCCCGGTGTACAATACACCCTTCCATTACCAAAAACTATATGTTGGGAACATTAAAAAAAAGATTCTACATTGTACATCTCATAGTGATATTCATGTAACTGTAATATATGATCTACTATATGCTTTATAACTGTACATGTCAAGCTTTTTATGTTCACTAAATGGTTCTGAAAAAAATTGAGGGAACTTTATTAGTGTTTAAAATGAAAATATTTGAAAACATCAATTTTAACATGAGCAAATGAACACAAACTGTGAACCTCGAAAAATGAACTTGAATGGTAACATTAAAAGTGATTACTTAGTGATAACATTAAAAGTGATACTCCTATCTGGGGGGCAAAGAAATTTGAGAAGTTGAATACAGTGAAGAGGGCCAGGGAGTGGTCTCGGTTGGGTGTGGTGTCGGTAGGTCAGCTTTATGATACAAATGTACTTAAATCCTTCGAACAGTTGGTTGGGGAATTCTCTGTACCCAGAACAATGTTTTATTCTTACCTTCAGTTACGACACGCCCTAAACACACAATTTAAAGGGGAGACTTTGGTGTTTGGGGTGGATCCACTGAGGAAACAATTACAGGCCTTGGGTTATAGAGGTCTGATCTCTCGAATGTATTCATGTCTTCTGTATGAATCCACTGCAGATGATTTGGATGGTTTGAGGAATCAGTGGGAAATAGATATTGGCCTTTTATCAGACAAGGAGTGGGAAATGGTTACAGACAGTACTAAAGGTTATACTTCATCATTAAAATTTCAACAAATACAGGTGTTTATCTTACACAGGGCCTACTTTACCCCTATAAGATTGGCAAAATTTCGCCCGGATGCTACCCCTAACTGTCCGAAATGCAATTCGATCAATGCTAACTTTTGGCACCTTCTATGGGAGTGTTCATGTATACAAATCTTCTGGCGAAGGATCAGGAGATGTATTCAGGTTACTGGAATTGAAGTGTCTCTTAGTTCACCGGCCACTTGTCTTTTTGGGCTCCGATTGAAGGGGAAAGTTAATAAACTGACAAAAATGTACATTTCACAGTTATTGATGTTGGCTAAGGTCTGTATAGTGAGGCTGTGGTTGGCTCCGACGAGTCCCACAGTTAAAAATTGGAAGGCACTGGTCAATACCACCATAAGGCACGAGAGATTTGTTTATACTAGCAGACAGGCTCTGAAGGAATTTGAGAATATATGGTACAGATGGTTAGAGTCTCCATTCTATCCTATGTCATCTAGTACAGATGCTCTATCTACTTAAATGTATGGCTACCGCAGTTCTTATAATAAGTATCTGAGTCCATGTAATAAACCCTGCATGTGTAACATACTTATGTATAAGCATTTACGATGTATGATCCTGAATGAATATAGCACATTTATTATTATTATGCTTTAATGTAATCTTGTAAATTCCGTCATTTAATTCCGATATGTATGCGATTGTTTTTCTTTTCTTTTTGTTGTTTAGTATGTTTATATCTTAAAAAATTTCAATAAAAATACTGGATTTTAAAAAAAAAAAAGTGATTGGCAACCCTCAAGCGTGACCAGTGAACAGTGAATGTGAACCACAAATTCAAATCGGAGTCAATAGAATTTCAAACCAATTTAAAATTTTCAAGCACCTAGATTCTTCACTGACAGTTCTTATTTTCTGTTATAAGTCTGTTTTGTATTCAAGAGTATTAATGTAGTATCCATCAGCAAACCAGGAAGATTTTCTTACACAGGAGAATTAAATTAACGTTGTATGTCAAATATATTTAATAGTATTCTCTTTTATATAAGCAACAGGTATATTATGCTTAAAAGGTAATTTCACCCAAAATTTAAAATTCAGAATGAATGAAGGAATCAATATGCGAAAAGCCAACACTGCATGTTTTTTCCCCCCTCTTCAGTACATTTGTGGAATTACATGTTGCAAGCACATGCAGGTGCTTTTATTTTCATAAGTTTCAGCATACTCTGACGGCCACTGGAACACATGGGCATTCAATAACTTGTATAACTCTGTAGTTCAACAATATTACTTAATCTAACTTAAATCTTCATTTTAAACTACTACCCTCAAACCTATGGGTGCTGGATAAGCCCAAGTGTTATTCAGCACGGAGCTGGTTGTCCCTTGTGGCTTCAGCCATATTGTCCTTTATTTATAAAGTGTCAGTATATTTCACACAGTATAATAGAGCGAAATATTATATGCAGCTTTTTATTGAAACACAATATAAGAGTGTCTTGCTGAACAATTTTAGACTTTATTATAAACTATATCCCTTATTTATGCATAATTTTATTATTAATGTATGTTACATTTAAATAAGATGAATCAGAAGCTCTGTCATATTAGCTATATTTCATTTTATTGAGTTTTCTTGTTTATATCACATGATGCACAAGGACACAGTAAACTAAAGAGTGACAGGGGTAACAACACAATACTAAACAACTGCACTTTTAGCGTTTTAATATTTGAAAACTGTTTTATTGTTATAAACTACATTGAAGAATCACATTTAGAAATAATGTTGCCAAAATACAATGTGCTTTCTATATAGTATATGTATTTATTTTATTTTTAAATAACATTTACACTATTTATATACTGCACTCCAATTAGTAAAGCTTAGCGTTTTCCTTTTTCTTTAATATAGGATATAATGAAGGTGAATCAAATTATACACACTGTGGAGCAAATGATTGCCCATATGTGAATGTCAGCTATGTGAACAGTACAAGCTCAAAACGGCCTTCAGATAGCTTAATTTACACTCTTTTGGGTATATATACAGGTAAGTGTTTTTTGTTAATCAATTTTAAGCAGAAGCAGGTGTTAAATAATGCACAAATGTTAGACAGGCAAAAAGGAGATTGTATAATGGGTAACTATAATACCATTGATACATGTTAAATATGTTAATTATTGAAATGGTTTAAACCTGCTTATTCGCAAAATAACAATTGTTTAAGGATAATTTGCAGATATCTATGGCTATTTATAAAATAAAGAATTAACTCTCATGCGCTCATACTCACTCCAAGGGTAAATGACAATATCTGATTTCTCATGAAAACAGTCACGGGTCAAATTCTATCTTAGGGGTGCCCATTCCAAAAAATTAGCCAATATCAAGAATAAAGTTAAAGGTAAGCCATAGGACTAGACAATTGACATTGAGGAATACTAGCCAGAATAAATAGTGTAGAATCCATATTACTATAAGTAAATTATATTTATTAAAACATCAATTGACAAAAATGCAGACAATAAATAACAGATATCAAGATTTAATTTTTTTCCCTCTCAGATCAGGGGCGCACGCAGGATTGTAAGGGTAATTTCCCCCCTGACCCAAAAACAACAAAAAAACAAAAAAAAACACGCGAGAGTAGCTCAGTTTCGGCAGCGCTGTCCTATACAGCAGCCGCGGCGCTGTCGGCTGCTGTATAGGACAGTGCCAATATGGTGGGCACTTAGTTAGCGGAGGGGGGGTTTCTGGAGACCCAGAAACCCCCCTGCGTGCGCCACTGCAGGTGATTATAATCACAACATTGTTTATGTCATGATTATCCCAATGTTGCAGGTCTCTCAAAAGAAGCAGGCAGATCTTGTATTAAGTAGTTTAAAAACTCAGTACTTCAGACACACAATACCAAATATTTGAACAGTATCAGATCTCTTTTATATAGCGCTGTCATAAAATCTGGATATATACTCCAAAGTGAATGGCCAGTTCACATTTTGGATAAAATCTGTATAGAAAATCTTTATGTTCTTACTATTGTAATTCTAACATTGTGTGGGACTTGATCAGAAGCATAAATTACAGGTAATTTTTAAACTTGAGAGTGATGTGAAGTAATCTCACCCGATCAGACATGGTAGCTGTTAGGGAAGGACTCTCATTCATATTATCCACACAGCCAGAGATAGTACACGATCAGGGTTTCTCAACAGTAATGCACACCCTGAATCAGTACAGCTCGTGTGTATCATAACACAGTCCCTTTCTTCGCATATGCAGTAATCTAATGTGCACAAATAAAGATTAAAGAATTCCTGCTTGTTGGACCCACCTACAGGTACAGGATATACAGTATATTTACGCGTTTCATCAAAAAAATATAACTTTCTCAAAGAAAGTCTTTTTGGGAGACCTGCAACATTTGGATAATCAATTTTTTTTTAGATCTGTTATTTATTGTCTGCATTTTTATCGATTGATGTTTTAATAACTAGAATTTACTTGTAGTAATACAGATTCTGCACTGTATCTATGGTTATTTACTGTGTCATTTTGACAGATTTGATTGAGAAATGAACAGTTCAGCAACCAGGTGTCACAAAAAACCATTCTCCCAAATTTACCTCCATACTTTTGTTTCATTGAAAAAATTGTGAGGACTGAAATGCTGTGTAAGACCACGAAGTTTACCTATTACACCACAATCATAGGAAGGAAGTTTGCTACACAAGTATTGTTAATAAATAAGGTTTACTTTGCAGCTGTCAAAAATAGGTATTGTATAGATTGTAGGTTTTCTTTGCCACTTGTCAGAGCTACTGCTTCCATAAAAATGCATGTTTTTATTTTTCATAGAAAGTGAGAAAACTTTGTTATTGTTCATGTACTTTTTTACATGCACTCTTTAGAAATGTTATTGTGAAGTATGCAATACATTACTGGTTGTATTGCTCTTTTTACTTTTGAATAATAAAAACTTTTTCCCCATTATCGTTACATTTCAAAGGTAGCGGAATACTTGCTATTTTGCTTGTTTCCATATTTCTGGATAATATTGACCTGAAAAAAGAACCCAAAAAAGAAGACATTAAGAATGAAACATTTTGGATCAAAATACTGGCACCACTTAGGCATCTACGAGATAAACGCCAATGTCTTCTAATTCCTCTCACAATGTGGAGTGGTTTTGAACAAGGATTCCTTGCTGGTGACTATACCAAGGTTGTTATCAAAAATGCTTTACAGATTCATGTGCGTTACTGTATACTATAGGGACCCTCTACCACTTATTTTTTGTCTTTTTAAGCAACTATAAAGCTATATTCTGTGTGATGCTTTTTCTGAAGCATGCTTAAAACACATGGTGCTTCACGTATAGTGGATCTAACAAGTCTATACACACCTATTGAAATTGCAGTTGCTTGTGATGCAAAACCTAAAATCAAGATATATCATGTCAGACCTTTTCTCACCTTTAAATTTACCTTGCAAATAGCAAAATTCAAGTGAAAAACAAATAAACCACTCTTATGAAAAAGAAGTGAAAAAAAAACCCAGGAAAACCCTGCTTGCACAAGTGCGCACAAAATTTCATAGTGGGACTGTAGCTGTGTTCAGAATTAACTACTGGTCGAAGTGGAAATTTAGAAGTGGCGGTATGGAAAATGTAAGTGAATGTAGTTTGATTGCTGAGCAATCAAATCAATAGGTGAAGTGGCGGTATGGCATACCATCGTTTACCAGGCCAACTTAAGCTAACCAATCACATTAAAAATGACGTCCAAAGGTAATTATCAAATAAAGTAATACAAATATGCCCACTACTTCATATAATATAGTCGCAACTTTAGTAATTAAAGGAGGAATGGTCAATAGAAACTCAGTCGTTCAGAAGCCACTAGATACTCATAATCATCTTTGTCTATCAGTGCCCAGGCCCCCTGCACCTATGAATGTGTTCACGTCTAATTGTGCCTCAATTACCTGAATATGCCCTTATTGTACTCGACCTACACTTGCCAGCTCCTGCCTGCCTGTACAGCGTCTCCAAGTGTAAGGAGACACAAGTTAATTATATTGAAGTTAACAATGTGCAAACACAGTTTTGGTGCTCATACGTGGTACAGATATCTGTATCTTATATAGATAACACCCTTATGTCCAATTCTAAAAGAGCCTCAAATTTTTTTTTTCTTAGTGAAAACATAAATAAACGTAAATAATAATGGAATAAAAAGGGCTCAGTTACTGTCACCCCATCATGAATGATGTAAGATCATGCAACAAAGACAAAATATATTATATTAATTTAGCCTTAACAGTATTGAGATGTGAAAAAAATATTCTTTCTCCTAGGTTCCAAAACAAAATTCATTTAGTGTGACATATTCTGTCCTACCTGTTGTCTTCTATAAAAAAAAAATCCAAAAACAATCTGTTGCTACATCAGCCTTTCACTAACAACATAATAAAATTGCAGACAAACAACGGAACAGCTGTAGGGGAATTCTGGTTCACAACTGTATGTCACCAGTGTATGCAGTGTTCAATAGTAAATAATAAAATGGGATACAATGTGGTCCCTTATATTGGTTTGGCACAGTCTACAACTACACAACCAGTTTTGGACTTTGGAGTGCAGCCAGTATTCCTCATCCGCATTGTTATTGTATGTCAATACATAAAACATGCCTAAATTTGCTCAGTGCATGTATTGTGCATACCCTTGACCAAACAACCAACATGTGCCCTCACATTTTATTAAGCCACCAACATCTTGTGTAAATAACTATATTGTATATGTTTATTAAACTATTAATTTGGAGCAAACAACATGAAAAGGAATCTGGTATGTGTGCAAACAACTTACCAATAAAATGTTTACAGCTCTGGACCAAGTTTAAAAAATGTGTGCTCACGGGTGGGTTGGACACTTAAGTAGTCACATTTGGTCGGGGCTTTGGTCCCTGAGACCCTAATTAACTCATTTTAGGGGAAATTGTCTTATCTAAATTGAATTATGGAGACTTATAGGGCCCCTTCATTGTTCAGAGAGTAGATTGGTATCATCACGGTGCAAAGGTGTGGCTGTCTCAGCACTCCACTTATTGCGGTCTTACACGTGTAGCGCTAGTCCCCTTCAGTGCCTGGAACCATACCTATCGTGGAGCTCGGGCCTGCTAACACTTGAGATAAATATAATGTCTACATTCAAATTATTGACCTAATAATACCATCAATGTCATTATTGTTGACTTTCCAACCCTGTCTATATTATGGTGTTGACCATATAAATGTCGATCATGTAACTGTCAAACACCCAGCAAGAGGTAGTAACAAGGTGGAATTCCACACTTTATATGCTTCAGCAATTTTCTCAACTCATTTCTGTTGTGGGGATGCAGTTGTAAAGAGATTATTGTAAAATAGACTGTAATTGACTGTAAAAGAATGTTAATGCTATAAATAGATTAAATTAAATTAATTAAATTCAGATAAAAAACCAAAAGACAAAACACGTGAAGATTTTTGACCAAAACCAAAACACAAAGATGGTTTTACAATCAAAACCAAAACACAGGGGGTCTGCACACATCTCTACTTGTAATAAAAGGTTAACTCTATCCAACACTGAAAAAATGTTTAATATTTTAAAAAACAAATTTTGCTTACCTGTGCTCTATCGATCCAGTTGGTTGGGTCTAACAGTTTCAAACAGGAGGTACCTCTCTCATGATTTGACAGGCTTTATTTTTGGTTATAAAAAGGAAAGGGGCCTTGACTACATCAGGACCACCTGAGCAGGAGAGAGGATCTCCTTTTTTAGACAGTAAATGGAGACAGTAGATGCATCAGGACAACTGCTAAAACTTAAATAAGTAACATATTACCTCACTTAATTTTAATGTTGTGTGAAATGCGCCTTTAAGTGATGAGTAATGAGAAATTCCTTACATTATACCGAACTTTTAAAAGCATATATATTTATATTGATTATGTCTATGACTGTTACAAAACATCTTGAATATAAGCTATACCATTCTCTGCAGTCAATCTGTTCTGAAAATTTGTATTTAGTTAGTAAATTTTTATTTATTTTTTTTTCTTTTTCTTTTTAGTCTTATGTTACCTGCACACTTGGAATACATTTTGTTGGCTATGTGATGATGTGCTTTGCAGCAACCAATGCAATCTGTTCGTTGCTGTTTGGAAAACTTTCACAATACACAGGAAGGATATCTCTCTTTTTTTTTGGTAAGAAAGAACATGTACACCCATGCCTGGATATGGACTACACAGGAAAATTTAAAGACACATCAGGGTCATACTCTAAGCATATTCTCATCCAAGTATGTACAGTATAGATTGATGTATTTCTTTACACCATATGGGATTGGGTGTGGTACGATTTAACGATAGTGACCACACCGACTGTGACTACACCGACATTTAAAATCCGAAGAATGACACCCCGACATGACAGAAACAGCGACTTACTGTTACAAAGAGACAGTATGTTTCTGACACAATCTGTTCCCGACAGTTGAAATTGATGTAATCTGAAAACACAACTGGGAAATTTCAGTTTTAAAGATACACGAACCCGGCTTTTGAGAGTAAGGTTAACCCTAACCCTAAACTCTAAACCCTTACCCTTAACCCCTAACCCTAACCTACTACTTACATGAGATTATAGTAAACCGGGTCTGTGCATTGGCGCTTTAACAGCAGTCGCTTTTTCAAGTGACGTCATTTTCAACAGTCGGGAACAGATCGGGTCGGGAAGAGTGTGACTGCCACTAATGGAATTAATGAAATGAACACTTTTAATGAGGAAGTGATATATATATTGATCAAAATATACCAAGAAAGAAGGGTCTGGAAATTACAAGCTAACTGACAAAGTATTATAATGTATTTTGTGTTTAGAACAGTACAACTAGAATAAAATATGCATGTTGAAGTCAGTACACAGTTCAATTACACATACAGCAAAACTTCAAATTGATCAAATTGCAATAGTTAACAAAAAAGTTGTTGGTGTGATGTGTCTTTCAAGTTTTAATTCAGCTACTGAATTGTCTGCCTTGGTGTCGGATATATGGTACAATATAATATGGGTCCTACCGGTAAAGTTTGGCACAGGCTTCATGGCATGAGGACTATTAGTAAAATATGGGGGCTCTGCTGGGATATTAAATGACCACTAAACCTAAAATACAAGTTAATTTATGCAAAAGAGCTGCAAGAACTTCTACTAGCGCAATAAATAGTGTGTGTGTGTGTGTGTGTGTGTGTGTGTATATATAAACATTCTTAGATTTTTCTCTGTTGTCAGCCATTTGTATTTTAGGTCTGGCACTGGCACGCCATATGGGGGCAATACTAGTATAATAATTTGTGAACCATTGCTGGTAGTATTTTTTGGAGGCAATGAATGTGGTCTACACAGTCTTAGAGCATGATGTTCCATAATGTCTACACTGCCATTTGATGTTATATTAACTCTAGTTCCAATTCATGTTACTACAATAAAACACTTGTTACTATATGTTACCATATAGTACATAAAGTATATGTGCCTATAAAGTTGGCAAAACAGTATTTGCTTGAATTGAGAAAGGAGAGTGTTAGATGAGTTGTAAAGAGAATGGTGTGGGGGAGAGAGTATATCTAACCTTACTTATTTGTTGCTCTTAATATGCCTGTTATTTCTTTATTTATATCTATAGCCGCGTTCACAAATGCTGCTGGTATTATAGCACTACTACTTTGGAAACCTCATCCAAATCAGCTTGCTGTGTTCTTTGTGTTTCCTGCAATCTGGGGTATGGCAGACTCCATCTGGCAGACCCAAACCAATGGTAAGTAGTAAGCTATCACTACGTTTCAATGATTAAATACACTAAAACTCACACAGGCCTGGTCAAAAACAAAATTATTTTTCACCTTCATTGAACTAGACTAGCGAATGTAAATTATAATAATAAATGTACATATATAAATATATACTCACGCATGCACGCACACACACACATACGCACACTAGCATAGATAACTGATTACATAGGAGAACAGGCAGAAATGAAGGACAGGGACAACAGCAAGTTCCTTTTTTGTTGAGTTGAGTTGAATGAGTTTGATTAAGCACTGGAACATGCATAAAGAGAAGGCTGAAAAACAGCTGGACATTCAAGAGAGGAAGTAAGGGGAGAGGTAAGTGAAGGGGAGGTAAAACTGAGTGTAGTCGAAGAAGAGATGGTACTGGGTTTGCCAAGGGAGAATATGGTCAACAAGAAGGGAATAGGGCTTATGACAGACAATTTTGGGTATAAAAAGAGGAGGGGAGGAGGAACCAGAGATGGAAACAGAGAAGAAGAGGTTGGAAAGGTAGAAGTTGTTAAAGATTCCCAATGTGAAAACTCTTGATCTGCCCAATTTAGCACTACTCCTAGCAAGGCAGAGGGTCTAACGAATGAACGGTGTTCACTAGGGACCGCCGCAAGGTTGTTTTGACTTAGGTGTGTCCGCCCGCAGGTCGTGGCCCCTACTAGGAGTATCAGGTGAGATCTATTAGGGGAATGAGAAGGAAGACACTAGCAGACAGCAGGAGAGATGGAGTGCAAGTTCTGTAGGCAAATTGAGGAACTAAAAGTGGTGGAGCTTAAGCTCTGTAGACAAGCAGTACAGCTGAGTGGTGGACCGTAAGCTCTGTAGACAAGCAGTACAGCAGAGCGGTGGAGCGTAAGCTCTGTAGACAAGCAGTACCGCTGAGTGGTGGAGCGTAAGCTCTGTAGACAAGCAGAACAGCGGGGTGGTGGAGCGTAAGCTCTGTAGACAAGCAGTACAGTGGAGTGGTGGAGCGTAAGCTCTGTAGACAAGCAATACATCTGAGTGGTGGAGCGTTAGCTCTTATAGCAGGCGGTACAATGGAGTGAGGTGGAGTGTGTGCTCTTGTGAACAACAGTACAGCGGGATGAGATGGAGCGTAAGTTCCTGTAGACAGTGGTATTGCAGGGTGAGATGGAGCATAAGCTCTTGCTCTTGTAGCCAGCGGTACAGCGGAGTGAGATGGAGCGTAAGCCCTTGTAGTCAGTGGTACAGCAGAGTGAGGTGGAGCGTGAGCTCTGAAGATCAATGGAATGCACAGGAGGCAATGGAGCCACGTCTGATACCAGGCAGGTAACACTATCAACAGGCACTGAGCTGCAGGGGGAAGTGCCTTTTAAAGTTTGGTACTGAGACTAGTTGTCCAATAGAAAGCATGCAGAGGACATAGAGGATTAAGTCAGCGCATGCGCAGACCCAAAAACAGGAAGCTGACAGCCAGAGGGCGGAGGTCAGTGGGAGACAGGTAAGTGTGTCAGACCACGGTTGTAGAAACCGAAGGTCCGCCGTGTGACAGCAAGCCAGGGTCAGAAACTTAGGAGATCCAAAACAATACCAGTGAAAAGACAGGCGCAAAGTCACACGATGTCAGGGGCTGGGTCACAAACAAAGGTGCAAAACGGTGGATGTAACAGGAGTCAGATAATCAGGACCAGTTCACAGAAGTTACTTTGAAAGACCAAACAGCAGAAATAAACAAACTGGCAACAGAAAAAGGCAGTCTTAAAAAGGCCAGACACAGGTGATCACGGTCCAGATAAGATGAAGATGGCTTAACACCTTGTAAGCAAGGAGAAATTGTATAGGTATAACAGCAGCACCTCTGGTAGCAAAGAGGTACTGCATGTCTAATTCAATACAGACATAGTCCTAACAGAATGGAAACCAGGAGAAAACAGTATTATAGAGGCAGAAGGACCGAAGGGTGTCCTGGAGGAGACATTGTTCCACAATGCTGAAAGCCATAGAAAGGGCCAGATGGATAAGTAAAGAGAAATGATACTTAGACTTGGCAGAGAGAAGACCATTTGTGAATATAATAAGGACAATGGAATGGATGGAAGACAGGTTGGATTGGGTCAAGGAGGGAGTAAGAGCAGAGGAAGCTGGTAATGTGGTTATAGACAAGCAGCTCTAGTAATTTGGAGTTGAAAGGGAGGAGAGAGATTGAGTGGTAGTTAGAAAGCGAAGCAGGGTCGAGAGATGATTCTGATAGTTCATTCAGTTATATACTAGTCTAAAGGAACGTGGATGAAAATGAGAAGAAGGAGCTATATATACAGATTAAAGGTCTGATGATAAACAGGAAAAATTAAGTGCACTGCTGCACCATGCTGAAAGGCATACCCAGCACTTTCAAAGCACTAGGCCCCCCTCAAAGCCCTTCCCCTAAAAACACCCTTCCATTACCACAGGCATCACAGTCATCTTCCTCTGGCACACATGGCACCTGCTCATCAGGACTGGGACCGCTGGAGCAATTGGGAGTTATGCTATTCACCATAAAAGCCATCAGTTAGATCAGGGAATTTGGTAGGAAGTGCACTACCAGTCCCTGGTAGAGTGGAGCCATATATTATTATACCAGTGTATCATTAAACATATTGCCTTATATATACAATAGGACATATATAAAGGCATATAACATGACTATTCCAGATTAGTTCACAATAATATAATTTGCTCTCAATAAGTGCAATAATTTAATGTATAATTTTTTTAATTAAAACATGCAATTGTGATGCAGTGAGAATGGATTTTGTACTGATTGTATATTGGTTTTGAAATTTTATTGCTTGTATTACATTGCTTATTTGTGCATAATTTTAACACATAATCAGTTGCTAATAAATGTGCACATTTTGTTTTCTAGCTCTTTATGGAGTATTATTTGATGATCACAAAGAAGCTGCTTTCGCCAATTACTGTCTATGGGAGTCTCTGGGATTTGTTATAGCCTATGGATATAGCACATTTTTATGTGTGTCTGTGAAATTATACATTATTCTTTTAGTGTTAGTTCTTGGAATGGCACTTTATACACTTGTTGAATACAATGAAAATAAAACAGTGCCAAGCAACAAACTAGAAAAAAATATGGGTGAAAATGATTCACTCGGCAAAACTATGCAAACTAAGATGTAGCATTTACATTTGCCCTTTTTATTAGGACATTAAGATTATCAGCAAATTGTTGAAACTGTTTAAATCTGTGCATCTCATTTAGCCCTGCTGGGCCTACTTAAACATGATTATGCCTCTTTGGTCAAGCCCTCATAGGCAATACTTTTTTGCCATTTTAAAGGATATTTAGCCTCATCCCATATTCCAACTTTAGTAATGGGCCTTGTAATAGGCCTCACTAGGAGAGGCTCTCAAGTAGCTTCTATCTCAAGATCTTGTTGTCTACGGCTGGGCCATATCTAGAGTTTATTTTGCCCTAGTCATGGTCAGCAAATATTCCCTAAATTGATAATTGTGCATTCCACATGCTTGAGCTACATTTTCTGTCACCCCTTTCTCCATTGTTTGAGCTGGAGAAATGGTGATTGTTTATGAAAATTAAATTAAAGAAGTAAATTTGATTTACTAAAGTCATCACATAAACAGTAGTGCCTTAGACTTGTTTGGTAAATAATCCTAAAGAGAACAAAAGACCACTTGCTTCAAAGACGGGAGTCTCCAGATTTAAAAACAATGCTAACATCAAACTCAGTCTTAATCCTAAACTTCTTACCCTTATATATAACCATATATAACCATAGAACATTAACGTCAGGTAAATCATTAAAGGTCATTTGCTCAATCTAGTCTGCTCATATATAATGGTTTAACATTAGTATATATATATATATATATATATATATATATATATATACAGGCATAAATAAATTATGTTACTATTGTTTTTGACAATTATTTATTCTCAAGTACTTTATTCTACACTTTTGCAACTTCCGCTGTTCCTTTGAACTTCTAGAATGTTATATCATATGTAATGTTGTACAGCACTCCTGGAATGTCATTCAGGTTACATATCAAGGTCCCCCTTGTCTGCCAAGTGTTCTGGAATGGGACTTAGCACTAAAACCTGTGGTGCAAAATAAGAAACTGCCGATAAAAACCCTAACATTAGCCCAACTCTTACATGCCAGCCTAGCTCAGGTTCTACAATGATTCAAAAGTCTACCTTTTTTTATATAGCACCAACAGATTACTCAGCACTTTACAGAAAGTATTTAATCATTCAGATCAGTCCCTGCCTTGATAGAGCTTACATTCTAAATTATCTACCAATCTCTAACAAACCGTAAAATACCAGTATGTTTTTGAACTGTGGTAAGAAACTGGAGCACCTGGGGAAATACCCACACAAACACATGGAAAACATACAAACACCACAACTGCTCGGAATGAAGCCTATAATCCCAGTGCTGTGAGGAAGCTATTCTAACCATGTGCCACTTTGCTGCCCATAATGTTCCACTATTTGTATTTCCTATGCTTCATAGTTACTATTTCTTGCATAGGTGTATTTAAAGTAGGGGTGTGCACCGGCCACTTTTGGGGTTTTGGGTTTTGGGTTCTGATTAGCTTGAGGTGTTGGGTTCTGATTTGTTTTGCCAAAACACCCCACGAAAGGTTTTGGTTCTGATTTTGGGTTCTGGGTTCTGATTTTTTTTAAAAAAAGCATAAAAAGTGCTAAAATCCATATTTTTGTTTTTTTTCCACTCCTACACTATTATTAACCTCAATAACATTCATTTCCACTAATTTCCAGTCTATTCTGAACACCTCACACCTCACAATATTGTTTTTAGTCCAAAAGATTGCACCGAGGTAGCTGGATGTCTAAGCTAAGCGACCCAAGTGGGCGGCACAAACACGTGGCCCATCTAGGAGTGGCACTGCAGTGGCAGACAGGATGGCAGTTTGCAAGAGTTTGCTAGAGGTTCAAGATGGAATTGTCCTTGGGAAGATGTTGTTGAAAAATAGGACATTCGCACTTTAACAAACCAATCAGGAACGTAGTTTAATCTCTGGTACCAATATTTCTGGACTGCAGAAACAGTGAACGTAGTTTAATCTCTGGTACTAATATTTCTGGACTGCAGGACCATCTCTGATCGAGATCGTGGAGGAAATTGATGAGGAGGGTGTTGCTGGTGTGGATACAACAGGACCAAGGGATTTAGGTGTCCCTGGACTGCTGACGGTCCTAGCCACAGCTCCTGAACTAAACACTGAATTATGAAGGTTCTTCAGGTGACGTATAAGGGAGGTTGTCCCTAGGTGGCCAAGATCCTTACCCCTGCTTATTTGAGCTTTACATAAGGTACATATGGCCATACATTTGTTGTCCAGATTGGGATAGAAATAACTCCAGACCAAAGAGGTGCATTTTTTGGTCTTCTGCCCAGGCATGACGATGGGCTTTTTCATCCCATGGACAACAACTGTTTCCCCCCCTGGTGCCTCATTTAAGATAACCACATCAGCATCCTCCTCGTCAAGTTCCTCCTCAGCTCCAGCTACATCAATATCCTCCTCCTGGTGTACAACATTGACACCTTCATTAGCCAAATCTGTAACTGGACTGTGGGTGATCCTTCCAGCATATGCAGAGGGCGTGCTGCAAATGGTGGAAGGAGCCACCTCTTCCCGTACAGTGATGGGAAGGTCAGGCTTCGCAACCACCAACACCCTTGGACTCGTCTTGGGGATTTATGATGCCATCTCTTTAGAAGGCAGAGTTGTTTGCTGTGTTGATGCTGACAGCATAACTCTTTAATTTTTTGGAGGGGGGGGAGGAGGAGGACTTAGATCCTTATGTGAAGCTGAACCACTAGTCATGAACACGGGCCAGGGCCTAAGCCGTTCCTTGCCACTCCGTGTCGTAAATGGCATATTGGCAAGTTTACGTTTCTCCTCAGATGATTTCAATTTTCTTTTTTTGCTAATTTTAGTGAACTTTGGCTTTTTGGATTTTACATGCCCTCTACTAGGAGATTGGGCATCGCCCTTGGCAGACGACGTTGATGGCATTTCATCGTCTATGTCATGACTAGTGGCAGCAGCTTCAGCATTAGGAGGAAGTGGGTCTTGATCTTTCCCTACTTTATCCTCCAAATTTTTGTACTCCATTATAGTTAAATCTCTGGTACTAATATTTCTGGACTGCAAGAACAGTGAACGTATTTTAATTTAGCAGTACTAATATTTCTGGACTGCAAGAACAGTGAACGTAGGTAAATATTGCAGTACTAATATTTCTGGACTGCAAGAACAGTGAACGCAGGTAAATATTGCAGTACTAATATTTCTAGACTGCAAGAACAGTGAACGTAGGTAAATATAGCAGTACTAATATTTCTGGACTGCAAGAACAGTGAACGTATTTTAATTTTGCAGTACTAATAATTCTGGACTGCAAGAACAGTAAACGTAGGTAAATATAGCAGTACTAATATTTCTGGACTGCAAGAACAGTGAACATAGGTATTGCAGTACTAATATTTCTGGACTGCAAGAATATATTGCACTAGAATTTTTTTTATACTTTTTAAATTATTTTTTTATATTTTTTTACAATTATTTTTGTATATTTTTTTTTTTTTTTTTTATGATTTTTTAATTATTATAAAATTACTATGGACTTAGCAGAACAAAGCACAGGACAAAAACACCACTTGACTCAGCAGGACAGAGCACAGCACACAGCACCACTGGACTCAGCAGGACAGAGCACTGGACAAAGTACTACTGGACTCAGCAGGACAGAGCACTGGACAAAGCACCACTTGACTAAACTGATCAGCAGGACAGAGCACAGGATCTCCCAAATAACCACTGAACAAAACTAACCAGGACAGGGGCTCCCAAACAACCTCCCTCTTCAGTGATCGCAGGGAGAATGAAGATGGCGGCCGCGAGCGGGGAATTTATGACATCCGAGTCTCGCGAGATCCGACGCGAGACTTGGATGTCATAGCCTCGTTTTGGATTGCTTTGGCGGCCGCAAGTACCCGAACAGTGCTCGGATCCCGTCGGATCCGCACTGTTCGGGTGGGCTCGGATTAGCGAAATCCGAGCCCGCTCATCTTTAATTTAAAGCACAAAAATTAAATTTTACATATTATATTGATAAGGATTGTAGAACATAAATATCTGCCTACAAAGTAATGATTTGTTCTTGATGTACTTAGATGTGTCTATTAAATGTAAGAAATTATCATATAGCCAGATTTTCACCAGCAGAAATGTAAATATACATGATTTTTCAAAATTTTTGAGAAAATGTTATACATTTTTCTTTTGGAATATAATTGAAATGACTCTTTGTCTTTAAAATTAAATAGGCCTGGGCCTATTAATGTAATGTTTGTCTTTTGTCCCTAAATTCCCAAACAGGCCTTATCTTTGTCAATTACCCAAATATTTGCATAGTACATGAAAGCACAAAAATAAAAAATAAAAATATTGCAATTAAATGTTCCAGGTGTGTCGGGGTGCTCATTTGTTTTATTCCTCTAACAATCTCTGTCGTTCTTTATTCATCTAAGTGTACACAGTAGAGCTTTAAATGAGGGAAGAACATGTCTGAAGCCTCAAAAAAAGTGTAAGGTTTTCCAGAGGTAAATATTAGATCACACTAAAGTACTGTAGAGAGTAAATTCAAAGGAGCATATTCAATTAGGTCCCGGGATTGTGGTAATGCATGAAGGTAATCCGTGGCACTGCAATAAGGCTGGATTACAAAGGAAAATCTGCATTATTGCGGTACCATATTGCCTTTGGTAATGAGCACTCCACTCGTTTCCGCGATCACGGAGCTAATTGAATATGATTACTGTCACTGTCTGACATTAAGACTACCAGTTACTACGGTAATTTTAATGCTGATTTTTGCTCGCAGTTCCCTAAGCCACGAGCAAAAATACGTATTAAAATTAACCATAGTAACAGTAATAATGCACGACCCGCGTTGTTTTGGAGACTATGGTATCTGGTACACTTTTTCAGATAATAAGAGTTCCAAACATGCTAAAATTTGGTCATTTACATAGGATGATGGTGTGTGTGCGTGTGTGTCAGTGTGCTTGATTTTTAACGATTTTCTTATATTGGTGTTAAAGATGAGCGTTTCGGATTCCAAAGAATCTGACAGATACTCATTTTGGTGTATGACTCAGTTTCTTGTGCCAATTTCGGTTCTGAAAATAAGGCAAAACGCCATTTTCAGGGAAAATGTTGGATCTTGCATGTTTTGGATTGAGATTTTCTATATATAGCCTCTGTTCTCATCTACCATTTTAGAATTGACATCATGTTCTCAGTTACCATTTTAGAATTTTAGAATTGATGTGGGGAGATCATTTGCTGCAATTGTGTGCTCACAAAGTGATGTGTAGCAGGCTGAACAGGGTGAAAGAGGCAATCTATTTATAATGAAATAGCTGGGATTTGACTGCAGAAATCTACTCTTTATTTACAGATCAGTCTGCTGGAATTGTGTGCTTAGCAAGTGGGTGTGAGAGAGTGAAAAGTAGACCAGTGACAATTGGTGCTAATAATATTTTCGTAAACTAATAAGGAGTGGACCAAAAAACTAATTCTTCCTTGCTTTTAAAATCCAAGTGTTTGACTGTGAAGCTGTCACGGGCACTAGGAGTCTTTACCCAGGGATCACCAGGTGATAGGCTTACCAGAGCAATATAGGTGGTAATATGGTACTCTGGTAGCAGGGTGATCACGGAACAGAAAATAGCAGATGATGAGATGCTCAGGAAAGTCTATGACTAGCAGCACTGGTAATATGGCGGTAATAATACACGAGGAACTGTATGGACAAAGGACACGTGAAGGTAGTCAGTGGTCTGCGGTAGCAAGTTGTACCACTGCTATAGTGAGGAGGAATGTCCAACAGAAACGAGGAGGTGATGAGAGTCAGCGGTCTGCGGATAGCAAGTTGTACCGCTGTCTTGAGTGAAGGAATGGAATCCAAGTGGAGGTATCCGGGGAGTCAGTGGTCTGCGTTAGCAAGTTGTACCACTGCTATGTGAAAGGATACTGGAACAAGTGACACAGGGAACAGGGATCAGTGGTCTGCCTCTAGCAAGTTGTACCACTGAATATATATGTGAGGAGGAGCACGGGGAGAGACTGCAACACAGGAGATACACGGGCACCTTAAACTTGATCCACAATAATATGCACAATATATAAATGACTGAACAGCACTGTAATAATAGAAAGTCTCTTGAGGTAATCCGGCACAAGATAACACAGTCAATGATGGCAGTAGACTCAGCGGATAGCAAACTCCAGAGAAGAACCAACACAGTCCAGCAAGATATGCAATACACCAGCACAGTCAATGAGAAGTATGCATACCGTGGTTCAGAAGCAGGCTGTCAGACAGGAGTGCAGAGATACCTGAACGGCAGGAGGCCGGCAGGATGCGAAGTCCCTGGATGGGTGAAGCGGTAGTCAAGTAGGTGCAGCGCACAGGTAGGTAGACCAGCAGGGAAACGAATACACAGGAATCAGTAGAATGTGGAACTGGACTCCTGGAGGACCCTGAAGAATAGCGATGGTCTAGCTGGGAGGTAAGTAGTGAGACACGAATCCAATGCTGACAGGCGGGTAGAGACCAGCGGGAACACAGGAAAGCATGGAGAGTGGATCAGCAGTTGAAGGACGAATAGAGGTGAGGAGAAGCGGCAGCAGGACTCTGCGGACACACGGAGGTAGCCAATAGCAACCAGCAGGTGCAGTAACGATGGCATACGGGAGAGCAGAGTTGAGCTGGAACTGATGATCACGGAGAGTAGCGGATAGCAATAGTAGTAGCAGTCTCGAGGAAACACGGGAGAGTTGAGATGAGCTGAAGACTGAAGCGCACAGAGGCAGCGGATAGGAATCAGCCAAACAGTCACGATGAAACACAGACGAGTTGCAGGTTGCAGACTGTAGTGCACGGAGGCAGCGGATAGGAATCAGCTAACAGTCATGATGGAACACAGACGAGTTGCAGGTTGAAGACTGTAGTGCACGGAGGCAGCGGATAGGAATCAGCTAACAGTCACGATGATGCACAGGTGAGTAGATGTAGATTGAAGACTGTAGTGCACGGAGGCAGCGGATAGGAATCAGCTAACAGTCACAATGATATATGATAGAGTTGAAGTGGCTTGAAGACTGTAGTGCACGGAGGCAGCGGATAGGAATCAGCTAACAGTCACGATGATACACAGGAAGGTAGAAGTGGTAAGGGAACCACAGTAGTAGAAGTGGTTTGGAAACCACAGAGGTAGAAGTGGTTTGGAAACCACAGGAATCAGCAGCGCTGAATACACGAGGAAACACAGGAACACCTTCAGAGGCTCATGGGGAATGAGACTCCAAGATCAGGCCACGTGGTATTGACCACAGGTGCTTAATATAGGGAGTGTTGCCTGATCTGCCAATTAAGTTAAAGGAACATACACTGAAGGGTTAGAAAGGGCTGCGCATGCGCAGACCCTCAGGATGGAGGACGGCCACGGTTCCTAAATGTCCGGGAAGAAGCACTCACAGTCCGGTGAGTGACAGAAGCCAATTGTATAAGAGGCAGTAAAACTAACATCTGTACTAGCAAGTGGGCAAAAAACAGGGTACTCTTTGACTCTGAGCAGCATACTCCTCTGTCACATACAGCGCTCACCTGAGCCTGTGTGACGTGTGTGTGACAAAGGGTTAATCAAAAACAAAAACCTGGGGGTAAATGTATCATACTCCTGTTTCTTCAAGTTGCAAGAAATCGGCAAGTTGACAGCTAAAATTTAAAGTGGTGCTGCCTTGTAAGGCAAATTTCCCTTTACAAGGCAGCGCAGCGCCACTTTAAATTTTAGCTGTCAACTCGACGATTTCCGGCGACTTGAAGAAACCGGAGTATGATACATACATTTACCCCCTGATCTGTCTAAAATGATTAAATTATATGCCACACACTAGCTTTGCTGTATTAACTATGCCACCACCAAGGTTTTTTCTGAAGAGTTGACACTCTTATTTAGGAAGCCTTCGGTTCTCCCTTAGAACCAATCTATCACAATTTACTTTAATCAAAGTTAACATAGACCACAATGTTCTCCTCAGTTTTCAATTATGTAGCATTTTGACCAAACTTTCGCATGAATTCATAAGAACACAGAGACTTGAACCTATTAAGTGTAACTTAATATGGAAAATATATCCACAATGCTTAAGATAAAACAGTAAGTAAAATGACATACAAATATAATGCAATTCTTTCTTATAAAATAATGAAGATTAAACACAGAATTGATAACTCACGTATAATCAAATCTCTGGTACTGGAAGAAGCAGAAAAATGGGACATTCTTCAATATCAGATTGCCTCCCAAAAGTGAACAATTTCTTAGAGGTATACTACAGTTTTAAAGACTGCGGGAGAGCCCACAGCCCTCCTGCCTGTGGTGTCAGAACTGAAAGGTCTATGTAAATGCAAATTAGGGTTTTATGACTCCTGTTGACAAACAACCTTTTCTAGTCATGGAAAGGAATAAATTCCTTTCTCTTCCCCCCCCCTTTCACACCCCCCCCCTCTATCCCAGCGCCGGGGAACCTGGCATATTCTACGTTAGGGGTTGGGACCATTCCCCTTCTATCTTTTTTCCGCTGCCTGCAACCACTCTCTCTTGGGAAGCGCAGATTATCCCTTTCCGTCTAATAAGCAACCTTTTCTAGTCAGGATTTAAATACCCTGTCCCAACTTTTTACCAGAATAGCTTACAAACATGCTTTAACCTCCACACAACAGGTCATAAGTTCCCCTTCATCTGCATACCACACATGTCTCTGGTAAATATGATATTGGAGAAAATGATATGATGTTTTCCTAAGACCCTATTCAGCTTGAATTTTTCATTAACATATAACCCTGTCTCCGCAGTCGGAATGTCTGAGGCTTCCCAGAGATGTGTTAGATTTCACTGTCCTGAACGAGATATTTTCAAAGGCTTTCACTTTTGTGACCTGCCATAAATGAAACAAGGTGCTACAATGGATCTAGGCTCTTATCTATCAGCACCCACTGGGGAGTTTAACATAATCAAACACATTGATTTAAAAAGCTCCCCTGAGCCATGTCACACTATTTCTAGGAATTAATTCAAAAACACATATTTGCAGATTCATATGCCCAGAAATTAGCTTGCACATGACATACCCCCTCAAAAAATATTTCTTATTTCGCTTTTCGATCAAAGTTTTTGAATGTGAAGGCAATTGTGTGAGGGGCAGTATCACTGACATCTGTATTTACAAGCAGAAAATAAACAGGGTGCTATTTTAATCTAAGCACAAAGGCAAAACATATATATTGCTTGCTTTTAAAATCCAAGGGCCTGAGTCATTAAAGAGAGCAAAGCATAAAAAAAGGAGTAACTTTGCACCTGGGCAAAACCATGCTGCATTGGAAGGGGAGGTACATTTAAAATGTGGGAGAGAATTTATAGTTGGGATGGGGCATGCCCTAGAGCAACTTTAAATTTCAGGTTAAAAATAAACCTACCAAATATTTGTGTGCTAGATGAAAAAATAGACAGTATTTAACTTCTATGAAAAATTATAAACTAATTTGCACCCCTTGCATTCTAATATGGTTTGTCCCGGAGACAATGTACTCCTTGTTTGCATTACTTTCCTTAATGTCTCAGGCCCCACGTGTTTGACTAGGAAAGCAATTGTATGAGGGGCAGTATCAGTGGCATCTGTACTAGCAAGCAGACAAAAACAGGGTAACAAATTAATACAAATCCCAAGCGCTCTAAACCCAAAAAAGAGTAGTCGTTTGTTGCAATCCCAACCAAGAGTGTCACCCCTTATAAAAATGGAACAATATCTGAAAGATTAGTTGCACAAAGAGGCCCAAACATTTGATAAATAAAAGAAAAAAAGAGAGATCGATGGCTTCTTCTAAAATACAATGTAAATTTATTTATAATCTATTTAAAGGATAAAAAATAAAATACACAGATCATATAAGGATAATATTAACATATATCACATCAATAGTGAATATTAAAGAAATCACATTCCACGTTAATAATACTATGCATGTCTAGTAACAAACGACCAATCATAAGAATACAAGTTGTAAGACTATAATAAATGTGCAAATAATTTAAGGTAGATATAAACTGAGTGTGTGGCCAGTAGACTCTGTATACTCATCTTAGAGTTCTTTAAAAGTATTGCAGCTTACCAAAATTACCAGCAATAAAAGTACTTGGGCCAAAGAAAAAGAAAAGGGTGGTTTCTACAGTCTCACCCCTCTCGTATAATCGGGAGTTTATAATAGAAAGTTTCTCTATAAGGAGCATAAAAAAGCAGATATACACACTACACCTTTTGAGGGTGTATCCTTACTTGAACACAATGTGGGCGTCCAGGCTGCTAGGGAAGAATAGATCCCCCATATGGTTCAAACAGCTGTGAGAAAAGTTTCAGTCTTAATCTTCTGCGTGGTAATGTATAGATGGATCTTACCAGGATTCCATTTATTTGAGTCAACTACTCACTGGCGAGGTAACAGATGAAGAACAGAGTAGTCAATCAAACCGAGGTCAAAGCCAGATAATCAAGGGTGCCAAATCAGATGCCAAAGGAGTAGTCAGGAACAGCCAAGTTCTAAGCCAGGTAATAAATATTAAATAGCAGGAACAGGTGAATGCTGAAGCTGGTAATCAAGTAACCCTTTCAGCCAGTGGCAATTAGATATGGTGGTCCGTGACGTCATCTGCCACTGACCGCCGATAGAAGCAGTGGGTAGCATACCCTTTTGCCTTGCAATGGGTGCGCATTTGCAGTCTGGTAGAGAGGAAGCCGGACATCACCACTCATTGCCAGGTAACAGGCGTGCAGGCCGGCAGTGGATGAATGTGTCTGTCCCTGCCATGAGGCAGGTAAGCAAGGATGGAGCCTGTCAGAAGGCAATAATATGAGGTGCAGTATCACTGGCATCTGGAATAGCAAGCGGACAAAAAACAAGTTACTTGGTGAGTTATACACCTCCCCACAAAAAAACATATTTCTTGCTTTTAAATTCCAAGTGTTTCACTGGGAAGACAATTGTTTGATGGGCAGTATCACTAAAACCTTTACTAGTAAGCAGGCTGCAGATTGACTGAATCAGTTGCATACATTTTAAAGATATTGTGGAGCAGTGTCTAAAGAAATGCAAAATATATTCCCTCCTTATCCCTTTCTGTGGCTTGATCATGTATAACTTATTGTATAAATATCTTTAAATTATTAGCGCAGTGCGCCAATTAATATCATTGCAAATGTACTGATTTTTGATAGTGTGTATTAGAAATGTACTGATTTCTGAGGTATTGATTTCTGAGACAGTATGTCATGTTGGGGTTTTGTAACTCTTCTATACGAAATCCCAAATAAGCATATGTGTGGAGGGGATGTGTGTTAAAGCTGTCTGGAGACAGGAAATCTCATGTCAATTAGACCTTTTTATTGCTGAGTGACCAACCCATTTGCTGAGCCTGAAAGCACAGGAGGGGTATTTAGACTTGCTGGTAGACAACTCAGGATGCAAGTGATCGCAGATGAATGTGAATTTTGCAAGCTAAATTGCATTAAAAGCAAGATTAGAGAAAATCGTATATCCTGATGGTAAACATTCAATATAAAAACCTCAGATGTTATGGTACAAATAGCAGCAATGTCAAAAGGTGTTAAACCCCTCCAGGCTGATTTATGTGCAGGCTTTATGAAGCACTTGGATTGCTTAGAGGGGCAGGAGGCTGAATTGCCTCCTTCCTTGGTATCTGTGTAAATCTGTATAAAAAGCAGACTGTTTAACCATGTAATGTATCCTTATTCCATCTGTACTTTTCTGGAGATCACTAGTACAACAAATTAGTGTAATCTGTTATCTGGCTGTTCTGAGGTTGGAAACCAGCATTCCAGTACCACACTCTGCACGCTACCTTGCAGCTCTGGCCAGTGTGATAGGCCAGGGGGGACCATCTACAGCAACCATGATCTAGAGAAATAGATCAGATGTGCCAGTCCAGGTGCCCAGGGTATGCTAGCAGCTAGAGTAACCCTGAACGACTCGGTTCTAGGTGCCCGTGAAGGAGCCTAGTGGTGGCAGTATGCCCCTCCTACTCCAGTTAGAGGGGTGCAATTTGGGATAAAGAAAGGGGATGGTGGCAAGGCAAGCCCAGCCGGTCCCCAGCAAGCATGGACAGGGTGACATAGGAGGTCCATCCTGTCACACTATCACATTAGGCACTCACCTAGTGTGGTGGCAGCTACAAGTAGTTCCAACATCAAGTAGCTTTACTCTTCTTGTCTATCAGGGATCAGTCCGCAGATCAGCATTCCCGTACCAGTACTGGCAGTAGTAATACTTTCTGAACCTCTACTAGTAAAAAAAATAAATAAAAAGAAGGTGTAAGAATGTGCACTAAACAAATCTAAACACTGTTTGACGATATCAAAGAAAGAATCAGCTCTTGATGTAAGGATTAAGGGAAATTTACTGATACAAATGTTGATTTGTCTAAAAAAAGAAAATAGCTAACATTCCATACACTAATCGTAATGACAAGAAAAGACTCAGACCATTTAGTTTTTGCTAGCAGTGATCCTGCTACTTCTTGTTACACGTACTAGAATGACCATTGCAAAGGCAAGAGTTTTTTTGTAACTTCCCATGCACATTCTTCTTGATCCGAGTGTAGGTTCGTCAACTCCAAAACAGCCAGATCAGTGCATAAAAAGGACACCGAGGCTGAAGAACAAATTGGATGTTCACAGAATGCTGAGGAGAGGCAAATGTTGTCCATGAGTGTTATATGTGAGTTTGATATTTCAGACTCTGACTGCAATTATAGAGCAGCCTCCATTCAAAATTTCTCAACCATTTGGAAATGTGAAGATGAGTATTAATGATGATGATTTAGACATAGAAATGTTTCTTTGGAAGTCGCTAATGTGCAACAGAATGAAGGAGATAATTGTGGATCTGACAATGTTGAATGTGTTGTTCTTGAAAATGATAATGAGGAGGAAGATGTTGATTGTGTCCAAGTAAGTCAGTCACTAGTGGTACCACTATGTATGTACAGCACTGTGGACTCTTTGTGGCACCTTATAAATAAAAGATAATAATAATAATAATAATAATACCATGCAATTTGCAGGGAGTTCATTTAAGTACTTTATTAAAAGTAGGAACATCATGTGTAGTAACAAGCAGTCCGAGATCAGCTACCAGCAGAATGGACAGATACTTCATGAGTAGGATTACCGGCTTCAGCATTTCTTATATTCATCTCTTCATATTTCTTCAATATGTTAGGTGATACATAAAAATCAACCAAAAAAGAAAAAAAATACCCAGCTCTAGTTAGGTATATACTAAGTAGATTACTTGTTTGCACAATTCAAGCAGGATAATTAGAATAATTGATACACACACCTGCAGCTAGCCACAAATGATGAGTACTGGTCTCATCAAATAGAACACAAAGAATATCAAAAATCAAGTGGCTGCGCTGGTATGTAAAATCTATCAAATTTTATTAAAACATGTATGCAGACAAATATAATATAATCATAATTACGTGGGACGAGCTGAAATAACAAAGCACTAAGTGTAATATATATGCTTTAAATCTGATTATATGGACACAAAGAGAGCATCTAATTCATCAGCTTTTCCAATATACACAGTCATTAGAGATAGGGTAATATAAACGCAATCCAGAGATTATTCAGATAGTATTTTTCTCTCTTGTTAGGGTTGCAAATCTCCTCAGTAGAATAAGATGCAAGTGTACACAGTCATTAGTGGAAAAGAACATCTGTTAACTGAAGCTCTCACGCTCCTAGCACACTGAGTGCAAAGCTAGATCTCAACATCCACATAGGCAGAATTGCATACCTTGCTGGAACCAGAATACACTTGTAAACTCTCATATATGAAAAAGAGTCCTCCTATAACGTGCTGTACTGTAAAACCACAGCTGTGGAATAGAGTCCTCTGTAAATCCAATCACTGCAGTGACTCGTATTGGAAGCATGCATGCATGGAGGATCCAAACTATAACGGTGTCCAACAGCTCTACCACGTGTACTGACGCGTTTCTCCGCCCCCAAACTGGGCGGTTTTATCAGAGGTAAATTCATTCATACTCAGTGTGTCCTTATATATCCTGCTGTGCTTCAATTAGGGATCACATGACCACTAAATACAAACGGCATTGTAGCTAGATCGGCGGTTCCCAAACTGTGCGCCGCGGCTCCCAGGGGTGCTGTCACTGGGGTGCCGCGTGCCAGCCATAAAAAAAAAAAAGAGCACATAAACTTACCAATCCACCGGGCGCCGGGGCCCAGCAGCTCCTCTCTCCCGCAGCTGTCACTGAATATCGACGTCAGTGACAGCTGCGGGAGAGAGGAGGCTGCTGGGTCCCGGCGGCCGGCGGATTGGTAAGTTTATGTGCTCTTTCTTTTTCTTATGGTTGGGAGAAGCGGAGGAGGACAGCGGGCAGCGGAGGAGGACAGCGGGAAGTGGAGGAGGACATAGGGGGCAGCGGAGGAGGGCAGAGGAGGACAGAGGGCAGCAGAGGAGGACAGCGGGAAGCGTAGGAGGACATAGGGCAGCGGAGGAGGACAGCGGGAAGCAGAGGAGGACAGAGGACAGCGGGAAGCAGAGGAGGACAGCGGGAAGCAGAGGAGGACAGAGGGCAGCAGAGGAGGACAGCGGGAAGCAGAGGAGGACAGAGGGCAGCAGAGGAGGACAGCGGGAAGCAGAGGAGGACAGAGGACAGCGGAGGAGGACAGCGGGAAGCAGAGGAGGACAGCGGGAAGTGGAGGAGGACATAGGGGGCAGCGGAGGAGGGCAGAGGAGGACAGAGGGCAGCAGAGGAGGACAGCGGGAAGCGTAGGAGGACATAGGGCAGCGGAGGAGGACAGCGGGAAGCAGAGGAGGACAGCGGGAAGCAGAGGAGGACAGCGGGAAGCAGAGGAGGACAGAGGACAGCGGGAAGCAGAGGAGGACAGCGGGAAGCAGAGGAGGACAGAGGGCAGCAGAGGAGGACAGCAGGAAGCAGAGGAGGACAGAGGGCAGCAGAGGAGGACAGCGGGAAGCAGAGGAGGACAGAGGACAGCGGGAAGCAGAGGAGGACAGAGGGCAGCAGAGGAGGACAGCGGGAAGCAGAGGAGGACAGAGGACAGCGGGAAGCAGTGGAGGACAGAGGGCAGCAGAGGAGGACAGCGGGAAGCAGAGGAGGACAGAGGACAGCGGGAAGCAGTGGAGGACAGGGGGAAGCAGAGGAGGACAGAGGGCAGCAGAGGAGGACAGCGGGAAGCAGAGGAGGACAGTGGGAAGCAGAGGAGGACAGAGGGCAGCAGAGGAGGACAGCCGGAAGCAGAGGAGGACAGCGGGCAGCAGAGGAGGACAGAGGGCAGCAGAGGAGGACAGCGGGAAGCAGAGGAGGACAGAGGACAGCGGGCAGCAGAGGAGGACAGCGGGCAGCAGAGGAGGACAGCAGGCAGCAGAGGGGGACAGCGGGCAGCAGAGGAGGACAGCGGGAAGCAGAGGAGGACAGAGGACAGCAGAGGAGGACAGAGGGCAGCAGAGGAGGACAGCGGGAAGCAGAGGAGGACAGAGGACAGCGGGCAGCAGAGGAGGACAGCGGGCAGCAGAGGAGGACAGCAGGCAGCAGAGGGGGACAGCGGGCAGCAGAGGAGGACAGCGGGAAGCAGAGGAGGACAGAGGGCAGCAGAGGAGGACAGAGGGCAGCAGAGGAGGACAGCAGGGAAGCAGAGGGGGACAGCTTGCAGCAGAGGGGGGCAGCGGGCAGCAGAGGGGGGCAGTGGGCAGCAGAGTGACAGAGAGCTGCAGAGGGGGGCAGTGTGACAGAGGGCTGCAGAGGGGGCAGAGTGCCTGGGGACAGAGGGGGCAGAGTGCCTGGATGCAGAGGGGGCAGTGTGACAGAGGGCAGAGGAGGGGGACAGAGGGCAAAGGAGGGGTACAGCGTGACAGAGGGCAGAGGAGGGGGACAGCGTGACAGAGGAGGGGGCAGAGTGACTGGATGCAGAGGGGGAAGTGTGACAGAGGGCAGAAGAGGGGGAAAGTGTGACAGAGGAGGGGGACAGTGTGACAGAGGGCAGAGGAGGGGGAGAGAGGGCAGATGAGGGGTACAGCGTGACAGAGGGCAGAGGAGGAGGACAGCGTGACAGAGGAGGGGGACAGCGTGACAGAGGGCAGTGAGAGGGGGCAGAGGGGGCAGCATCAGAGGGGGCAGCGTGAGAGGGGGCAGAGTGACTGGATGCAGAGGGGGCAGTGTGTCTGGATGTAGAGGGGGCATTTTTGCATACAACTAAATAAGTATTTCTGTCCTGACCTAAATACTTATTAAATTTTTTTGACCCAACTACTTCTAAAACAGGACTGCTCAGTAATTATTTTGGAGGGGTGCCTTGAAAAAATTTGGAGACTCTAAGGGCAGTGGCGCACGCAGGGTGGGTTTCTGAGTCTCCAGAAACCCCCCCTGCGCTAACTAAGTGGCCGCTATAGCTGCACTGTCCTATACAGCAGCCGCGGCGCTGTCAAAGAAGCGTCCGTGGCGGTGCTGTAGTGTATACAGCACCGCCGTGGACGCTTCTTAGACAGCGCCGCGGCTGCTGTATAGGACAGCGCTGAAGAAACGGAGCTGCTGCGCGGGGGGTGTTTGTTTTTTTTGGGTCGGGGGGGTTTCCTCCGTTCGTCCCTGAAGGGTGCCGTGAACTGCAAAAGTTTGGGAACCACTGAGCTAGATAGTTGTTAATGCAACACTCATCATTAGCATATTGCTATTATCTAATTATGCTAATGTTGAGATAGTAAAACAATGAAAAATCCTTAACAAATCCTTAATAGAAAAACGGCTTCAGATTTAAATAAAGACAATTGTTAACAACATCTATTATTTCAAAGACAAAATATCATTAACCATCCTGTTCTTATATATATATCTCTGATAAGAGCAGGATGGTTAATGTAGTGAACAGTGCCCTGGAATGTTCAGCATATTGACTGGTTTGCTTGCTGAACCCATAAGGTCCCTACTTTTCCATATAGGGCCATAATCATGCACAATTACAAGCGCATAACTTGAATCAGTGTAAATATTTACTCTTTTCCTTTTTGCATATATGCATGCAAGTGTCAGGGCCTTCAGTTCAGCTTCTTTTGCTGATGTGACTCGGTAGAGTCTGTTGAATCACTATTTCTGTGTGTGTGGTTACAGCACAGCCTGTATAAGAAACACCATTTATGTAGTAGCGTAAACCCGCAGATATTGAACCATTCTTACTGTAGCTTTTCATCTACTTGATTCTCACTCTGTCAGACTCTCAGATAATCATTGAGCGGGCTCTCAGATAATCATAGAGCTCTGCTCTCAGACCCGAGCCCAAAAGACTCGGATCCCTCAGAGACATCCTCCTGAAATTTCAATCATACAGGATCAAAGATCAAATTACTCTGGCCTCCAGGCACACCAACTTTATCCAGTTTAAAAGATCAAGGGTTCAAAAAAATTTTCCAGGACTTATCCCCAGTCACTGTAGCCAAAAGGAGGGATCTTCCAGAAATTACGCTTGTTCTATGCGATCATAAGATATAAGTATCGTTGGTGATTTCCCTTTCAGCTCGTTGTGGAAATCAATGGACGGCAACATTCCATCGGCACACTTGAGGACAGGAGGAATCTCCTGAGAAGGTTGACCTTAAGCTCTCTTCCTAACTCGGCACACCCAGAAAAGACATCTAAAGCTCCTCCAACCTGAACTGGTCGTATTTCCCATTATGCGAGGTATGTCTATTAAATAACAAAACTGTTATTCCACCTAGTAAACAAAGCAGTCAGAACCGGTTATAACTGCAAACGTAGTAACCTTGACCCTGTCTGAAAGTGCATGACAAGCTGCAACACTCTAAGATGTTCAGTTGATTGTGAGTCGCCATTTAGTTAGGTTGTGTTTTCTGTAGAGTGATGAAAAAATGCTAAGTTTAAAAGTTGAACAACGTGTCAATTTGAAATTTTTGGTAAAATTGCACAAAACACCAACAGAATGTTTTCAAATGCCTACTACGGCCTATGGGAATGACTTCCTGTCTCTTGCGCGTGTGTTTGAGTGGCACAAAAGATTTAGCGAGGGACGTGAGAATATTGAGGATGATGAACGCCCTAGACGACCTTGCACTTCAAGGACCGAAGAAAATGTAGAAAAAAATCAGTCAGATTGTTTGAAAAGACCGCCGACTCAGTGTTCGAATGATAGCTGAATCCATGAACACTGACGAAGTCACCGTATGGAAAATTTTGCATGAAGATCTTAACATGACAAAAGTTTGTGCAAAGATGGTCCCAAGGCTTCTCACACCAGAGCAAAAAGAACATTGCAAGGAATGTTGTGTTGACATTCTGCAGCAACTTGGCACAGATCCAAATCTGTTTTATAAAGTAATCACTTGTGATGAGACCTGTATCTTGGATTCATAATCGGTAACCCTTGGCAACAGCATGAGATGATATAAAGTTCAATGCAGTGATGATAAACAAGAACACTAGGATCCAATAGAGAACCACACGGCAGATGAATGTGAATCACTGGTACAGCTTACAGTCCAAACAGAGTAGTATATACAACTTAGCTGATCCGAGAGTAGAGATGACTCAACATAGCAGGTGGTACTGGAATCGCTGTGATTCTTATTAAGTAGAGCAGTAAGCGTTAAACATCACCCAAGGACTTGGATGAACACTGACACATGCAGTAGAATGTTGCCTAGAAGTATCAGAGACGTGAGTAGTATCTGAACCAAGCGTGGAACTACAGGTAGCAGGATTCGCTGTAACTGCAATGGTAAGTTCGCTGTAGTATGGAGCGACTGAACAGAGACACGCAACTTGAGCCCAAGTATTAGCCACCGGCACAACAAGTAGTTCACAATAACAGTCCAGTAAACTGGTAACAGCAGAATAAGGATAACCCGTGTCAGACGTGGAACTTCAGGTGACAGGTGACTTAATAGTAGCTCTAACAATGAGATGCAGCGATCTTAGCCAGTCAGCAGTAAAGTTGAACCAATAAATAAGGCACAGGTTTAGGAACAACTCACGATACTCGTTCAGCGTGCAGATGAATAGCGGAGAGGAGTTCCAGCTTGCAGGTGAACAGCGGTGAGGAGTTTGCGGACACACGGAAGGAGAGGTATACAGCCAGATCCAAATGCAACCAGACTAACACGAAGAACAAGCAATAAGCTCATAACCATGGAAGGTTAATATAGTGCTCCAGGACCAATGAGGTTCGGGAGGAGGTCCAGATCACAGTAGCCAGGAACACCTGTGAAAGTAATGTCTCTGAGGCAGAAGTAAGCAGACTCATGGTTCTTCAAGGGAAAGTCACAGCGCCGCCACCTAACTAAGGGACCGGTGTGTGACAGGCGGTTGTTGTATCCAACGCCCAGGAACTACTCATTCTACTCCCACCCCCATGATTCCTACTCCAGGATCAATATGTTTCTTTGCTGAGCCTCCCTCGTTCCCTCTCTGATCTCTGCCTCTGTTCTTGCCAATCACTGGTCAGATCATTTGGCTATCAAACGTCTTTTAGATCTGAATGTCTCTCCAGCAAGCAGATCCTCATGGCGTATCAATGAGACCTTGCTCGAGATCCCCTAGTTTAAAGAACTGGTCACAAACAAAATTAAAGACTATTTTGACCTTAACTCATCACATAAAGTTCAATATTCCACAATCTGAGAAGCACACAAGGGAGTAGTTAGAGTAGAAATCATTAAATTTGCCTCACATTGAAAAAGTGAACTTGAACAAATCGAGTCCCTCTCATCCTAAGTCCAGGGGTTGTAACAGATTCACAAACATACACTATCCAGTCGAATTCTTGGACAGCTGACTACGGGGAGAATTGCACAACTTACAGGCGGAAAAGACTGCAAGAGACATAAACCAGGGTTTGAAAAAATGGGTGGATATCGAGAACGCCATGACTTTGGAGGTCCCGGTGCACTATCTACCCTGGCTGTCCGAGTTACACAGACCTGTTTCTTCATATGAATGCCCCACGATTCGATTTACTCCCTTGACATGGGATTCTGTGAACACTCTCTTCAAATTGGCCCCATATCCCTCTCCTCTGACTCCTTTATGGAGACACCTCCAGTTCCCTCCAGGCAATGTAGACTCCATGATTTTAACCTGGAAATCAAGAAAAATAGATCAGCCATATAATAGGTGAATTTGGCCCTCCCTCATTTTCAGATCTCTCTGCAAGACACAGCCTTCCAACATCTATGCACTTTTTGTAACTACAGATGCATAGCTTTATCTCAATGCAAATGCATACTAAAAAAACTCTGACAATTACTACCCTTTGAATGCAACTGTAGCTATTCGGTGGGGCGTAAAGGAAATATATCAATGATATCAATGCTATTCCGCTTTCTCCTCAAACTAAACTTAACCCCTATGGATTCCCACAAGGAGGCATGGCAGGGGAACCTCGGGCTGGCACTGCATAGCGAGGGATGGTCAACAATTCGAAAACGACTGGCCAAGCAATCCATCAATGTGAGTGTCAGAGTAACAGCTTATAAAGTATATTCTAGACCCAACCAAACTCCATCGAATTATGCCAAACACATCAGAAAGGTGCTGTACTTAGTTATACATAGCGGACTGTCCCATTATCCATTCATTATAGGATATTGCTTTGACCCTTCTCTACCAACTCACAGCTGTTCACCTCCCCAGGACCCCGCAATTTTTTTGCTCAACAAAGCCAACCTTTCTATAAGCAAAAAAATGGACCATCTGACACTTCAGGTTAGTCAAGCTTGTAAAATACTGATAGCCCAACCTTGAAAAAAGACACTCTGCTCTAGCAAACCAGAATTGATAAATAGATTATGGCACATTTTGCCCATGGAATATATGACAGCCCTCCTTAATAACACCCTTCCTAAATTTCACGAGACATGGACCCCATGACTCTCCCGTTCCGGGCAGTATGTAAAAGAGAACTCTTAGCTATCCTCACCTCTAACCCCCCCCCCCCCCCCCCCTTGAACCTCTTTCTTTCCCTTTCTTCCCTAAGCTTGATAGCTTATTTGTACACTAAAATTTAAAGTTGATATTTGTGTGCTACATGAAAAAACAGCCAGTATTTAACTTATGTGCACAACAGAATACTAATTTGCACCCCTTGCATTGTAACATAGTTTTGTCCAGGAAACTGAAATAAGAAGTTTCTTAAGTTAAGATCCTTTATGAATCAGGCCCGTTATGTTTAAAACCCTTTAAGATAAGATATTGCATGGAACCAATATTTATGTCATATGTTTTTTTTCTCATTGTATTTGTTCTACAATGTTGTCTGTTGAACAAAGTGTGAAAATAAAAGATTTAAATATATATATATATATATATATATATATATATATATATATATATATATATATATATTGTGGCACCACTTGTGGCAAGAGCCCGCTACTGCTGAAGCACACGCGAACAACTTCTCCTCTTTATGTAGTTTTATTGTCAGGATGGTGTCACGAGCCGCGGCGGTACTCACAGCCTCTGCGGCTCGCTTCTCATGCGCCCCAGCAGCCCGGCCGTCACCTTGACGACCGGGACATCATTTCTCCTCCTGTCCGGCCGTCACCAGGGCAAAGGCCGGACGCTAGTTCACTAGCGCTGTGTCCCGGCGGTGCTGGTAGCCGGGCGCATGCGTATAGCAGTCAGTCTATGAGGCTGATTAACAGGCATTAGCCTGCAACTGTGTAGGTCCGGGACGGATATAATTACTCTGCAGGAGTGTGTTCAACTGCTGATTGGTCTGTATCTGTATTTAAGGCAATGAGGTCTGCTGCCTCATTGCCGGTTATAGCTTCTGTGCTCCAGTCTGCTGACTTGCTTGTTCCTGCTCTAGTCTTCTGAGACCACTTCTGATTTACCGTGTATGACCTTTGGCTTTGAACTGACTCTGCTTGTGTATCCTGTGACCCTGATCCCTGGCCTGTTTACCGTTTCTGCTATCCGCCTGTGAACCCTGACTTCAGCTTGTTTACTGATACCGCTGTCTGCTGCCGGCCCTTGACCTCTGCGTGGACCTGACTCCGCTTGCCTGGGTTCTCCCCAGCCGGTACACACTTCACGACCCTCTGTCAGTCTGCAGCCCAGTCTGTCCCCACCATCAGGGGCTCCAGTGAACACCTGACTGGCAGAGTAGATTCCGGGTTGTGTTGTGTCGGCTGGAGGGGTTCCTAACAGATGGTAAATGTTTTTACACCGTACACATTTCACAGCAATTCTGGAGACCCTAAATGCTAGCTAGAAATAGACCAGCTCTCTCAAGACCGGACAGCTTCCCCAGTGTTTGTCTCATCGGACAAATGAAACAAGCAAGCTTTTATACATGATATTCTTCCTCCAGCCTTAGCTTGATGGGCAGGTGAGACACCCACCTTCCCTTTAAGAGGAAACTCCCATCAGTGGTTCTGTTTGCACTAAGACAGACACACCCTGTATATTTGCTCTGAGGAGGAACATTTCAAATCATGCAAGATAACCAAACTTTAAACTATTGTTTGTCAGACTTAAGTCATCAATCTAGGTGCATTACTGCACAAATGTTTTACTCTGCTTCCATGCTTTCTCTGCATATTGCCAGCTAAATGCCTCCCTTTGTTACTATATATATATATATATATATATATATATATATATATATATATATACACATACATTTTCCTCAACCATCACTGACATTAAATAACTCATAAATAGCCCTCCACTCCAAACTCATTTAATAGCCCCAAGCCAAGCCAGCATTAAAATAAAGGTCTTGTTACCTCACCTTAAATAATAGACTCCACTATTAAATTAAATAACCCCAATGTCACTCCACAAAGAACTTAATAGCACCCCCCATTAAATAATTAGTTTCAACCCACAGTCCACCATTATATTAATAGCCTACCTCCCACCCCAGTAATAGATTAATATCATTTCCATTTAATATACCTATTTCCCCTTGACTATCACAGACATTAAATAATTCATATTCACATTTAATAAATAGACTTATTATCTTCAAACAAACCCACCTTCAATTAACAGCTCCCAAATCACTCCAGCATTAAATTAGAGGTCCCATCACCCCATTTAAATTGTTAGGCCCCACTATTTATTTAAATAGCACCACCAATTAATTAAAGTGTCCCACCATCATCCCACAAATAAAATAGCTGCCATTAAGTAATTAGCCCCACCTACACTCCACCATTAAATTAATAGCCTACCTACCACCCATATTAAGACTTACCTTCTCTGACACATTATATTAAGACCCCCTGTCTTCCCTCACACATTATATTAACATACCCTACTCCCTTCCCAAACAATTTACATTACCGTACCTCTACTATACCAATAAAAACAATATGTATTAATCCTTTATTTATATGTACCTGGAGTGCTTGTTTAGGTTATCAACCTTTTCCCCTCCCTTTGGATCATATTGTAGCACAACTCAAATCTATAAGAGAAGATATAAAATGCAGCCACATAGTAGCCATACTCCTATGCAGTTTACCTGACACATACAGTGCACTGAAAATTACTCAGAAACAAAGCCTGAAGTAGAACTTACACTAGATTTTTCAAAAACCAGAGTCATAGATGAATTGCAGCGCAGAAAAAAAATTACACAGGATAACATTAAAAATTACACAGATAAAGCATTTAAAGTTACAGATATCCAATTGCACAATAAGAAAACAAAAGCATGTTTTAGATGTAAGAAAACTGAACATTTAAAGAAAAACCGCTCAATATGGAAAGTGGAACAGCAGAAACCAATTTTGAAAGGGTCCAAGCAGAGTAAAAACTACACTCACAGGGATATGCGTAATCAAGTGAAGTGGAACTTTTAAAGCTCATCTGACCATGATGATATACCAGATGGTATATAGATGCAGGAGCGATAACTCACATGACAAGTGACAAGGATTTCTTCAGTGAAGAAATCTATCTTGCAGATAGTACCAATATAGTATCACTGAGGAAGTTATAGGGCATGCCCTGCTTATATGCTCAAATGCAAATAACAGTAATTTTCCAGCATCAGGGGCACTGTTACTAAATCTGTTAATGTGTTATCTAGCTAGCAAAGTTCTAGTGTTGTTCTTGTAAGACCTGTTTTGTCTGTATGCTGATAACTACACAATTTATTAGAAATAGTTATACCACAAATAACTTCCTAGTGTGTTACTATTGATATAGTATGAATGAAGCACTAATCTGCATACAGGATCATTGGCAGGCAGCGGGACCCTAGATTAGTCTGGGCCCCTTACACCAGTTCCCCTCGAAATTGCCCGATGATGGCCCTAGATGGTGAACCAACAAATAAAATATTTAAGGGATATCTAAACTAAACTCGATGATCTAGTCATCATCATCATCATTTATTTATATAGCGCCACTAATTCTGCAGCGCTGTACAGAGAACTCACTCACATCAGTCCCTGCCCCATTGGGGCTTTCAGTCTAAGTTCCCTAACACACACACACACACACACAGACAGACTAGGGTCAATTTTTTTTTGTTAGCAGCCAATTAAGCTACCAGTATGTTTTTGGAGTGTGGAAGGAAACCGGAGCACCCGGAGTCACATCTCTTCCTAATTTGATTGTTGAGGTAAAAAAAATTGTGACATCTGTTCAACATTAAAATTAACTATTCAAAATAATTGCCCTAAATGTTACACTCCCAGAAATTATGGTAGGTGACTTGCAAATTGCCATCAGAATCAATGCCAATATTAGCAGTAACACTGTCATCTTTCCCTACCTCATCACAAGATGTCAGTGGAAGAACATGTGTAGACACTAATGCAATACTACTTTTGGCATCCTTACTCACTTCAGGTATCATAGAAGATACCCTTTCCCTGTCACATCCTGGTGCCTGGGAAAAAACGTGGCTACTCTCAGCAGGTTCTGATACTGTTACATGGGTGGAATTAAAATCATTACACACTTCAGATACAATATGGCATTCCCTTTTCATGTCACCTGGTACCTGGGAACAAACTTTGGTACTTTCAGCTGATTCTGACATAGTAACAGGTGTGGCATTAACATCATCATTAGAGACATACTGAGACAGCATTTTTCCTAAATCTGTCCCCAGTTACACATTTGTGGGGATATTATCTGACACCCCGACATCTCTTAGACCTCTTCCACCACCCCAATCAAGGTAAACCTTGAGCACAGACATAGTAAAATGAATTCCACCCACCCCTTGCACAGAAATACACTTTCCAGGAATGAAGTCCTCTGACCCTACCAGTTCTAAACGCACTAGCGTAATATCCGCACCAATGTCTCTTAACCCCAGTTACCTGGTCACCCACAGTGACTATTTGCAGGTTGTCCTTCCGGCCCCCTTGTGGTCCAGCAACACACAGGACAGCTGGAGAAGATTGCAGGGAAGGTACCACCCCAGAGAAGGGTGAAGTGATCTTCTTTTCTGAACAGGCGGTACTGATGTGTCTCACCTGGTTGCACACAAAACACAGACGGGTGTCACCCAAAACAGGCTTTGCCCCCACTCTCCCAAAAGATGAAGAAACAGTGGGTGATGGTGTTGATGGGGGTGGCATTGATCCTCCTGGCCGCCCCCCTTTCGAGGCAGACAGCCCTGGTGCAAAATTCCCACTTTTAGCTGCAGGTGTTCGGGTGACAGTATATTTCTCAGCCAGTCTAGCTGCTTCTGCAGATGATTCAGGGTCCTGATCCATTACCCATTCCTTCACATCAGCTGGGCACAAAGTGAGAAACTGCTCCTGGATCAGCAAATCTTTCAGAGTATCAAAGGTGGTGATCTTTAACCCTCCAATCCACTGTTTGAAGGAAGCAGACAGTTGGGTCACAAGTTCTGTATAAGTGTCAGAGGCACTGCGTTTTAAATCTCGGAATTTCTGTTTGTGTGCCTCCGGTGTAATGTTTAAATGCTGCAGCAAGGCACTTTTGAGTCTCATACTATCCGTCCATCTCAGGTGGAAACTCTGCAAAGGCCTCTAATGCTTTCCCTTGCAAACCAGGGGTTAAATACTGTGCCCACTGATCTTTGTGCAGTCCATACTGTCGGCAAGTTTTTTCAAATCCTTGGAAGAAAGCATCCAAATCCCCATCTTTTTCCAATACAGGGAAATTCTCTGGATGGGACTGCTGATACCAGCTTCTCTGGCTTCTGGCTGGCGTTGGAGCTTGGCAAGCTCCAGCTGGTATCTCCTCTCTGCCTCTTGTACGGCAGCTTCTCTTTCTGCCTGGCGCTCCGCTGTCTTCATAGCAGCACGTCTCTTTGCAACCTGGCTCTGGCGTTCAGCAGCTTCCATCTCCTGGAACTGCTGTATAAGTTGCATTTTAGTTGTAATGTCTGCTGGGCCTAAATATTTTAGGAAAGTTTGCAAATAAATGTCTATAGCAGTGTCCACACATGAACTATTAGTATCATCCAAAAGTAACAGTCCATTGTTTTGAGCAATATCCATAGTCAGGTCCGCTTTTGAATCCTGGCTGTGCCCTTCCTGGGACACATCTACGACTTGATGCTGATCTTTCTGCACAAGAGCTTCAATCAATTTCCCCTTGCTTTTGCCACTAGTGGGAATTCCTCCATCCTCACATTGTGAAATTAGTGCTTCCTTTGTCATGCGTTTATATGCCGCAGCCATCTCCTCAGTTACTTTGCAAAATAAGATAGGAAAGAAAAAACAGAGAGAGGGAAGGGAACTGCTTTGCACATATGTCTTAAAAAAATAAAATAATAAGCCCTGAGTTTTGTCCTCGTAAAACTATTGTATTCCTCACAAGGTTACAATCAGTTTATAAGTGCAAGGGTTCCCCTTGCTTAAACCATGCACTTAATACTCTAAGGAAGTAAATACTCCCACCACTATGCCACCAATTTGTCACGTACACGCTCCCAGCTGCCGTGACTTTGGGGAGTGTTTGCTGTATGAGGTCACACAATTCCAGCCCGCAGTCTCTCTCTACCTATCACACAGATTATAGACCTACTGAATTGCCCCAAACAGCACTCACACCCCCACACACCTCAGGTTTGCCACCACCTATTGAATACAGACAATAGGACCCCAATATACTGTCCCACACTGGCACACAAGGTTTCTAGCTATCCACAGACTAGCAAGACCCCCACCAGCAAGCAAAGGGTTAACTCTTCACACCTCCAGAGTGTTACACAAATGTAAATGCAAGCACACACAGCTTGTTAATCAAATGTATCAACAAATCACACACTGGCATTCAAAGGGTTAACTTGGCCAAGCTATATTCTTCTTAACAGGCTAATAGATCCGTTAGAGTATCAAGGACGCAGCATATTAAATTATAGATTTAATATACAAAAGTACAGGGCATACAGATATAAAAAATAATAATGAATAAACGATTAATAGATTGACATAACAAGCAAAGCAGTTTAAAATAAAAGGGGTTACATTCAGAGTAGCACTTGCATTAATTGGATTTTCTGGCCAAGTGAAATTGGCTTGGAAGATGGACAGCTTATCAATGTGAATTGATTTCCCAAAAAAGTCTGACAATTTGCTGCAACTGTTTACAGCTTTTTAAAGACACTTCCACACCTTTTCCTATGCCCGGGGGGTTGTGGCCAGTGACACTTTATCAATCATCATTTGCATGTTGTCTGATTTGCTACTCAATTCTACTATGTGACCTAATTTTTCCTTGGAGCATCACACAGACCCAATTTTATCATTAATAATCCCCTTATGACTTTGTCCATCTTTTGATACCAAACATGATGAATTTTTGACATTGTGACATACCTTTTCCAAAGATATGTGATTTTAGCTGTTCCCGGATACCACCCGTACCTGCCATTCACAACCCTGGTGCGATTTCTGCTCCTCAGTATGGAATAGCACTTGGATTTCCCGAAATATGAACTATGAAGACATTTTCCTTTGAAGCTCATACTTCTATATACCTGTATAGGCCTTCAAAATGCTGCCTTAGACTGCAAGGATGTCCAGCTGTGACTGGCCCAACAAAGTCTATTCAGGTGTCCAAAAACTAACTTGAGTCAGTATGTATCTCACAGCAAGAGTTCTTTGAAGCTGCCATAGGTGACACTCCTATCTTCTCACACTGGAATGTGCAAATACGCATACAACAGACTTTCTGTCTTCACATTTTACACTTCATTTGATATAACATATTTACATTACAGTTATGATTTATGCTTTATTCCCCACAATTATGGGATGGGTTAACCCTTATAAATAACTGTAAGTTTTCTATGTTTACGACACTGGCAAAACTGAATCAGAATGAAAAGGATAAAAGATGGATATTTGGTATGGACCTCAGCCAGTAACATTGTAAAATGTTTAATTGACAATCTATATATCCATGCTCACAGTTTATTACTTAATAATAAATAATACATTCATGTACACACTTTTATAATGTGTAAATATCTGTTATTATAATTACTATATAGAGATATAAATAATACATGGATTTAGAATATCAGGCCAAGGTCCCACAATTTTGATAACTGTGTGAAATAGGTGATTCACTGAAAAAGCATGGATGAATACTATCTAGAGGGAAATGCATCAGTACTTTTAGAAAAACATATGTAGCAGATGGTTAATATACAAAATATATGCAGATGTTGCCATAAAATGTCACAATATACCCTGAACTTTACCACATTAATTCATTGAAATGTTCAGAACAAAATATGCATGATATCAAATGATCTTAAGCTTTCCAAATATATTGAAGGCCAAGTAATAGATAATTTTTCATTTAAATTCCACACATATCTTTATTGAGAGCCAAGTAAAACACAGCATAGTTTATATCTGCCACTTAAATACAACAATTTTCAAAATATAAATTAATAAACCATATGTGTTTTCTATCTTGGCCAGTTGTGCAAATGCAGATGTTCATATTTATATTATTTAATGACAAACATGTGTTTGTAGTTTGTTTTCTGTCATTGAAGCATGTATTCAAATAGGGAACTGGTCCTCAAACTTTAAAAACAGGTGTCAAACTCACAGTGCAACAAGAACAGTCTACAATAATTTATTGATGTCATCGTTCTGGTTTTGAATGTCTGGTAAAACACTAAAGTAGTCAAACAAAAAACAAGGAGTCATAAAACGTGTGATTTTTATGTTCCGATGATAATATGCTTTACTACAGTATATTAAAAATGTGTCACTATGTTTAGAAGTATAGTATTATATATTTCAGGATGCCAATACATATCTTACAAACTATATCCTAATGTCTATAAATGTATACACATATATGTACACATGTGCACATCAGAAAAAGATTGTCCTTGCCAGCCTTATAGAACCCAATAAAATGTTATCTCCTTGAAAAAAACTTTAGGAGGAAGCAGAGATTGTTTTGCTGATGCTACAAATCTCTATCTCCTGGAACCATTACCTTGGATTGTACACCTGCTGGAAAACTGTCAATGTATTAAATAGATCACTCACATTCCGCAAAAGAGCTGTGTAATTTCATTATGACAGAGAATAACAATAGCTACAGGCTATATTATTACTTGAGTATTACTTGTGTGGCTATACTGGAGGGACAGTAGGGGAAGCTATATCTTATGTTGCTACTATGATATTGTGACAGTGTACTCTCTTCTATCTGAGTAAATCCTCAATGTTGTGATTTTATACCTGTACTGGTCACAGTAAGGTTTGTCCCACAATCTTTCCCAGCATCGTTGATGCTTGGACATAGATGCATTTTCTCCAACACATTTTTGCACAGTGCCCTGTCTGAAGTGACTATAGATGTGCTCCTCTGACTCCAGCAGACCCAAGGTCAGAGGCCCTTGCAAGACCTTGGGGAGATGTGGATAAAGGGAAAGATAGTGTATAAGCAGGAGTCAAACTTACAGTGCAAAAAGTAAGTCTGTGATCTTCTGGTATTGTGAGGAGGCACAAACTTTTACATTAATGGCAGGAAAAAAAAATCCTAAGGTGCTAATAAAAAAATTAAGAATTAATAAGAATATTAAACAAAAAGAAATTGCAAGATGTGTTCAATTTAAGTGATCTGCTGCCAGTAGCGACTATGTGATCTCTCCAGAAGTATAGCACAAAACAGGAGAATTCTGGCTGTACTCTAGTTTGCAAGGGGCAACTAAAACAAATAGTAAAAATATCACAAAACCTGGATAGAAACAATTTATTTATTTAAAATAAAACAATTTCTAAAATTAATAGTTAGATAGCTAAATGATTTGTCAATATTAATATTCAATCAGGCTACTACATGACACTTGTTCACACTAAAATAGCAGATCCATGTAGAGCAGAGCTATGTATAGCTAGGAAATGATCAAGTGCAATGACGATGCTAGAATGATTACATTTTATTGCTAATCATAATCATAATGGCACTTTATTCAGTTCAATAACAGTTGAACATAGTAATCTTATTTGGATAATTACAATTAATGTATAGTAAAATGCTGTTTGTACGATTTTCTTTAATGTGGGTTATCAGGACAATCACGTTGGAGGCTCCAGCAATAGTCAGTAATCTTGTGTCTGTTCCATCTGCCTTGATACCTTTCCTTCATCACATTTATATCTTGATGAAATTATTTCTCCTCTTGTTCCTCACTAAAATCACCAAGATGATTCAGAAATCTGTACGTGGCTTTGGATAAAGTATACTTTTATGCTCATATTAGTACCCACATTTTTAAACTTTGTGAACACGTTTTTTATGAGTTCTTCATAATTGCCTGCTTTGTGGTTACCCAAGAAGTTCTTGTTAACTGAGACATAACTGCACCAGGCAGAAGCTTCAACACCATTCATAAATTTTATGACATTAGAATCCTTGATATGTTTACGAATTTAAAGGCCATGAGAGATTTCAGCTGTTAGATTTCCCATACTTAGTCCAGGGAACGATCTACAAATGTATGTGAAGCAATCGCCATCTTTGTCCAAGGCTTTAAAAAAATTGTCTCATTAGTCCCATCTTGATATGGAGTGGTAGGAGAATGATTTTTTTCCTTGTCAACCAATATCTTATTAATGGTGCTCTTACTTGAAACACTCTGTATATACAAATTTTCACTACAACCACTCTGTATACAACCTGACTTATTTACACTAATTACATTTATGCAAATATATTACACGGACAAGAAACAGGTAAAACACAATAGACAACTGCCAACAGTCAACTGTCAACTGACTGCTGGTTGGGTGACCAATCACTTATGTACAGAGGGGGGATATTCTAGAATTATATCGTTAGCAACTAAATAAAAATGTTGTTGGGCTGTTTTATAAATAAATCAGAGTCCATAATATACCAAGAAAGGATCTTAAATGGGAGAGATACAGCAATAACAATCTATAGGTGAAGTGTGTTTACAAAACTACAAGCGTTTTCTATTACAAGTTCCGGTATTAAAGCCTCAACATAACTGAAGTTCCTTAGCGAAATTGACGCTCCAGTTGAAAAAACTATTAATATATTCATTATCAGTAGAAACTCTGAGTGCTTCATGTTGGTAAAAGCCACATTGTGCAGAGATGTCAAAATAAATTTCCTTTTGGGAAATACATATCTTCAGAAGACTATGTATACTGTTTTCATTTTTGTCATATCATGTATGTAATGAATGGTGTTAGTATTAATTACAAATTTAAAGTTTTCAAGCATCATTTCAAATGTAATTAGAATAATAAGAAATATTTAAAGAATATGAATATCTTATGAACATGGCTAGAGGCTCCTTCATGTACTTCGCTGCTGAGCCTATTTTCACACTTTTTGGATTGGTCACATTCAATAGTAGTTAGCACTTCTGCCTCACTGCACTGGGGTCATGAGTTCAATTCCCGACCATGGCCTTATCTGTGAGGAGTTTGTATGTTCTCCCTGTGTTTGCGTGGGTTTCCTCCGGGTGCTCCGGTTTCCCCCCACACTCCAAAAAACATACTGGTAGGTTAATTGGCAGCTAACAAATTGACCCTAGTCTGTGTGTGTCTGTGTGTGCTTTTCTCTGTCTGTGTGTGTGTGTGTATGTTAGGGAATTTAGACTGTAAGCTCCAATGGGGCAGGGACTGATGTGAGTGAGTTCTCTGTACAGCGCTGCGGAATTAGTGGCGCTATATAAATAAATGATGATGATGATGATGAATATCAGTAATTTTTTTGTGTGCTTTTTCAAAATTGCATGAAATATATGCTTTAAATTGTATGTGTTTAAATAACTTTAATGCTGAGAACAAGCTTTATCATATAATTTGTGCTGTTAAATTATCACATCTTTTTAATTTAAAATAATCAATGTTAATGATATTAGAGTTGGTGCACAATGTAGCAAAATAATACACCATATATGCCCTATTTGCAATCTCCATCTTTCTCTTTTGTCCCTATCATGTCTTATGCTGAATTATTTATGCATGTCATGTGATTTATTCTGATAATTGTGTCCATGCATTTATTATTCTGCTTAACAGTACCCATGTACCTATTGTTATGTTTACTGTTCTCATGTATGTCTTATTTGTATATCAGGCGCCACGGAATCTATTGCACTGTAAAAATAAACATCAATGATGATGATATACTTCAAGGTCCACATTTGATATCCTTTAATCTTTAAAGGAGCCTCACAAAACCATTAAACTCAGTGATAAGTTAAAACAATACAATTAATCAAAGAAAGGCACCACATGTCCTTAGAAGAGACCCCCACATACTACTCAAACCCCAAACTCACCCTAAAACATCACTTTGACCACTCACAATGTTCACTCATTCGAAACGCCTCCATTTGCCATTTAGTATCACATTTACTATAAAGCGCCTCTCAGAACTGGGCTGTTCTTTATAATCATCACGTATTAAATGTAGGTAAAGCTACATCATCAGATAATGAGATCAGAGTGAAGGGTGTCACTTCCGGGTCACCATTTGCATAGAGCACTCTCTATTAAATTAATGAAAGCCCTTGAAGTAACTTTAATGGAAAAGTACCAGGTACTTTTCCATCTTCAATTTTAGCATAATCTTTAAAAATACCCAATTTGGTTTAAAAATGAGAAGAGATGGTTCCTTAGGTGAATCCAATGCATTTCATCCTTCAATTCAATTGGGGAATAGCAATATTAACCTTTCCCTGTTCCACTTTAACTAGTCTGGATAATATAGAGAGCAGCGCGCATGAGCAAACCTCGCTATCATCCGGCCATTTGTGTTTTTAGCAGTGGCCATCTTTATACCTGCCAAATCTCTCGCCTCTAACACAGCCATTCTTCTATACAATATAACCACTGATTCAATATTAGAGAATCAATGAATATAATATGTGGCAAATGCATTAAGCAACAAATCATAATATTTCTATACCATTCATATTGTACTGAAGCAACATATATATTGTGAACAACCATTTTATTATAATCCTAGACTACATATACTAATTCGCCATTGTCTATAGTGAACACCATTCACCTTACAAACCCTCAGGGAACATTGCTACAAAAGTTACATCGTATATAAACTTATAAAACATATAAAAGCATAAAAACAGGGGTATCATGATGAAAGCAAAACATTTGAGTCCTGTTCAGATGTCTCATTACTGAGCAAAGAATTATATTTTGCTTCTATTGAAAAGCCAAACAATTTACAATTTTATCAACTTGAAACAAAAGGTAGCCGGATAGAAATCTTTTACAAATTAGTGAAGGAAGATTTAATAAAGGATACTAGATATAGTAAATACAATAATTTTACCAAATTGTAAAAATGCACATTCAAAAGTTTGAAACAGAAGTTATAATAAATAAGTCGATAAGGGTGGTGATCTGGTAATTCTAAATAGAATAGGTTATAAAGCAACTTAATTTGTTACAATTTCAAATGGTTAGAGTAACTCTCTGAAAGGATTCTCCAGTGTGCTGGAGTAGGGTAACATGTCCTTCCTTTCTGTGTTTCATAGCTAGATGTGTAGGTCTTGTGGCTGTTCCTTCAGTCGCTGAAGCATATAAAGTGAAAAATTCCACCTTTCTATTAACTTTTGCTTTAGTCAGTGGCATGGCAGATGATATTATTTTTGCAGGTGCTGCTATGTTCTACATGCAGTCGCTGAATTCTGAAAAAAAACATAAATTTTACATTCCGCATACAACATCTCCTGCACAAATTCACCCAGTCATCATGCATACACAGGCCCTGATTAATTAAGAAAATTAAGTTCCGAACGCAAGAAAATCAAATTAATCTTCGAACACTTCCGTTTTCATGGGTGGAACAGGGAGGGAATTGCAAGTAGCCAATGTACAGTAAGGGCATGCCAAGCACGCATCAGCTTCCAACGTTTTGCAGTTGTATCACTTGCACCAGCAGCAGGTCTGTACCGAGATGCTATGGAGACAGCCTTTGCAGTCTGTGCAGGGGCTGTCACATCGCGTAGTACTGACAGCAGCCGCATCATTCATTCATAGAATATTGTACTACAGCTTGTAGTACAATATTCTGTGAATGGATGATTTCCCTGCAGTGAGTATTCTGTGATGTGACAGCCCCTGCACAGACCGCAAAGGCTGTCTCCATCGCATCTCGGTACAGCTTCAGATCACTGTGTCATGTGACCTCCATGGTCACATGGTACACAGTGTAGGCGGGGCTGATGGAGTTCTGTGCTGGAGCTGCAGCATGTCTGTCTATTCCTGGAGTCAAAGGTAAGAGGAAGGGGTACTGTGACGGGGGAGGTAGTGTGTGTGAAGGGGGGGGGAGGTGGCCATGTGTGACTAAAGGTGCTGGGGGCCGATGGGGGGCATGTGTGGCTATAGGTGCTGGGGCAGAGAGGGGACATGTATGACTAAAGGCAGGGCCATCTTTTCCATTGGGGACGATGGGCAGCTGCCCGGGGGCCCCACGGGCAAGGGGGCCCCATAGGCACGGTTCTTAATGAGAATAAATAATCCTGCAAAAGAAAAAAACCTGCAAAAAAAAACCTACAAGGGTCACTGAGCAAGTACGTCTATCTATCTCTATCTCTATATATCTATATCTGTATCTGTATCTGTATACATCTATATATCTATATCTATATCTATATCTATATCTAGGGGCCCCGGTACTCTGCTTTGCCCGGGGGCTCATAATGTTGTTAAGATGGCCCTGACTAAAGGTGCTGTGGGCAGACTGGGGCATGTGTGACTAAAGGTGCTGGGGGCAGACTGGGGCATGTGTGACTAAAGGTGCTGGGGGCAGACTGGGGCATGTGTGACTAAAGGTGCTGGGGGCAGATTGGGGCATGTGTCACTAAAGGTGCTGGGGCAGACTGGGACATGTGTGACTAAAGGTGCTGGGGGCAGACTGGGGCATGTGTGACTAAAGGTGCTGGGGCAGAGGGGGGCATGTGTGACTAAAGTTGCTGGGGGCAGACTGGGGCATGTGTAACTAAAGGTGCTGGGGGCAGATTGGGGCATGTGTGACTAAAGGTGCTGGGGCAGACTGGGGCATGTGTGACTAAAGGTGCTGGGGGCAGAGGGGGGCATGTGTGACTAAAGGTGCTGGGGGCAGACTAGGGCATGTGTGACTAAAGGTGCTGGGGCCAGGGGCGGATCTAGACTTTATGTTTAGGGGGGGCGATTTTGCATAATCACGCCCCTCCTTTGCTCTGATTGGCTGGCCCACGTTAAACCCCGCCTTCCGCCCGCGATTGGCCCCGCCCCCTCCCGTTGTGATCGCCGGCTAGGACCACTCTGATTGGCTGGCCCACATTTAGCCCCGCCCCCAGCTCACACTTAGTCCTGCCCCTCCCATTTTGATCGATTGCTGGGACCTAGCTTATTGCTGCTAGGGGGGCGAATGCCCCGATCGCACCCCCCTGGATCCGCCACTGGCTGGGGCAGACTGGGGCATGTGTGACTAAAGGTGCTGGGGGCAGACTGGGGCATGTGTGACTAAAGGTGCTGGGGAAAAAGGGGGGCATGTGTGACTAAAGGTGCTGGAGGCAGAGGGGGGCATGTGTAACTAAAGGTGCTGGGGGCAGAGGGGGGCATGTGTAACTAAAGGTGCTGGGGGCAGATGGGGGCATGTGTGACTAAAGGTGCTGGGGCAGAGGGGGGACATGTGTGACTAACGGTGCTGGGGCAGAGGGGGGACATGTGTGTCTAAAGGTGCTGGGCAAAAGGGGGACATGTGTGACTAAAGCATGTGGGCAGAAGGGGGAGGTATGTGTGACTAAAGCATGTGGACATAAAGGGGGATCTAATTATAAAACGTGGGTTATATATTGATTTAATGCTGGGGATTGTTGTTTTCTAAGTTTTGTAAATTTTATGTTCCCATTTTTTTTTTTTTTTTTTTTACCATATAGCGCCACCAATATTCCAAGGATCCAGACAACCAGCAACAGAACTAAAGTAACCAACAGCCACAAGTGGTGACAGTGACAAGAGCAGGTAGGAGAGAGCAGGACAGTCTGCCAACTGTCCTGAATCTGGTGGGACAGTCCCCAATTTGAGTGACTGTTTCACTTAGGACAGTTGGGAGGTATGTCCCGCTTCACTGTGTGCTGCTCGTGAAAGCAGAACTGTGTGCACCTAACAGTAGTGCACACAGTATTGTCTGTGTATTTGTCTAAAATGATTACCATGTTACATCATAGGGGGTTACCCTGTCTAAAGTGCTCAGGCCCCCCAGAGCCTCTGGGCCTGGGCATAAAAATATATATATGGATTAAGCAACACTAAAATAGCCTCTTTTTATATAGATAAATATATATTGTACTAAAAATATATATTGTACCCTTTAAGGATGGGCCGCTATTTGTGGGCGAGTGCTGTGTGTTTGCCCCCTGGGCTAAAGTCTGCGAGCCCTCCCCTGATGCTACATTAGAGGTAGAGGGAGGTAAATTTATAATGCGAGCAGATTTATAGTTGGGGTATGGCATGTCTTAGATCAACTTTAAATTTCAGTGTTTAAAAAAAAGCTATCATATATTTATGTGCTACAGGAAAAAACAGCTAATATTTAACTTATGTGCAAAATAATTAACTAATTTGCACTTCTTGCATTGTAACATGGCTTGTCTTACTCCTTTTATTTTGCTTTGCTCTTCTTAATGACTCAGGCCCTAGGACTCCTCCCATCACCCCTGCCACTTTTTAGGTACAACTTTCTATTACTGGGTAGGAACCCCGCTTTGCCCACAGAACAGCATGAATTGTTCATGGCACGGGTTCAACAAAGAGTTGGAAATACACTGGTCCATGGTGACATGATAGCATCAGTCTGTTGCTTCATATTTGTTCCGTTGCACATTCATGCTGCAAATCTACTGTCCACTACATCCCATAGGTGATCTATTGGATTGGGATCTGGTGCCTGGAATACCACTGGAGTACACTGAACTCATTGTAATGGAACCAGTTTGAGATTATGTATGCTCTATGACAGTGTTGGCTAACCTGTGACACTCCAAATGTTGTGAAACTACAAGTCCCAGCATGCTTTGCATATATATAGCAGCTTATTTTTGGAAGGGTATGCTGGGACTTGTAGTTTCACAACACCAGAAGTGTCACAGACTAGCCAACACTGCTTTATGACATGGTACATTATCCTGCTGGAAGTAGACATTACATGATGAGTAGATTGTGGCCATAAAGGCATGCACATTGTCAGCAACAGTACTCAGCTGTAACATTTAAAAAAACCTCAATTGGTATGAAGGGTCCTAATGTGTGCAAAGAAAACATTCCCCTCGCCATTACACCTCCACTACCACAGGCATGCACAGTTGACACATATGACAGAATGGTTCCATGGATTCATGTTGTTTACACCAAGTTCTGACCCTACCATCTGCATGTCACACAGAAATCGAAATTTATCAGTTCCGGCAACATTTTTCCAGTAATCAACTGTCCCATTTTCATGAGCCTGTGTCCACAGTTTCCATTCTTCTCTGACCTCTCTCATTAACAAGGTGTTTCATCCACAGAACATCTGCTCATTCAATGTTTTTTATTTTGAGTACCATTCTCTCTAACCTAAACAGACTGTTGTGTGTGAAAATCCCTGGAGACTAGCTGTTTCTGAGATACTCAATCCTCACTTTCTACAGCCCCTTTTGCTAAGCACCGTTATGAATGAAAAATATTTTTCCCTCTTTATTTAATCTATTTATTCACCCTACCCATTTAATTTCTACATTTCTGATTTTAATGGGAACAAAAATGTGTATAATATTGTAATAATTTTCTGGTTTTGAAAAGTAAATAGATACCAAACCTGTAACCACAATGGGCCTGATTCATCTTCGGACATAAGTCCAGCTGCATGCTGTTTCTTGCGTGAAATTGCGGTAGTTAACGCATTTGCATCAAATTCTTTTCCAAAAGCAAATAGCACTTCCAACTGCCTATTGCTTGAAGGACAGAACAGGGGCGAGAATGGCCAGAAGCATGTATGCAATGCACAGTAAGAGCATGTCGAGGTTGAGGGTGTTTTTAGCCGTATCACAGGGTAGGTGTAAATGCCAACTGATAGTGATGACTGACAAGTATGCATGCCAGAATGTGTTTCCAAGTAAGAGAAACTATTTGTGTACAGTAAGCATTAAGAACATCCTGATTTATGTATTTCATGTAAAAAAAATTAACATACTTTTTTTACACATTTTTTTTTAATGATTATAGTCTTAATTGCTTACTGCACATGTGCAGTACAAATTATCACAATTCAGAACAGATGGAGATGTATCTCCCCATTGCACCTCTCTACAATTAAAGTGGTGTAATGGTGGTGGGAATAGCCAGGTAGCAGTAGGCATAGTAGATTAACTACACTACATCCTAGCCTCAGTCTATGGGGAGATGTATGTGGGGTAGACGTGTGTGATTTCTACACGAAGTGGGATTTTCTCACAAAGTTGACGAAAATGCACAGTTAGACAACACAGTTGGACAAACATTGGACAACATTTGACTGGATTTTACTTCCAGCAATAAGCAACATCTGCCACAGCCTGTTTCCCAGTGGATTGAATCATCTACTCATAAGGATGGCCACTGCCTTGATCTTGTTTTCTCTAGACTATGCTCAGTTTCTAATTTTCTTAACACACCCTTCCCCCTCTCGGATCATCACCTTATCAGCTACACTCTCACCCCCACTGCTCTAACCTCTCTACTGTCTAACTCTACCAAGCCTCCTCATACCCGCAGAAATCTGAATTCTATTAATCTTCAACAATTTTCCACCTCTCTCCAACACCTTCTCTCCCCTATCTCTACATTCTCATCCCCTGAGATGGCAGTACCCCATTTTTACCAAACCTTAGGAACGGCCCTTGATCAAGTGGCTCCAGCGACACTACATACTACACGTCGACTTCGATGTCAACTGTGGCACACTAAAGCAACACGAAATCTCCAAAAACTGTCCCGTAAAGCAGAACGTCACTGGCGTAAATCTCGCATCTCTAATGACTTCTTCACATATACTTCTGTCTACCACTCCTATCGAAATGCTCTGGACAAGGCAAAACAAACATACTTCCAATCTCTTATCTATGCTCAGGCTACTAACCCCAAAGCCTTTTCAATACATTTAAACATCTTCTCAATCCTCCCACCCCGAACCCTCCATCTACTATCAGTGCTCAGGATCTTGCTTCCTACTTCAAGGACAAGATTGACAAGATCAGACTAGAAATGGTATCCTCTTCCTCGACAAGCAATCAGCTCAATTCCTTCCCACTACCCTCTGACACCCTCTCTTCATTTGACCCCACAAATGAAGAGAAAATTTCTACGCTCTTCTTATCTTCCTACTCTACCTCCTGTTCTCTTGATCCTATTCCCTCGCAAATTGGTAGATCCCTGTCTTCTGTGCTCATTTCACCTCTAACTCAAATCTGTAATCTCTCGCTCTCTACTGGCATCTTTCCATCACTATACAAGCATGCAGTGATTACTCCTATTCTAAAAAAACAAGATTCCGACCCAAACTCTCTATCAAATTACCGTCCCATCTCTCAGCTGCCATGCCCCTCCAAGCTTCTAGAGAGACTTGCCTACACTCACCTCACACGCTTCCTTTCCGCTAACAACCTGTTGGATCCTCTTCAGTCTGGCTTTCGTTCTCAATACTCCACAGAGTCTGCGTTGACTAAGGTTGTCAATGATCTGATCACTGCTAAAACTGAACGCCATTACTCTCTCCTAATTCTCCTGGATCTCTCGGCTGCATTTGACACCGTTGACCACTCTCTTCTCATACAAACGCTGCAATCCCTAGGTCTTCAAGACACTGTTCTATCCTGGTTCTCATCCTACCTTTCTAATCGCTTTTTCACTGTTAATTTCTCTGGAGCCACCTTTGCTCCGCTTCCCCTATCAGTTGGAGTACCGCAAGGCTCAGTGCTAGGTCCTCTGCGGTTCTCTATCTATACTCTTGGAAATCTAATAAGTTCCTTTGGCTTTCAGTATCATCTCTATGCGGATGATTCCCAAATCTATCTATCCTCTTCTGATCTCTCGACATCTGTGTTGTCCCGTGTAACTGACTGTCTTTCTGCCATTTCATCTTGGATGTCCTCTCGCCAACTCAAACTTAATCTTTCCAAAACAGAGTTAATAATATTCCCACACACAAACAAGAGCATATCTGACATTTCTATTTCTGTTGATAACATGACCATTAATCCCACCCCACAAGCTCGCTGCCTGTCACGGGCACTAGGAGTCTTTACCCAGGGATCACCAGGTGGTAGGCTTACCAGAGCAATGTAGGTGGTAATAGGGTACTCTGGTAGCAGGGTGATCACGGAACAGTAAATAGAAGATGATGAGATGCTCAGGAAAGTCTATGACTAGCAACACTGGTAATATGGAGGTAATAGTACACGAGGAACTGTATGGACAAGGACACGTGAAGGTAGTCAGTGGTCTGCGATAGCAAGTTGTACCACTGCTATAGTGAGGAGGAATGTCCAACAGAAACGAGGAGGTGATGAGAGTCAGCGGTCTGCGGATAGCAAGTTGTACCGCTGTCTGGGTGAAGGAATGGAATCCAAGTGGAGGTATCCGGGGAGTCAGTGGTCTGCGATAGCAAGTTGTACCACTGCTATGTGAGAGGATACTGGAACAGGTGATACTGGAAACAGGGATCAGTGGTCTGCTACTAGCAAGTTGTACCACTGAATATATATGTGAGGAGGTGCACGGGGAGAGACTGCAACACAGGGTAAACACGGCACCTTAACACGATCCACAGTAATATGCACAATATAGATATATATATGAATGACTGAACAGCACTGCAAATATGGAAAGTCTCTTGAAGTAATCCGGCACAAGATAGTACAGTCAATGATGGTAATAGTCTCAGCGGATAGTAAACTCCAGAGGAGAACAAACTCAGTCCAGCAAGGTATGCAATACACCAGCACAGTCAATGAGAAGTATGCATACCGTGGTTCAGAAGCAGGCAGTCAGACAGGAGTGCAGCGATACCTGAGCGGCAGGAGGCCGGCAGGATGAGAAGTCCCTGGATTGATGAAGCAGAGGTCTAGTAGGTGCAGCGCACAGGTAAGTAAACCAACAGGGACACGAATCCACAGGAATCGGTAGAACGCGGACTGGACTCTTGGAGGACCCAGGAGAATGGTGATGATCTAGCAGCAGGATAGCGGATGAGACAGGAATCCAATGCTGACAGGCGGGTAGAGACCAGCGGAACACAGGAAGGCGTGGAGAGCGGATCAGCAGTAGATGGACGATTAGCGCTGGCAGCAGCAGCAGGACTCTGCGAATCCCCGGAGGTAACCAGTAGCAACCAGCAGGTGCAAATAGCGATGGAACACGGGTGAGCAGAGTAGACCAGGAGCTGTTGATCACGGAGAGTAGCGGATGGCAATAATAGCAGCAGTCTCGAGGAAACACGGGAGAGATGAGATGAAGACTGTAGCGCACAGAGGTAGCGGATAGGAATCAGCTCACAGTCACGATGTTGAAACACCGACGAGTTGCAAGCTGGAGTCTGTAGTGCACGGAGGCAGCGGGTAGGACTCAGCTAACAGTCACGATTTTGAAACACAGACGAGTTGTACGCTGGAGACTGTAGTGCACAGAGGCAGCGGGTAGAAATCAGCTAACAGTCACGATGTTGGAACACAGACGAGTTGCAAGCTGGAGGCTGTAGTGCACGGAGGCAGCGGATAGGAATCAGCTCACAGACTTGATGATGAACAGGTGAGTAGATGTGGAGAGTGGCTGAAGTGCACGGAGGCAGCGGATAGGAATCAGCAAACAGTCACAATGATATGAGATAGAGTTGAAGTGACTTAGAAAACTGTAGTGCACGGAGGCAGCGGATAGGAATCAGCTAACAGTCACGATGATACAATTGATGGTAGAAGTGGTATGGGAACCACAGTAGTAGAAGTGGTTTGGAAACCACAGAGGTAGAAGTGGTTTGGAAACCACAGGAATCAGCAGCGCTGAACAAACGAGGAAACACCTTCAGAGACTCATGGGGAATGAGACTCCAAGATCAGGCAACGTGGTGTTGACCACAGGTGCTAAATATAGGGAGTGTTGCCTGATCTGCCAATTAAGTTAAAGGGACATACACTGAAGGGTAGGAAAGGGCTGCGCATGCGCAGACCCTCAGGATGGAGGACGGCCACGGTTCCTAAATGTCCGGGAAGAGGCACTCACGGTCCGGTGAGTGACAGTACCCCCCCTTTTAAAGGTGGGCACAGAACGCCTGGAACCGGGTTTGTCCGGATTTTTGGAATAAAACTTCTTCAAAAGGGCAGGAGCATTAAGATCTTCAGCTTTGATCCAAGAGCGCTCCTCAGGACCAAAGCCCTTCCAATGAACGAGGAAACGGAGGACTCCTCGCGAAATTTTTGCATCCAATACCTCAGTAATCTCGAAATCCTCCTCCTGATGAACTTGAACTGGCTGCGGAGCTGAGGGAGGAGTTGAGAAACGGTTGATGATAAGAGGTTTGAGCAAGGACACATGGAAAGCATTGGAAATCCGAAGATTCTTAGGAAGAAGAAGTTTAACACATACTGGATTGATTATTTGGATGATCCTATATGGACCAATAAAACGAGGGGCGAATTTCATAGATGGGACCTTCAAACGAATATTTTTGGTAGATAACCAGACACGATCTCCAATTTTTAGTGGTGGAATAGCCCGCCTCTTTTTATCTGCAAACGACTTATATTTGTTAGATGTCTTCTTTAAACAGGTTTTGACCTGAGACCAGATATTTTTGAAGGTCTGACAAACAGTCACCACAGCAGGAACTTGGGTGGGCGGGAGGGCAGGAAATTCCGGAAAAGACGGATGGTGACCGTAGACCACAAAAAATGGAGTTTTGGATGATGACTCATGGTACATGTTGTTATGGGCGAATTCAGCCCAGGGAAGCAATTCTACCCAGTTGTCTTGATTGGCTGAAGAGAACATCCTTATAAAAGTCTCAAGATCTTGATTGACTCGTTCAGTTTGTCCGTTAGATTGCGGATGGTAAGAAGATGAGAGTGCTAATCGTATGCCCAAGGTTTTACAAAGGGCTCGCCAGAATCTGGAAACGAATTGTACTCCTCTATCAGACACAATCTCCGACGGACATCCATGGATACGGAAGATCTCTTTAATGAAATGTTCAGCCAGAATAGACGAGGAAGGCAAACCAGACAGAGGGACGAAATGAGCCATCTTCGAAAATCTGTCCACCACCACCCAAATAGTATTATGATTCTTACTAGGTGGTAAATCAGTAACGAAATCCATACTAATATGGGTCCATGGTTTGGACGGAATGGGTAGTGGTCGCAGCAACCCTGCTGGAGTTCTGCGGGAGGATTTGAACTGGGAACATAACTCACAGGAAGCAATGAACTCTTTGACGTCTCTCCTCATTGAAGGCCACCAGTAAGTTCGAGAGAGAATCTCAAAGGTCTTGTGTTCACCGGCGTGTCCAGAAAAACGGGAGGCATGGAACCACGAAAGGATTTTCCTCCTTAGAGTAGGAGGTACAAGGGTCTTCCCAAATGGTTGCATTTTGGTGGATGAAGCAGCCAGTGAGATACATTTGGGATCTAGAATAGTATGGTTGGAAACCTCCTCTACCTCAGAGGACGTCACAAAAGCTCTAGACAGAGCGTCAGCTTTTTTGTTCTTGGCAGCTGGTTTGAAGGTTATAATTAATTCAAAACGGGAAAAGAAAAGAGACCATCTTGCTTGACGAGGGTTCAAGCATTGGGCAGACTGGAGATATGACAAGTTCTTATGATCCGTGAAGATCGTCACCGGATGGCGAGCTCCTTCCAATAAGTATCTCCATTCCTCTAATGCAGCTTTAATAGCCAGTAACTCCTTGTCCCCGATAGTATAATTCTTCTCTGCGGGCAGAAGACCCCGAGAATAGAAGGCACAAGGATGGAATTTTTGCTGTTCCGAGCGTTGGGAGAGAATGGCTCCCAGGCCCACATTAGAGGCATCTACTTCTAGGAAGAAGGGAAGTGTCACATCAGGCTGTCGAAGAATTGGAGCCGAGGAGAAGGACTCTTTGAGAATTTGAAAGGCTTGGAGAGCCTCAGATGACCATTGCTTAGTATTAGCCCCTTTCCGAGTTAGGGCCACAATAGGGGATGCAATGGAAGAGAAGTCTTGAATGAAGCGTCTATAGTAATTGGCAAAACCTAAAAAACGCTGGATAGCACGAAGAGTAGTTGGCTGGGGCCAATGTAGTACAGCATTCACCTTGTCTGGATCCATCTTCAGGCCAACTCCGGAAACTATATACCCCAAGAATGGAATCTGGGGCAATTCGAATGAACATTTTTCTAATTTACAGAACAATGAGTTTTTCCGTAGCCTGGAGGGAACTTCTGCCACATGTTGGTGATGAGAGGGCAGGTCCTGTGAGAAGATCAATATGTCGTCCAGGTAGACGACGACACATACATATAATAAGTCCCGAAAGATCTCATTGATGAAGCCTTGGAAAACAGCGGGGGCATTACACAGCCCGAAAGGCATTACCAGATATTCGTAATGCCCGTCTCTGGTGTTGAACGCTGTCTTCCATTCGTCACCGGAACGAATTCTAATTAAATTGTAGGCACCACGAAGATCCAACTTAGTGAAGATACGGGCTCCCTTGATGCGATCGAATAACTCAGTGATCAACGGAATGGGATACCGATTCTTGATAGTAATGGCATTGAGTCCAGGAAAATCTATGCAAGGGCGTAATGATCCATCCTTCTTTTTGACGAAGAAGAAACCAGCTCCAGCGGGAGAGGTGGAAGGTCGAATAAACCCATGCTGGAGGTTCTCCTGTATGTACTCAGATGTGGCTTGAGTTTCAGGTAACGAGAGAGGATAGACTCGACCTCTGGGAGGAGTCTTGCCAGGTAGAAGGTCGATCGGACAATCCCAAGAACGATGAGGAGGAAGACGTTCAGACTGAGCTTTATCAAACACATCAGTAAATGAAGCATACTGAGGAGGGAGTCCCGGTGAGGAAGATGAAATAGAAGATTGCTGTACTTTGAGAGGAATAACTTGGGAAAGGCACCAATGGTAACATTCAGACCCCCAAGACGTAACTTGAGGAGTGCGCCAGTCAATCTGGGGAGAGTGACACTGAAGCCATGGAAGGCCTAAGACAACCGGACTTGTCGTAACTGGAAGGATTAAAAACGATATTTCTTCATGGTGCAGGGCACCAATCTGAAGTGTTACTGGCGACGTACTCTGGGTGATGAGACCGTTGATGAGACGTGATCCATCTATAGCCGTCACAGTAATGGGTGTTCTTAACGTAATTACTGGTAGAGACCATTGATGCACTAATGATTTGGAAATAAAATTTCCTGCTGCTCCGGAATCAATCAATGCCTGTGACTCAAAGGTTTTGGTAGCAAAGGAAATCGTAACATCAAAAGCGCAGACTTTAGATTTCATAGAAGATGGAGAGGACTCCAGGGACCCTAACTTCACCTCTCCAGAACTAGTTAGGGCCTGGCATTTCCCGATCTCTTAGGGCAACAGCTGAGCATATGAGTGGAATCAGCACAATAGATACAGAGTCTATTCTTGACTCTTCGTTTCCTCTCCTCTGAAGATAATTTGGACCGTCCTATCTCCATGGGAATCACAGAGGGTGAAACAGGACGAAATTGAGGGTTTGAACGAAGAGGTGCTTTAGCAGAAGTTGTTTTCTCAGCCTCTCTTTCACGAAATCTCATATCAACACGATGGCAAAGAGAGATCAGATCTTCAAGTGACGAAGGAAGCTCCTGAGTAGTCAGTGCATCTTTAATTTTATCGGAGAGCCCCTGCCAGAAGGCGGCAACTAGGGCTTCAGTGTTCCACTGAAGTTCAGAGGCTAAGATCCTAAATTGAATGACGTACTGGCCTACTGTATGAGATCCTTGTCGCAAACGGAGGATGCTGGAAGCAGCGGAGGTCACACGACCTGGTTCATCGAACACACTTCGGAATGTAGAAATGAATTTGGCACTATCTTGCAATATTGGGTCGTTTCTCTCCCACAGAGGGGAGGCCCAAGCCAGGGCTTGTCCAGAAAACAAAGAGATAAGATAGGCCACTCTGGAACGATGGGTTGAAAAATTTTGAGGTTGGAGCTCAAAATGGACTGAACATTGGTTAAGGAAACCCCTACAAGTTTTGGGGTCTCCATCGTACTTTGACGGAGTAGGCAGGTGAAGCGTGGAAGCTGTAGACACCTGGGATGGCACTGGGGAAACGGAGGAAAGCACAGGAGCCTCAGTAGTGGCTGTCACAGTCTGTCCAGATGTTCCTTGGGAGGTTAATGATTGATAACACTGAAGTAACAGCTGTTGGCGGGCATCCTGTTGCTCCACGCGGCTGACCAGATGCTGCAGCATCTCTTTGGCGGTAGGTTCCGTATCTGGGTCTGTCATGGCCTGATCTTACTGTCACGGGCACTAGGAGTCTTTACCCAGGGATCACCAGGTGGTAGGCTTACCAGAGCAATGTAGGTGGTAATAGGGTACTCTGGTAGCAGGGTGATCACGGAACAGTAAATAGAAGATGATGAGATGCTCAGGAAAGTCTATGACTAGCAACACTGGTAATATGGAGGTAATAGTACACGAGGAACTGTATGGACAAGGACACGTGAAGGTAGTCAGTGGTCTGCGATAGCAAGTTGTACCACTGCTATAGTGAGGAAGAATGTCCAACAGAAACGAGGAGGTGATGAGAGTCAGCGGTCTGCGGATAGCAAGTTGTACCGCTGTCTGGGTGAAGGAATGGAATCCAAGTGGAGGTATCCGGGGAGTCAGTGGTCTGCGATAGCAAGTTGTACCACTGCTATGTGAGAGGATACTGGAACAGGTGATACTGGAAACAGGGATCAGTGGTCTGCTACTAGCAAGTTGTACCACTGAATATATATGTGAGGAGGTGCACGGGGAGAGACTGCAACACAGGGTAAACACGGCACCTTAACACGATCCACAGTAATATGCACAATATAAATATATATATATGAATGACTGAACAGCACTGCAAATATGGAAAGTCTCTTGAAGTAATCCGGCGCAAGATAGTACAGTCAATGATGGTAATAGTCTCAGCGGATAGTAAACTCCAGAGGAGAACAAACTCAGTCCAGCAAGGTATGCAATACACCAGCACAGTCAATGAGAAGTATGCATACCGTGGTTCAGAAGCAGGCAGTCAGACAGGAGTGCAGCGATACCTGAGCGGCAGGAGGCCGGCAGGATGAGAAGTCCCTGGATTGATGAAGCAGAGGTCTAGTAGGTGCAGCGCACAGGTAAGTAAACCAACAGGGACACGAATCCACAGGAATCGGTAGAACGCGGACTGGACTCTTGGAGGACCCAGGAGAATGGTGATGATCTAGCAGCAGGATAGCGGATGAGACAGGAATCCAATGCTGACAGGCGGGTAGAGACCAGCGGAACACAGGAAGGCGTGGAGAGCGGATCAGCAGTAGATGGACGATTAGCGCTGGCAGCAGCAGCAGGACTCTGCGAATCCCCGGAGATAACCAGTAGCAACCAGCAGGTGCAAATAGCGATGGAACACGGGTGAGCAGAGTAGACCAGGAGCTGTTGATCACGGAGAGTAGCGGATGGCAATAATAGCAGCAGTCTCGAGGAAACACGGGAGAGATGAGATGAAGACTGTAGCGCACAGAGGTAGCGGATAGGAATCAGCTCACAGTCACGATGTTGAAACACCGACGAGTTGCAAGCTGGAGTCTGTAGTGCACGGAGGCAGCGGGTAGGACTCAGCTAACAGTCACGATGTTGAAACACAGACGAGTTGTACGCTGGAGACTGTAGTGCACAGAGGCAGCGGGTAGAAATCAGCTAACAGTCACGATGTTGGAACACAGACGAGTTGCAAGCTGGAGGCTGTAGTGCACGGAGGCAGCGGATAGGAATCAGCTCACAGACTTGATGATGAACAGGTGAGTAGATGTGGAGAGTGGCTGAAGTGCACGGAGGCAGCGGATAGGAATCAGCAAACAGTCACAATGATATGAGATAGAGTTGAAGTGGCTTAGAAGACTGTAGTGCACGGAGGCAGCGGATAGGAATCAGCTAACAGTCACAATGATACAATTGATGGTAGAAGTGGTATGGGAACCACAGTAGTAGAAGTGGTTTGGAAACCACAGAGGTAGAAGTGGTTTGGAAACCACAGGAATCAGCAGCGCTGAACAAACGAGGAAACACCTTCAGAGACTCATGGGGAATGAGACTCCAAGATCAGGCAACGTGGTGTTGACCACAGGTGCTAAATATAGGGAGTGTTGCCTGATCTGCCAATTAAGTTAAAGGGACATACACTGAAGGGTAGGAAAGGGCTGCGCATGCGCAGACCCTCAGGATGGAGGACGGCCACGGTTCCTAAATGTCCGGGAAGAGGCACTCACGGTCCGGTGAGTGACACTGCCTAGGTATAAGCCTTGACTCACACCTATCCTTTGTTCCCCACATTGACTCTATATCTAAATCCTGCTACATACATCTAAAGAACATTTCCAGAATTCGCACATATCTCACGCAAGACACTGCAAAAACCTTAATTCATGCACTCATCATATCCCGCATTGACTATTGCAATTCCCTCCTTACTGGTCTTCCCAAAAACAGACTCAAACCTCTACAATCTATTTTGCACACTGCGGAAAGACTGATTTTCCTTGCAAATCGTTCTTCCTCTGTTGAATCACTCTGTATGTCTCTACACTGGCTGCCTGTTTTGTACCGAATCCAATATAAAATACTTTTACTAACCTACAAGGCCATCAACAAAGCTGCACCAACATACATCTCCTCTCTTGTCTCAAAATATCTCCCAACTCGGCAACTCAGTTCTACACAAGATCTGCGTCTCTCATCCACCCTTATTACATCCTCCCGTTCCCGGTTACAGGACTTTTTTCGGGCTGCACCCACTCTATGGAATTCTCTCCCTAGCACAGTAAGACTCTCCTCTGGTCTACAAACTTTCAAGCGTTCTCTGAAAACCTACCTCTTCAGACAAGCTTTTAATATTCCTCAGCCACCCTCTTAACCTCGCTACCTTTAGCCTGTTACACAATTTCACACAAGATAACTACCCCCTGACCAACATTGTTGTGTGACGGGTTCATTTAGCTTATGAGTCACTTTTACCTTTGCAGTCTGGCTGGGCCAAAATGCAAAATGTAGACTTAACCTCATGTGTCATTCTCCCATTGTCCCATAGATTGTAAGCTTGCGAGCAGGGCCTTCTCACCTCTTTGTCTGTTTTACCCAGTTTGTTTATTAGTTTATTATGTTTGTCCCCAATTGTAAAGCGCTACGGAATATGTTGGCGCTATATAAATAAATGATGATGATGATGATAGATTAAGGGTGTGTTATACTATGCTGAGGGGAAGTATCAGCCCATACGCCTCTTGTTTGTCAAAAAAAGTAAATAAATAATACAACTAAAAAATAAACAAGCATGCCCATCCCAAAAAGTGAATTCTTTCCTCGTGTTACCAGCCAAAGCTGGTACTGGCAGAATCGGTTGAACAAAAACATGGAGCCCCCCCCCCAAAATTACCAGAACCAACCCAGGCTATGACAGCCAGGTCTAGTGGCACTATAACAGAGAAACCCAAGAGTGGGATCCCCCCTGCCAAAGAATGGGGCTGGATTCCCAATGGGTTCCCCACCTGGGATTAACCAGCCCTGTGCTGAATAGCAGAAGAGGTATTCCCACACCCCTGCATGGTGGTTGTAGTTTACTATAGTAAAAATTAGATGAAAAAATATGCATTTTGTCCATGGTGCTCTACAGCTCCCAGCATTTACATGCCTTCATTAAGCTGTAGGGAATGCTTGCACCTGGTGAGCACAAGTGCTAACATGCCCTTGCACCCAAGGCCTGCTGGGGCCTGTAGTTCCCCTATGAGAAAATGTAAATAATAAACAGACACTGCTGTAAAAAATATTTTCATTGAAATGAAAACTCCTCAAGACATCCCTCTTTCACTCTCTTGATTGCTCCCCTAAATCCAGGCTGGCACTGCTGGCACTGCTGGCACCTTCTTCTGGAATTATAGAGCCACATCTCAGTAAAATAAAAACATATAAGTATTGAATAAATGAGCTCTTATGCAGTCATATATATAATGAGCCATATTTATATTATTGATTTCCCATTGAAAAAGCTATAATTGAATTTCTACAACACAGGAACTTTAAGAAAAAGTATAAAAAGTTAATGCCGTATTACAATTGGTTGAAGTAGTATATATGCGTTTCATGGTATGTTGAGGTCTCAAGTCTATGGTGGGGGCTTTTAAGAAGTTTGGAATGATTTTGTCCAACTATACTGATTACGAACATCTGTTCTTAGAATTAACTCTTCTACTGCTGCTCACATCTCTCTTCAGCACACAAACAAATATAATTGCAGTTAAAAAATACCACATCAAATAAAATTCTAAAAAAAAAAGATTAAAAAATGTATGTATATTTCATGCTAATATATTGGCTTCATCCAAAAATACCTTTGACGCCATGCTCTGAATTCAGTAGGCCATTCTTCAATTTGCAAAAGGTACACATTTCCTTAACCAAGGTCATTGATGTGCATCTCCTTAAGCCTGGAGAAGCAGAACATGTGGACTAGAGAGGCAATTGTATACTGAGTTCTATAAGGACATATTCCTATAATTGCAACACAAAGAGACATGGACAAATCAGCAGATACACATTGTAGTAGGTGTTCCTCTTGTGGGTGCTGAAGGTCTGGTGCAACAGTACACGATGATTATAATAACAAGAATGATAATGATAATCAGCAGCACTATCTAGCTAGCTGCATCTGGTTGGCTGATTGCGCATTGAATACTCAGTTGTACATTAATCATTAGCATCAGGATTATATTTTATTAAGTCACAGCCATCTATCCATATTACTTGATTGGCACTTCCATTTGGACTACTGCAACAAAGAAGATTCCCATTGGATTTTTAATTGGAAAACAACAGATGTTTGCATGTATTTTTATTTAATTTAATGTGTATTTGTGCTTTTATTTAAATACTGTATATTTTATATTGAAAATGCAAATTTAATATTTATTAATAACTGCCAAGATGATACTCTTTCTAGTGCATATGAGACTTTATTACATTATTATATTGTGCACAAATAGGGTAATGCGGCTTTAGTATTTACTAACACTGCCAACCCACATCTCTACACTTTCTTTACGCTATTGTGGCGTGTAAGTATACATACTTGATTTGCCTGGCGCATATGCTGGGTGCAAATGCTTCTGTTTTTGAGCCAACATCTTACTTTTAGAGTACCTTTGTGCCCACCAGTAAATAAGTATGTTCTTTTTTTAATACATTTTATCTATGTATTCTATAGAGTTAATAAATGTTTAAATGCAATGCTTACTGTGCCAGAGTAGCATAATGAACTTTAACACCGTAAAGCAGTAATGGTAATCAAATGTGATATAAATGGACTATTTTACAGGAAAATATTAAACATGTTCCTATATATGTTCCTCCTTATTTTTGGCCCACATACATAGTGATCTAACTAGGGACTTTCTGAATTATTTTTAATTGAGATCAGGTGCATCTTATTATTGTAATGGAACGCTAGAATAGATACTAACAATTAACCCCTTGCTATCATGGAAATGATGATTTATTTTCCTGCATGGTAAAAAGTCTTTTTTTAAATGGCTACTCATATACACATCACCAAACAGTTTATCACAGTCTATTCAAACAAAACCTTGTGGATAATGTGAAACTAAAAAAGCCAACACAATTTCTTATAGTGCTTGACAGTTTGATATACATAAAATTATGCAAGATAAAATAGACCTTTTTCTTCAGCACTTCATTACTCACGTTAATTATTCTGTCATACATATGGTTTGCAAGGAAGCATTTACTGACCATCTTTACACACTTCATTTATTTCCTAGGAATAATTTATAAAAAATGTATCTTTGAAATGTATATAAATTATACACCTGTGTAAAATGGGCATGAACCTTAAAATGCGCTTGGTGAAAAAGTAGATGTTTATATTAAAAATCTTACTATAATGAATTTTCTGGACTCACATCTGTATATAATGCCCATTGTGATTGTAGTGCAAGATCAATGCTAAAACCTCAGGTCTGTCAGAAAAAAATCACTACATTTACATTAGGTTCAAGTTTCAGGTTTCCCAAATATACCACTTTAAGTTTACATCAGCAATATATCCACTACGTTTGCAAATTGTTTTCGGAGGTGGCTTGTGCCTCGATTTGCACAAAGCAACAGAGAATTCCACAAAAGTGCATAGGTTTAAGGCGCAAATTTGATGCGTTTGCCAAAGGAAGGGCGTACTCTTCAATTTGCTGGGTGCACTTATTGAAATGAGATAAAGGGGTGGTTTTCATTGATATGTGAAAAGGTGCACTATGTGAAAAGGTGCACAGTAGGTTTGTATCAAACACCACTGTTTTGTGTTATTATGCAAATCATGATTTGCTTTGAATTGTTCTGATTTGCTGAATCCCAACTCTGATTAAGCCACTATCTAGCTGCCTCTGATGAGTCCTAATTATTAACCTTTAAATAGGGCCTTTATATTGCAGCTTTTTCAGGTCATTGTTTGCTACAGCACAGTAATCGCTGAGCCCTGCTGCTGCACCCTCTAACGCATATTTCGGATACCTGAACTTTGGCCAAACCTCTGATATTATGGACTGCCATTATCCCTCACCTTGGTGTGTTATTTCGACTATGATTTTGTGTGCAATCCAGCTACTTCAGCCTTGTTTTCTGCTCAGAGTATTTGCAAGTACTACCAGTCTGTTCCTGTATGCAATTCTTAAGCTCCTGTGATTATAGTGTGTCCCCAGTCCTGGTATTGCACAAACTGATTACCTTCACTATACACAATCCTTAACTCCTCTCATTTTTGTAGCAGTGGATCTTCAGCCGTGCTATTGTTTAGCCTGGATACCAGCATTACTCCTGGCCTCCAGCCACCTAGGTCCATCCTATGACCTCATTTATCATTATTTCTGTACCTATTTACATTGCATACCTGGTCCATGTCTACTCTGCTTAAAAGTTAAAATATAGTCTTATTGTGTTAGCTGTAAAATGGGTACAGCTGTGTCAGAAATATAACACTGACTAGATACTTGCAACCTTGGTTCTATCAACCGAAATTACACAAATTCAACAAACTTGAAAGACCTCAATTCTAAAGCTATCATTTTGCTAAGTGTGCTTTTAGGACATGTCCTGCTGTACTTTTTCCCTCTGTCTAATAAGTGCAGTGATATTCGTAGCTATGGTTGGTTTGAAATGTTCCTGTGGAATAATTACAAACCAATAAGTGCTGATAAATGAGAATTTATAGTTTGCATTATCAGTTGTAATGACATTGTCATCATAACCATCATCAAGTCGGACCTTTACTGACCCTTCGTGCCCATATTGAACATTTGACCATTACCTGAAAAAATTTCCAAATTTTCAGTTTGCAATGATGACAGGTATTTTACATATTGTTTGTCAGGTATTGTATTACTGGTCTTACTTCACCTATGATATCCACTTTACTTCACAGTATAATATTTTTGGGGTGCGACACATGGTGGGGAGTTGCGCTTCTAAAATGCAGCTGGAGGGGAAATATTTTTTTATTACTTGTCCTGTGACTGCTGAAAGGTGGCTGAATCTAGTTTTGCTACTGTTTCCACATCATCATCACCACTTGATACAACTTCATAACACGTTTCTGAAAATAGGTTGTCTAATGTACTTTCATTTTGTGAGCCTGTCGACCGGATTCAGCAAGCACAAATTGCATTGCCTTCCATCAAACTGGCAAACAGGGGCGGGCTGGCCCGTGGGGCAGGGGGGCAGATGTCCCCCGGGCCGGACAGAAGAATAGTATTTTGGGCCAACTGGTGGTCCAGTGGTAATGCGATGGAGACAGCCTTTGAGGTCTGTGCAGGGGCTGTCACATCGCGTAGTACTCACAGCAGCCACATCATTCATTCACAGAATATTCCCCCGTAGTGAATACTACGCGATGTAACAGTCCCTGCACAGACTGCAAAGGCTGTCTCCATCGCATCTCGGTACAGCTTCAGATCACTGTGTCATGTGACCTCCGTGGTCACGTGGTACACAGTGTAAGCGGGGCTGATGGAGTTCTGTGCTGGAGCTGCAGCATGTCTCTCTATGCCTGGTGTCAAAGGTAAGAGGAAGGGGTACTGTGATGGAAGAGCCAGTGTGTGTGAATGGGGGGGGGGAAGAGGTGGGCATGTGTGACTAAAGGTGCTGGGGGCAGAGGGGGGCATGTGTGACTAAAGGTGCTGGGGTAGAGGAGGGGCATGTGTGACTAAAGGTGCTGGGGGTAGAGGGGGGGCATGTGTGGCTAAAGGTGCTGGGGTAGAGGGGGGGCATGTGTGACTAAAGGTGCTGGGGTAGAGGGGGGGCATGTGTGGCTAAAGGTGCTGGGGGCAGAGGGGGGGCATGTGTGACTAAAGGTGCTTGGGCAGAGGGGGGCATGTGTGGCTAAAGGTGCTGGGGGCAGAGGGGGGGGCATGTGTGGCTATAGGTGCTGGGGCAGAGGAGGGGCATGTGCGGCTAAATGTGCTGGGCAGAGGTGGGGTGTGACTAAAACATGTGGGCAGAAGGGGGAGGCATGTGGGACTAAAGCATGTGGGCATAAAGGGGGGACCTAATTATAAAACGTGGGTTATATTGGTAATAACAAGTACATAAACAATGGTTTTTAAATTTGTTGAAGTACTTAATTAAATAAAATGGGGGGGGGGGGGGGTGAAACTATGGGCATGTTGTACATTGGAAGCAAACACACACACATATCTATTGGACTCCAATATGTTGTGAGTCACTATAGGTCTAAATTAGGATTTTAAATAAATAAGAGACAAATCAGACAATGCTGCAAGTAGTATTCACAGATTGAATAATAGAAGCTCCTTTTGTAAGGCTACAGAGATTTCTGTATTTAAAGCGGCAATGGCAGGAGCCAATACCTAATCCTAACCCTAACCCTTAGATTAAATTGTCCAGTTGCCGGGTCCTGCCATTGCCGCTTTAAATTCTGAAATGTAAGTGTCGCTCAGCTTTCTGACATAAAAGTGAAGTGCCGGTATGATGTATGTTCGCAATTTTTAGCAGTCTAGATGGCAGCGGGGTCGGAAATGTCCTCTGTCTGTTTTAATGTAAGTCAGCATTTACCCATGTTGCTGTTCTAGTAATCTCACATTTTTGCCTATACACTCGTTGTCGCTAATGTACTCATCAGAATAACGAGTACTAAAGGTTTTCAAAGAGGGAGAGTTGTAATTTAATGTGTGCAGCACAGACCATTTAGGTGCATTCCTGCAAAATAGAGCATTTAGCGCTGATCATAGAGTGTGTGCTTTTGATCAGGTCCACTGTTCTTGTTGGGAGAACTGTTTAGTAACTGGTGGCATCCGTTCAGCTGCGACACTGCAACAGACACTACCACTTTTGGGCTGTGGTTTGGCAGTATGCTACAGTCTCACTTATACAGAATGGTGGCAAGACACAAGCCTTGTGTTTTATGTTCTGGTGAAGAAGAATAGTATTATAATGCCATTGTTGATTTTATCCTATACATGCTAGTTATTCTACTTTTCCAATCCATCAAATCGTTCCTTTAGTGTTCATTTCATAGGATCTCCTTTCTGCTGCCTCATTAGTTGGAGTTCCACACTACCCAAACCTAGGCCCTTTGCTCTTCTTTATCTATATCACCCCTCTTTGAAAACCTAACAAGCTGCTTTAGCTTCCAATATCACCAATACGTGAATAGCATTAAGATTTATCTATCTTTTCCAGATCTTTCACTACTTGTGTTTGCCCAAGTTGCTGGGTAGTTTTCTGCCTTTTCATCTTTTATGTCCTCTTGCCACCTCAAATTCAATCTTTACATGATTTGCTTGTAGTACGAATACTATAGACTAGAGGGACTCCTAACACACATTGCAAAAGTCATTCAAAAAACTGTATTTAATCTGTTTTCCAACTGCACTAAAGGCTGTGCTGGGAAATTTAAAAAGTGTGAAAAGTTTAAAATAATACTGTGTATGCACTCATCACACAGAGCAGTCATCAATGCATGAATAGAGAGCAGTTAAAATAAGCGCTTTGTTACCTTTGTATCAGTTAAGTGAGCTTTGTTTTAACAATAAGGTGTCTCTTTTCTTTTATTTATTACATTTAGATATTATATACTTTTGTACCAGATTGTGACCTTCAATGAGGGTGTTCATTACATTATGTTATCTAGTGCATTCCACAATTATCTTCTGATCTTTCTGTGTGCCCCAACCTACATGGACAGTACTGTATTGTAGTTTTAATGTTAAACCATGCCACCTTTTGTTGTTGTGTTTGTCCACTGTAAAGAAACGGACATGGTGTATGGAACCAGTGTTACAACCCTTTATTCTACCTGGACTGAACTTTTTAGCCATGTTATTATGAGGAAGTATCAGTGACGGAACTGTAACCTCTCCTTGGAAAAGTACTTCAGGGAATAAATTCCACGTCCACAGGGAACACTCAGGAGTTAAGTGAATTAAGCTACTATTGTTATTTCTGTTTGCTCCCTATTGTCCACTACTGAGCTATACAGACAGACAGGAGCTGGACCCAGCAGGGGTCACCTGAGGGAAGACACTACGGGAGGTAGTGGAGGGAGCTGGATAGTGTGAGAAGTCCACCAATTGAGAGCTTTTGCAACTCCCCTGGGCAGACAGTTCCCAAGGTGGGATTATGAGGTGATAAAAGAAGATACCCTGGGAGCTGAACCCTGATGTGACTGACTTTGGCCAAAAGGTGATGCTCTGCCAAAGATGTGTTGTGGAATATATCTCAGTGGATTTATTTGAACTGATTTCCTCACTTGTTGGACCTGCTATTGTCAAGGGGGCTGTGCTGTACATATCTCACTGGATTTGTTTGAACTGATTTTCTCACTTGTTGAACCTGCTATCGTTAAGGGAGCCGTGCTGTATTTAATCCTGTTCTGCAGAACAAATCATCCTTCTTTTTTTCCTCTAATACCCTGTCTGAGTAATTTGGGAACCACGTATCTTCACATTCACCCATCCATTTCACCAGTTTGTGCACTGGTCACCAATTTTCTGCAGCTACTGTATTGTACATAAGGTACTTTTCGGAAACACATTGGGGCAGATTCAAATGATAAAAAATATGCGCAAGGCGCCTCCGAAATGGTGCGAGACACCTTGCACAGATTTTTTTTTTTTACAGTAGTAACGCTGATTTTTGCTTGTACCCCATACAGGTGTGAGCAAAAATCTGCATGACTTTTTACCGTTATATCTAAAAAGTGCATTTGTGATGTTCTTAGCAACATTGTGGACAATTGAACCTGCCCCATTGTTTTGCTTCAAGTGTGTTACCAGTTGTTAAGCCTCGATTTTTATTTTTTCTTTGCAGTACCCTTTTTCCACCACCAGATGTCTGCCTGCATGCTAGAAACTCCATTCAAATTAATGAGAAAACACTGCAATAAATAAAACAGTAGTGTAATGTCCCTTAATTTCGAAACCAGACCTAGACAGTAAGGGCTGGTCACACTATAACAGGGAAATCCACAGTAAATGGAGAGCAATGAAAATAGCAAGTTCTAATACATTCATTTCTGTTATGAAGTCTTATTAAGTAAATACAAATGCACTAAAGATTACAAACATGTAGCGGGTTAACCCTTCATAAATTCCCTCCTGCGATACATTTCTCAACAGGTCTTCTACAGGCAGCGTGAGAACACCATATTGTTACTTTACAGTAAGGGAGATTTTTCATTATGTTGCATCTAATTTTATGTTATTTGTTTGTATTATGATCTCCCCTCAATATGCATCTGTTTGTAATATGTTGGTGTGGTGTAAATAAAGGATAATACTATTTGATTGAATATACAATAGTTTAATTGAATAGTGTTTGTTCCATATCCACCTACATAAAATACAGTGACATTTACATTTTCACTGAACGATAGATGGCTGCTTGAACACTACTCTAATAAGGACTTAGAAGACTCTGTACTAAATAAAAATGTCCTTTTCATGTTTATACTTCTCTGTTATCACTCTTATTTTGACACTATACATGATTTACTGTATAAGGTGTATAACACATATGACTACATACCATATCTAATTTTTGCAATATTATTTGTAGATTTATTAATTATCTACTATATTCTGATTTATATACTGTAGTCCTGGACTTGGTGACCTGAAGTTACCTGGCCTTCCATTAGCCGCTCACATAAATTTCAATGAGGCCATTCATTTCATGTAATGTTATTTGCTGTATTCCACAGTAATACAGGTAAAGTACTGTACTGTAGTTGTACTAATACTACTAATTAGAGTTCAATATGTCCACCCATCCATTCCATTAAATTCCATTAAATTGTGCACTTTTTACCCAGTCCTCATTTCTGATTCTATGTTATTGTGATCTGTAATGCCCTGGAAACCTCATTCAAATGAAAATTAAAACTGTGTAAGAGATATGGCATATTTTGGTTTATATACTGTATTATTAGAGTGAACCAGGGCTTCCTTCAGTCTCTAACTTTTACCCAGTTGATTCCAAAAAAGCTGCAGAGGTGGAGTGGTTTGGGTTATTTGATTGGCAGAGTTACACACCAGTATCCATTCCTGCCTCACAAGGCAGGGGTCATCAGTTTGATACAGACTAGTGCCCTACCTGGGGGCTCTGTTTCCTCACACAGTCCAAAATACCTTACTGATGGGTTAATTGACTGTTGACAATGAATTCTAGAGTGTGAATTTTGTACAGTAGATACTTCAGATTCAGAAGCTCCAATTAGGTAAAGACCCTTTTGAATGGTAACATATTGTCTGTACAGCTCTGCAAACATGGTGTAAATATACAATAATAATAATAGGTGAGGTTCAGGGGCGTAGGAACGAAAATTTTCATGGGGAGGGGGGGTGGGGGCAAAAGTCCAAGGACCGCTATAGGCAGCCCATTTTTATTGCGCTTGGTATATCGTTTTACTGAAGCATCAGATATAGATGGGTGGGCAGGAAAACAAGCACAAATGTTTTTGTTTAAGCAGCATTCGAGTTTCTAACACAATGTGATCCCTCTGGTTTTAAATTAAAGTTGTGGCACTACAATTCCCAGTATTAAGCAAGGATACAAGCTGAGGATTTTACAGTTGTTGTTGTTACAGGAAAGTTTGCATACTGTGACTGTTGTACCTTGCTGCAAGTGATTGAAAGACCACTAAAAGCTCAAAACTGGACACATGCTGCATCCATGCCATGCTGGCATCCATACAGAAGGGCCCCAACTTGCAGTGCACTGCTCTATTTGTGTGGTGTGTTTGAGTGCTGCCAGTGTGTGTGTTCGGCAGCATATTGTATAGATATAAGTAAATATATATACATTTACCCCTTGAGATAATTCCCAGTACCAGGAGCCAGTAAGGTTAGCATCTGATATATTGATCCAGTGTATAAGGTTGTGAGAATTAATGTTTATGTCTTATGCTGTTGACATTATTGATTTATTGAGAGTTATTGTGTTAACCTGTTGTTCATAGAAAGAGTTGGTGCTCTGCTTTCATCCACACTGTCTTATTATTGTATTGTTCACACTATTTCATATGCCAAAGTAAATTTTTCAATAAAATCACAAAAGCTGCATTTAGTGGTTCCAGTTCAATAAATGTGCCTGGCTGCCTTCTGCAGAACACAATGTGTCATACAATGTTAGTATTGGGCAGGGGGTTTCCCAAATCTCCCCCTGGTGTATTTCAAGAACACCCTCCAGAAGAGAAAGCAATGATTCAGGTGGAGGCACTGAAAACCAAGCACAGAGGTGAGAAGCATCTACATCATTCAATATATATACACCCTCACAGCGCATAATAAGTGTAATCTATAAATTGCAAACAATTTATCACTACTTAAATAAATATAATTCAATTATTTTAAAATGGATTTTTTTTATTTATTTTCACTGCTAAGTACGCATAACCTTTTGCGGTGAACAGACCTAATTTTACCAAAAGCTCATCATTTGGTGTTTCTACTACATGGAGATCATTGTCAGGGTAAGGGTTTGACTCCAAGCTTTCCCATCTTGCATTAATGGAAGTGACCCGTAGTCGCTTTGATGATGATTCAGTACTTTGACCGCCAAAAAATCTTCAATGCTTTTCTGTGCCATGACTGAGTCATGGATGGCTGCTACTAACAGGCAAACAGTGACAAGAAACATGCAGGCAGTATATTGGCCACCCTTGCTCCCCCTCAGGTCCTCTCCTCGGTGTCCCAGCATGTCAATCACATAAGCTCCACCCTCGAGACTAAACATTCTTGTGTGTTACTGTACATGTATTATATGTCTACATGTGTATGTGTGTGTGTGTGTGTATGCATGTATGATATATATATATATATATATATATATATATATATATATATATATATATATATAGTCTGTATGAGTGTCTGTGTGTCTAATATAGTATGTGTGTGTGGGGGGGGGTGAGTGCTGACAGGGTGAGTGAGTGTGTTAATGGGTGCTGGCAAGGAGAAATTAATGGGTTAATCAGTGCAGAGTGGAGGGAGTTATTATGTGCTGAGTGGGCATGTTACTGGGTCACTGGGTTAATAGGTTGGTGGGTGCTGTGTGGGAAGATCTTCAATTATGGGAGTTGATAGAGTGGATGAAAATGTTATTTGGTACTGGGAGGGTGAAATGATGATAGAATGAAGAGGAATAGGTTAATGGGGGACTGATGGATTTTTGAGGGATTGGTTTCATAGGGCATTAATTGATTTGTGATCATGTATGTCAGTGTGTTTATGGGGGGGGAGGGCACCCTATGATCTGGCGGCAATGAGACAGCTGCGAACATTTTAAACTGTCTGCAATCATTTGCTCTCTCTGTTCCATTGTTGTATAACTTACAAGAACAGTCAATGGGAAGTGCAGCTTCCCTGTCTTGTGTGTCTGATAACGCTTACTGCAAATTGTGATAGCAAAATGAAAGGGGCTTCTAGGAAAGAAAAACAGAAATGACAACAGTTGGCGACTTCAAATAAAGCCATTATCGCTTCATCTCCATTTTAATTCCATTCATCCCCATTTGCTTTTGTTTAGAAGTTTATGGGGGGAGGGGGGAACACAGTCTTTGCCCCAAGCAAAAATCATGGGGGGGCATCTGCCTCCCAGGTTCCTGCACTGAAGCCCTTTATTGGTCACAAATCGCACTCTGTGCACTTGTGACTTGGAAGCTTACTGTAAGGGAACACAGGATTCCAGCCCCAAATCTCACATTCACCTCTTTCTCTAAGGCTACAGATTTCGCTGGTCCCGTCCGAACACAAACGCAGGCTTCACATCTCTTAACAACTGCCACCAGCTACGAATAAGGCCCGTAGCAAGCCTATGACTTAATCACCCAATTGCGCACACTCTGTGGTCTGGTAGCTAAATAGTTAACTCTTCTCACTCTAGTATCTAAAGAGTTCATCCAGCCAAGCAATCTGTTTCTTCTAAACACCTCCTCACCTATTAAGCAGTGGTACAACTTGCTATACGCAGACCACTGACTTCCCCGCTACCTACCTGAACCTGGACAAGTCCTCTCACCATAAGCAGTGGTACAACTTGCTATGCGCAGACCACTGACTTCCCCGCTACCTACCTGCACCTGGACAAGTCTCTTCACCATAAGCAGTGGTACAACTTGCTGTACGCAGACCACTGACTTCCCTGTTACCTTCCTGCACTTCTTCAAGTCCATCAAGATCCTCGTGTTCATATCTACCTAATCATTAACCAGATTGCTGCTAGTCATTGACTTTTCTATTTGCATCCTCTCACCATCTGCTGAGTCATATGTTCCGCTAGTCACCCTGCTACCAGAGGACCACTGTGTAACCCACACTTCTCTGGTAAGATCATCATCTGGTGATATCCTGGGCAAAGACTCCTAGTGCCCGTGACATGAAAATGTCAGACAGTCCCTTCCTTTACTGGGAGGAAAAACAAGCCATTTGGAAACCCATGTACAAACTTGCTTTGCAATACCTAAGCTACCCACCCTCCAGTGTGTATTCAGAAAGAGTATTCAGCACAGACGGGAACCTTGTCAGTGATTGACGTAGGAGGTTACTTCCTAAAAACGTGGAAAAGATGATGTTCATCAAAATGAACTACATCTTTCACGAGGAAGGCCTTTACCGGCAAATACATCCAAGTACTGACACTTCTCTGGTAGCGGATTCCAGTGGAGATGAATTATTAGTCTGTGATGATGATGTACACACTGATAAGGGTGAGGGTGATGCTGAAGATGATGATGACATCATCTTGACAGTGTAGAATTCACTTCACAGCACTGTTGGTCTAACATGCCTTTATGCCATTGATAGCTTGTTTAGGGAGGGCCTAGCAGGGATTAAACTGTATTTATCTGAATTTGCACTTATAAGTGTAGGGTGTAATATACACCCTTATAGAAGAGCTGCGTTGGTCATTTTTATTTATCTACAAGTCTTTGCAGGCTTTTTTTTTTCATAATTTGCACTAATAAGTGTAGGGTGTAATATACACCCAAAGAGAAAAGGTGCTTTGCTCATTTTGATTAATCTAAAAGTCTTTGCAGGCTGTTTTTCTTAATTTACACTAATAAGTGTAAGGTGTAATATACACCCAAAGAGAAAAGGTGCTTTGGTCATTTTGATTAATCTAAAAGTCTTTGCAGGCTTTTTTTCATAACTTACACTAATAAGTGTAGGTTATAATTTGCACCCAAAGAGAAGAGGGGCTTTGGTCATTTTGATTAATCTAGAAGTCTTTGCAGGCTTTATTTCGTAATTTGTACTAATAAGTTTAGGGTGTAATATACACCCAAAGAGAAAAGGTGCTTTGGTCATTTTGATTAATAGCGTCCTTAAAGCAGTTAATTGGGGCTGATTCTAAGCTTACTGATGAACTGACTTTTTACTGGGAATTTCAATAGCTCTTTTTAGTGCATTGTCTGGCACCCTGGATTGGTGTGTGTCTGATAAAAGCATGCATAGCAGTGGGGAAGGTCAGCGCTCATTGCCATGTATTAACTGTAGAATTACCTCACTTATCCAAGAAATAGGTGGAGCACTTGTTACCATATATTAGCTGTAGAATTACCTCACTTATCCAAGAAACAGGTGGAGCGATCGATCGTTGCCATGTATTAGCTGTAGAATTACCTCACTTATCCAAGAAACAGGTGGAGCACTCGTTGCCATATATTAGCTGTAGAATGACCTCATTTATCCAAGAAACAGGTGGAGCACTCGTTGCAATGTTTCCTAGATGTGCTGGGAACTGCCGTGTGTTTGAGTCATTAATCTGTTGCTTACCATCCAGCCAAATTGCTGCAGTATTTGGCTGAAAGTGTATGAAAAGAATATTGTGACCTGTGAGATGGTACAAATTGAATGGAAATGGAATTTAGTGTTAGTGAGGTTAATAATAATTTAGGTACAAAATAGTACCTAAATTATGTGATTTTAGACCAAAAAATTTAATTTTGTAAAAAATGGCTAAACAAAACTGTCAGGATGAGAGCATAAATCTGATATGATGAATTAGAATATTGAATGGCAGGGTCCAAATAAAACTTTGCATGGTTACATACAAATTAACCTGATCTTCAACTCAGATAAATGTGTGACCAAATGTTTTTTTTTTTTAAATGAAACAATGAGATCAGTACTAGGTAATTAAGTTAAGCAAACCCTTTGTGACCAGCTTAGGATATGCAGATCACAGACATCCATTGTATTTGATCATGTATTTCCCTAGCTAATTGACTTCCTTTCAATAGGGTTGTAAACACAAACTAACCACTAGGTGTAAATTGGAAAGCCATATGCCTAGGTGAGAATCTTGGAGACTCCTGTATAAAACCTGTATGGTCTTTATGCAGGTATATAGAAATATGACCTTGAAAGGAAATTTCCTAAAATGTTTCATATTTTGGGAAATCTGGGTGCCACTACATACTGAGGAGCAGAAATCACACCAGGGTTGTGAATGACAGGTATGGGTGGTATCTGTGAACAGCTGAAATCACATATCTTTGGAAAAGGTATGTCACATTGTCAAAGGTCATCTTGTTTGGTATCAAAAAATGGACAGAGTCATTTATTAATAGAGATGGGCAGGCTCGGTTCCCCGAGAAACGAACCCACCCCAACTTTGTCTATCCGAGTACCGAGCCGAGCAGGCCGCTCGGATTCCAAATGGAGGCGGAACGTCATTGTGACGTCGTCGGATCTCGGGGCTCGGTTCTCGCGATACTTGATAACTATAAATACCTGCCTCCACAGCAATCCATCGCCATTTGACAGAGGGAGAGAGCAGGGTGTAGTTACAGGCTGATTAGAGCAGGGACAGAAAATACAATTCTGATACCAATTCTGATAACAATTGATAGAGAAGAGAGAAGGATAGAGGAGTCTTTTTTTTTTTCAATATTTGGCACTACAAGTGCTTTGGGATGTCCACCATTATTTTGCATTAATATTTGTGGCTGTCAACAGTCCTGTTTGTCAGCAATCTGAAAAATAATTTTTATCACTCCCAAGTGATCGTCAGTAATTATCGGAATGGGATACCGATTTTTGATGGTAATGGCATTGAGTCCACGAAAATCTATACAGGGACGTAATGACCCATCCTTCTTTTTCACGAAGAAGAATCCCGCTCCAACGGGAGGGGAAGAAGGTCGAATAAATCCTTGCTGGAGGTTCTCCTTAATGTACTCAGATGTAGCTTGAGTCTCAGGTAAAGAAAGTGGATACACACGGCCCCTAGGAGGAGTATTGCACGGTTGTAGATCAATCGGACAGTCCCAAGAACGATGAGGAGGGAGGCGTTCAGACTAAAGCTTATCGAATACATCGGCAAAGGAAGCATACTGTGGAGGAAGACCCGGTGGACACGATGAAATGGAGGATTGCTGTATCTTGAGTGGAACAACTTGAGAAAGGCAACGATGATGACATTCAGACCCCCAGGACGTGACTTGAGGAGTGTTCCAGTCAATCTGAGGGGAATGAAATTGAAGCCATGGTAGGCCTAGTACGATAGGACTGGTAGTAACAGGAAGAATTAGAAATGAAATTTTTTCCTGGTGTAAGGCTCCAATTTGAAGAGTCAATGGAGACGTACTTAGAGTAATGAGACCATTAATTATACGTGATCCATCGATAGCAGTAACGGTAATGGGTACCTTTAAAGAAATCACTGGTAGGGACCATTGATTCACTAGGGAACTAGAGATAAAATTTCCTGCAGCTCCAGAATCTATAAGTGCTTGAGTGTCAAAGGATTTGGTAGCAAAAGAAACGGTAACATCAAAAGAACAAACTTTCACTTTCGTGGAACATGGAGAGGACTCCAGGGACCCTAACTTTACCTCTCCAGAACTGGTTAGGGCCTGGCATTTCCCGACTTCCTAGGACATGAGGCCCGGGGCTTTCTTGATAGATAAACCATCTATCGCCATCCTGACCTCGTCCACCGTTACCTCACTGCCCAAGGACTCAAGCGGGCCACTTTGATCTCCAAGGCCAGGAATTTCCCTCAGGAACTGGTCCATCTTTTCTCTGTCTAGTGACTTCTCCGACAAGAGATTAGAGTAGAAGGACCGCACGACACCAAGGATGCCCTCCTTATCCTTCCTGAGTACACCCCCAGCATCGCGCAAGCCTCTCACCTCCTTAATATCTACCGAGTTCCTACAGCTCTAGAAGGGGTCGGGTGAATGGTACTTCCGATAGTTCTTTCCCAGAATCAAGGAAGTGTACCGGTCATATTGTATCTCTCTCATCTGAGCCTTCACTCGGGAGATCTCCCCACCGTCCCCCTGGCCAGAGATCAAGAACCCGAGTTTCCTTCTCAGCGCCAGGTAGGTACTCCCTTTTAACAAGTTATTTCTGGCTACCAGGCCATGGAAAAAGCCTTGGGTCCTCTTAAGCATCTTCCACCATTCAGACCTACTCCAACCTGCATCCAAACGTGTTTCCTGGGATTCAAAGAAGTCCCTAAAGGACTGTCTTAGCACCTCCTCCTCTAGGAGCTTAGGGTTCAGGCACCAGAGGCTCCTACCCTTCCAAAGAGTCTCTGAAGCATTCAAAGACACAGAGAGGTAAACGTGTCCGGAGAACTCTACTGGCCTCAGCTCAGAAGCCAAGGTTTTCGAGCTCTCCTTAACGAAAAACCTATCTATCCTAGACCTACAACTACCTCTATAGTAAGTGAAACCCGTGTGGTCCGGGAAATGGCGAATATGCACATCCACCAGACCAGCTTGCCCGATTATGCTAGCTAAAAAAAGGGAGTCATACCCCAGAGAAGTCCTTGAACCTCCCCTGTCTTTAGTCCTAATGACAGTTTTAAAGTCACCACCAAAGACTATCTGCCAGGCTGAAAAAAGGTACGGCTTTATCGCACTGAAAAGGCACTTCTTTTCCCACCTATATTGGGGACCATAGACATTAATCAACCTCAGGTCATGCCCTCTCAGATTGATATCCAAGACCATGCACCTACCTACCTCTAGTTTTATAACTCGCTGGACGGTTATCATGCCAGTAAAAAGCACCGCCACCCCACCGTACGGCTTGGCCGCAAGAGACCAGTAGGAGGGCCCACGCCTTCACTCCCTTTTGGCTTTATAAAGGTCAGCCAGCTGACCCAATCTGGTCTTTTGCAAAAAATTAAAAATCAGCCTCAACTGTGCTGAAAAAAAATCAAAGGACATATAATGAGCTCGTTTGGAAAGTTAAGATGCCACTTTAATTGTGACAAATCCAATGGGCAGGTAAGACATAATTCAGAGCTATAAAGTAGGAATCAGCTCACTTCTTTTTTACCTGTTTGGCAGAGTCCTCATCTGAGGATCCATACCTCTTGCAACTCTGGCCTCCCCCTCCTGAAGAATAACCTCTTCACCAGAAGGGGGGCCCCACCAGACCCAACATTGGCCACCTCGGCCGACAATTTAGCCACCGAAATTGAGGTACTAGAAGGAATGCTAGTGGGCAAGACTCCCAATACCACTGGCACCTGACTCACAGGAGATACAGGGGGGGGGGGGACAGGATGAACAGGAGAGGGAGGAGAAGGGAGGGGAGGAGGGACAGGAATAGAAGGTGGCTTACGGGAAGGGACCAAACAAGACGGAGAGGCAGGGATGGGACCCGAGCCAACAACCAAGGGAGATGCCTCCTGAGCCGACCCAGAAGGGATCATAGCAGACACAGAGGCAGGAGAAACAAGAAGGGGGGCCAGATCAGTATCAGGGTTGGGTACAGGAGCGGGGGCCAACTCTTCCACAGAGGGTGGATCCTTGGGGGTAATGATTTGAGAAAGGCCCTCGGGGACTTTGATTTGTCTTTGGGCTTCTTATAGACCGCTATATCACCTAGGACAGGGCCGGATCGCTTCCTTCTTTTGCTGTTAGTACTTTGTCTAAGAACTAGGGGCCTGATTCATTAAGGATATTAAATGAAGAGGTATCTTATTTCAGTCTCCTGGACAAAACCATGTTACAAAGCAAGGGGTGCAAACTAGTGTTCTGTTTTGCACATAAGTTAAATACTGACTGTTTTTTCATGTTGCACACAAATACTTGATAGCTTTTTTGTACACTGAAATTTAAAGTTGATATTTGTGTGCTACATGAAAAAACAGTCAGTATTTAACTTATGTGCAAAACAGAACACTAGTTTGCACCCCTTGTCTAGGAGACTGAAATAAGATACCTCTTCATTTAAGATCCTTAATGAATCAGGCCCCAGATCTCCTTCGTTTGTTCTTACAACCTGCCCCTCCTCTGACTCCTCCCCCTCACTAGACAAGAACTGGAACTTATTAGACAGAACCAGGTTTTTTCCTCTTCTCGATTTGTTCTGCCTAATACTTTTTTTTGGCTCCACCCATTCCTTGCCTTCGGATGAAATATTAGTACTAGGACCAGGCTGCTCAACACTCTGCCCCTCTCAGGAATGGGGGGGGATCGGCAAAGACAGCGGCTCAGTGGAAATCGGCTCAACTGGGTTCACCAAACCTTCACCCCACTGCGCCTCCTCCACCCCCTCAGCAGCCTGTACCAACGGCTCAACAGCTATTTCTGTGTTATGGAATGCATGGGGCATCTGCTGAAGGGGTCGTCAATTGTCCCACACAAGTTACATCTAATTCTGCTACAGGAACGGGTTTCATGCCCAGTGTCCCCACAGTGCCCACACTTTTGAAGTCACCACAGCGGTGGCACATCCTCGGCTGACCCGGATAAAAACACTGAATCCTGTCTCTCCCCAGGAAAGCAGCACTTGGAATATAGACCAGGCCAGCTTCCGTGCACTGCAGGTCTACCATGGTGGACCACCCACCACCCTAGATGCCATGGCTTGGGTCAGGCACCTTCACAAGTGGGGACACCAGGCACGCGTACCGCCCCACTGGCTAAATCAGCTGCAGGGATTTACTCGTTTCTAACCAGGATGGTAATTTGACCCTTTCTTGTTTGGTGACAGCGATAGCTTTAAAATTCGCCCACGGATCCTGTCCCCTGCACCCACCTCATCGGCCCCAGAACGCCTGCAGCCCCTGATATGTCATAAAGCTGACGTCATACTCAGGGACCCGACGGGATGGATGCAGGCAAAGAGATCCGCAGGGACAAATCCAAAGGATGAAAAAAAAATCTTCAGAAAATCGCCTCTACTTGGGGGTTCTTTCCCCATGTACCTTAGCTGTACAACATTCCTTCTCTCGGGGGGTTGGCCTGTGAGAGACGGGCTTCCAGACTGAGGACCCCTAAGAAGAGGGCCATCGGAAGGAGGTGCTACAGGTCTTTGTGCACCCGATACCACCCGGGCATAAGAAATTGTCCCCGGAACTGGACCTACTGAGCCCTGACCATACACCGGGGGCACCAGACTAGATGGGGGGCAAACAGGGGTGACCGGTCCGGAACCAACCCTGACATCAGGGTTATGACTTACCATGGCAGGCGAAATTGGACCCACCAACCCCCCCCCCCCAAGCACTACTGCTGTACTTGGCTCGATCCCCCAAACCCCCCCAAACCTCTCCGTATTCTCACTGGTCACTTGATCGATTAGGGCCACAGCTTTTTTAACCCTCTCTTTCAGCTGGAGGGGCCCATATATAGATTCAATCATTTTTGATTGTGCCGGGCTCAAAGGTATATCAATACGGGCGATCTGGCCTGCAGACATCGAATTATTACTGGACTCAAGGGGGCCAACTGTACTTACAATCGTACTGCTCACATCAGCAGGCACCTCAGCATTAGGGAGAGAGGAGCCATTGCTAGCAAAAACATCAGGTTTAGGAGTAGATAATCTACCATTATTTACCCCCGCACCAACCTCTGACACTGTAGAGGCAGTAGCAGGGAACAACATATCAGAGCCTGTTTTGAACTTAGCAGAGACAACATCAACAGCATCAGAGAATTCATCACCATCAATCGATCTCACTGGTATTACATCATTCATACTTGCCTTCCATAGAGAGGAGCCTGGTGTTATCGTATCCACCTCCAGCCTCGGGATACCCTCAGCAGGACTTTCGACCATGACCGGAAGTGACGCCGGAGGTAAGACCGCTGGACCAGCCACAGCAACTACGGCCGATGCAGCAGACACCCCAGCACCAACTACAGCCCCCACAGGCTCCTTCACGGGCGGCTCCCCCTCCTGCCTCCTGATCTTATTGTACAGAGACTCTATCCCCGCATCACCAGGAGTCCCCATCGCCGGGCTAGCAGGCAAACATGATAGATCATGTCGGCAGTTAACCTTTCCTGTATTACAGCTCTTTTTCTCTTCAACACAGTAAAAGGTCTTTTTTGTTGGATTTTTTCCCTGACTTCAAAAGACTATGTACTTTTACATAGGCTTTACTAGATGACGTACAGGGAAGACTACCATCAGGACTGGTGGCAGCAGCAGCTTGCTGCTCCTGCTCATATGTGTACTGCTGTGAATCCATTTTAATGAGACCCCAAACGCTTTGTGGTGCAAATTCAGAATATACAGTTTTGCTATATTACAATTTCAGCACTCAGCAAATACAGCTTTTTTAGAAGGGGGATATGAGACCCCAAACACTTTGTAGTGCAAAATCAGAAAAATGTCTGCTCTATACTGTGACCTAACCCTTCTCTGTCCATCTCTCAAATGGCGCTAGATCGCCGTGGAGGCGGGTATTTGTTGATTCTAAAACTCACGAGATCCAAGATCCGACAACGTCACAATGACATTTTGCCTCATTTTGGAAACCGAATAGGCGCAAGAGTACTCGGAGCCCCAAAGTTCGGGTGGGTTCGGTTTCAAAGAAACCGGGCCTGCCCATCTCTACTCTATACTCATAGTTTACTATGTCTTTTATGATACTGTATAGTTCTATGGATGGCCACTCCCTGCAGTCTCCACTAAGTCCTATGGACATGCTTTGTAGACATGCTATATTGGCACCTACTGTGTTGGTCACTCCAAATTAATTCAGTCACCAACGATCACAAATCTCACAGTACCATTATCTGCTAAAGACTAAAGAAAAAAAACATTAAATATATAACAAATCATGATAACAGCTCTTAATGACATTACGTCACTGAAATTCTTCAGGCTGTATGATTGTTTTGATACACAGTCATATACGTTGTATAGTAGAGAATATTAGGAAAATATTCAAAGAATAGACAACAAATAATCTCTGTAACACTATAATACTATCAGAAATCATGATTGACTGTAAACCAGTGCAAGACATAGCATCCCATATGTGAATTTTCAAGGGATATTTTGGCCTTGGTTTGATAGATAGATGGATTTTATTCCTAACTGAAAGCTGTGAAAAAAAATAGTTTGAAAGATGCTCCAAAGTCACAGATGTTTTATCTGCAAATATCACTTTACTGAATTGTTCCCCACTGTCAATCTAAACATGGGTCTGGGCTACCCGTTTCATTTTATTCACATCCTAAATCATGGGGAAAATTATGTAAGATAAACATATGTACAGCATTGACAATATGGTATAGTAAATGAACGAAAGATAAAAAGTTGTTAGATTGGAGCAAAGCTTTAAAACACTGCATTCATGAATTGCAAAGGTGCTGTACATTAAATCTGTACTTCTGATGTGGTTTTAGGGCTAAGAGGACATCAAGTTTTCTTATTCCCTTGGCATGGTAATGCACATTTAGCCTGTCTAAGTACTAAACATAAAAATGTGTCTGTACCCTATGACTCTATTTTGATTGGTTTGTATCATAAACTACATTCAAAATCTGGCATATAGAAATGATCGGTGCATCATTATCATCAATTCAAAAAATGTGTACCAGGCCTATGGACAGATATGCCTCCTAAAATGTGTATCTTAAAATGGAAGTCAGAATAAAATGGAATGCTAAATGGGCTTGCTCGACTAGCATTACCACCCAATTACTGTACTGAAATTACACAGGAATGTCCCTGAACAACATCGCCAAGTACAAGTATACAAGTATAGATAAGGAACTTCTCAACTCAAACTTTGGGCATAAGTTGTGTGCATACATAGTACAACAAATATTACGCAAGATGCATTTACAGGTAGCGCAAATGGATTATTGTTAACTATAGATAAAGTAATCTGACTGCTCCTTTGAACACCCAAGCTTTGCAGCTATTTCTGAATGACTAATACAGGATGGACCTTGTTGTTCAAATAACGGGCCTGATTCATTAAGGATCTTAACTTGAGAAACTTCTTATTTCAGTCTCCTGGACAAAACCATGTTACAATGCAGGGGGTGCAAATTAGTATTCTGTTTTGCACATAAGTTAAATACTGACTGTTTTTTATGTAGCACACAAATATCAACTTTAAATTTCAGTGTACAAATAAGCTATCAAGTATTTGTGTGATACATGAAAAAACAGCCAGTATTTAACTTATGTGCAAAACAGAATACTAGTTTGCACTCCTTGCATTGTAACATGGTTTTGTCCAGGAGACTGAAATAAGAAGTTTCTCAAGTTAAGATCCTTAATGAATCAGGCCCATAGTCATCATTTTGGTCATGCTCAGCTATCAGAATGAACTTTGTCTTTAAATGTAGTGTACAGTGTATTGTTTAAGTGTTGTAAAGTACATGTCAACATGTGACTTTTTTAATATACAAAGGTAATATGTACAGTAGCTTAAAGTACACTATAATAGTATTAATATATACATTCTAGTAGCAATTTCTATGCAATTTACAGAGCATTTATCAACTGTAAACAATTCACACCTTTATAGCAATACATGCTCCAAAAACATAAACAACGCCAGGAATCTTCAGTCATCTCTACTCCCTTGTGTACTGTGAAAACCTCTAAACAAAGTCAGGAAAGTGAGCACCACCATGGAAGTGTGTGTAAAAGTTAAAAAATTCAGTTTGACAGACTATGACAATGTTTCCATGCAAGCCCAGGACACTACGCTGACTGCAATTGCTGTCAACTTGGAAAATGTCACCTGATTTCTTACCTTCACCCATTGTGTGGACATCACACTGATTATTTACAAGCAGATGTAGGGTATCAGTGAGAATGGAAACACCAGGGGACATCAGTTTATAATAGGCAAGTTATTGGATTTTGCATGTTCACCAACAACTGTACATTTTATACATTATTCATAACCAAGCCAAAAGATCTGCAAGTCACTGAAGATGGGCCCAGCTTGGCCACCAGTCTGAACTAAGCACATTAATGCATCCTGGATGTGCCCAAACAACAGTACATTTTATACATTATTCTTACTCATGCCAAAAGAACTGCATCTGGTGGGAGATGTCCCCAACAGACATAGTCTAAAAGAAGCACATTATTGCATTTTGGATATACTCCAACTGCACTTTGTTTATTTTGAGAGGTAGAATTACATGTACTTTATAGTATGTGTTGTGTTTAATAAATGTTTTTTGTTTACTGCACTTTCTGACTCGTATTTTCATATTACATTGTGGAGGAGCATCGTTGACATTCATTGTTTAAGCACAGTAACAATTTCTTAAGCTCAAGGAATACAATTCACAAGCATCTTATACCTTTAGAGCTGAATGTAAAAATGTGCACAGAATGTGCATGGAAAAAGGCGTCTGCTCACGTGTGTATTGTATTTTGATAAAATATGTGGTAGTCAATCTGATCAACTACTACAATACAATAAAACGACTGACGTACGTTTTAATTAGAGATGGCCACTGACCCCCTTGTTTTGGTTTTGGTTTTGGATCTGGATTACCTTCGTGTTTTGGTTTTGGTTTTGTAAAACTGCCATTGCGTGTTTTGGTTTTGGTTTTGTTTGGTTTTGTTTTGCTATTTTGTTGGAAAATCAATGTTTTTGGGCATAAAATAACCAAATTTAGTGCTCCACCTATTTCTTGGATAAGTAATGTAATTGTAAAGCTAATAAATTATCAAAAAAACAGTTTAATTCCTGGTAGGTAGGCCTTCATTAATTCTACACACAAACCAGATTGTCTTCCTCTCCATCTATGCATATTGGCAATGCAGCCATCGTCTTTGGGTGTATATTACACCCTACACTTATAGTTAAATATGTAAAGAAATGGACAAAGGCAGTTTGGTTTCTGTCTCTATAGGCCCCCCTCCACTTGTAGAAAATACAAAAAAAATCAGCCGTTATAGACTGTACAATATTATTTGAAATGGACAAAGTCAGTTTGGGGTCAGTCTGTGTATGACACCCTACCCATAATGAGAAATTGCCAAAACAGCAACCTTTCAAGATCATACGTGATATGGAAATGCCCCAAGTACCTTTCCTCTTTGGGGGTAGATTGCACCCTAGACTTAAATAGAAAATTTAAAAAAAATGTTATCGTCATCATCTGGAGCTTCATCCTCACCCACATCAGTGTGTACGTCATCATCACAGACTATCAATTCATCGCCGCTTGAATTTGCCATTAGAGAACAGTCAGTGCTTGGATGTCTTTGATGGTGAAGGCCTTCCTCGTGGAAGATGTAGTTCATTTTTATAAACATCATTTTCTCCACATTTTTGGGAAGTAACCTTCTACGGCGATCACTGACTAAGTTCCCGGCTGTACTGAATACTCGTTCAGAGTACACACTGGAGGGTGGGCAGCTTAGGTATTGCAAAGCAGGTTTGTACAAGGGTTTATAAAATGGCCTGCTTTTCCTCCCAGTATGGAAAGGGACTCTCTGACATTTCCATATCAATTACCTCTTGAAAATAATCCTCCACCATCCTTTGCATGTTTATACTCGTATTGGATGGAGTTATGGGCAAGGTGACACATTTTTTAGAAAAATCCTTCAAACCAGCCAAGATGTTAAATTATTCTGGTCTGCCCCCTGCGTCTTCCCTGCTTCTTTTTGGGAAATTTAATTTTTTACGAGCAGCAGCAGCTTGAGAAAGTGAAGGAGGACACGTCGTCAAGCCGAGTCCCAGTTCAGCGGCCAACTTGCTGAGCTATAGCTCCTTGCAAAAGTTCACATCTTGCTCATTTACAAGTAAAGACTCAATGTAGGTCTTAAATCTTGGATCAAGCACAGAGGCCAAAACGTACTGATCCGAGTTCAAGATCTTAATAACTCGAGGATCATTGTGAAGCGAATTAAGTACTTGATCGACAAGGCCAACATACTTTGCTGAATTGCTTGCTTTCATCTCCTCCTTCAGTTTCTCAAGCTGCTTTTCCAATAGTCTAATTAAAGGAATGACTTGGCTCAAACTAGCAGAGTCTGCATTCACTTCACACATCACAACTTCAAATTGTTTCAGCACCTTGCACAGCACTGAAAGGATTCCCCACTGTGCAAGACTGAAATACATCCCCCCTCCTTTCCAAATGTCATGACTTGTGCAATGCGCTCAGATGGCTTTGCGCTGTTCCTGCATCCTCTGAAGCATGTACAGGGTGGAATTCCACCAAGTTACCACCTCTTGCTTAAGTTGGTGGCAGGGCAAGTTAAACTGCTCTTGGAGCTGCTGTAATCTCCTACATGCTGTGGCTGAATGCCTGAAATGGTCTGAAATTTTACGGGCCACCGAAAGCATCTCCTGCACCTCACGGTTATTTCGTAGGAAGCTCTGCACCACCAAGTTGATGGTGTGAGCAAAACAGGGAATGTGCTGGAAATACCCAGCTATAATGCTCGCACTATATTGTTGGCGTTACCAGAAATGACATATCCTGGGGAGAGTCCAAGTGGTATAAGCTCGGCTCGGTACTCGTATACCCTAAATTCGGTAGGAATCGGATCTTGGGGAACCGAGCCCGCCTATCTCTAGTTTTAATGTAAAAATAAATTATAAATAAAATGGCAGATTAACATCCACCCACTAAAGTCAATAACCAGCAAAAGCACAAGAAAGGCTGGACTATAACACTAAAACCTGCATCACGTGATGCCTGTGTCATAATATGACCCAGCTGCAGCCCATTCAGTGCTGGGGCATAGCTTCTAAGGCAGGGGAATTGGGGCAGCCAGAGCCATAACTTAGAATTCTAGCACCTGGGGCGATAAAGACAAATGACACTGCCCTAGCCATCAATTTTAACCAAATGAACCTAAAATATTCCTAAATTGCGCCCCCCTTCAGTGTTGCGCGCTGGGCGGTCGCCCCTGATGCACAGCTCTAGTTACGGCCCTGGGGGCAGCATATTAACCCCTCCAAGAGGCTACTAGCTCTGTGCTAAAAATCCCTGGGCTCTTTCTGGTACTCGTGTGATATGGGATCTATGCCACCCCAGTAGTCCCAGCTATCAAGGTCCCAGCACACACAGGTCACCAAGTGCTTGAGCATGCTGCAGCCTGTTGAGCTGCCAGCACCAGCAAGTCCATGGCTACCATTGCCTGCTGTGGGACAGGCAATTCCACAATAGCGGTAATAGTAAAAAATAAATCCTGAAAAAACTCATTAAGCACTTTATTAAACAGCAAAGTCTTCTTTCAAGAAGTCATTCATAAATAAAATAACAACCCTAATATGCAAAACTACTTTGCCTGGAGTTAGGATGCAGTATTAGATTACAGTTTTCTCAGTTGAGAGGATTGGTTAGCCAATCCCAAGTTTTTTACCAACAGTCAGCGAATCACATCGTGGCCAGTGTCATAAACCATTTGTGATTTATAACAGTATGATCCAATTAATTTCAATATTTACAAAATACAGCAAGCATGGTGATAGAAATCATTGAAGCCATGAACCATATACTGTGACACATTCAACTTGCAAATCCCAGATTATATAAAGAAGACTCCATTGATTAACACACCTAACTTTACTTATTTACTGCAATGTGAAGTATGACCAAGTGGTGCTAAAACAGTTAATGATAGCATATAAGTGTAAATGATGGGTGCGCCATCCTTAAAGTCCTCATTTCATCCAACTAACTTGGAAGAGTTCACTAAATACTAAATATTTTATTTTGTTTCAGAAAATGAACAAATTAAGAAATGTGTGGTGTACTTCATTGACCCTACACCCCGAAAATAGATACATCATATTTGCCCACTCTCCCAAAATGTCCAGGAGACTCCCAAAATATGGGTAGGTCTCCCACACTCCCTTGAGTGCAACCCATTATCCCACATTCTACCCACTTCTTAGTGAAATGGGCATGATGGAGACCTCCATGATGCGTTTTGCGGTGAATCATGTCATTTTGGCTCCACCCCCATGGCAAAATTACATCTTCAGCTGTTCTGTGGAGATGTGGATGCTGACCACTAGGGCAACTTGTACCAATATAGACCTTATTAAACAGACCTAAAACAAACATTGAGCACACTCAAACTATAGAAACCACCACAGTGTATTTATTATTTGAGAATTATGATTGGTAGCAGCCATAAGTTAATAATATATAAGAAGTGGGATAATTGTTAATAAATAAGTTAGAGTATAAAACAACAGTAGCAGGGTAACCAAGTATTACATCAAACTATAAAAATCTACACATAGATAATAAGAGTGGTGAAAAAAAATAAAGTATGCATACTGTAACAGAAAAGCATAATTACGAGTACAATATAATTCATGGAAATTTGAAGTGAATGGTCGGGGACCGCAAATGGTAGTAAATGAGTCAGCAGTGCAGAATCAATTAGCTTTGATGTTCCAAGGAACATCCTGGTTTCGCTTTATTACCGTTTATACGATAAAAAGTAACACTCACTTTTGCTCGTGTCTCTATGGGGTGCGAGCAAAAGTGAGCTGATATTTCAGGCAAAAAAATTGCTGCGTAGTGTCTCGTGGCTGTTCCGGGACACTATGTGGAAATTTTTCTTTACAATTGAATCTGCCTCAGAATGTTTTTTCTTAACTCAGCTAAATTAAATTAGTAGCTCCATTTTATATGTAGGAATGCCATGAACTATTTTTTTTTTTTTAAATAAAAGTATCAAGTAGAATCTATACTGAACAGGTTATGTATTGCTCAAAATACCAGTGTGACATTCAGGGCTACCAAGAGGAATTCAGGGCCCCAGTACAACAACTTCATGGGGCCCCCTTTATAGTTGAGCATATAAAAAAAATTTGAGCTGCCGCTGTGTAGTAATAGGTGTGTTCATACACTTGGGGTGTGGCTATGCATCATTGGGGTGTGGCTAGCAGGGGAAAAGCGCTAGGCCAGGCTCCTACAGAAAAAACCTGCATTGTTGTGTACACCATTGCCACAAGGGTGCAGTGCCCGCTCACCGGAGTGTGACATATGTCCTAGCACTCTTGACTTTCAGGACATCTAGCACCATAGTTCAGTATAAAAAGAATGGAGTATGTACATAAAGAGTTCACAGTCTTGGTCTGCCCCTTACATTGGACAGAACACTCACCAAAAATAGGGATTGTCCCACTAGAATCACAACATTTCACAGACTCTCCTGCTCTCTCCTACCTGTTCTTGTCACTTTCACCACCTGTGGCTGCAGGTTTCTTTAGTTGCGGCTTGTCTGGATCCTGGAATGTTAGGGGCCCTATTTGGAAAAAGAAAAGGGTACATTTAGAAAATTCCACTCTGCCCCGGCATTAAATCAATAGCACCTACGAGTAATAATTAGACCTTCCTCCAGCCCCAGCAGGAAAGAGAAAAAAAACAGTCGGCAGTGAGGGCTAATACCCGGGCCTCCTGGAATTACTGGGCCTGGGTAATTAGTAGCAGCCCCCCCCCCCACCCTCTCTGCGGCCCTGGTGACAGTCTCCTGCCAACTGATATCTACATTGGGGATCCCAGCTTGTAAAGGATTCAATGAGTTTATAATGTGTTTGCTGCATGGTTCTCACCCTCAATATGGTGGCTTAGAATCCTATATTGTCTTAGCTGTTACAGTAAATCCAAACTGAATTTTTGTTGCAGTTTGTCTGATGTACTTTGGTTCTTCTAATACGCTTGTCCACATTTTGCAAATTCTTGGCCAAGGCAAGAGGGACAAAAAAAAAACACCAATTGCATTTTTAGAGAAAAACATACTGTAGATCCTACATTTTATGTACGTATAGAATCCTTAACATACATTATATATGAAATCTATAGTACATTCATTTCCTTTTATCTCAAACTTTATTTTTAATAGCTTGCAATAAAACATGAATTACTTTATAGCGTGTTACAGAAATTATATACTATATTATGTGTACATTACAGAAGATAAGGTGGGTAGCTATAGCAACAGAAAAAATTATTTTTTTTACAGGGTAACCTTAGAAATAAGCATATCTTACACATGACTGCATTTTAGAAGTGTCCTTTAGTGTTCACCAAATTAAAATTTAACAGATAAAAAAAGATTGAAAGATAGTGACATGACAAAGGGGGGAACAAAGAAAACTTCTTATGAGAAAATGTTTTTTAGTACTGTGAACAAAGACAATAAAACAATAGAGAAATAGCAAAATATGCCATCTTTCTCCTATGTGAATATAATGGGCTTGATTCAAATTGGAACACGACTTGAATGTAAGCATTTTTTTTTAAAAAAAAAGCGCACTGAACTTGTGCTTTCAAACACCCATATACAAAACCATGCATTTCTATAAGTCTGTTCTGATGTGATTACAGTAGTACATCAGTTACGAGCAGTAAATTGCCGGTAAGCATAATTGTTCCTTGCCATTTAGATCACAGGACATGTGTGGGCGTAGGTATGTAAGTCGCAGTTCCCTTCAAGACCATATCTAGCATGGTTGATATACTTTAATTTAGATTATCTATACTAAAGTACCTGTCATATCCCCTTTGATGATGATAGTGGGCCGTAACTATGCCATTAGGGGCATTCCCACACCATTAGGGACATTACTACGCAATACTGACATGACACAATGCCTCAGCAGACATTAAATAGAGCAGAAGAGTTGGATTTGGCATTGCATTTTTGTGAGAGCTCATATCCAACTTGGTATTTTGCTGACTTCAGATATTTGTGGCGTTTTTTCCCTTGTAAAGAGGTCACAGCTGGAAGATCGCCAACCCAACTTCGGGTATCAAAGAAATCAAGGTGCTGTTTCAGCTCATGTTAGATAGGCTGCACCACACTATCTGGCAGCTATCTGTAGTGGCGAAGTTGCGCATTTGGGATTGAATAACCATGCAGCTCATTGATGTGGCTTCCATATGCATATTTGTAAGTGAGAGCAAAAAGAGGTGAGTGAACTAAAATGTTTTAAAAAACTGTTTAGCTAATAATACACTATAAAAATGACCACCTTCTTTCAATATTGTTCGACACAAAAATTATGTCTAAGGCATGAGCTTTTTATACTGCCATAAGTAATAACAATCAATCACAAAACAAGTACAAAAGCTAACATTATGTTTATTTAAATTGTGACCTCTTTTATTTGCTTAAATATGTTTATGGCTGTGTAGCTGTCTGTAATTATTGTGTGAACTTTTGCCAATAACTAACAATAAGCTTTGGAAAATAAATAATTCAAATGGCTGCATATGAAAAGTTGCCACAAAGACACAAAAGCCGAAAGTCAGTTCTATAACTGATGTGGTAGAATTATGTGCGGAATTATATGCGACCTCTTGCTCTGTGTGTGGATGTAAAATCGGAGTGAGGAGTGAAGGGCGGCAAAGGTAAGCATTGTCTCCTTTAAAAAAAAGGAGAAAAAAAATATTAATGTGTGTATTAGGGCACAATTGTGTATAAATGATTTACACACATTTTCATTGTATGCCGCTATTAAAATCCAATACTAGTCAACACATTTTGCATAAACTACACTATTATGCAAATAGTGTTTTAATTTCTAAAGGTACCCAACAAACATTTTAATTTCAATTTTTAACTATATATACGTTTGGGCAAAAATGGGCTTGTAATAACCAAATATTTTAAAATAATAAGCACCTTTAGCCATGCATCTCCATGTAGTCCTGTGCTTCCTTGTATCTGTTCTCATCTGCGCCACATGCCTGATTGCCTGAAGGCAAAAGAATCATGGCTGCTTCCAGGCCATTTATCAACCAGGCATCGAATCCGGAGAGATGCATCACATACAGTCTGAACATTTATAGAGTGGAAATGTTTTCTATTTCTAAAGATAGTTTCACTTCCACCTCATGGGATCAGGGCTATATGTGTACCATCCACTGCTCCTACGAAGTGCAGAAAGCTGGTTAGGTTAGCAAATTACTGCTTTATGGGCACCAGGGGCCCCTCATCGAGTGGCAAATGGGTAAATTGATGTATGCATGACAGGAATGCCTGCAACACCACCATAAGCACATGACTAAAGGCAGGCTAGGACAATTCTGCCACTACACCCACTGTGGTCTGGCATGACTCAGATGCACAGAAATGTAACACTGCCAAGAATTTGGTCTGCGGTGGTATTGCTGTAGGAATGTTGTGCAGAGGCTCTAGGTCACAATTCACAGAGTTTCCATGATGACATGAGGTGGAAACCGATAGCAACGGATCACCTCAGCATCTGACATCACAAAGACATGCTGCCGGTGCATATGTTGGTTATATGTGAGAGAGATGGGGTGGGGGGAATAAATTACACTATGCATTGTAGATTTTTGAGGGCCCTTTGGAATTTCACATTTTAACCAAAAAATACTTACAAGTACCACAGCTTTCATATTTTTTGCTCAGGTTCTGTGTATGTGTGTGGGGGGGGAGATAAAAAATAAAAAATATTTTATACAATACAAATTTTTTTTGCAATTCAGAAAACCCAAGGATGTAATTGAATAAACAGATATGCCAAATGTATGAAGGAGACAAAATCTTATGCAAATGCTTAAATAAAACATTTGTTTAACAATAGCAGCAATGCCGACATGTGCAAAAGCTTATAAAGAATGCTAAAGCATTTGTTTGAAAATAATAGCAATGCTAACGTACACAAATGCTTAAAAATACTTAATATTTTTGTTTGTTGCTACTGAGACACATGTGTGAAAGTTTCACCTATCTCTGTAACATGGACAGCGAGTGAAGGAAAATCATCCTCCTACAATGGTCTTATATAGTGTTGTTATTGAATGAGGCCCATAGTTCATATCTTATAGTGTCTTCAAACTAGGGGCCTAATTCATTAAGGATCTTAACTGAAGAAACTTCTTATTTCAGTCTCCTGGACAAAACCATATTACAATGCAAAGGGTGTAAATTAGTATTCTCTTTTGCACATACCGTATATACTCGAGTATAAGTCGACCCGAATATAAGCCGAGGCACTTATTTTACCACAAAAAACTGGGAAAACTTATTGACTCGAGTATAAGCCTAGGGTGGGAAATGCAGCAGCTACTGGTAAGTTTCAAAAATAAAAACAGTGCTGGATATCGTTAACACTGGGCTCCCAATAATACAAACGTGAGGTTGTAAATGAATATATCAAAATTTATTGTTATTAAACATCAATAAAATTTTATAAGTACATAATATATACCCATATCCTAATAAATTGTACACAAATGGTTAAACTAAATCCTCTGCACTTGGTATCAAGCCTAATAGGTGAACACAGATATAAATAACATTCACTAAAGACAACTCAGATCATTAATATATAAATCAATGAGACAGTCTGTGGATACTAAATACATGTGCCAGTTAAGTTTATTCGCCTTTAGAAGGTGATGAGCAGTTACTCCTAAGTGTTCAGAACAGTACAGTAATTTAGGCTTTAGTAATGCAAAAGATGCTGCACATACACTAAATAGAATTTGATATAATAGCTCAGATAAAGATAAGTTTGATTTTGTTTGCTGGAAGAAACATTTTAACAGACCAATACAATTTGCTTTGTGTGATTTAACCCTTATTATACTTGAAGTTTGGGATGTTTTTAGACTTTTCAATGATTTCACAGTTATGCAAAAGAATCTTCAGACACTTATTAATAGGTGACAAAAAATGAAAATATTGGACTTTATAAAACTGCTGCAAATAATTGCAGTGGACAAGTCAGGGTACTCACATGTGTCTCTGACCAGCGGAGCTAGATGGAAATGTCCCGGTCTTTAGCTTTGACTGACAGGCTCCTTTTCATTTAACTTTATTGTTCCATGTGCAATGAACACACAAAAACGGGCTACAATAAAATGGTGGCTGACAGTGATCCACAGAGGCTGCAGATGCCTGCAGATGAGCGGGGGAGACTGGAAAACGGAGACCAGGTAAGTGGGACTCGAGTATAAGCCGAGGGGGGCTTTTTTCAGCACAAAAAATGTGCTGAAAAACTCGGCTTATACACGAGTATATATGGTAAGTTAAATACTGACTGTTTTTTCATGTAGCACACAAATATCAACTTTAACTTTCAGTATACAAATAAGCTATCAAGTATTTGTGTGGAATAAAAGGAAGAGAGGTCAGCTATTAAATCCTTGAAAAATAACGATAATATTGTCATCAAACCCGCAGATGAAAGCGGATCTAAAGCTATCATGAACAGATTGATTATGTTGCAGAGATTAATAGACAGTTAAACGATGGACATACTTATCGTAAACTTCGGGGAGACGCTACTAATCAAATTAAGCAAGATTTTCACAATCTTACTGATAAATATAAAAAGAAGAAAGTTTTGGAGGAGAGTTTAGCTGACTTCCTCACCATCACATATCCAACCATTCCGACCATTTATATTCTTTCGAAAATTCATAAGGATTTGACAGCACCACCTGGTAGAAGAATCATTAATGGGGTAAATTCCATTTCATCAAATCTTTGTATCAATTTCTTTGTATATTGATTCCCTCTTACAACCATTTGTTGTAAACTTAAGATCTTACCTAAAAGATACTCGTGATGTTCTGTCTAAATTTGGTAATCTAGATTGGCAGGAAGGTTGGTATATGATAATGGCTGACGTATCCTCCTTATATACGATAATAGACCATCGGTTAGGACTAGAGGCTGTAATGATTATATTAGATAGAAATCAAACTCCGCAAGAGCTCCTTGGTTTTGTTATCGAAAGTATTGAATTTATCCTGAAGAATAATTTCTTCTATTTTGATGATGCCTTTTTAATGTAATTAGTCGGTACAGCAATGAGCACCAGGTTCGCCCCTGCTATGCTAATATTTTTATAAGCATATAGGAAAAAAAAATTGTACGGGGGGACCCTAGGTGGGGAGTGGACCAGCTGTCATGGTATAGATATATTGATGACATCATCTTTACATGGAAGAGAGATAAACCTAAGTTGGATCTTTTCTGTCAACATCTCAATCAAAATAGTCATATTTTACTAACATTTAACATCAGTCAAGAATCAATCAATTTCTTGAACCTTACCTTCTATGTTAGGGATGGTATACAAAAACCCATACCAAAGTGACAGATAGCAATTTTTACATTAATAGGAATAGTCATCATCATTCATCCGTATTAAAAGGAATAGTACGGAAGAAATTGTATGTGAAGAACAAATATCTACATTATGCAATATAATAAGGATTATAAAAGGTGTGAAAATGCTTTTAAGAAGCACTGGAAAGTACTTATGGGGACCCTGTTTTGAAGAACCTATTACCAGCTAATCCAGGGTCTATTTAAAGAAGGGCACCAAATTTAAAAGATAAAATAGTACTTAGACTTCTCCCTAATTGCAAGACTTCTCACCTTATTAAAACAAAAGTTTTCCACAGGTGCGGAACCTGTTTGCCATGCCGAATGATTAAGAGTAACCAATCTAAGTTTATTGAATATACATCAATGACGAATGGACAGAAATATTCTATAGATGATTTCATTACTTGTCATTCTAAGAATGTTATTTACTTATTGGATTGTATATGTAACAAACAATACATTGGAAAGACAAGTCGCCTGTTAAATGTACGATTAGTGAACATCTTTGAAATATAAAAAATGGAAATCCAAATCATTCTGTATCCACACACTCTAAGGAAAAACATAATTGTAGTATAGATTCCATTAAATCCTTTTGCGGTGTTAAGATTATTAGGGAAGAATGGAAATGTAATGATCTCGAATAAAGGCTGGCAATAGCAGAAATGAAAAGTATTTATGATCTTAGTACCTTGCTACCACATGGCGTAAATGTTGATTTTGAATTGAAATGGTTTTTAGATTAAGAAATTTATGTTTTCGTAATCAAGCTGAACCATTACAAATGAGTTTTATTTTGTCCAATATGGAAGCTAAGCAAGTGGTGATCTGGCTGTCATTAGGATGGGAGACCACCAGATGCAGCAGATCCATACATTATATTTTTATATTTTTTGTTTCATTTATACATATATATTTTTCGTTTCATCTATACATTTTATTATTATATTGAGGAATTTATCCATCATGTGATTTGGTTTACAATTTACCTATTAATATAGGCACTATAAGATATGAACCATATTTATATACTCGGACAGAATCAGGGTATTAGCCCTGTGAGTGAATTTAAGGCTGATCGCATTTCAGGCTGATCGCTTTGATGAGTATTTTTCATATGGGTGTACCCATTTGTTTCTCATTATTCTGTAAACACTTGCGGTCATGTGATCGGCACCGCATTTGTCCGTGCAGTTACTGTTTAGGGTAAATTTTATATTGTGTTTTGTTATGTGCATACTGTACACCTATCATATCATTTGGCCGCATGTGCTTTATTATATTTTTTAGACATGCCAAATAGATAATTATATACTTTTTATCTGTACTTCTGATTGGTTGTTTGGTATATAAGGACATGCATCAGACCTATGGATTACTCACTACCTTGACAAAGACCCATGGTTAAATAGAATTTCTGCTGACAATTCATTGCTGATCCTGCTTGGTCACGAGTGACCTAACAAGAAGAACGCTCAGTAACATTTTTAGATCTTGCACTAATAGAGAAAGGCGAAGGCCTCATTCTTTCTTTGCCACTGCGTGTGTAGAATGGCATGTTGGCAATTTTTTTTTTCTCGGCAGTTAACTTTTCATCAGTTACAGCTCTTTTTCTCTTCAACACGGTAAAAGGTTTTTTTTGTGTGTTTTTTTCCCCTGACTTCAAAAGACTATGTACTTTTACATAGGCGTTACTAGATGACGTACAGGGAAGACTACCATCAGGACTAGTGGCAGCAGCTGCTTGCTGATCCTGCTCATATGTGGACTGCTGTAAATCCATTTTAATGAGACCCAAAACACTTGTAGTGCAAATTCAGAAATATATAGTGCTGATATATAATAATTTCAGCACCAGAAAATAGATTTTTTTTTGAACAGGGCAATATGTCACACCCCAAGCACTTGTAGGGAAAATTCAGAAGGATATAGTGCTGGTATATAATTATTTCAACACCAGAAATTAGCTTTTTTAGAACAGGGGAATATCTGACACCCCAAGTACTTTTAGTGCAAATTCAGAAATATATAGTGATGGTATATAATAATTTCAACACCAGAAAATAGATTTTTTTGAAGAGGGGAATATGTCACTACCCAAGCACTTGTAGTAGAATTCAGAAATATATAGTGCTGGTATATTACAATTTCAGCACCAGAAAATAGTTTTTTACAACAGGCAATATGTGACACCCCAAACACTTGTAGTGCAAATTCAGAAAGAAATAGTGCTGGTATATTACAAATTCAGCACCAGAAAATAGCTTTTTACTACAGGGGAATATGTGACACCCAACACTTGTAGTGCAAATTCAGAAAGAAATTGTGCTGGTATATTACAATTTCTGCAGGCAGAAAATAGTTTCTGCCTGCAGAATGACACCGCAAACAGTTTGTAATGTTTGGAAAAATGCTTCCTCTATACTCCTCTCTTCCTGCTCTAATAACTGCTCTCTTCCTGCTCTAATAACTGCTCTAATAACTGCTCTCTCCCTGCTCTAATCCTGCGACCTAACCCTTCTCGCTCCCTCTGTCAAATGGTGCTGGATCGGTGTGGAGGCGGATATTTATGCATTTGAAACATTGCGAGCTCCGAGATCCGACGACGTCACAATGACGTTTTGCCTCGTTTTGAATTCCGAATCAGCGGGAGAGTACCGAGCCGACTCGGCTGGTACTCGGATACCTGAAGTTTGGGCAGGTTCGGTTCTCGGGAAACTGAGCTAGCCCATCTCTAATCTCTTCTGTGTCCCTGTGTCTATCTCTGTCTGTACCTATCTCTGTCTGTCCCTGTGTTTCTCTCCCACCCTTGCTGACAGCCACTCCTTCCTCTCATTCTGTTTCTAGCAGAATGGCTGGGTTATCACCATAGCAACCAGCTTGTGTCAATTTTCACAAACACCTAATTTACCCTTTAGGTAACCCGTCCTGTATTCACTGGGGTGCAGGGTTTACTAAAGCGCCACTAGGGAGCGTTACACTTATCTAACAGAATTTATACATATCTGTATTTTATCACTGTCGATAACTGATTATTTGTTTATCTTTTTGTACGTATGTTTATCCTGCACTTAAGGCACTGAAACAATTTACTGCAAGTTGTACATTATTCTTTCTTCCTTTTGAGCATTATAATTTTTATCAATCCTAGGCAAAAATTAGTTTAGATTCCCCCCTCGTCGTGATCACGCCTACCATCACTGGAGGTGAGGCCACAATTAGTAGCGCTTTTTTGATTGCTCTTATTCCAGACACACCCTGTCAGTCTGCTGTACCTGTGGTAAAAGACACTTTCAAAGCATAAATTATATATATAACAAATTAACAAAGTGAAGATGAAATCTAACAGTTTCAGCGAAAAATTAAATACCTGAGAAGTGAAGGGATCCTAGATACAGATCTATTATACAGATAAGCAACAAAGATCTTATATTTGGTACGCTGCTAAATATTGAATGGGGATGGTGTGTTATGCTTACCTTATGATATACTATTTCTCTGAAAACCACCTGGATATTGATAAGCTTTATCAGAATTTATATCTGGTACAAAGACACACATGAGTGGGGTGTACTGTGTGCCTATGTCAGAAAACACATCTTTTTTGGTGCACTTATTTCTTTTTGGTTCAACCATCTCTCTATGGTGCTGTTTGGTGCATGTAGTGATCTATCACCGTGTGGATTTCTATATTGACACAGAACTGTACCACTGTGCCACTTAAATACTACACTATTGTGCGCCTTGTCCTTCTGTTTCCTTTTTAGATTTTTCCAATTACACCAACTGGTATATATTTGAAGGATTGGCAGCCACCTGCACATTGGAACTGTTTATAAGGACTATATGTGAAATATTAATTTGGACTATATTATTCCTAATAATTGATCTTTTGCGCCCTTGTTGTATCAATATTTGTTACAGTATTTATACATATCTGTATTTTATCACTGTCGATAACTGATTATTTGTATATTTTTTTGTACGTATGCTTATCCTGTACTTAATGCACTGAAACAATTTACTGCAAGTTGTACATTATTCTTTCTTCCTTTTGAGCATTATAATTTTTATCACTCCTAAGCATAATTTTTTTTAGATTCGCCCCCCCCCCGTGATCATGCCTACCATCACTGGAGGTGAGGCCACAATTAGTAGCGCTGCATGCATTACTGCCTCAACCAGGAAGGCCATAGAGATCAGCAAAGGAGGTACAGAGAAGGCAACAGCAACGAAGATTACATTAAAACAACGTTGAACTCACTGCTTTCAGCAGCTGAACTGAAATGGTATTTAATTAAATCTTTATAACAACCCTGTCTTTGTTGTGATGGCACTCCTCAGCACTAGTGTGTAATTTCTCACTGCCTTCACAAATTTTTAGTTGTGCTGGCCAGCGTTGCTCCTCACTCCTTAGATCAGCAGACAGGAAGTGAAGACTTCCTGCTTCCTGTCTGCTGCACAGCAACAGGCGGCCTAGCGATTGGCTGCCTGTTGCTAACCACTGACCGCCAATGCTTTTGATCGTGAAGCCCAACACCCCCCCCCCCCGCGGTGACCCCCCCCGCGGGGCGACCTCCCCTCCCTCACCCCGCAAAAAAAATGAATGACAAAAAAAAAAATGTATGAAAAAAATAAATAAATACCCGCAGCGTCGCGCCACCCGGGACCCAGCGCCCCAGGCTGCAGCCTGGTCAGCCTAGTGGTTAATCAGGCCCTGTACACAGTGGTCAAAGTGGATATTTAGAAGTGGTGGTATGAAAAATGTAATGGGAATGTAAGTCAATGAAAATTGACAATGAAGGCAGTAAAAGTGATGGTATGGAATATAAACCTAATACACCCCCACGTGTGTGTGTGTGTGTGTGTGTATATATATATATATATATATATATCTATCACTGTGCACAAGATTTAGGCAGGTATGGAAAGTATGCTTTAAAGTAAGAATGCTTTCAAAAACAGGAGTCTTAATGGTTTATTTTTATCAATTACCAAAAGTGCAAAGTGAATGAACAGGAGAGAAATCTAAATCTATATATATAAAAGAAGTTTGTTTGCTTGTTTGTTTGTAGGCGAATATCTTCGACATCACTGACTGATTTGGATGAAACCAACGTGAGGTGGTCCAGTTGGATCCCAGTCAGATTTTGAGGGGTATAGGGACATGGTCGGATCTCCCAGTAGTGTACACTGGCCAGAACTTTAACCCATGGAGCCTGTTCTGAGCCTTCCATTGGATGGATTTGGACAAAACTTTCAAAAGACTTTAAGCATTGGATCCCAGAAGACATACTAGGAGGTATAGGTCTCAGTTGGACCTCCCATTGGTGTACACTTGCCAGAACTTTGACGTGGGGAGCCTGTTTTGGGCCCTCCACTAGATGGATTTGGTTTGATTGCACTCGGACACCCCTGCACAGATTGGGATGAAGCCAACGCGCGGTGGTCTAATTGGATCCTGGGCAGCTTTTAAAGGGGTTAGGGTCCCGGTTTGACCTTCTGTTACTGTATGCTGGACAGAACTTTAGCCAAGGGAGCCTATTCTGAGCCTTCCACTGGATGGATTTGGACGATAACTTCACAGACCGGTAACATTGGATCCCAGAAGCCATACTAGGGGCCATCCCCCCTCCCTTTCACTCTTTACCATACATCCCCCTCCCTGTCCCTCTTCACCATACATCCCCCTCCCTATCTCTCTTCACCATGCATCCCTCCTCCTTGTCCCTCTTAATCATACATCTTCCTCCCTGTACCTCTTCACCATACATTCCCCTCCCTGTCTCTCTTCACCATACATCCCCCTCCCTGTCCCTCTTCGCCATACATCCCCCTCCCTATCTCTCTTCACCATACATCCACCCTCCCTGTCCTTCTTCACCATACATCCCCCTCCCTGTCTCTCTTCACCATACATACATCCCCCTCCCTGTCCCTTTTCAAAATGCATCTCCCCCAATTCACTTACCTTGTGGTTCTTGACGTGATGTGGCGGTTCCCAGTCGCTAATAGATTAGAAGAGCTCCGCACAGTGGTGAGGTCACTGCACGGCACACTTTCAACCTATCAGTTGAATAAAAATAAAAAAAGGGGACGGGACACGCAGTTCACGGCTATCAGAGTAGCGGGCCTGGACAGATAGAGGGTCTGTCCAGGCCCCTAATCTGTCTGGTCCCCTTACATTTATAACCCTGTACATCTCTGATGTTGGTTCACTCAGTCCTGGGGGTTCAGGCCATCTTTGTTTATCCCATATCTGTCAGGTACTGTTTATCAATGTATAGCAATTACTCGTGCCCCACACTAAATTAGGCCAAACTAGGAAGACCCTACCAAAGACTTGGGCTGTTATTTGGAATTTAAAAATCGAGATTCTATTTGTTTGAGCTTAAATGCATTTGTACACGGGTAATTTTCACTCCATTTTATCCAGATACTAATGATTTTGACACCATCCATTATGGCTACATTAATTTGGGTTCAAAACTGAAATCATTAACCCAGGCCTACAATCTCTATTTCCAGTCCCTAACTATGTTGAAAATGCATAAACAATTTTTGGTAGCAAAATTAATGAGCACCCAAATAACCTGATGCTGGATGAACTTGAGTTTAACTGAACTGATGCTTAAATGAATTGGAGCTTAAATGACCTTAAGTCAAAATGGTGCAACCCAAATGTTTTAACCCCATATTATTTGTACCCACAAGTACCATTTTTAATGTCATACTTTTCTACACTTTAACATAATTTAAAAATATAAAATAATTTCCATGGACACGTTGCTGCTGAAAACTATGTCGATTGTGAACCACCATGGTGCCTCCATTTATAAGAGAATAGTTGTTGCCACCACCAGGTGCCTTCACTGGCACCTGTAAACACTAGCTTCTGGGTGGTTTATATAGCTTCTGCTGCACCTATTTATTGGTTACCCTAGCTTTATCCTCCTGCACCCAGGGTGCCTGGTTCAACATAGACATAACATCCTTGGGAGGGGTTTGAGCGTTATCCTTTATTTGTAGGCATAGAAATACAACAGATATAGGCAACTTGCAGTAATACAGCAAGATCATTAGGAACAGTGATGTTTATTACTCATAGATGGCTCTTTACAAGCTGTAGCAGCACACAACATATGCTCACCATACATACATCCCCCTCCCTGTCCCTTTTCAACATGCATCCCCTTCCCTGTCCCTCTTCACATACAACTCCCTCTCTCTTCCTCTTCACCATACATCCCCATTCCTGTCTCTCTTCACCATACATTCCCCCAATTCACTTACCTTGTGGTTCTTGACTTGATGTGGCGGTTCCCAGTCGCTAATAGACTAGGAGAGCTCCGCACGGTGGTGAAGTCACTGTGCGGCACACTTTCAGCTTATCAGCATCGCCAAAGATGAATAAAAAAAGGGGACGGGATAGACAGTTCACAACTGGCAGTGTAGGGGGTCTGGACAGATAGAGGGTCTGTCCAGGGCCCTTAATCTGTCTGGTCCCCTTACAGTTGTAACCCCAAACATCTCTGATGTCAGCTCACTCAGTCCTGGCCGTTCAGGCCATCATTGTTTAGTCCATATCTGTCAGGTACTGTTTATCAATGTATAGCAATTACCCGGGCCCCCTACTAAACTACGCCAAACTAGGAAGACCCTCCCAAAGATTTGGGATGGTATTTGGAATTAAAAAATTGAGGTCCTATTTGTTTGAGCTTAAATGCATTTGTACACGGGTAATTTTCGCTCCATTTTATCCAGATACTAATGATTTTGACACCATCCATTCTGGCTACATTAATTTTGGTCCAAAACTGAAATTATTAACCCAGGCCTACAATCTCTGTTCCCAGTCCCCAACTATGTTGAAAATCCATAAACAATTTTTGGTAGCAAAATTAATGAGCTCCCAAATAACCTGATGCTGGATGAACTGGAGCTTAAATGACCTTAAGTCAAAATGGTGTAACCCAAATGTTTTAACCCCATATTATTTGTACCCACAAGTACATATTTATTGTCATACTTTTCTACACTTTAACATAATTTAAAAATGTAAAATAATTTCCATGGACATGTTGCTGCTGAAAACTATGTCGATTGTGAACCACCATGGTGCCTCCATTTATAAGAGAGTAGTTGTTGCCACCACCAGGTGCCTTCACTGGCACCTGTAACCACTAGCTTCTGGGTGGTTTATATAGCTTCTGCTGCACCTATTTATTGGTTACACTAGCTTTATCCTCCTGCCATCAGGGTGCCTGATTCAACATAGACATAATATCCTTGGGATGAGTTTGAGCGTTAGCCTTTATTTGTAGGTCATAGAAATACAACAGATATAGGCAACTTGCAGGAACAAGGCAAGATCTTTAAGAACAATGATGTTTTTTACTCATAGATAGGTCTTCAAAAGCTATTGCAGCACACAACATGTGGTTTTTATTTAGAGCCCAAATCAATTTCTACCTGTGACAGAAATTCATATAGGCACTTAAAATACTGGAACAATCTTAAGGTAATATGTACCCAGAGTGGCCAATCAGGACTAGATTTGACTGGTAAAATGGGCATGTGTAGTTCATTTCTCCTTTCGGGGGGGGGGGGAAATATCTGTTGAAAAAGTTTACTAAAATAAGAAAATGGTGTTACAATCTATAAATATAGTTTATCTAAAATTCTGGTGTATTTATTAAATTTAGTAATAGCGATAAAGACAAAAAAGAGAGCAGAAATTTGCGAAATGTTAAAAGAAAAATTGGATAATTGATTGAGAGAATAAATATTGTTATGTTAAAATTGTAGATACACTACCCTGCTGATTAGCTGTCTTTATTTAAGCATTTAACAACAATGGATGTAAACAAAATTAATGTCTAAACGTGCACTCTATACCAAGTGTTAAAGGTTTAAATCATTATTTTCTTTATATTAGTTTATGTTGTAAACTGTAATAGGTTTAACTCCTATAATGAGGGATCACCCTACAAAAGGAGCCAACATATGTAACCTTGATTAACTTCCTAAGACAGATATATTGTGGTGCCGATATTCACTATATGTTCTAAGTAAAGAACAAAAAGACACTTTGTACGATAGATCTGATCTGCTTAAATGTTATAATGGTCCCTCTAACAGTAGTGCCTTCAGATGTAAAAACATCTAATGTACTGCATTCATTTGATCCTAAATATCTATGAGGGAAGCTAGATTAATATGCCTTTGCTGCTAAATAGTAGCTCCGATCCCTTGTCAGTCCATAACAAGGTGCATGCCCATCTATACAGAGACTTGGTATGCAAATCTATTAGGATCAAGCTTCTAATAACCTAGCTCGATCCGCTATAAGTACACAGGAGCTCTAGTAAGGAGTTTCTGATATAACTCTTCATCCATTTAATTTATACAATGAAACTGATAGACAGCGAGCGCGTTTCACTTTGTGCTTTGACAAGGCAACCCGATAGACTGCCTTCATTGGGTTTAAATAATGTGGAACACACACCCTCTCCAGTGACGTGTTGTTCACCGCAACCTATCAAAATCAACAGGTCACGTGACACTTGATTGATGGATAGGATAACCTATCATGTTCTCCAGGACGTTCTCATTTTGCAACATTCGTTGCTATGATAACACAGGACGCTAAATCCTTAATCAAAAACTTGACTTCTATACATAATTAAAGGGAAAATGAATCAGTATATAATATAATTGGTATTAAACAGAGAGACCGAGAGATAGGTTTATGTTCAAACCTATTGACTGATAAATATTATGAATCGATTGCACTACAACCTATAAATTGAAGATCCTTGTATAAGTCCAATAATATATTCAATATGTATTTTTTATTATTTTTTTATAGCTTGAAAAAGAAAAGTAAGTATTCAGTAATATTTTAATTAACTTGAAAAAGGATTTTTAATAAGATAATTAAAGTAAGTAATATTATTACTATATAAGGTAGACAGAAGTAAATATAAAATTGAATAAAAATAAAATAAATAAAAATAATAAAAATAGAATTAAATAGTGTTACAGAAAAGTGTAAAATAAATATAATTCTCTAGGAGGAACAAATTACATGAATTGCAGTTCAGAAATTGGTGAAATCTCCAAATTTTGGAGAATTTGTCCACATATTCTTTAATCCGACCATGTATTGACAGGCCTTGCATAAGCCACACTTGAAAAAGCCCACTGGTCTAGATGAAATTATTTTTTCTGGTGTAAGTGAACTATGAACCAACTTATCCTCAAGGTTCTTTGAACGCCTCCAAGAAATGGAGACCCTATCTTCCAATGTTTTTTTCAGGTCTTCATCAAATAACGAAACATGCCAATGTTTTTAGAAAATTTTTGCTATTTCTTTCCACTCAGAGCAAAATATTCCTATCATTCTTGTTTTTGGATCAGTCATTAGTCTTAGTCTGGATAGATAAGGGACTCTCTATCTTTGCAGTTAACAGCTCTCACAGATTGTTTAATAGTTCTTTTGCTATAACCTCTATCCAATAGTCTATTTTTAAGTTCATTGGATCTTTGGATATATACTTGTTCATCAGAGCAGTTCCTCTTTGTTCTTAGTAATTCTTCTTTTGGAACTCCTCTATTCATTGGGGGATAGTGTGAACTTGTAAAATGTAATAGACTATTGGAAGCTGTTTTTTTTGCGATATATATCAGTATTAAGTTTCCCCTCTGCCGTTTTCAAGATGGTGAGATCCCAAAAATTGTTCTCAGTATTGTGTATTTCCGACGTCAGTTTAAGGTTCATTTCATTACTATTCATTATATTAGTAAATTCATGGAAGAGGGTATCTTCCCCATCCCACAGAATGAGGACGTCATCTATGTGACATAGCCAAAGGGTTATATGGCTAGTGCATTTCTCATTACATTGGTTGAAAACTATCTCTTTTTCCCACTAGCCCAGAAATAGATTTGCAAATTTGGGGGCACACCCTGTCCCCATCGCAGTGCCCCGCACCTGAAGAATTTTTTTTTCTTCAAAAGCAAAGTAATTCCGAGTCAACACAAATTGTAGTAACATTATGCGGAAGTCATTTAATTCATTGCTCTCTTCATGTTAAGGAAGTATTGTACAGCTTTGATGCCTTGCTTATGTAACATATTAGAGTATAATGACTCAACATCAAATGAAGTTAACTTGGTTGATGGATTAAATGTAATATCATTCAATTTGGATAACACATCCAAGGTGTCCCTGATTTAGGATTCCAGACTCATCACACGTTTTCTCTGATGTAGGTCTACATATTTACTTGCATTCTCAGTAAGGCTGCCGATCCCTGATACAATTGGTCTACCAGGGGGGTTGGATTCATTTTTGTGAATCTTTGGGAGAATATAAAATGTAGCTATTTTAGGGTTTTGAACCATAAGGAATTCATAGTCTCCTCTTGAAATTACTCCTCTATCAAAGGCTTGTTTAATAAGTCTATTATCCACAAATAGTTGGAAGTGGGATTGAATATCAATCATTGATAACAGTCTCTATTATTAAGATGACGATAAATCTCCTCAAGGTATTGAACTCTACGCCAAAGAACTCTAGTTCCCCCTTTATCGGAGGGTTTTAGGACAATATCATTCTAACTTTGTATTTCTTTCAATGCTGTTCTCTCTACTCGATTTAAATTACTCATATGTCTATTATTAGATCTCAATTGTGGAAGGAGTATGTTCAAATCCTTAGATACAAGATCTCTAAATACCTTAACTTGAGGACAGATCGAGACATCTGGAAAGAAGGTAGATTTTCTCTTAAATTTTGGTGTCATTGATTTGGGGGGGGGGGACTAGATTGTTTAAATGTATCTAGCCCTTCCAATATATGCAGGGCTTCAATTTCTTCATCAGTCCCTAAATTCTCCAGAGTTCTCCCCAAATCCTGTGATTCAATGGAACTGGCGTTTGATTGTGGAAGAATTTTTTTAACAATAATTTCCCTGAAAAGAGCATAAGGTCCTTTTCCCACTCAAATCTATCAAAACTTTGTGAAGGAGAAAAGGATAGACCTTTGTTAAGTACACTCATATGAATAGGTCATAATGTTCTAACTGACAAATTTACTATTCCTAAGCTGTCATCTAGAACCTTGCTCTTCTGTATTCCTGAGAGAGGAATTCGAAATTTCTTGTTCCTCCATTTGTTTTCTCTTCTTTACTCCTATTCTCCTCCCCTACCCGCGTATCTTTCCAGCTGCAAGTCTGTTCCTTCTCGTTCTTTGGGCCGTGCACCTAAAAAATCCCTATGAGGTCTTGGGGGAGCTTCTCTATTTAATAAGGAGTGGTCAGAAATATCCCCCTCAGAGGAATCCATCTCTGAGGTGCTGTAATTGGGAGCTGATTTCCTCAACAGTTTTCTAACATTCCATTTGAAAACATTGTTGTGTAGATAATCATTCCTGTCCCGTGTGAATTTAGTTAGTTTTTTCTCAATAACTAATTTCTCGAATTGGTCTAAATCACTTCTAAGTTTCTTGTAGCACTGATCGGTGCTGTGAAGGGGTAACAGCACCGATCAGTGCGTCGCGGTTATCGGTGTCATCATCAGCTGGGGCTGGCTTCTTCAGGCATTACCATGACTTCCAGTCCAGTTAAATAAAGACAGCTAACCAGCAGGGTAGTGTATCTACCATTTTAACATAACAATAGTTATTCTCTCAATCAATTATCCAATCTCTCTTTTAATATGTCGCTACATTGTTTTTAAACATTTGTCAATAAAGAATTATTCTTTTATCACATTATTGTTATTTGAGTGCCCCAGATACACAATTTCTGCTCTCTTTTTTCTCTTTATTGCTATTATTAACTGTTCATATTTGTGTGGGAGCACCTCCCCTTCTATATTTTTGGTGTATTACTATACACAGCTATAACCTTATAGAGGGGTTTAACCTAAACTCAGTGCGTTGTGTTTTCAGTATTAAGTCTTTATTAAATTGTAAGGAGAATTGTCTATTCAAATGATTAAAATAAATATAATTTAAAAATATCAATAAATCATAATTCACTTTTCAGAGAATGAGGATGTCATCTATGAATCGTTGACAAGAGGCCAAGTTTGCCCACATGGGTTGTTGGAATGGATTTATAGATGAATATTTATTTTGTAATGAATAAGAATTTTTTATTTTAATGGATTTTTTTTCTTCAATTAATTATCCTACAATGTAATTGATTCTATTAATTTTATATTCCATTTTATTTAGTTTACACATCAACTATTTTATACTGTTCTGTACTTTATATATCTATTTCTTATATGCCCCTTAATCTCCAACCAAAATGTTGACCACTCATTGTTTTTTCTATAGTAATGGGCTATATAGAAATTAGTTTATAGATAAACAGTGTATTCACTGGATTTTCCTGTTGTAGCGTGCTTGCTGGTGCTATGTGTAAGACTTTCATTTGAAAATAAATTATGTAGACTATTCATATTTGTGTTGCTCGCAATCAGTCTCGTAGAATGCTCTCTTTATTTATGAGCCACCGTTTTCCTGCTCTTTGCAACATTTTTGGCACCCTAATATTTTCCACACTCTTCTAGCACTCAGTTATTTGTAGACTAAATACAGGTCTCTAAAAGCAAGTCATTTAGGAACCCATCTAATAAATAAAATGCCTACTCTGTCATTACTTACCTACTTAAATTTGTGCTTTATCCAGAGACCACAGGACAAATATTTTTCTTTTAAATCTGTGTAAGTAGCAAACATGTACAAATACATAGCATAATAAAGATTTGCTTATGTGTGCTAAAATGCATGATACTAAAGACCTTTGGTTTGTTTTGGGGGAAAAAAAACACTTAAATTATTTTCTAAAGCCAAGTCCAAATAGCTTGTAAATAAAAGTATGCTGTGAGGCACTGATTTAAAAACTTTCCTGTATAGTGCAGGTGTACAAAGATGGCAATCACATGAAAACATGATTAATGCTATCAAAATAGAACGTACTCTTCCAATGTTTTCCTTACTCATATTGGCTAGGTATGTGGATGTAACTATAAATTATTTAGATTGAAAAAATTCATAATATACAGTATGATTTGTATAAGATATTATATGGTCTGTAAAAATGCTCTCTTTTAAAATGAAATGTATAAATGAATATTATGTTGAATAGCTAATTAGTAAACACAGTTTTTTTGGCTTAAATGTATCCCACATTCAGACAGATTTAGAACACTTGAATATATATGTTTGAGAACCAAGAACAAAATGTAACAACCAAACCTCTGTTTTCCTAGTCATTTATTTGACCCAAACATCACTCCTGCAAGGAACATACAGTTACCTCAAAGACTTAGAATTCTTTCACTATCATAGGACAGTGTTAGTTCCAGTCACTTAAGAATGCTTTTTTTCCTGTTTTCTATTTCCACTGGATTCTACACACTGCTAGTATTCTTCACTCAGTAGCATAGAACTTTTTTCATGCATCTGGCCATTGCCCACTCTATTTCATATACCTTGTGCCAAAGATTTGTCAAGCATGAAAAACAAAATAGATCTGTGTGTAATGTGGATGAACTGATTTCACTGGAAATTTCCAAATATACAGTAGATTTCTCTTTGTGCTCACTTTAGTTCACTAACATGTATTATACATTTAAATGCTGGCACTACTTTTAATAATATTTTAATATAACATGCACTATAACCTAACTTTTTTTTGCTAAAAGAACCCCAACAAATCTATTTGTTGTAGCAGTCTATAAAACAGACTATTCATAAGCATTATTAGTTGTCAAAAATATAACCAAGTGAACGTATAAATAAACAAAAAGTTACAGATGATAGCCTAACATTTGTTAAAATATGTAGCTGGTTGTCCCAGACAAGACTTAACTACTTCTAACACATAACTGTATACAACCCCTTCTCCCACCATCAACATCCTCATAGCTTATTAATAAGGAACCACAAATTCTGCAGCACTGGGCAGTTATTAATACATGCATACAATCAATAATACATGAATACAATTAAGCATAAAACAACACAAAAATAATACATGATCAAAAATAATATATAATAACAAGTACAAGAATAAAATTGGCATAATGGAATAATACTGGAATACAATATGCAGAATGACAGGCATGTGGTGCAAGGAGAAGTGAGATGGATAGTAAGCATAGCACTCACACCACAATTCAGAGTAAGGCGAAACAGCGGCATATGAGGTAGACAAACAGACATGACCCTGAAGTAGAGAATACCCTGCTCCTGAAAGCTTACATTCTATAAGGAGGAGGAAGTCAGACATAGTAGGAGCAGAAGGGACATGAGGGGTAGGTAAGGGTAGGCAAGCATGAAGAGGTGGACTTTGAGGGAGTGCTTGATGGATCGTAGGCTGGGGAAGAGTCTGGTAGGGTGAGATAAAGAGTTCATAGGTGAGGAGCAGCACTAAAGAAGTCTTGGAGATGGACATGAGAGGAAGTTATAAGAAGAAGGAGAGGCAAAGGTCAGAGAGTACAGTGGTCAAGTAGGCGTATATCGTGCAATGAGATCAGAGGTTTTAGGTGGTGATGCATGGGTAGTGGTTTTGTATGTGAGGGTGAGCAGCTTGAATTGAATTCTGCAGGATATGGGGAGCCAGTGAAGGGATTTACAGAGAGGTGCAATAGATGAGGAGCAATAGGACCTGAAGATTAGTCTTGCTGCATCTTTTGTGATGGATTGGAGAGGGCAGAGTGCAAGTGGACCAAGGTTTTGGTTACTCCCTGAATGAGGAAGGGAAGCATTTTAGCAATGTTGTAGAGAAGGAGATGACAGGACCGAGAGTGGGACTGGATGTGAAAAGCTAATCTAAGAGTGGAGTCAATGATGACACTATGGCAACGGGCATGGGGAACAGTGGAGAGCATGAAATGTTCAACCATCAGGGAGATCAGGGGAAAGATAAGGACCTCAGATTGGAACATATTGAGTTTGAGGAGGTGTTGGTTCATTCATGTGGAGATATTAAAGAGACATTTGAACTGATAGGCTAAGAAAAAAGGAGAGAGTCGGGTAAGGAAAGGTAGATTTGAGTGATTTTAGCATAGATGCGATAGTGGAGGTCAAATAAACGCATGAATTCACCTAGAGTGGTGATGTAGAGAGAGGATAGGAGAAGGCCAAGAAAAGAGCATTAAGGACTCTGATAGAGAGAGGGAGAAGAGCAAGTGCCAAAAGTAGATATACTGAAGAAATGACCAGAGAGATAGAAGGTGACATTTTAAAAGTCAGAGTCCCGAAGACTAAGGGAACAAGGATCGTCAAGGAGTGATTGACAGTGTTCATGGTTGCTATATGCACCTATAAACAAATCAGAATTTGTAATAGATAAAACCAATACTAATATGTTCATATTGCTAATCCAAGAAGATGGGATAAATCTCAAATTTTACTGACCCTTAATTCAGCATATCATATACATTTGGTATGACATGAAAAGTTATTATCTGTAGTAGTTATTGCATTTTTATAGGAAAGTGTATTTTTGTACCAATTGTGACACAATTCTGGTAATGCACACACGGACAGATTCTTGTTGTATAAATAGTACTTTTATTGTTTCATAACAATAAATGACATACTCTTCCGCAGGATGACACCAGGAAACCTAACACTGACTAGACTTACTTTTCCTGTCTGGTCACAGGTCACAATTTGGCATTAGTTGCAAAGCATTGTAGCACACTACAGGGTTTTTATACTTGAGACTCCTCCCACAGCCTTTGATCGATGGACAGGTCACCAGGGCCTGATCAACCACTAGGCTGACCAGGCTGCAGCCTAGGGCGCTGGGTCCCGGGGGGCGTGGCGCTGCGGGTATTTATTTTTTTTTTTTTCTTCGTTCATTTTTTTTTTCGGGGTGGGGGAGGGGGGGTCGCCACAGGGGGGTGGAGGGCTCAACGATCAAAAGCATTGGTGGTCAGTGGTTAGCAACACACAGCCAATCGCCAGGCTGCCTGTTGCTGTGCAGCAGACAGGAAGCAGGACGTCTTCACTTCCTATCTGCTGATCTGAGGAGAGGAGCGACGCTGGCACAACTACAGGTAAGTGAAGGGGGGAACTGCCCTGCATATCTATAGGGAGGGGGGGAACTGCCCTGCATATCTATAGGGAGGGGGGGAACTGCCCTGCATATCTATAGGAAGGGGGGAAACTGCCCTGCATATCTATAGGGAGGGGGGGGGAACTGCCCTGCATATCTATAGGGGGGGGGGGAACTGCCCTGCATATCTACAGGGAGGGGGGGGGAACTGCCCTGCATATCTATAGGGAGGGGGGGGAACTGCCCTGCATATCTATAGGGTGGGGGGGAACTGCCCTGCATATCTATAGGAAGGGGGGGAACTGCCCTGCATATCTATAGGGAGGGGGGGAACTGCCCTGCGAGGGGGGAACTGCCCTGCATATCTATAGGGAGGGGGGGAACTGCCCTGCATATCTATAGGGAGGGGGGGAACTGCCCTGCATATCTATAGGGAGGGGGGGAACTGCCCTGCATATCTATAGGGGGGGGGGGGAACTGCCCTGCATATCTATAGGGAGGGGGGGAACTGCCCTGCATATCTATAGGGAGGGGGGAACTGCCCTGCATATCTATAGGGTGGGGGGGAACTGCCCTGCATATCTATAGGGAGGGGGGAACTGCCCTGCATATCTATAGGGAGGGGGGGAACTGCCATGCATATCTATAGGGAGGGGGGAACTGCCCTGCATATCTATAGGGAGGGGGGGACTACCCTGCATATCTATAGGGAGGGAGAGGGGGGACTGTCATGCATATGTATAGGGAGGGAGAGGGGGACTGTCATACAAATCTATAGGGTGGGAGGGGGGGGCTGCCATGAAAATCTATAGGGAGGGAGAGAGGTTGATATGTATGAAGGAGGGCAGAGGAGGGGGCTGATATATGTGACTGGGGGAGTTTTGATGTGACGGGGGGGATAGCTACAGAGTGGAGGTAAGGAAAATAGCTGCAAGGGGGATGGATGCAGGGTGGGAGGTAAAGAAAATGGCTGCAGCAGGGGTTAAGGAAAATGGCTGTGTGGGGGGGGTTGTTGTTAAGGAAAATGGCTGCAGGGGGTATTTAAAAAATAGAGCAGCTTTGGGGGGCAGAATCTCATGATTGTGTGGTGGTCACATGGGTGGTCTCAGCAATCACTAGAATACTAAATATTAGTGAGATGGGGCTGGTAGAGGTTTGTATTTGATTGACAACAAATATTCAGATATTGCTTATATATGCCTGTCCAATGGGGTACTTTTAGCTGGCCATAATGGAGTGTTTTGTTTTAACTAAAGGGCCTAATCATTCAGGGTTTGCATTATAATACATTTTTGCATTTTCAAAACAGGACGCCAACTTTCCAGAAGCCAGCGAGAGGATAACAAAGTTGCAAGAGAAAAGAGCAAGAACAGGTAAGAGACAATGGCACAATCTGTCTAAATTTGAATGCTGGAGAATACACCTGAATATTCATACACCTATATATTCGGAGGAGGGGGGGGGGCGCTGCGGCCGTATTAGCCTAGGGCGGCCATAACCCTTAATCAGGCCCTGCAGGTGACACTCCCATCTTGACTTTAAGTTCTCTGCAGGTGTTCTGTAATTGCTATACACTGCAGACAAACCTTGTCATATTTCCTGTTAACTGTGGAAAAAGGCACTTTCAAAGCATGTAAGTTAAATCACACTTTATACTTTTACTTTGTCACACATTCCTTACACCTGTATACCTTAACCCAGGTACACTACTATACCTGTGTGCAACCCAGTCTGCATCCTTTACTGCAGACTGTCAGCTGAGTAGCTGATTCCTTTCTTAGAGGTCTGTGGCAAAGCATTTCCTTTGTCACACAATGGGCCTGATTCATTAAAGAAAGTAAGTAAAAAAAAGGAGTAAGTTTTCTGCCGAACAAAACCATGTTACAATGCCTGGGGTGCAAATTAGTTTACTATTTTGCACATAAGTTAAATACTGTCTGTTTTTTCTTGTATACACAAATACTAGATAGCTTTATTTTTACTCTGAAATGTAAATAAATCAGGTTCAATGTGTGCATTTACTGTAACACTCTGCAACTTATTTTGAAGGTAGTCTGTAATCAGATGGGTGGAATCTTGAATTAGTTATTTATTAATAAATAACTATGTTAGGCAGCGCTGTACAGAGAAATTTAAATCATTCACATCAGTCCCTGCTCCACTTAAGCTTACACTTTAAAATCTCTACCACACAAACACTATGGTCCATTTTTTCAGGAACCAATTAATCTCTGAGAGGAAAGCAGAGCACCAATAGAAAACCCATGGAACAAATAAACATCTTCCCCTGATGTCATGAGATGCAAACTGCCAGTCAAATCTTTTTCTATATATAATATAGAAATATGTGTACTGTGTGTTTCAAAAAATGCATTAAAAATGATCCTTATAATAAATGACTATCCAGTGCGATCACCTCAAAGGTGAAATACTTCAAGCATCTGCAAGAAAACACTTCTTTTGTAACAATTGTGTATTGGCACTAAATGTGGGTTTGAATTAGGGTGGTTTGAATTAATAACAATGCAGGGAGGGTTGGCAGCAATGGCATAAGTGAAGGGGAGAGCTATTCCAAGGGTTTGCGAATGATATTGTAAATGCTAGGTGTAAATAGGTAGGTGTTTTTAGAGTGTAGTGTGGATCGTGTCTGGTCCCCGGATGCTCTTCTTTGCATCACGACACGTCAGTGGGACAGAGAACCCTCTGGTCCCTAATTCAAGTAGGACATTGTAAAACAATTAAGAAACGCCAAATGTATTATTCGGAAACAATATATTACTAGAGATGCTCAGAATCGGTTCCTCGGAAACCGAACACACCCGAACTTAGGGGATCCGAGTTCGGAGCCGAGTCGGCTCGGTACTTTCGTGCTTTTTTGGATTCGAAAACGAGACAAAACATCATTGTGACATCGCCGGATCTTGGATCTCGCGAGATTTGGAATCAATAAATACCGCCCTCCATGGCGATCTAGCGCCAATTGCAAATTAGTGTTATTGAGGTTAATAATAATGTAGGCTCAAAAAACAGCAAAATTATGTGATTTTAGCTAGAGATGAGCGGGCTTGGATTGCGCTAATCCGAGCCCACCCGAACAGTGTGGATCCGACGGGATCCGAGCACTGTTCGGGTATTTCCGGTGGCCAAAAGAAATGAAAACGAGGCTATGACGTCCAAGTCTCGCGTCGGATCTCGCAAAACTCGGATTGCATAAATTCCCCGCTTGCAGTCGCCATCTTCAGTCGAGCTCAGATCATTGAAGAGGGAGGTTGTAGTTTGGTGCTCCTGTGTCTTGTCACTCTGTCCTGCTTAACCCAGTGGTTACTTAGTCCTGTGCTCTGTCCTGCTGATCAGTCCAGTGGTGCTTTGTCCAGTGCTCTGTCCTGCTGAGTCCAGTGGTGCTTTGTCCAGTGCTCTGTCCTGCTGAGTCCAGTGGTGCTGTGTCCTGTGCTATGTCCTGCTGAGTCCAGTGGTGCTGTGTCCTGTGCTCTGTTCTGCTAAGGCCATTGTTATTTAAAAAATATTAAAAAGTTATAAAAAAATAAAAAAAAATTATAAAAAAATTATACTAAAATAATTAAAAAAAATTATAAAAAAGTATACAAAAATAATTTTAAAAAAATATAAAAAAATTATAAAAAAAGTATATAAAAATTTCTACTGCAATATATAAATACGTTCACTGTTCTTGCAGTCAAGAAATATTAGTACTGCAATATATAAATACGTTCACTGTTCCTGCAGTCAAGAAATATTAGTACTGCAATATATAAATACGTTCACTGTTCCTGCAGTCAAGAAATATTAGTACTGCAATATATAAATACGTTCACTGTTCCTGCAGTCAAGAAATATTAGTACTGCTATATATAAATACGTTCACTGTTCCTGGAGTCAAGAAATATTAGTACTACAATATATAAATACGTTCACTGTTCCTGCAGTCAAGAAATATTAGTACTGCAGTATATAAATATGCTCACTGTTCCTGCAGTCCAGAAATATTAGTACTGCAATATTTTACTACGTTCACTGTTCCTGCAGTCCAGAAATATTAGTACCAGAGATTAAACTACGTTCACTGTTCCTGCAGTCCAGAAATATTAGTACCAGAGATTAAACTACGTCAGGTGATTCCCCTGATCAGGCTGTTGCAGAAGCAGCTGGAGAAAGTGAGGGAGGAGCTGTTAAAGCGATTCCACAAAGCATGTAGCTCTTGTGTATGAATCCCTTCGTACGCTTTGCCAGGCTCCGAGGGTGGTCACTCTTTTAAAGTCAGAGGAATACATTCTGGCCATCGTGCTCGATCCTCGGTTTAAAGCGTATGTTGTGTCTCTGACACAAGTCTACAGCAGTGCAAAGACCTGCTGGTCAGGAGATTGTCCTCTGTAGAGGACCGTGACATGCCAACAGCTCCTCCTTCATTTTCTTCCACACCTGTGGCTGCGAGGTAACAGCTGAGATTTCATAAAAGACCCGATGGCGGGGATGCTGAGAACATCTGGTCCGGAATGAAGGACCTGCCAACCATTGCAGACATGTCTACTGTCGCTGCATTGGATGCTGTCACCATTGAAAAAATGGTGGAGGATTACTTTGCTGACACCATCCAAGTAGACATGTCAGACAGTCCTTATTCTTACTGGCAGGAAAAAACGGCAGTTTGGAAGCCCCTGTATAAACTGGCTCAATTTTACCTGAGTTGTCCCACCTCCAGTGTGTACTCTGAAAGAGTTTTTAGTGCAGCGGGGAACCTGGTCAGTGAGCGGCGAAGGAGGTTGCTTCTGCAAAACGTTGAGAAGATGATGTTCATAAAAAATAATTATCAATTCTTCAATCAAGACCAGCACTGGCCTACAGATCCTACAGAGGGACCTGTGATTGTGGAGTCCAGCGGGGACGAATTGATAATGTGTGAGGATGAGGAAGTACACACTGAAGGGGGCGAGGAATCAGAGGATGAGGATGAGGACGACATCTTGCCTCAGTAAAGCCAGTTTAGTTTGTACAGGGAGAGATGAATAGTTTTTTTTGTGTGGGGGCCCAAACAAAACAATCATTTCAGCCACAGTAGTTTGGTAGGCCCTGTCGCTGTAATGATTGGTTTGTTAAAGTGTGCATGTCCTATTTCAACAACATAAGGGTGGGTGGGAGGGCCCAAGGACAATTCCATCTTGCACCTCTTTTTTTGGCATTATGTGCTCTTTGGGGCCTAGTTTTTCAAACTGCCATCCTGTCTGCCACTGCAGTGCCACTACTAGATGGGCCACGTGTTTGTGCCGCCCACTTGTGTCGCTTAGCTTAGACATCCAGCTACCTCGGTGCAACCTTTTGGCCTAAAAACAATATTGTGAGGTGTGAGGTGTTCTGAATAGACTGGAAATTAGTGGAAATGATTGTTATTGAATGTTATTGAGGTTAATAATAGCGTAGGAGTGGAAAAAAAAACCATAACTGGTTTTTAGCACTTTTTATGCTTTTTTAAAAAAAAATCAGAACCCAAAACCCTAAATCAGAACCAAAACCTTGAGTGGGGTGTTTTGGCAAAACAAATCAGAACCCAAAACCTCAAGCTAATCAGAACCCAAAACCCAAAACACTAAAAGTGGCCGGTGCACACCCCTAATTTTAGCATATTTTAGCAATTTTTCTAAAAAAATACAAAAACAAAAACAAAACACACAAGGGTGGTTTTGCCAAAACCAAAACCAAAACACGACGCTAATCCAGATCCAAAACCAAAACAATTTCACGGGAGTCAGTGAGCATCTCTATATATTACTAAAATGTTTTTGGGCAAATAATGATTAGCAACAAATACCATATAATTACAATGTTCTAGTTATAAGCAATGCTACTCACAAATATTTTACTATTAATATAACACACTATTCATTGCCTTTGAGTGCTGAAATTGAAAATTGCACAGCGGATTTAAACACGTTTTTAAACTTCTGCATACAGCATTTTAGATAAAACAATTACTTATCCTTTCTCTATGGGAAGTGTGGCCATCAGCCTAAACGAAGTTAAAATCACGTGGGTGAGTGATTAGTTGTTTAGCCTATGGGCTGCTTCTATTTGTAACCAATAAGGCAGAGGAGGAGGGTGGTCTAGTTTTATTTAGGAGAAGTTCTCCTGCATTTCCCCCTCTCTGCTTCTGGATTTCACGCTGAGGAGTCAGGCTGAGTAGAGCTGGTGCCTGGCGGTATTGTATTGCAGTGCATTGTATATCTATTTATTTCTGTATTTGTGTCTTATCGTGTAAGTTCTTTATCGTTGGTTTTGCCTGTCTCCCCTTCCTTTTTGTCTTTTCCCGGTCTCTCCGCTATCCTCTTCCACCCCCTCCCACCTCCCCCTCCCTATCCCCCTTCTCTCCCCCTCTCTCCTCTTCCCCCTGAGGTCTCCCTTTGGTCCTCCCCCTCCCTGCATTACCTTTCTACCTTTCTTCCTGTGTTGTTGGCCGCAGGGCTCTGTGGTGTCCTCTTTCCCTCTTCCTGCGTTTTTTAGTCTCAGTCATGTCGAGACCTAGCCGGGTGCGCAGCGCGCCGGCTAGGTATAGAGAGGCGGGGCTGGGTGCTGTGTCTCTCCTGTCGTCTCCCTCTGCCCGTTCTTCTGGAGCTGCAGTGGCGGTTCTGGCGGTGTGCCCGCCTGAGGTTTGCGCAGCGTGTCTCCGTTAGCCGGATCCAGGAACAAAGGTGTGGGGTCCATTAAATCGCCGGCGTCCGGATATGTTCAGGCGGGGCGGGGTGGGGGGGGTAGCGGTGGCGGTTTGTGTTCAGCAGCAGGAGGTTAGGCAGGTGGGTCTTCCTTCCCTCCCAGCACCAGTGCCATTAGTTCAAGCCCCGGTGGGTGGTAATATTTTTAGGGGGTGGGAGACCCCGGGGGAGGTGGTTATACACAGGGATCCTTCTGTAGTCGGGAGTCAGGGGACATCTCCCCCATATAGAGGCTTGGGGCCAGTTATTTGGGATTCTTTGGTCCCGGGGGATATTTCAGTCTTTAGCAGGGGCAGGGAGTCTGCAGGATTAGTAGGATCAGGTGTAGATAGGCGTCGGCAGCGTTAACACAACAGGCATGTGGAGTTCATGGCAAAGTGGCATGGCTTTGCCTCCCGGTGGAAGTGGAGTGAGTATTGGCTGGCCAAGGTACGGGGTTACATGCCCTCCTTCTGCATTGCCCTACACAGGCGCACAGTTTAATGTGGGGAGCGGGGGTCTGCCCCATTGGTGGGAGCCCTTAAATGCAGGTCGGGGTGGAGGTAGACTCGAGGCTGGCTTTCAATCGGTCGCTAGCGTTGTGGCTGCGCGGGTCTCATAAAATTGGCCATACCCACCGTTGGGTTTAATTCCAACATCGGGGGAGGTGTTAGGTGTTTACCCCCCTTTTCCCTATCCTTAGGGGCAGCTACACGCATGTGTACCCAGTTCCGATTAACCCAGTGGTGGGGGATGAAGGGTGGAGTTTGGTGAACTCGTCTTCTGAGGCAAACAGACCGCCTCCTCCGGGGTTTGTCGGGCAAGGGCTTATAGGGGACGGCGCAGCGGGGGGGGGGTCCAGAGGTACCCTCCGGGTAGTCAGCAGGTAGCTCCCGATGTTAACATGCCTCTGCTTTCAGATTCACAATTCCAAGTGGAAGGGACGTTGGTGTTACCATCTCATGTGAGCATGAACAGGTCAGGAGCTGAAGGTCAGGTCAGGTGCTGAAGTGCCTGCGGGAGCCGTGAGGGAAGCAGGTCCACAGCAGATGGCTGTTGGGCAGGCACCGTTGGAGACCGGAGCTTCAGGGGCAACGGGAGCAGGTCGTCAGGGGGCATAGGAGAAGAAGTCTATAAAAGTTCCCTAATTGGTATTGCGCCTTCGCTGCTGGTTACATAGAGACTAGGCATGAAGCTAGCGAAGACGTCTGGAAGTATTTTCATATCATAATTGAGATGTTCATAAATGATTGCCCGGGGACTTGTCTTAAGTATGATGAACAGTTCCGTGAGAAAGGTAGCGGGCAAGTGGATATGACGTTAGGCTTTTGTGATGTGGAGATTTGGATGAAGCTTAATCGGGCTAGTTTAGCTTCAGGTGCGGCGTCACTGAACAATCGGTTTCAGCAAGGGGGGAGACGAAGTGCTCCCCAGTTTACAAAAAATAGGGCTTCACGTTCAATAACTCGTTGTGCGGTAGGGGGGAATCATGTCGGAACAGGCACAGCTTCTCATATTGCCGCGGAACGCATTCTGCTAAGGATTGTCCGTGGTGTGCCCCCGGTCTTGGCAGGGGCCGCGGCAGCTATGGTTAAAGCCCATCCCCCTATTCGTAATGATGTTTTAGAACTAGGGCTTAAAGTATACCCGGATGCAGAGCAGGCTTCCTTTCTCCGCGAAGGTTTTTGTCAAGGCTTCCGGCTTCCTATTGGGTTAACTGTTAACGCGAGGGCCGCTAGTAACCTTATATCGGCTTTTATTTTCCCGGAGGTTCTTGACGAAAAGATTTGTGGAGAAATTAGCCTGGGGTGCTTGATTGGCCCATTCAGCTCCCCCCCCCCCATAACGGATTTAGTTATATCCCCAGTAGGTATAGTTCCAAAAAAGGTCCTGGGTAAATTCCGTTTAATTCAGCACCTATCACACCCAGTAGGCAGTTCGGTGAATGAAACAATAGATCAGGACATCAGTTCGGTTGTGTATCAGTCATTTGTATAGGCCCTTATGTTGGTTGGACAATTTGGCTCAGGCGCTCTTATGGCAAAATTGGACATAGAGTCAGCATGTAGATTACTTCCCCTACACCCTGATTCTTTTAAGTATATGGTGTTTCAAATTAGGGCAAATATTGCATAGATAGATGCCTGTCCATGGAATATTCCCTGTCCTGTGCCTACTTCGGATCATTCAGTTCCTTTTTACACTGGTCAATTCATGCTGGAACCGGTCACGAGGGTATTGCCCATTACCTCAACGACTTTCTTCCAGTAGCACGGGGCAAGACTGAAGGCCCGGCAACGTGTTTGTCCTTCCTGGGGATAGGGATGGACACGGTGGCGGGTTGCTGTTGGTTGCCAGCAGATAAAATTACGAAGCTAGGGGTATCGATATCTGATGCTATGTCTGTTCCCTCCCTTAAATTGAAACAAGTTCAAGCGCTGTTAGGACTGTTTAATTTTGTACGCAATGTCATCCCGATGGAAAGGAATTTTGTAGAAAGCTACAGCTTTCCACGGCGGGCAGGACTAGGCCTCATGCGCAATTAATCGGAAGGAGGAGATCAAACAGGGCTTGTTGGTGTGGACATCTTTCCTGGGGAGATTTCTAACGGTGTTAGAATTTGGCCCCCCCCCCTATTTCCACGAGGGATTTAGAATTTTTCACGGACGCAGCAGGGTCTAAGGGTTTCGGAGCATACTTTCGGGGTGGGGGTGCGCATCTCCATGGTCGCAGGAGGGGTTTTAGGGTAATTTGATAAAAAATTTACTCGTATTTGAGTTATCCCCCATTATTGTGGCCTTGGAGTTGTGGGCTCCTCAGCTTGAGGGTCATAATGTTTCCTTTTGGTGTGATGGTTTGGGGGTAGTTCGGGCATTCATCACCAGAGTGCGTCTTCCAGACCAGCGGGAACTTATTGCGTGTTCTGGTGCTTCGTGCTTGGAATATGACATAGATTTTGTGCCAAACATGTCCCGGGGGAAAGAAAATTACATTGCTGATTCTCTTTCTCATTTTGATTGGGGGCGGTTTTAGGTTATTGGCTCCGGGGGGCTAATCCCATAGTCATAGCTTATCCATCTTCAATAGCAGGTATATCTTTTATGGCAAAGGTTCGGGGGCTTACTGATCCTACGAAAGCATTCCTGGTTAGGTAAGCCTGAAAGGTGGGTCTAGGTGACACCCTGTGCCCAGAGATCACAGGGGTCCTATAGATACGTTTTTGTTGGCCCGGTTGATGGGATTTTTGCCAGATATAACTGCAGATGTTTTGAGGCTTCTTTTTTTAGCGCAGCGTTCTCCATGGCTTTTCACAGGGCTTTGAGAGTAGGGGAGTTGGTTGCGCAGTTCAAGAATCAGGGTCGGCCAATTTAGCATAATGTCATTTTAAATCCAGATACTATTTAAATTAGGATTGCCTGGTCCAAAACAGATCAATTGGGAGTTGGTCATTGGTTAACGCTAACAAGGCAGATAGGCGGTATTATTTGTCCGGTCAGACTTGGCCACGAGTTAGCAGAATCACGCCTGTAACAAACAGAAGCCGGGTTAGTTCACAAGGACAGCTCCCCGATTTCTAGGATTCAATTCCATGCCACTATGTGCAAAGCTTTGGGAGGTTTGGGTGTTCCTTCCGCTAAATGTAGTACTCACTCCTTTCATATTGGCGCAGCGACAGATGGGGCATCAAGTTCAACCATACAGGCTTTAGGTTGATGGAAATCCAGTAGCTATAAGAGATACATTAGACCTGATGTTTAACCAATTTTGTTTTGCTTCCTCTTTTCGCAGCTCTTCCTTTTCTTCGCTTTCTCTTCCTAGGTGGTAGACCCAGGGGTTAGCTGCTCGCCGCTTTTTGCGGGTGCGTGAAGGGCTTTTTCCCACCGGGTTTTCACCTTCACCTGGGTCGCTGCCTTTCCTTTTCCCGTTCTATTTAATGTTGGAAGCACCCCTTTGTTATGTCAGTTACTACAGGTATTGCTCAATTTTGGGTTGGTTCTCAGTTTGCATTAAGGTGTTAGTCCTTACGTTATGTTTAGTATGTGTTAATTGGTCCTTTTGTTAGTTACAATTCGTTATTCCTTTTGAGGTGGGTACCAGAAATATGTTGGTGTGGTTTTTGGGACACTCCTATGTCTACTGGGTGAGTAGACAGGCTTTTGTTCGGAGGTGTCTGTGGTTGCCGGTACATGTGGATGTCATATGTATATGCCGGCGGGTTATGAGATGGTCGGAGCTCAGGTCGGTTCTATCTAGAGTTATGCTGAGTGTGGAGTTCCCGATATTCTTGTGGTCCACTGGGTGGCAATGACGTCGGTCAAGCTAAAGCCTTAGACCTTATTATAAATATTCGTGATGACATATTGTCGGTCCCTGTGAAATGACGGTCCATAAAGCTATGCTGGTATATTGTTCCCCGCATGAAATGGGGTCTGTTATGCCCACTTTGACTATCGCATCGGTAGTTTTAAAAGTCAATCAGGTGGCTAAGAATATTTCCCGTGAGTTCGGGTTTTTTTTCCATTTCCCATTCATTATTTAAGGCTTAATTTATACATTTGTTCAGAGACGAGGGGGTTCATTTGTCCGATGTTGGTACTATCTTTTTCATATATCAGTTATTTGGGAAGCTCAGAGTTGTTTTTAGGGCTGTGGTTGGTGGGCCGCATTTATAGTCATCTTTGCGGCGTGGGTGGGAGAGCAGTGCAGTCGGTAAGTTTGCATATGGTGCTTGTGTTATCTCGTCATAGGTCACTACTCCCCCTTTTGGATTGTGTTGTCATCACGTGTGTTGGGTCCAGTGAATGGGACTCTGGGCCAGTATGTTGAATATTTTACTGGCGGTTATAAAGGGGGTGTAGTCTTGCCGTTGGACAGATATTTTGCACCGGCCAATAGATAAGGTATGATCCTGGGTTGGTGGCACAATGGTCTGAACTTTCCACCGTTATTGGTTTTGTGTTTGCTTACTGCCCTGCTCTCGTCCACCTTTCAGCCCCTTTAGCTTTAATATTAGTCATTTAATAAATAATATTTCATTCCAACGTTAATCTGGTGTCCGTGTCTTTATTGGTTTTCCTTATGGTATTATGGTAAACACTAAGAACTTCCACACTGTGCATTTTAGGGAAGTGTGGCCATCAGCCTAAACGAAGTTAAAATCACGTGGGTGAGTGATTAGTTGTTTAGCCTATGGGCTGCTTCTATTTGTAACCAATAAGGCAGAGGAGGGGGGTGGTCCTGTTTTATTTAGGAGAAGTTCTCCTGCATTTCCCCCTCTCTGCTTCCGGATTCCTCCCGCCCACCCGGCAATTTTTTAGATTTTTGTATCTGTGGTTCTTCTAGGTGGGAGAGCAGTGCAGTCGGTAAGTTTGCATATGGTGCTTGTGTTATCTCGTCATAGGTCACTACTCCCCCTTTTGGATTGTGCTGTCATCACGTGTGTTGGGTCCAGTGAATGGGACTCTGGGCCAGTATGTTGAATATTTTACTGGCGGTTATAAAGGGGGTGTAGTCTTGCCGTTGGACAGATATTTCGCACCGGCCAATAGATAAGGTATGATCCTGGGTTGGTGGTACAATGGTCTGACCTTTCCACCGTTATTGGTTTTGTGTTTGCTTACTGCCCTGCTCTCGTCCGCCTTTCAGCCCCTTTAGCTTTAATATTAGTCATTTAATAAATAATATTTCATTCCAACGTTAATCTGGTGTCCGTGTCTTTATTGGTTTTCCTTATGGTATTATTGTAAACACTAAGAACTTCCACACTGTGCATTTTAGAACAATCAGTAGTCTTTGTGGTAATGAATGCAGCTAGGCAATATTGATGCCAACCACAAGATGGAGGATGTCTCTGAGATGACAGTTGGTTACAGTTAAAATGGAGGTGCTATGTGACTGTGAGGTAAGAGTCTCTGACGCAGGACACCCATCATACTCGTACTTGCCAACTCTCCTGAAATGTCTGGGAGACACCAGAAATCCGGGTAGGTCTCCCGTACTCCCGGGAGATCAGGCAAGTCTCCCACATCCCACAAGTTGTTAGTCAAAATAACGCGATTCTCAGTGAATCGCGTCATTTTGACTCTGCCCCCGCAACGAAAATGACGTTTTTTGACGAGGGGGCAGGGCCGAAATGATGTGATTCACCGCGCCCTGCGCACTCACGCATTCAAGTCACGCCCCCTGTCCAGGATCTCCCGGGTTTCAGCGTGTGAAAGTAGGCAAGTATGATAATACTTATCTGGTGATTAAACATAACTATCAGCCAAATGTTTAGCACATTTCTTCTTATAAATTGGGAGGAATAAATAATACTGATATTCTGATAAACATGTAAAACTATTTGTTGTTTTCCTGTCAGAGTAATTGTCACTTGCAAATAGGTAAATATATCTCACTGTGTCATCCTCTTCTGTTATCTTTTTCTATCTCTTTACCAATATATCTTTATAATGCTATCTTTTTCACACTTTTTAATGTCTGTCTCAGATCTTTTTCTCACTGTGTCTCACCACCTTTGTTGATTGCTGCTCCTCTGTCACTTTATCAGTTTTCCTGATCACTGCTGCTGTCACTCCAGTTCGTGAGCTGTCATTTTCTCTATCTGTTTTCCTCTATTTTCATGTTTCACAAGGCTCCTCAGCCCTCTCCCTGCTTCCTTTTTGAATCACAGTCTCCACTAGAGATGGGCGGGCTCGCTTCCCCGAGATCCGAATCCATCCGATTTTCGCCTATCCTCGGTACTCTCCCGCCCATTCGGAATCGAAATCGAGGCAAAACGTCATCGTCACGTATTCGTATTTCTGAGCTCGGTTCTCGCGAGATTTGAAAAGCATAAATACCAGCCTCCACAGCAATCCATCGCCATTTGACAGAGGGAGAGAGCAGGGTTAGGTCACAGGCAATATCAGCGCAGCGACAGAGCAATAATTGGACACATTATTGTTTCTATTCTATACAATTCTAATATTAATACCAATTGTTAGAGCAGTAAGAGGAGGATAAAGGAGGTTTTTTTTTTTCAATTTCTGGCACTCCAAGTGCTTTTGGGGTGTCCCTTATTCCCCATTGTTTTGCAGTATTTTTTCTGGCTGTCAAAAGTCATATTTGTCAGCAATATCTAAAACAATATTTAGCACAAGTGCTTTTGGGGTCTCCCATATTCCCCAGTGTTTTACAGTAATTTTTCTGGCTGTCAAAATTCATATTTGTCAGCAGTATCTAAAACAATATTTTGCACTACAAGTGCTTTTGGGGTCTCCCATATTCCCCAGTTTGAAACAATAATTTTTCTGGCTGTCAAAAGTGATATTTATCAGCAGTATTTCTAAAAAATGTTTGCACTACAAGTGCTTTGGGCTCATTAAAATGGATTCAAAGCAGTTCACATATGAGCAGAATCAGCAACCAGGTTCTGTCACCAGTCCTGATGGTAGTGTTCCCAGTACGTCATCTGAGAAAGGCGATGTAAAAGTACATAGTCTTTTTAAATCAGGGAAAAAAACACACCCCAAAAATTTTTTACCGTGTTGAAGCGAAAAAGAAGTGTAACTGAGGAAAAGTTAACTGGCAATAAAAAAAAAATTGCCAACATGCCATTCTACACACGTAGTGGCAAAGAAAGAATGAGGCCTTCCCCTTTCTCTATTAGTGGCAGATCAAAAAATGTTATTAAGCCTTCCTCTTGTACGGTCACTCGTGACCAAGCAAGACCAAGTAATTTAGAGTCTAAAAGTGGTGCACAACTACTGTTATGCGTCAAAGCCAAGCTGCAAAAAAACAGTAAGGCATTAGAGGATAATGTATGCTCTGAATCAGAAATGACACCAATCCCTGTGGAGAGTCCATCCACCAGTGGTATGTCTAATCATGAGCATTCTATTAGTGACAGTGTACCCATAAAAAGGGTCCATTCAGCAGTTCTGCTGATGTGTGCCTTAACAGCCCGAGTGTAGCCGGTGATACACCAATTGAGGATGCCACTTTGGAATTAGAAGAGGATGAGGGGGAGATTTGTGTAGGCGACGAGGACACTAATGATGATGATGTTGATGATTATGATGCAGACAGATACCAAATTGCTTTTCTCAATCTCTATTTATATTCTAGACTCTATAACGGCTGAAAAGTTTTCTAATTTACTCCGAGTGGAGAGGGGATCTATGCAGGCTGCTTTTTTTCTATTAAACTACAAGTGGAGGGCGGGGGGAAGGGGTGTGTGTTCATAGACAGCCACCAAACTGCCTTGGTCCATTTATTTTTTATATTGTTCAGTCTATGCAGGCTGCTTTTTATCTATTCAACTACAAGTGGAGGGCAGGGGGGGGGGGAGTCTATAGAGACTGAAACCAAACTGCCTTTGTCCATTTAAATTTATATTGTACAGTTTATAACTGCTGAATTTTTTAGTATTTTCTACAAGTGGAGGGGGACCTAGAGAGACAGAAACCAAACTGCCTTTATGCATTTCTTTATATATTTAACTAAGTGTAGGGTGTAATATACACCCAAAGATGATGGCTGCATTGCCAATAGGCTAAGATGGGGAGGAAGACAATCAAGTTTGTGTGCAGAATTAAGGACGGTCTATCTGGGATTAAACTGTTTTCTTCCTAATTAATTAGCTTTAGAATTACCTTACTTATCCAAGAAACAGATAAAACACTCAATTTGGTTATTTTATGCCCAAAAACATTGATTTTTAAACAAAATTGGAAAACAAAACCAAACAAAACCAAAACCAAAACCAAAACACTCAAGGGCGGTTCGGCAAAACCAAAACCAAAACATGACGGTAATCCAGATCCAAAACCAAAACCAAAACCAAAACACGGGGGTCAGTGAGCATCTCTAGTCTCCACAGTATATCTTTCTGTCCTGTCACACACAACACAGAACTTTTCAGCAGCCCTTAAAGACTGGATCTACGCTGGGTCCGGGGTTGCCAACTCTGAAATGAAAAACAAGCAACCGCTTAGTTAAAAACAAGCCCAAACCAAGCCCAAACCAATCCTTAAAAGCTCCCAAAAATGCTCAATTTAAAGGGGACCGCCCGTTTCTATAACACTAATTTCTACACTGAATCTCCATTTAGAAAACCTTTATAACACAAGAGGACACATTTATACGCTGATATGGCAAATGAAAACGCAAATGCTGTAATTTAGGACACTGATATGTCTATATCATACAGCACAATAATATAACAGTATAAAATAGTGCTCTGAAAGCAGTCTTCTGACATGAGCAGCTTACTGTATGGGGGGGGGGGTGTTATATAGCAGTGTTACCTGCTATAAGGGCAGCGATCGTGTGTCTGTCACAGCCATACTTACCTACTTTTGAGACCAGCTGTCCGGGAGCAGGTCCGTTGAGGGGGCGTGGCCACACGTGGAGTGCCGTTAGACTCCGCCCCCTGACAATCTTAGGAAACTCTGGCCAATCATAGCAGGGGGCGAGGCCATGATGCCGCGGTTAGCCCCGCCCTCACCATTTACAACAACGGGGACATGCTGGTTCCGGGATTTTTGCCTGCTCTCTTGGGAGTCCGGGAGAACTCCCAAAAATTCGGGAGTCTCCCGGACATTCCGGGAGAGTAGGCAACTATGGTCACAGCACTTATTTCAGTAGGTTGCTGTAGATCCGTCTTCCTGTGATTTATTCCACATCCTCCTCTGACTCCGCCCACCCACAAAGCGCCACTTCATTAGAGGAATTCTCTGCACAACCTGCCCACAAAAAAAACAAACTAAATGCACCAATCACAAAATGGTAACAGAAAAAAAACAAAGCAAAAAAAACATTATGCAGCCGGAGGACTTGGAGAACGTGTCCAAGCTCAAAAACAAGCTACCCGCAGCAGTGAAAAAAACCCTGCAACTTCACAAAAAAAGAAGCCCAATTCCGCTTGTTAAAAGCGGAATTGGCAACTATGGCTGGGTCCTAAAGTGTTTCCTGTATCATGCTGTGAGACAGTCCTGGTCCCCTGGGTCCTAGGGCCCAACAGTTTCTGGGTATCACAGGATCACACATTGTCAGTGCAATGGGGGCTAGCCATATGTTCCACAAAGTGATCTGAGAATTGGACCAGTGCAAGGTAGAAGGCAGGCAATGAAATCAATGCAAGAATCAATGCAAGAACCACTAAAGTATTGCCAGAACTGGAATAACGCTCTGGGTGGCCCGGGGAACTTCAGACAGGCAGTTTATCATTTTACACACATTTTAGACAAATACACAGGCAATACTGTGTGCACTACTGTTAGGTGTACGCAGCTCTGGCTTCACAAGCAGTACAGTACAGTGTGAAGCAGGACAGACCTCCCAGCTTGTGAATAAGCTGCACTACACTGTCAGCTGCTATCCACCGGGATCTAAACACTGCATTAGGGAAGAAATCACAGAGCTGGTTAACATTGTGGCTCCCATACGCAGAATTAAAGAGAAATTAAAAAAGTGGGTAAACTAACATGCAAACAATTATGTGTATGGCTGTACTAAATTCTAACAATGTCCACTCTATTTCATTATTTTTCTAGCCACAAATATGACCTAAGATATGTGATTGTTATATTTTAAAATGATCTAAATAATATCAAGTCATCAAAAAAAATTCACAAAGCTAACAACATGTGTATTCATATATACTGATTTTGTTGGTTGTAAAAAAAATTATGCCTGTCTTGGTGTCTCTTATTAATTTGTGAACTTTATCAAATAAATAATTTTATGTTTTTATTTATGTCTGCACTATTCTAACATTTGTACATTTCCAACTGGTGGCAGAATTTCAAATGAACATAGACATGAAATGGGGACCGGTGGTGGACCCATAGCGTCTTTGACCCTAACATCTCTATAGTGCACAGCATTGGCATGCATTGATGACCAACAATTGCAGGGTGTTGGACATATTGACACATCAGAAAATCTCCTGCAAGCCACAGAACATACACCATCAGGTAATTAAACATCATATCATTATCTAGGTCGAAACTGGTCATCCAAGGCCTAACCTAAAACTATACACGATCTTGGTCAGAGCCGCTAATCTTAAAACTAAACCTGAATCTTAAATAGTCGCTAAACAGAGGTTTGCAATATAATTGTAATTATTTATATATAAGTAACTAAACAACTCTAAGCAACCAGATACAGTTACTTTGTAGTATCTATTTGGATGTAAGCATATTATGATCGGGGACTGATGAGACACATCATCATCATCATCATTTATTTATATAGCACCACTGATTCCGCAGCGCTGTACAGAGAACTCATTCACATCAGTCCCTGCCCCATTGGAGCTTACAGTCTAAATTTCCTAACATACACACACACACACACACACACACAGACACAGACAGACAGACACAGAGACTAGGGTCAATTTTGATAGCAGCCAATTAACCTACTAGTATGTTTTTTTTGGAGTGTGGGAGGAAACCCACGCAAACACGGGGAGAACATACAAACTCCACACAGATAAGGCCATGGTCGGGAATTGAACTCATGACCTCAGCGCTGTGAGGCAGAAGTGCTAACCACTAAGCCACCGTGCTGCCCCATCACTCTTTCACAGATATTGGGTGGAGAATTTATTTTCTCATGAGGTGCTTTGCTCTAGTATAGAATTTACTTCACTATGTGCGTTATTTCTCTCTTTTTTTATTATAGTTATTGTTTACATTTATGGAGTATTGAAGATAGTAGACTGGACTGAACCGTGGAGATTGTATTATATTATTCTGTCTTGACACAATCTAGCGCCATCTGCTGAGCCTCTTTTTATAACTATTTGATATTCTTTGGAGCTGTGGAAATCCTTTTGGTTAGGCAGGGCTGCAGGGATTCTATTGAAGCGCTCTGGAAACAATCTGTTTGTATATATAATTCTACTGGAAAGGGAGCTCACCTCCCTGCAAAGTTGGTTGTAATGTGCTATGATGATTCAAATCTTGCCTTCAAGACACATCCACCTCAGTGAATACTGAATGGGCAGGGGTGTAATGATAATCATCCTACACCCACTTAAAGACACAAATGGTCTTTTTTACTGGCTGATAGCAGTCTGATTGGGGATTTTGTGTGGTTCTTTTTAAAACCTCTTTCCATATATTTTAATTATATAAATTTAATTTAATTTAAAAATTGGGCTGTTATCTTAACTTCCCCACCCCTGATGATTATATAATAAGATAATTCATACATTATATCACATAGATCATTGTCAACATTATTTCATTACTCACCACTGACACAAGATTCCTTACAACATCTATAATCACATCACAAATCATCAAAAATCATACTAATAAAATATTTTTCGATACAGAAAAGTATGGCATTTGTACCACTGTGCACTTATCAATCCATAGGTGTCATTTATTCATCATCATCATCATCATCATCATCATCATCTATTTAACCTTTAACTTGTATTTGTAGTGAGTAAATTAAATAATGAAGGCAAATGTCTGCACTATACCATAGCAACCAATCAGCAAGATTAGTATAAAACAACTCAAGTGCTTAAAACTACATTTGCATAATTATTCATTGCACTATAAGCAGAAAATTAAAATAATTTAAAAAATAAATATCCCACCTAAATTGATGGCATGTCCTATTTTCTCCCAGAGTAAGGTGTAGCTTTACTAAAACTTAAAAAAAAAAGGAAAAGTAGAGGTGATGCCCATAGTATAGTATAATTTTCTAGAATGTATTAGATAAATGATGTCTACAATGTGATTGGTTGCTATGGGCAACACCACCTCTTTTAATTTTTAGTAAATCTACCTCTAAATTTCTTAACAGAAATATAATTTATACATACAAAGGTAAAAGTTGGGTAATAGATTTAGACCTACTACTGGTATGCACACTTTAAGCATGTTAATTTATTGCCACAAATATTTTTAAAATCAAAAATATTTTATGGACATGGTCAGAGACATTTAGCACCTCTGCAACCCAGTTATGGGAGAATAACCTGCATATTTTTTACTGGCATTAGGGTGACATATTTAGTTTCAAGTAAGTGGAAACCTTCAAGTAGTAATGTATACTTGTAGACATATATATCCATATGCATACCTTTGTATGAAATATGAGGAATTTGTATTCATATTATTTAATCTTGCAAGTGTTGTCATAATATTTTTTTTGTATTGTTAATGTAATTGTGGATGTCATAGGGGTAGTGTGTGATGTCAGGGATCACTGTTGTAATAATGTTTGAAAGTTCTATGTGATGTCATCAGTAGAGGTCATTTACAGAGTGCAAAATTGCACTCCACAATGCAAAAGCATTGGACCAGCTGTGCTCCTCAAGTGTGAAAGTGGGATGTGAAGTTTCAGTGTACGAACTGGCAGAGCGGAGAGGTGAAAATGGAACTGTATTAGAAGAAAGCCAGTCTTGCCGTGGCAAGTAACAAAAGATGGGTGAGAGGGATGACAGACACCATGAGGTTGCAGTGGTCAAGGCAGGAGATAATCAGAGTGGATGAGAGCTTGGTGTCATCAAGGGTGACAATGGCCCTTATATTGGCAATGTTTGAAGTTTGAAGGTGGAAGTGACAGCCTTGGGAAAAAGATTAGATGTGGGAAGTAAAGGAAGGAGTAGTATCAATCATGACACCCAAGCAGCAGACAGGAAGATGATGTGCTCAGTTTTAGACATGTAGGGCACGTATCTGCTGATATTGAACATAACATATTCAAAATCACTCTGCGCATGCTCAAAACAGGCAGATACGACCAGCAAAACAGCCCTTTTTCATGCTCTAATGCAAGGAAAGGGCACTTACTACAGCCTACGATAAAAGCGAATGATCAGTGTGGGGAAGGGGCGTGTGGCCATAGGTAATGTACAGTGTGGACATGCCAAACTCCAGCACATGCAGCCACAGCTGTAGCAAGCTCTACAGCTGTGAAAGAAATTTGTTTTTTCTTTTAACTTTGCTAGAGGAAATGCATTATTTTTGAGGTATATACCAGATGTAATAAGCCTTTGTTGAGGAATTATTTTGTGTATTTTGGTAGGGAAATTACTAGTTTGGGATTTTGTAACTATCCTTTGGGAATGTGTATTCTGAAACTGTAGAAAGGACCCATGTTAATTAGACCTTTTGATGTGTGAGGGTCTAGCGCCTGAAGGCACAGGAAGGTTTACTTAGACTTGCTGTTAGATTTCCTGTGTCTAAAACAAGATTCAGGAAATCACAGCAAGTTTTAGGATATCACAGATAAGTGTAAATATTGTTAGCTTTGCATTGCATGTAAATTCATGTTTGGGTAAATATTGCATCCTGATTCTAAAAATAGCTCAGACCTCAGGGTGCTGGCATACCCTGTGAGGCTGTGTCCAAAACTGTACAAAAAGCACTGTTTTGTATTGAAAATTGTTCTTCTTGTTTTCATCTGACCTGCTTACTTATACCTTCAACCAGGATGAGCAAGTAAACATCACTTGCTTCAAAGACCTGCTTGGAAACTTCTCTATCCCTGTGACCTACAGATTACATCCAACTCTAATCCGTTCCCAGCTGTTCTGAGATTTGGACCCAGCTTTCTGGTACCACCACTCTGCCTGCTGCCCAGCAGCTCTGGCGAGGGTAATAGGTCAGGGGGGATCCATCCACAGTAACCCTGCTCCATAGGAAATGATCAGGGGTACCAGCCCAGGTACACCAGTAACTGGGTACAGTAGCAGCATCAGTTAACCAGAAGAAACCTGGTACTGGATGCCAGTAAGGTCCAGTGGTGGCAGCATTTGTAAGCCCCTCCTACTCCGGTTAGAGGGCGCATTGGGGACAATGAAAGGGAACGCTGGCAAAGTAAGCCCAGTCGGTTCCCAATAACAACAGACAGGGTGGCATGCCTTGCCCTTCAAATTTATGACTTTCACATAATTCCCTAGCAAGGAAAGGCTCATAGCAATGCGGATGGTCTATCTCGACAGGAAGAGTCAGATCCTCCATTTCACCCCCGGTAACCCTAACTGAATGCGGAACTAGGAACCAAATCATGGGGACATGGCACACTGGTTGCCTGCATGGACAAGGGTGGATGAGTGTGACTGGATCACTTAGAAATAACTTATTGTATACATTTATTTAAAGGAAATAACACAGGGCGCTTATTTATATAATTGCAAATATACTTTTTTTTTATATTGTGTGTAGTTTGGTAATGGAAATATCTTTATTTCTGAGACCAGGGGAAGAATTCTGTTTTCTGTTTTAACTTTGCTAGAGGAAATGCATTATTTCTGAGGTATATACCTGATGCAATAACCTTAGTTGAGGAAGTGTTCTGTGTACTTTGGTAGGGAAATGATTGTTTGGGCTTTTGTAACTTTTCTTTGGGAATGTGTATTCTGCAACTGTCTGAAGAAAGAACCTATGTTAATCTCATGTTAATTAGACCTTTTGATTTGTGAGGGTCCACCAGGGTGGACCTGAAGGCAGAGGAAGGTTTATTTACACTTTCTGTTAGATTTCCTATGTCTAAAACAAGATGCAGGAAATCACAGCAGGTTTTAGGATATCACAGATAAGTGTAAATAGCTTTGCATTGCATGTAAATTCATGTTTGGGTAACATTTCATCCTGATTTTAGAAATAGCTCAGACCTCAGGGGGGTGGCTTACCCTGTGAGGCTGTGTCCAAAACTGTATAAAAGACACTGTTTTGCATTGAAAATTGTTCTTCTTGTTTCATCTGACCTGCTCACTGGTAACTTCAACCAGGGTGAGCAAGTAAACATGACTTGCTTCAAAGACCTGCTTGGAAACTTCTCTATCCCTGTGACCTACAGATTAAACCCAACTCTAATGAATTCCCAGCTGTTCTGAGATTTGAACCCAGCTTTCTGATACTACCACTCTGCCTGCTACCCAGCAGCTCTTGCCAGTGTGATCGGCCAGGGGGATCCATCCACAGCAACCCTGATCCATAGGAAGTGTTCAGGGGTACCAGCCCAGGTACATCAGTAATGGGGTGCAGTAGCAGCGTCAGTTACCCAGAAGAAACCTGGTACTAGATGCTGGTAAGTAGTCCAGTGGTGGCTGCATTTGTAAGCCCCTCCTACTGCGGTGAGAGGGCGCATTTGGGATAACGAAAGGGAACGGTGGCAAAGTAAGACCAGTCGGTTCCCAGCAACAACAGACAGGGTTGCATAGGCGGTCCATTCTGTCACAGTTGCTTATATCATTTCCCCCCATACTGGTCAGGCTCTTGTCTCGGCATCTTCCCTTTGAAAAAGAAATAATGCTAACTTACATAATTACTCTGTTTTCAAAGAGAATTTTTCTAAAAGATTTTCAATGAACCTAGTCATGTTTCTTCTGCCACTTACAGTCTTTTGGCTCTCTGTCAAGGGTCCCTCTCAGCAGAACTGTATGTAGTTTAATTCTGGAATTTGTCCTCCAAGCTAAAATGGAATAAAAAAGCCTTTTTAGCTACCTTCTGGCAAAATATATCTGACCATTTTAAGGACGATTTAGCTTCCCATGATCTGCCTGCCAGCTTGGATGACTTAGTCTCTCTCTGCATTAAGGTGTATATCCGCTATAGAAAACACTCTCAGAAGAAGGATCATGCCTACAGCTTTTCTTCACAACTGGCTCCTTGTTTTAAGTATCCTGCTCCCCCAGTCGAGCAACCCATGCAAATAGGGCGTTATGATCTATCTCCCAAGAGGAGCGATATCGTCTCATTAAAAATCATTTCTGCCTTTATTGTGGGAAGTCCGTGCATTTTTTATGTTCCTGCTCCAAGAGACCTCATCCTAGACAGTGACAAGGGGGTCATCCTAGGATTCAAGTCTCACACTTTCATCTCTCTGAAAGATTCTGATTTTCACATGTCAGTCACCCTCTCTTCACCAGATTGCACCCTCGAACTGTCTGCCTTTGTGGATTCTGTATCCACTGGGAACTTCATTTTGGCTGTTCTAGCTTCTGAATTTCATTTGGTTTTACACCGTTTGCCGCAACCGTTGGCACTAAATGCAGTCGATGGTAATCGTGTCTCAAATGATTCCATTATGTGTATTACTGTGCCAGTACAGTTGCAGGTAGGAGTTCTTTGTTAATAGGGAGCTCTACGCTCCGTCTCACACCTTAATGATAGTATCCCCAGTGGTCTTGTAAGGACAGGAATTCAGGCTGTCCACATATAGCTACTGCGCTTGCATGGACTGGAAGTTTGGTGCGAAGATACCGGGTTTATTGGCCCAATTCTACTCATGTAACACTGGCTGGCCACCCAGGGGTGCCTTACTATGCCAGGGAAATCTATCCAGTACCCTCTGGAGTTCGTATAGTCCCTCAGACAAATGCAGTTAGAAAAGTACAACATTACATTTATTGTAATAAAAACAATACTAGCATACTATATACAATCAGTAAATAAATAAATACCAGGCAGGTTTACCACATCATCTGTCCCTTACTCCACTAGTTTAAGGAGTTACTGTCACCTGGCTGCCCTGACTTGAAGACCCATTAATCTGCAGATGTAGTTCACTGGTAAGGAATGGCAACTCCAATCAACCACTCTCCAGCTTCCAACCATCAATCCCCAGAATGCACATTACCTCCCCCTATGGAGTCGCTCTTCATATCCAGGGTCAAATCTCTACAGTGCTTTCCCCTCCCTGGGCAAACCCCTGGCTCTCTCCCTCTTAAACATTGGTGGGTGCTGGGTCAGGGGTTTGGAGGGTGAGTGGAGATGACCTGTGCTTCCACAGAAGCCCCCTACTGGGTTCCAGACAAAATGTTTGGACTAGTCTTGTTCAGAACAATGGATACTAATTGGCCTTCCACCTCACTTGTATCCTGCAATTTGATCCTTACCCATAACCCACCTGGCTTCACTTTAAGCACAATGAATAACAGCTTCACAGCAATATCAACAAGATACGACAATATACATATTTACAATGAGCAACATAGAGTGAAATGATACACTGTCCCCTTTTCCACATGTATTTAGACACTGCAGTTGTACTCTTATTTGCTGGGGAACAAAACTCAGGGCTATACAAAATGCATGTTATAATCCACATATTGTGAGAATGTGACCATTGAAGAAAGAGGACGCATCTTCAATAGCTCTAGCGTTATATGTATAAAAGTATTTGGGGCATAACATAAAGTGACCCGAGACTTATAAATATACAATACTGTGCAAATTTTTTAGGCAGGTGTGGAAAAAATAATGCAAAATATGTATGCTTTCAAAAATAGAAGTGTTAACAGTTTATTTTTATCAATTAAATAAAATGCAAAGTGGATGAACAGAAGAGAAGTCTAAATCAAATCAATATTTGGTGTGCCCACCATTTGCCTTCAAAACAGCATCAATGCATCAATTCTTCTAGGTATACCTGCACACAGTTTTTGAAGGAACTCAGCAGGGAGGTTGTTCCAAACATATTGGAGAACTAACAACAGATCTCCTGTTGATGTAGGCTTGCTCAAATCTTTCTGTCTCTTTGTGTAATCCCACAAAGGCTTGATGATTTTGAGATCAGAGCTCTGTGGTGGCCATATAATCACTTCCAGGACTCATTGCTCTTCTTTAAACTGAAGATAATTCTTAATGACATTGGCTGTATGTTTGGGGTCATTGTCCTGCTTCAGAATAAATTTGGAGCCAATCACACGCCTCCCTGATGGTGTTGCATGATGGATAAGTACCTGCCTGTATTTCTCAGCACTAAGAACACCATTAATCCTGACCAACTCCCCAACTTCATTTGCTGAAATGCAGCCCCAAACTTGCAAGGAACCTCCACCATGCTTCACTGTTGCCTGCAGACACTCATTATTGTACCGCTCTCCAGCCCTTCAGCTCAGAACTGGAAATAAACAGTGAGACCCAGGTACACCCATCAACTGTTCAGAGAACACTTGCCAGAAGTGGTCTTCATGGAAGAATTGCGACCAAAAAGCCAACCTTCCACATGGAAACAAGGCCAAGCAACTCAACTATGCATGAAAATATAGGAAAAATGTAGCAGGTGCTCTGTACTGTTGAGTCAAAAATTGAAATATTTGTCTGTAATAGAGGCAGTTTGTTTGCCAAAGGGCTGGAGAGCAGTACAATTATGAGTGTTTACCTCATAACATTTACAGTCATGGCCAAAAGTTTTGAGAATGGCACAAATATTATTTTTTAAGTCTGCTGCCTGAGTTTTTATGATGGCAGTTTGCATATACTCCAGAATGTCATGAAGAGTGTTCAGATGAACTGCAATTAATGTCAAAGTCCCTCTTTGCCATGATAATGAACCTTATCCCAAAAACAGCATTTCCACTGCATTTAAGCCATGCCACAAAAAGGACCAGCTGACATCAGGTCAGTGATTCTCCTGGTAACACAGGAGAGATTGTTGTGGAGGACAAGGCTGAAGATTACTGTCATGCAGATTGAGTTAGAATAACAGACTGGAAGCTTTAAAAGAAGGGTGGTGCTTGAAATCATTGTTCTTCCTCTGTTAACCATGGTTACCTGCAAGGAAGAATGTGCAGTCATCATTTCTTTGCACAAAAAGGGCTTCACAGGCAAGGATATTGCTGGTAGTAAGATTGCACTTAAATCAACCAGTTATTGGATCATCAAGAACTTCAAGGAGAGAGGTTCAATAGTTGTAAAGAAGGCTTTAGGACGCGCAAGAACGTTCAGCAAGCGCCAGGACTGTCTCCTAAAGTTGACTCAGCTGCGGGATCGGGGCACCACCAGTGCAGAGCTTGCTCAGGAATGGCAGCAGGCAGATGTGAGTGCATCTGCACGCACAGTGAGGTGAAGACTTTTGGAGGATGGCCTGGTGTCAAGAAGGCCAGCAAAGAAGTCACTTCTTTCCAGAAAAAACATTAGGGACAAACCGATATTCTAAAGAAGATACAGGGATTGGACTGCTGAGGACTGGGGTAAAGTCATTTTCTCTGATTAATCCCCTTTCAGATTGTTTGGAAAAACGCTTGTCTGGTGAAGGAAAGGTGAGCGCTACCATCAGTTCTGTGTCATGCCAACAGTAAAGCATCCTGAGACCATTCATGTGTGGGGTTGCTTCTCAGCCAAAGGAATGGGCTCATTCACAATTTTGCCTAAGAACACAGACATGATTAAAGAATGGTACCAAAACATCCTCCAAGAGCAACTTCTCCGAACCATCCAAGAACAGTTTGTTGATGAACAATGCCTTTTTCAGCATAATAAAGCACTTTGCCATAATGCAAAAGTGATAACTAAGTGGCTGGAGGATCAAAACATTGAAATTTTGGGTCCATGGCCAGGAAACTCCCCAGATGTTAATTCCATTGAGAACTTCTGGTCAATTCTCAAGAGATAGGTGGACAAACAAAAACCCACAAATTCTGACAAACTCCAAGCATTGATTAGGCAAGAATGGGTGGTCATCAGTCAGTATGTGGCCCAGAAGTTGATTGACAGCATGCCAGGGCGACTTGCAAAGGTCTTCAAAAAGAAGGGTCAACACTGCAAATATTGACTCTTTGCATAAACTTAATGTAATTGTCAATAAAAGCCTTTGACACTTATGAAATGCTTGTAATTTTGCTTCAGTATACCATAGCAACATTTGACAAAAATGTCTAAAAACACTGAAGTAGCAGACTTTGTGAAAACCAATACTTGTGTCATTTTCATAACTTTTGGCCATGACTGTGCATCATGTTTGCCTATACTTATATATCTGTATACCTGTTTGATGACTAACATAAATGCCTGACAGTGCTTGAAATTGTACATCTGTTAAATCTGTTAAAAATAAACCAACAAACTTGGTTAAGGTAAAAGTGTTTTTGTGGCTCAACATCCACCACCAACGCTGCTGACACATATCACAGATATCAGCACAAGTACTCTCTTTATAGGTAGTACTGACAATATTCTTCACGTTGAGTGGCTCCCACAATCTGTCAATCCTATCATTCTGGGGTTAACCTGACTCAGAACCCATTCTCCCCAGTTTGATTGGCATAGGGCTCAAGTCACCTTCTGGGGTTCCTTCTGCACCTCTCCATGGTACTTTACTCTGGGAGCAAGGTATCCTGTCTCTACCTCTTCCCAAATGGCTCTTCCAGAACTCGATGCTAGCTACCTTGATGTTTTTAGCAAAGCTTCCACTAAAAAGTTACCTCTGCATCGACCATGAGATTGTCCCATTGTTCTCATTCCTAGAAAAAATATCCCCAGGCTATATCCGAGTACATTTCTGAGAAACTCATGCAGGAGTTCCTCCTCCCCTGCAGTTGCAGGTTTCTTTTTCATTAAGAAGAGGACGACTCTGAGGCCTTGCATTGATTAATTACCATCGCTTGAATGCCATCATGGTCAAGAACCATTATCCTCTCTCTTTATCTTGGAGTTATTTTACTACATATATGGAACCTGAATTTTCTCCAAATTTGATCTCAGAACAGCTTATAATTTAATTTGCATTCACCGAGTTGAAGACCGCCTTCAATACTCATGATGGGCACTGCGAGTATCTAGTAATGCCTTTCAGTGTCTGCAATGCCCCAAGCATGTTCCAAGAATTTGTTAATTAAATATTTTGGGATCTGTGCTACCAATCCGTAGTAGTCTATCTTGATGATATCACTTCTTCCCAAAATCTTTCTACTCGTATCCATGTTAAGGAGGTTCTTTGACACTTACGGGCAAATTATCTCTTTTGTAAATTGGAAAAATGACTTTTGGGGCTTTCTCAAGTACCCTTTCTGGGATATTTGGTTTCTGGAACTGGTCTTCGAATGGACACCAAGAAGGTGGAAGAAATACTCAATTGGCCTCAACCCATCATACTCAAGGCCACCCAATGCTTTATTGGCTTTGCCAACTACTATTGCCAATTTATAAAAGGGTTCTACACTCTTATCGCTCGCATCACCTCCCTTACTTGGAGAGCTGACTCGATGATTTCTTGGTTCGCACAGTATTATCATAGAGATCTTTTTCTGAGACCCTCATACCTTGCAGCTTCCTCTGTAAAAAATGTTTTCCAGTGAAAAAACTACAGAATAGGAGACAAGGAACTTCTGGCTTGTTGGTCCCTATTTTTTTCACGTTTCAACCTGATTTTGACCTACCGTCCAGTTACTAAAAACTCCTGAGTTCATGCTCTTTCCAGATCATTTGATGATTTTGATCTCTCTTCTCTCCCTAAGCCCAAACCTATTATTAATATAAGAAAAAGAAAAATGTTGTTCGGAGCTAAAAATCAAACAACATATAAATCACTATGTGTCAACATATACATAAAAGAGAATTTTGTGCACAATATAGCGATTTTGCTTGCAGATACAACATTTTTCTTTTGTTTGCGCATACACATTGGTCTCATTTGTTCTTGGCTGCTGTCTCAAATGATTTTATTCACTTGTACACATTTCATTAGTTTAAAGAAGCGCACCGTCCTTTCTTTCACCAAACCTATTATTAATCCAGCTAAGTTTGTGGCCTTGACCAGCTCTTTAGTGAAATCTCTTCTGGTTGGTCGCTATTTTATGAGTCCACAGATATGTAGAGAAGCGGAACAGGGCAAATTATCATCATCATCACCATTTATTTATATAGGGCCACTGATTCTGCAGCGCTGTGCAGAGAACTCACTCATATCTGTCCTTGCCCCATTGGAGCTTACAGTCTAAATTCCCTAACATACACACACACACACACACACATATAGAGAGAGATTAGGGTCAATACTGATAGCAGCCAATTAACCTACTAGTATGTTTTTGGAGTGTGGGAGTAAACCAGACACCTGGAGGAAACCCACGCAAACAAGGGGAGAACATACAAACTCCACACAGATAAGGCCATGGTTGGGAGTTGAACTCATGACCCCAGTACTGTGAGGCAGAAGTGCTAACCACTTAGCCACCATGCTGCCCATGAACTGAGAGTAACCTGCTCTTTTATAGGGAAAAAAAAATAAGGACCACAGAAAATAAGTGCATTTCCGCCCATTTGAAAAGCTGTATGCAACTCGAAGATCCATCTCTGCATTAGCAGTACTTATACCTGCCCTTTAGCAGATGCAAAACATACACCTGCTAACAGGCATATATCCATGCTTCTGCAGAAGTCACCTTCATGGTACTGTGTTTGCACGCCATTTCCCTACCCTACCACTCCAATCGCAGGTGAGCGTAAGTGGGTGTAAGAGCAGATCAGTTTGAAAACAGTATAAATTCTGGCAGGACAGAACTGAGGATTTTTTCAGAAAGTATGGCTCATTTTTTACGTTGCTCTCCAATTCCAGTAGATCTTACTCTGCTGCAGTGTTCAGTGAAGAAGGGGTCAGAGTGTTGCACTTTGGTGTGGTTGATGATGCTCTGCACATGGAGCAAGCAGAAGTTGGAGCTGCTTTGAAGACTAGAACCCTTTTACACTGGATACAGCAGAAGTTAGGGAGAGGCTTGTGGCATACATGACAAGCAATGGGGAAACACGCGACAAGGGGAGAGTGGAGAGGACATGTGACAAATATACCCACCCCACTCTTGCCTTGTCACATACTTTTTCCCACTATTCTCTCTCGTCACATATTGGAGGAAGAGGCTCCAGCTCTCTTGCACACAGAGATGGGGGGGCCACTCTGCAATATGTGGGTTTCAATCAGGATTTGTCTCTGTATACTGTGTCACTTGCAGTGGGAGTATGTTTCTTTGGAACCTGTGGATTTCAAAGTTTTATTTCCTTTTTGCAATATGCTATTTAAAGATTGATCCACTTCCATCAACTGAAATGTGGCACAGATTTAAAGGTGTTCTGTATTCAGCATTTGACAATTTACACATTTTCTTCCAGGTGTTGACATGTTTAATGTGTTTCATTATGCAAGCAGATAAACCTTTCTTAAGGAAAAAAAAATACATTGTTCTCTTGTCATTAACTATACTATAAAATATACTCCAGAAGTTGACCATCTCCTAGAAGATCTAATGATGAGCAATTCATGGGTCGATTCCCATATAAGGTAGATTTGACCTTGCAATCTGCAGTTGTATATGTACAGTCATAGTCTATTGTCTTATCTTCAATAAATGTGTAGCTTTGTGAGTTGTCAGGTGTAAGAACAGAGGTGGCAAGAAGAGAATGATTTTGTTGGTAAATGCGTACATCATCCAAGCTTTGACTGTAACGGTCCGTTGAGTTTCGTGGTTTTGAGAGCTTTGCCTATGACAATAAAGCTTTAATTATTTTATTTTTTTGGTAAACAATTTCTTACAGTTTTAACATTTGTGATACAATTCTTTTTTTTGTTTTTGCACAAATGGTAGCACAAAATCACTTTGTTTGGCTTTAGAAAGAGCCACAAATTGGTATTAACAAGTATAAGTGAGCCCAATTGGATTACATGAGTGCGTGAATTAACTTACAACCAAGGCTAATAAAAATAAGTATATATTATTACTATTTTGCCACCCTCATATCTTTCATAGCGATCTACACTGCTCAAAAACCCATCTCTACTTTTGCTACGCTGCGCACTCTGCTCCTACGCTGCTCAGACAGGAAATATGAACATCCTCTTTGAGCATGCCAATCTGCCAGATGTCTTCTCAGAATGCTGCAGTCACATTAACCTCATGCCTTTAAAAATGAGGTCAGTGCGATGACTACCAATTGGACAATTTATATGGACACCAAAATGGCAACAGCTACAAGAGCCACATGTAGAAAATACTTACTTACCTTGCCAACGTCAAGGTTAATAGTGTTTATAAAAAGCACCCTCACAGTTTGTTTGTTTTTGCATGTTTCTAAGTAAGTGTTGGACATCATACAGGCGCTGGGTCCTGGCATTGCCCCCTTAATTACAGCAATGTCACTGGCACCATTTTAAGTGACAACAATCACACTGCCAGGATTTTCTACTGTCGCAGTTGATAGGGTTATCTGAAAAATTGTCTGTCACTATTGAAGTCTGTCTGTCTTTCCTACATGTCGCTCCCGTAGCTATCGCCATTCTAGTGTCGGTATAACTGTTGTCAGATTGATAGTCATCGGAATAATGACTACCAACGACATATGGCCAGTGAGCCTCTAAGTGAGTACTGCTGACCTAGATGGTCCACCCAACACATATGAAAGTGCGCTCATACTGCTCTCTTATGATGGCTCTGCAAATGATAAATGCACCTCGATATTTGGAGACGTGCACAGTGAAAAAGTCTTGTAGTTGTAGTGTAATAAAGTCCAACCACTTTAAAGCCATCTCTTTTATTAAACACTTTTAACCTCATTTAAGGCTTAAATTAATCAAGGGAAAGAGGTGAAATTGGGGCTGATATTATTATGAGGCACATTTTTGAGTTTGAGGGGGATTTAACTCATTGCTAGCTTAGAGCTGGTGTAATAATCAAGCTCTTTTGCTGAGTGGAAATGGCCTTATACCCTTCTGTACAGCAAGGAAAGCTCTAAAATAAGTGTCTTCTATATAATTTCAATAATATTGCTCTGCAAAATTAAATTTAGCTTTTTCACTGCACAAAACTAGGCACACTGGTGTACTTCCTCCTTATTTAGCATAAAAAAACTCTTACTACATTTTGGCGATTGTGCTTGATCTTAGGTTTAAGAGCTATGTCTTCTCTTTGCTTCCAACTGACCTAGATCTGAAGAGATGCAAGGAGCTCCTGGTGAGCAAGTTGACAGCTCAAGTGGTACGTGGCATGACAGCATCTCCTCCCTCAGTTTCTCAAGCAACTGCTGCTAGGAAAAATCTTAGCCTTCTCTAGAGACCCAGGTATGATGCAGATGACTCCACACAAAATTGTGCATCTAGTCTGGTCTAATAAAATTGACCAAAAACCGTGACACCTCTGCCATAACTCCACCTGATCCTTCTATTAATATCCAAAGGATGGTGGAGGATTATTTTAATGATAGCATCAGACGGTCCCTTTAAATACTGGGAGGAAAAAATGCAATTTGGATACCCATGTACCAACTCACTTTGCAATACCTAAGCTTCCCACCCTCCAAGGTGTACTCAGAAAGAGTTTTCAGAGTTTTCAGGGAACCTTGTCAGTGATTGGCTTAGGAGGCTACTTCCTAAAAATGTGGAAAAGATAATGTTCATTAAAATGAACTACAAATTCCATGAGGAAGGCCTTTACCGCTAATTACATCAGAGACTTCTGTAATGGTGGATTCCAGTGGGGATAAATTAATATTGTGTGAGGATGAAGTTCACACTGATAGGGATGAGGATGAGGATGATGACAACAACATCATGCCACTGTAGAGTTCATTCACAGCACTGGTAGCTTAGGTGCCGTAAGCCCATTGTTATCTTGTTTTGTGGGATCCTAAACAAACCAAGCACTTCTCTCACAAAAGCGGCACTCCTTGTTGCTGGAGTGCTTGGTTTGTTAAAGTGTGCATGTCCTTTTTAAGATCCAAATAAGGGTGGGTAGGAGGTACCAAGGACAATTCCGTCTTCCACCACTATTTCTTTTAGCTACCGCTGTGTGCCAATATTACCTAGATGTGCTATAAACTGTTGTGTTGTTTGCAAAAGTTAGCTTTCGCCAAGACACCCATTGATGATGCCGATGACTCTGCACAACATTTTAACATCTGGTCTGGTCTACTCTAAAATAATTGAACAAAATTAGTGACACCTCTGCCGTAACCACCTGATGCTACTATCAACATCCAAAGAATGATGGAGGATTATTTTAATGACAGTGTACAAATGTCAGACAGTCCCTTTAAATACTGGGAGGAAAAAAGGCAATTTGAAAACCCATGTACAAATTGGCTTTGCAATACCTAAGGTGCCCACCCTCCAGTGTGTACTATGAAAGAGTTTTCAGCACAGCAGGGAACCTTGTCAAAAATCAATATAGGAAGCTACTTCCTAAAAATGTGTAAAAGATTATGTTCATCAAGATTAACTACAATTTCCACGAGGAAGGCCTTTACAGCCAATTACATCAAAGTACAGAGACTTCTGTAATGGTGGATTCCACCAGGGATAATTTAATATTGTTTGAAGATGATGTAAACACTCATGAGGGTGAGGATGATGACAACAACATCTTGCCACTGTAGAGTTCATTGCAAGCACTGTTGGGCTTAAGGCAGCTAAGCTATTGTTAGCTTGTTTTGTGGGGGCCCATACAAACCAAGCACTTCATCCACAAAAGTGGCACTCCTTGTCGCTGGAGTGCTTGGTTTGTTAAACTTTACATGTCCTTTTTAATATCTAACATATGGGTGGGTGGGAGGGCCCAGGGATAACTCCATCTTGCACCACTTTTCTTTTCTGCCACTGCTGTGTGACAATGTTTCCTACATGAGCTATGAACTGCCGTGTGTTTGTGGCGTTGCTCTTGCGATTAGTAACCAGCAAGCTCGCTGCAGTCATTGGCCTAAAGTGGATGAAAATAATATTGTGACCTGTGATGTGTTCAAAATTGACTGGAAATGACTAGATATTAGATTGATTGAGGTTAATAATAATGTAGGAACAAAAAAAAAGCAAAATTATGTGATTTTAGCATATTTTAGCAATTTTTAAGAAAAATACAGAACCAAAACCAAAACACGGGGGTTAGTTAACATCTCCAATCCTCACCTTCATTCTAAGCTCCTTAAATGGGCTCACGACACTAAGTTCACTGGATATGCTAGTCCCCAGGAAAAACCATAGCTCTCTTTTCTCGTCATTATCGGTGGACCTCCCTCGGTTCAGACGTTCTAAAGTATGTTCAAACTTGTAATGTCTGTGCTTGGCACAAAGTCCCCAGGCGACCTCCTTCTGGTCTTCCTCTTCCTGTTCCTGTGCTCCCCTAACAAACATCACTATAGACTTTATAACGGAGCTGCTAGAGAGTCATTGATACAATACCATCTGGGTTGTCGTAGACCATTTTTCAAAGATGGCTCACTTCATTCCGTGTAAGGGGTTACCATCGCCATCTGAACTCTCTCTTTTGTTTATTAAAACATCTCTCGCCTCTATGTGTGTATGCATGAGATCTTTTCCGATTACACGGTGCAGTTTGTTTTTAAATTCTGGAGAGCTTTTCGCAAAAGAACCTTGTTATAAATCTAAAATTCTCATTGGGGTATCATCCCCAGATCAATGGGCAGACCGATCGAGTTAATCAATATTGTGAATCCTTGCTTCACTATTACTCTTTTGAACATCAACCTTCCTGAAGTGACCTTCTTTTCTGGGCAGAATTTCCACGTAACAATCACCAACATGAATCTACTGGAACATCACTATTTTTCACGTTCTTCGGGAGACATCCTGTCTAACCTATTCTCACAGAAGCCCATGTCTCTGCTGTTCCTGCTGCTAATCCATGATTTCTCTCAAATTTGGACACAGACTCGAACCAGACTCGCAGAGACTTCGCAGTTTTACAAACTTTCTGCTGTTTGTCACCATAGGAACTTCCCTGATCTTGGGGTAGGGGATCAGGTGTGGTTATCTACCTGCAATATCAAGCTTAGAAATCCTTCTATGAAGCTAGTGCCACATTTCATTGGCACCTTTTCCATTTCCCAGATTATCAACACTGTCTCCTATAAGGTCCAATTGCTCCTTTTCTCAAGATTCACAACTCCTTTCATATTTTGTTACTTAATGAATAATTTAAAGCACCTTCAGCTCCTCCTCCTGTTAAAACCTCATTAGGTGATGAGTGCGAGGTCACACAGATTTTGAAATCTTGCACCCTTCAGGGTAAGACCCAATTCTTAGTCCATTGGAAGGGTTATGATCCTGAGGAAAGATTCTGGGTGGTTAAAGATGACCTTCACACTCCTCATGTCTTAGCTAAATTCCTGGAGAAGGTTGCCTCTGGTAACCCCCAGTTGAAGAGAGTACTGCCAGATGCCGTCCTCGCACCTCCTCCATTGTGCTGGAAAGGCCATCTGTCATTTCCTACTAGACAACAGAGATGCTGTTTTTCCTGGGCAAATGCGCAAATGACGCTTCCCTGCTCTGGCATCATTAGGGTGCCAGAGTGTCAGTCCATTTCCTGGCTCCAGGTTTCCTGTTTATGTTTAGCTCTTCTGTTCCTTGTAGCCTGCATCCATTGCTCCTTTGGCTTATGACCCTGCTTGACTCCTGACTTTTGGTTTGCAATTTGGATACATTGGTTCACTTGGTTTGACCTTTGGCTATTCCTGACCATTTTCTGGATCTGCATTTGCACCCCATATATATGTTGACTCGACTAAGACTGTCTGACTATTCTTCACTCATCTCTACTTCGCTGGTGACAATCTTGGAGAATCATGACCTGCACATCCCGCGTTGCCAAGCTTTTACCCTTCTGCTCCACGGGAGGTTTCTGTCCTCCCTGAGCTCGCCTTAGGACACCTGCGTTACGGTTTGACAGGTGTACCGCCCCAGTCAAACTCCCCACCTGCCACTGTCCTCGGAGTGCTAGAATCTGTGACTCCATGTTCAGTTGCACCAATTCCAGCAAGTAGCTCCATCTAGTATTCAGTTTGTGACATATGGTATTGAACAAAAATACCTATATGTGTCAGGTTAGCTCACAAAGTAATTGAATGATGTCCAATGAGTATTGACTAAACTTTCCTGGAGATGCAGAGTCTAACAAACTGGGAGGAAGTCACCAGAGGCTCCGCAAGAGAATATGAGCTACTGCGGCTCCCAGCTTGCAGGTCGCAGCCCCCCCAGGAAAGTTCTCACCATGACAGTTGAGGACTAGTTACTTGGCAGAAGAATGATCCAATTCGGACAACAAAGATGGTAACAAAGATTACCGTATTTATTATAAAATGTTATTACAAGAGACCAATGCAGGCTTGAATACTTCGCCAGAGATGATTATACAAGGCATGCAGGAATAATAACTTTCAGCGACATTCATTAATACAAGCTGTAAATTCAGTAATCAGATTCTTCAATAATAGGAATCTTGAAACATGGGAATCAACATAGTCCAACTCTATTTGGCCACAATAGGCACAGCTTGATACAATTTGTGAAACAGAGAACAGTAATCAAACATGCAGGCCAAACGGATAATAGATGTGACTCCTCATGTTACCGCAAGCCGTGGGATAAGTATACAGAATTCAAACAGTCCAGCTTCCAATAAAAGTAAACTCACAACATCAGTAACAGAAGTATACCACGAATACTGAAATAAGTAACAGAGTCAGCGATGTAGATCAAACAATGAGCAGATGAAGTTCAGAACATTTGCCATGAGCACGGATAGTAGAACAGGCAACAGTTGTAGATCATAGCGTACCACGAGAAGTGGAAGAGGTATGCAGCGATTAGGAAAGTCCAACAAACAGCAGCGATGACCACACAGGCAGCGAACAACACAGCAGCTTTACCACGGATGGTGGAACAGGTAACAGGTGTAGATCATAGCATTTACCACGAGCAGTGGAACAGGTATGCAGAGATTAGGAAATCCAGCAAACAGCAGCGATGACCACACAGCAGCGATGAACACAGCAGCTTACCACGGATAGTGGAACAGGTAACGGGTGTAGATCATAGCGTTTCAGCAGTGCAGATCCAGGTCTATAATCACACTAGGAACAGAAATGAAAGAAACAGTCAGTGTTTAGAGGCTCAGGTAGAGATACCTGGAGAGTGGAGTTTTAATAAATGCTGGAGGCAGCAGGTGGGTGCTCATGTTTATACAGGACATGTGCTGCTCAATAAGCACGGACAGCTGGTTAGTTCTATATATGTGGTATATATGTATGGTTTCATTTACTATTGAGTCCTGACAGGTCCCATGCTAGTTCATTTCCTGACTGGTCCACAGGTCCACAAGTCTCATATGCTTTGAGATCTTCATAGTTTTCACATGGAGGTCACCATTTGGGAGCATGCCTCTTTTACAACATCGCTCAGCTGCTTCATTGCCACAGACAGGGGGTTTTTCATACCATCTGACACCACTTCAAGACTCAAACTGCAAATTCTGCATTGCAGCATTGCAGTCTCTGTGCAGTGAGCCACAGGCTTGGTTAATAATATGCAACATCATTTTCATCTCATCTGTGTAAACCTTTATCAGGGAATGGTCTAATGACCTGTTGCTAGTAATTTGTTGCCAGCACCTGAGGCTTATTACAGCCTTATATAAGCAGCTTCCTGGGAACAACATGTTGCCAGTTTATTGAGCTGATCTCCATGAACCAGCACTCCAGATACTGTTGTTACCTGTCTGCCTCTCTGGCTTTGACCGCTGGGTGTGACGATATGGGAGTGTGAAGACATTAATCTAGGGGTTTAGTCTGCTGGACACCCTTCTCTTCCAAGCTGTGGTTTACATTGCTTGGATTCTGTCATGTTAACCATGTATGTATGCATTTAATGTTAATTTTCCAATCAACTATCCCTCTCTAAACAATCTTTCTTCAAAGCTCTCATTTCTTCCCAATTCTCCAACCCCCCTCGGCTTTTTGCCACCTTCAACTCCCTACTCTCCCCTCCCCCTCTCCCACTCCCCCCCCACGCTCTCTGCTGTCGACTTTGCTACCCACTTCACCTCCAAGATTAAGTCTATACGTCATGACATCTCCCAGCAGTCCCTTCTTACCCCACCCTCTCCCCCCTCCATGCCCATTCTGTTCCCTTCTCACCCTCCTCTGCTGCTGCTTCTATCTCCTTTCTCCCCTCCCCTCCAGCTAGCTCACCCTCCTTCTATTCCTTCACTCCAGTATCTGCAGGTGAAGTCCATACCCTTCTCTCTTCCTCTCCCCCCTTCACTTGCACACAGGACCCAATCCCCTCCCACCTCCTCCGCTCCCTCTCTCTCGAAGCCTGCTCCCACCTTGCACACCTCCTCAACCTCTCCCTCTCCTCTGGAATCTTCCCCTCCTCTTTTAAACATGCTCTTGTCTCCCCCATACTCAAGAAACCGTCCCTTGATCCCGCCTCTCTCTCTAATTACCGCCCTATTTCGCTTCTTCCTTTTGCCTCCAAACTCCTTGAACGGGTTGTCTACAACCGTCTCACCTCCTTTCTTTCCTCTCACTTACTCCTTGACATGCTCCAATCTGGCTTTTGCCCCCTCCACTCCACTGAAACTGCCCTCACTAAGGTCACTAAGGACCATCTCTTCACTAAATCCAATAGACACTACTCCCTTCTTATCCTTCTTGACCTCTCTGCTGCCTTCGATACCGTTGACCACGCACTCCTTTTGCAAACTCTTAAATCTTTAGGCCTATGTAACACTGTCCTCTCCTGGTTTTCCTCTTACCTCACCAACCGTTCCTTCTCAGTCTCTGCTCATGGTTCTACATCACCCCCTCTTCCCCTACCCATTGGCATTCCTCAAGGCTCTGTTCTTGGCCCCCTGCTTTTCTCCCTATACACCTCCTCCCTTGGTGACCTCATCCGCTCCTTTGGCCTCCAGTACCACCTCTATGCTGATGATACCCAAATCTATCTTTCATCCCATGACCTCTCCCCTTCCCTTCTGTCTCGTGTCTCCTCCTGTCTCTCGGCCATCTCATCTTGGATGTCCCAACACTTCCTCAAACTCAATATTTCCAAGACCGGGCTTATAGTCTTCCCCCCTGCTAGGACTCTCCCACCTCCCCCCCTCTCTATTTCTGGTAATAACACTACCCTCGTTTCTGTCCCCCAAGTCCGATGCCTTGGGGTCATCCTTGATTCCTCCCTCTCATTTAAGCCTCACATTCTGCCCCTCTCAAAATCCTGCTATTTCCACCTTCGGAATATATCTAAGATATGTCCCTTTCTCACCATGGAAGCCACGAAAACCCTTGCTCACTCGTTTGTTATCTCTCGCCTTGACTACTGTAACCTTCTTCTCTCTGGCCTACCAGATTCTCGCCTTGATCCTCTTAAGTCTATCCTCAATGCTGCTGCCACCTCATTTTTCTCTCTCGCCGCTCTATCTCTGCCGTCTGCCTCCAACAGTAACTTCATTGGCTCCCCATACCCTACAGAATTAAATTTAAACTCCTCACCCTCACCTTTAAAGCTCTTAGTCAATCTTCCCCTCCCTACATCTCCAATCTTATCTCCACCTACACTCCTACCCGCCCCCTCCGCTCTGCTTCTGACCGCCTCCTCACTACTTCACTGATCTCCTCCTCTCACTCTCGTCTTCAGGACTTTGCCCGGGCTGCTCCCCTGCTGTGGAACTATTTTCCACGTTCCATCAGGATAGCATCTACTCTCAAAGGCTTCAAGCGTGCCCTTAAGACTCATTTCTTTATTCAAGTCTATCAGTCCTCCTAACTTCCTTGTCCTGGCTCTCTTCCCCAGTTAGTACCTCCCTTTTTGTGTCTCTCCCTTCCCTTTAGGTGGTAAGCTCTCATGAGCATGGCCCTCTTTCCTTGTGTGCTCCTTCTACTGGTCCTTCACCCTCTGTACATCTTGGCCTGCTTCGCTTGCCCTGTTTTCCCTGTTTTCTTAAGCTTCAGCCTTCTTCTTGCTGATTTCTACCATCCCTTTCCACTGTCTGTCAGATATAATCTGATTTGCTTTACCCTGTCACCTGTGTTTGTATATATTTGTGTATCATGTTGTGTCTTGGTTCTGTTTTCTGTATATGTAATGTACGGCGCTGCGGACCCTTTGTGGCGCCTAATAAGTCAAATATAATAATAATAATAATAAAATTATGTAAACATGCCTTTTGTTTGTGTACTGTCAGTTGTGTAGTATGCCTCCTGGCCATTGAGTCTATATGGCATCCCACTGTGTCACATCCTGCATTAGCAGACATGTTGAAGCCAACCAAAAGATGGTGTCTACAAAGGAGCTAAGGAGTGGACGAGGTCCACAGGCAGCCTCCGATAATTGAAAATCCAATCCCAGTTGGGAGTGTAGGCTAAAGGAATATCTTTTTGACGGCACGCTACAGTGTGAAAGAGGGAGGTTTTGAAACACACAGACGCAGGGAGATGGGGGGGTTCTCTCTCTCTGCTGACTTGGCAGTCACTATATCTGCCAGACTGGTACAGGGTCATGCCTGCATGGACCTTGAAGCCTTCATTGTGGACTTGCCAAAACAGTAGGACAATGAGCTTAGTCCCTACTATTGGATGGATAAGTTAAAAGTGGCTCAGCTGCCAGGATTGCGCTTCGAAGTTACTGAGAGAAAAACGCAGGGGTCTAGGAGTGTGTAGCATGCAGTGTTGTGAACCCTTTGGTATTGTCACATATTTCTCTTCTGTATGTTGTGTGTTTTATATGTGTAATTAAAGGGAACATCTTTCACACACTATTTGCCTAGGTGATTTATTGAACCAACATTGAGATGCCGTGAAGGCAAAGGGGGAGGCATAGGGCTTACCTACAGCCTAAATAGTTGTCTGGCAGTGCAAACAGGCCCCATATCTGGCTCTCAGATGACTAGCTCCTCTGCTCTGGATATCCTTTGGACTTGATACTACTTGAATCTTTAGAGTACAGAACTTCTTTTCACTAACTGTGTGATCCTGCTACTGAAATCCAGCAACCTAATATTTAAAAATGTAAATCCTAGAGACCTGACAAATCCAATTTAAATTGATAGCTGGCCCCTCCTTCGGGACAAGCCACCTTCACACTTTCCCTATGTCTGGCCTCCTCCTAGCCTGTCAGTGACAGGCATGCCATGTGGCTCTAAATCTCATGAGATTTGGTAATGTCATGAGAATAGGAGCTTCCCTGATCACTTTAAAGGAAGTTCCCACCCTTATGAATGTCAGTAGTACCAAAAGCATAGATAAGCACAGTGGGCTGGGGGTGTCACAATGTGGCCATGTCCATGTCGGTGCTGTGCTACACGGCAGGACAGTTTGTTTCTTACTTATCAACAGAGGTGGGTCTTTGTGCTTTAAATGCCAGGGCTGATTTTTAGTCCCAGTCCGACCATGATGCACGGTGAGGTAAGATAACAACCAAGAGAGGACAGTGTTAAATAGCCCTATAGTTTGTAGAGTTTGCAAAAGGAGGGGGTCATAAACAGAGTCGATGGCAGCAGAGAGGTTGAGAAGGATGAAAATGGAAAAGTGTCCCTTAGATTTAATCAAATACTACAGGTCAATAGTCGATACATTGGGACATGAATGGGAAATTGATTTAAAAAATGAATGTCTACTGTTGCAGACACAACACTTATTTTTCTTTAAAATAATTTTTTGTTACGTGTCTTTTTTCTGCTGGTCACATGAACAGGAGTGTGACGAAACGAGTTTGATACGCTAATCATTCTGTTTCTCGTTTCTCACATAATGTGGATTATAGCAAATACTTTTTATAGCCCTTGCTTTTGTTCCCCAGCTCACCAGACTATAACTGCATTGTCCAATAACATGTGGCTAAGGGGACATTGTAGTTCAGTGTAAATATGTATATTGTGTATTGTATATTGATGACTTGCAGTAAGGTTGCTATTCATTGCCATGTAATGGAGTAGGAAAACTAATTAGTGTCCATTGTTCTCACCAGGCTAGTCCAGACAGGCCATCTAACAGGGGAGGTTCTCTGGAAGGACAGCTCATCTTCACTCCCCTGTCCAACCCCCCCTAGTCCAACACTGACCAATGGTTAAGTAGAATATACCCAGGGGTTTGCCCAGGGGGGGGAAAGATTGTGGAAATTAGACCTGTAATATAAGGAACAACTCCAGGGGATAAGGGTGGTCATTCTGGGATTTCATTCATGAAGGTGCAAGATCTAGCTTTTGAGTTGTCGTTCTCTAATTAGAGTCTATATATGCAGCTGAGAGACATCCATGGGTCGTGAAGTCTGGACAGCCAGGTGACTATAATTCCTTAAACTAGTGGGGTAAGGGAGAGATGATGTGGTAAATCTGCCTGGCATTTATTTACTGTGTGTACATAATATTCTAGTGTTGTTTGTATGACAATAAATATACCGTTGTATTTTTATAACTGCATTTTGCCTGAGTGACCATACGAATCCTAGAAGGTACTGGGTAGACTTCCCTGGCATAGGAAGGCACCCATGGGTGGCCAGCCAGCGTGAAGTGGGTAGCATTGGGCCAGATAAACCCGGTATCTTCACAAAGAGTTTAGTAACAGACTGATTAATAAGGCAGCAGCCATGTTTGGCCTGTCTAGGGGTGACTGTATATGAGCAAATAAAAAGTGATTTAGGAAAAGCAGAGTTAAAGAACAATTATGTCCAACTAGTTGAAAGCCCATCAAAATGACGGAAAAAATTAAGAATAAGAACAAGTTGGACCTTTTTTTGATAACGGTTAAATTTCACACATGATTAATCCCACAAATGTGGAATCAACTACCAGCTAAAAAAAAAAGAACAATTCATCTTGTTTGTTGACTTTGTAGGTGATATTACCGCTGTCCTGTTCACTCTTCAAATATTTTTTCTGTGATGGGCAATTTGCTGAGGAATCATATATATGTATGGCAAAGTCGATCACAGTCGCATTCTCTTTAGTCATCAGTCATAGTTTGACGTTGGTCTTTATTCCGTTCAGACCTTCATATTTTTGCTGCTTCTTGCTATGCAGTTATTCCCACAGTAGACATTTGCCTTTTAGGTGGCATCGCAGTTACACTTTGTTGCTTTAATTAATTGGTGTATTCCTATTAATTTAACTAAGTGCATATAAAACAAATGGACAGAAAATCGAGTCAATATAGAATAGTAAAAGTCATCCTAAATGGTAGCTGCCACACAAAAAAACTAAATAAACCAAACAAAGGAGTAGCCAAGCAGCCGTTAGCCTTAAATATAAGGCTGGGTAGGAAGTCAGAACATACTGTTTAGAAGACAAAGGTGGGAAATATTTCACTACAGTTACATTGGGAATAAGTTGCTTTAAAATAGAATTATGACCATTGCAGTACAGACAGGCAGGCAGGGGACAGTGCCATATTGGAACATTGGAGATACATTTCATCACAATGAAAACACATTGTTCTAGATTTAGAAAAAAGGACTCAAGGGATAACCAAACAGAAAGATGGTTTGCCAGTAGAAACTATTTTAAGGTATCTTTTTGTTTCTGGTGCCCACCTCATATTTTGCCCAGGGGTCGTTAACAATAAATGTTGTGTAATAATAATGCGTTAATGTCGTTAACAATAATGTTGTGTAATGTAATGTGATAAGCAAATGTTCATGTTAAATTATTTAAATGCAGCTAAAATGTATCAATAATCATTCAATTAATGTAATTCACAACTAATTTGAGCTTGTAAATTGAGAGGATATATTTTTCATTGTTCTTATCTATTCTAATAAATGAGATCTTTCTCACTGAAACTGTTGTATATAATGTATATTAAAACTGTTGTCATTGAAAATGTTTGCTATTATAAATGTTGTAGATGTGTGATTTGAGTTGATAAAGAACAACCACCTTTATGTCTTAATGTGTGAGGACACGCACCTGAAAAAGCGGGGGTGAATGTGGTGCCCCAAAATCTGAGTACCCTGTGGTGTATCTATATGTTTTTAATTTGTTAATTTAATTTGTTAATTGTTAAAAGTGTTTATAAAGATTTAAAAAAAAAAAAAAATTCTTTAGGGAGAAGTGACAGTTGGGAGTGGTTGGTGGTTGCCGGGAGTAACAGGAAGGAGGAGTGTGTGGCATAGCAACAAGTCTACTAACTTTGGTAATAACTGTGAACTCCCAGAAGGCAGTGGGAAGAGGAAAGTTCTTGACTTCTGAGGGAGAGAGATCCCTGTGTCTGCATAGACTGGGAGAGAAAAATAGGGACAAAATGAAAATCGGACAAAGGGATATATAAGCAGATTAAAAGTGAAGTAAGTGTAAGAAGAGAAGAAGATAAGGAGTGAGCCAAAGAGAGGTGTGAGTAAAAAGGAAAGTACTGAAAACAAATAAGCAGTATAGAGATCTGTGACATCACACTAAACAGACTGAGCTATGTACTGAGAACAGTGTGAGAGGAGAGAAAATAGAGAGACTGTGTAATACAAAAGATCATGAGTTTATTTGGCGTGAAAAAGTAATTTATGGGCCCCAACCACGTGCACCACTTCTATAAAATTCCTGTGCACAGTTCAACCCAGGACTGAGTGTAAAATATAGTAACGTTACCAGGAATAATATTGGTGCACCAAATGTTTTAGATGATGTTAATGTTATGTGATTTACCTGAAAATTGATTTATTGTTATTATATGTTAAATGCTATTGTGCTCTATGTTGATCAAATTAATATTTTGTCATTACTATTGAGTTGAAGGGGTCAGTGGCGCGGTTGCTTACCAAAATTATCTTTACCGCATTATTAATAAACCCAAGTTATTTGACCAATCCTTGTCCCTTTTATTGAAGAATTTATCTCCTGACCACCAGATATCCGATGAAAAAAAAGAACCTGACTCGTGTCTGGAGGACAAGGTAAGGGAAGGAAATCCCATCAGTACTCGACCACCACATAACTTTGGACTGAATAAACATCTATATCTCTCTACAACCAGAATTGGTTGCTGCATTATGCCAACATGAGACACCTCATAATAGATGTCTCTTATGCAAACAGTTACATGGAGACTGCCATCTTGTTTAAGAGTGACAATATTTAATTACTGGTAATATGCAGTTGTCTTATTCATCTAAGGATAATTGAATTTGTTAGCTATGTATAAAAGTTGAAATAATGTATACATGAGAAAGAACATCTGGTGGATGCAGTGTACCATCTGTTTCAAGAAAACTCACACTAGATCATGTACAGCTTACAAGTTCATTATTGTGATCTAGGAATATAGTTCTGCTGTGTTAAATTCTGTCTCTTTTGTTAACATGGGAGAAAACAATACAAGTATAATCAAATAAGTGATAAAAAAAAATGTAAATGAAATAAGAAGAACAAATTACAAATTATAAAGTAATGTTGGATCCTGGTATCTTATCTGATTTCAGGAAGCCATCTATTTTGTCGAGTGTATAGCGTAGAGTATTTCTGTTGGTATGTGCACATACGATTAATATTACACTTATCTTGAGCTGTAGATGTAATTACAGCATATACGCTCTCCGTCTAGTTTGTTCACAAGGATAGCAATCTGTATGCATGAGGTACTGTTTCTGGGTATGTGACATTTCGAACGCGTTTCTCCGCCCCTAGGTGGCGGTTTCATCAGAGGACTGATGAAACCGGATAAGATACCAGGATCCAACATATCTGTTATTAGTTTCCTGTCTTAATTATATCCACTCACCAAAAGAACAACAGGATCATTACTGATAGTGGATTCTAACTTATTGACAGGATAACTAAACAGACATTGCCTATATATATAGCCCTCTTTGGACCTCCATATAATTAATGTGTATACTGGAAATTGTCATACATATTCCTTGGGACGAATCTACTCCCGTCCTGAAATACAAAGAAAATTGAATATCAAGCTATCTAACAATACATAATACTACCAGGCAGTCATAATCTCGTTATTTCTCTGCATTATTGGGTTTCTATTTATTTTTTGTTATGTTTTATATTTTTAAATGAAATTGTTCATTATAGGAATGTACCTTATCGATATATGCTATGTGTTACATATATTAGTTACTCAAGATTTTTTGACAGCGCTCCTATTAATATGATATCGCTATAATAGGTAACCTATATTCTGGTTCTACACTACTGTGATCTATAATATTGCAACCATCAATTTTATCATGTATGTGTTTTAATTGCATATGCTATGTGTTATTTTACTAGATAATAAAATTGTCTGACATACCAGCGCTCCTATTACTATATAACTTCCACACAGTGAGGCAGCCAAATAATATGACAGTCGCTCATAGCGGTATGTGATGTTAGCACTGTGATCATTCTGTAGACAAAGTCTGTGGTTTAGTCTTATTATAATCCAACGCATTTCAGCTTGTATTGCAAAGCCTTCTTCAGGTATTTATTGTGCGATAGCTTGACCATGTCATGGAGATCTAACAGGTGTCAGGTGGCTCCTCTCACTTGCCTCCTACTTGTTGAAACATTGATGGACAGGAATGTCCATGAATCTTTTTGTATGTAACTTCAAGTGTCTTTTGGTGTACACTACATCATAGTCCTTTTGTGGGTACATTTTTTCCCTTTTGTAATTTTGCTAGTCCTCCGCTCTTTTGACTTAAATAAAACCAAATCATTTACATGGTATTGATAATTTAATTGACTTAGGAGTACAATTGATTATTTCCATCAAGATTCAATACTGGTATTTATAACTGGTATTTACATTATTCATTTGAAACGCTTGATGTCAGCATCACTGTTTTGCATTTCATTTTCTTTGTTCTATATAGTGGGTTTTAATTACTTACACTATAGATGCATAATTAGTTTCAAACTTTCTGTGTACAGTTTATAAACCACAGTTTTGATGGCACCAAATTTCGTATACCATTTTGGGCCTGATTCATTAAGGATCTTAACTTAAGAAACTTCTTATTTCAGTCTTCTGGACAAAACCATATTACAACGCAAGGGGTGCAAATTAGTATTCTGGTTTGCACATAAGTGAAACACTGACTGTTTTTTCATGTAGCACACAAATATCAACTTTAAATTTCAGTGTACAGATAAGCTATCAAGTATTTGTGTGCTACATTAAAAAACAGTCAGTGTTTCACTTATGTGCAAAACAGAATACTAATTTGCACCCCTTGCATTGTAACATGGCAATGTCCAATGTCCAGGAGACTTAAATAAGAAGTTTTCTTAAGTTAAGATCCTTAATGAATCAGGCCCTTTATTTTTATTTTATTTATTTTTTTGTTTTTTAGTATGTTTTTTCTCTCTCTTTATACCATAAGTTGATTGATTAGGGATACAGATGTCCCTTTAATGCAATTATTACATCTTTTTATTGGACACTGAGATTGTTCTACGGTGTGGGGTATTTGTGGCTTGTAATGATAAAAAATTATATTATTTGGGTGCTATCTTTGGCCTTGTTTGCCTCATTACATTCCATTTGTATCCATATTCTCAATCTGTATGTGAAATATCTTATTTTTCCATATATATCATTCATGCATTTTGGTAAACCTCAACTCCCTATTGCTTTGCCTTATTAAACCTTAAGCTATAGGGTTGATTCCATACCCATTTGTAGGTATAGATGAATTAGTCAACTTCTGTTTGCACATACTGAGCAATAAACCCTGGGATGAGAGAGACTGAGCTATAGTCAGATGTTTGAACTGAGGGGATTACCAGGTAGTTCTCATGAGGGACAAACTCCCACAACATATCCATGCTTTTTAAGTAGATTCAAGTTAAGTTGTTTTAAAAATATATTTATTATTTATTCATGGTATTCCTCCTTTTGTCACGATAATGACTCTTGTGGGTGTCACTGACTGATATTGGCGCAACTAAGCAGGGAGGCGCAGAGTCTAAGGCACCCCTTGAATTCAATAGGGACCCGCGCAAGGAGGTATGGACTTGGCTGTGTAATGTGCACAGGTCGCGGTTCTCCAAGTTAGTTATCAGTGCAGCGGAAGAGAACAGGAATGGCCATGTAGTCCGGATCAGTTGCCAAACTATACTGCATTACACAAGGGAGATCCAGAGGGTTGGTCAGAGGTGAGCCAGAGGTCAGAATCCAGATAACAAACAGAACCAAATCGTAGGACAAGAGAGAGGTTAGGAAAAAACCAGGAGTCAGAACCAATACAGCAAACAACAGGAACTAGGGAACTGGAGACAGGAACGCTGGAGCTGGTGAAACCAATACTCTGGCACCAGCATAGGGGAAGGAGGTGCCTTAAATACATATGTATGGCCCCTGATTGGGTGGAACGTGATTCCGGCGGTCAGATGCACCTGACTGCCGACTTATGAAGGAAGAACGCATCCCGTTGCCTAGCAACGGGACGCGGCTCTACTGTGCATGTGCACGCAGCATCAAATGTGAAAGTATGTCCCGTTGCTAGGCAGTGGGACGCGGCTCGGCCAAGAAGGCAGGTGTTCGTCCCTGGCACCTTTGAACAATGCGGGGACGGCACCTGACATCTTTATTAGAAATAGAAGCTTCTTTTCTGTTGCTGTAAACATTCTTCATAGAGGATACTGTAGACAATGACACAGTAAGTACAATTACAGACATTTTATTTTAGCCAAAGTGATGTGATAAATATAATATCAGCTTATTATTTATGCATATATACAAGCACATTATATTTTATGTGTTCGCTTTGTGCTGTATTTTACCTATACTGTTTTTGCTACTTTCAAGAATATTTCCCTTCCACTGGAAACAATGTCAGATGATTCACTATCACTTTATGAAGAGTTGACTATACATATGAGAATTCAGAGTTAAACCTGGCTGGAAATCCTAATGTCTTGTGTCCACTATGAATGCTTGTGTGTACTGTCAACAATTTCTTCATAGGGTCAATGTACCATATTTGGTTCATCAAGCGGTGAATGCAGTTCAGACTTAGGCAGGTTAAGGGAATGTGTTTAAACATGCACCATGCTTTAAGAATAAATACATTTGTACGTGACTTTTATGCACACAATTGAAGATTTTGCTAACTCCAAAATATGTAGTTTTCCTAAAATACTGGGTAGTATATAGTTTTATAATGTCAGAATTAATTTTTCCTAATAGTGAAAAGAATGCCCATGGGATATATTTTATATCACACAAAGTAAATGATAAAAGATTGAAAATGGTAGAGGGAAGAGTATAGGTATATTTTAATCTCTAACAGAAAGGCACATTTGAATGTTAAATAGGTTCTACTATTTCCTTCATGTTACCTTAGGGATTATAGACAGTAATGAATTGGCACTTTACACTGCTTAAACATAGAATTAAGCCAAGAAGCTGAAGGATGAGCTGTCAAATGTGCAAAATCATATGACAAATTATGTTGCAGGGTACACTGTGTTATTTTTGTTAAGGCTTTCAGATTTCTAAAACATGCTCAGAAAAGTCTAGTTCAAACATATGATAATTAAAATTACTTGATGGAATTTAATGCAAATGCTTCACAAGTTCACAAATATAATGTTTGGGACACGTAGGGCTTTATTTTTTTTATAGCAAATAGTAACATATCTTTATATTTTATAAACATCATGTCACTCACCGGACTGTTAGTGCCTCTAGGTTGGGACATGGGTCTCTCTCGCTCCTGCCGGCGCCTTTTCTGAGCCACGGCCGTCTGCCATCTTGACTAAGATTGCGCATGTGCAGAAACCCTGAACTGTTAATACCTCGCCTCTAGTCTCATTGGTTAATTAATCACCTCTCAGTACTTAAGGCACCTGTTGCCCTATTACCTTTGCCTGTTCTTGGTTCTCATTCCTTAAGACTCTGAGGTGTTTCCTGTTTCTGCTCGTGTTACCTGCCTGCTTCTGGACAAGTCTCCTCTCCACATCGGTAGTATAACTTACCCGCTGCAGACTACTCTCGCTACCTCCGTTACCTGCCTGCTCCTGGACAAGTCTCCTCTCCACATCGGTAGTAGAACTTACCCGCTGCAGACTACTCTCGCTACCTCCGTTATCTGCCTGTTTCTGGACAAGTCTTCTCTCCACATCAGTAGTAGAACTTACCCGCTTCAGACTACTCTCGCTACCTCCGTTACCTGCCTGCTTCTGGACAAGTCTTCTCTCCACATCGGTAGTAGAACTTACCCGCTGCAGACTACTCTCGCTACCTCCGTTACCTGCCTGCTTCTGGACAAGTCTCCTCTCCACATCAGTAGTAGAACTTACCCGCTGCAGACCACTCTCGCTACCTCCGTTACCTGCCTGCTCCTGGACAAGTCTTCTCTATACATGAGTGGTACAACTTGCCTATTGCAGACCACTCACGTTGCTCCGTTACATGCCTGCACCTGGACAAGTCTTCCCTTCACATCAGTGGTACAACTTGCCTATTGCAGACCACTCACGTTACTCCGTTCCACGCCTGCACCTGGACAAGTCTTCCCTTCACATCAGTGGTACAACTTGCCTATTGCAGACCACTCACGTTACTCCGTTCCACGCCTGCACCTGGACAAGTCTTCCCTTCACATCAGTGGTACAACTTGCCTATTGCCGACCACTCACGTTACTCCGTTCCACGCCTGGACCTGGACAAGTCTTCTCTACACATCAGTGGTAAAACTTGCCTATTGCAGACCACTCACGTTACTCCGTTCCATGCCTGCGCCTAGACAAGTCTTCCCTTCACATCAGTGGTACAACTTGCCAATTGCAGACCACTCACGCTATTCTGTTACACACCTGCGCTGGACAAGTCTTCTCTACATATCCGTGGTAAACTTACCAGCTGTAGACCATTCATGTCTCCTTGTGATATAGCTACTACTCTGTATGGTACCTATTAGCTGGACTAAAGTCTACAAGTGCCTCTGTATTGTAGCTGCAAGTTGCTGACTCTTCTACTATATTGTTGATTGGTCTTTGCCTAACGTTATCCAGTTATCAAGTACTGGCCTGCTATATGCTACCTGCGTGCTAAGGCACTTGGAGACTCTTTCCTCATTTTATCCTGTTTACTAAACTGCTTTACCATCACAGTTCCACGGTGCCAAGACTCAGAATTTATACTATTGACATTCCTTTCCTCTATTCTACTGTATGGTTCCACTGATTCACCACACTACCCAGAGGTCCGCACTTCTGGTAAGTGTAGCTACACCTGGTGAATTCTGGGTAAAACTCCTAGTGCCCGTGACACATCACCAAGGGGAGAGCAGAAAATAGGAAAAAAAAAACAGTTTTCCATGATTGCTCCCTTTGTTACTTGAATATAATTAATGCAACCCCTGTAATTTACATCAGATTTTATTTGGCTAGTTTTCCAGTGATACTAAATATCTGCTTAATTTAGGATCTGATATAGCTATAAGTAAAGACATTGCTATTCTGTGTCCATACCCATTTGTGTTCATACTTGTGTTATGTGTGCATGCAGTATGGCTGCTTTTTCTATTTCAAAGTGTTCAATATGCCACCGCACTTGGAAAAGTGAATTGATCTCTATAGGAGCACATTGTGCACATACCCACTAGGGATTAACAAGATCTATTTGTTACGAGCCACAGCGTGCCCATAGCCACAACGCTCTTTCTCTGTTCTGCCCTGCGTCCTGGCCGTCTCCTTGACGTGCTAAGGCAACGGTCTGACGCCAATCACTACAGCGCCACTTCCCGGCAAAGGGGGGAAACGGGCGCATGCGCAACCCAGTTACTAGGCCAATTAATCTCAAATGTATTAGGCAAAGGCTGGGGGTGATTTTCAGAGCTAGGCTCTGATCGGCCACATTCAATATTTAATGCAGGGAGGGCTTAGCCTCCCTGCCGGTTATAGCGCTTCTGTCCCAGTATTGCTGACCTGCTATCTGTTGTTGGATCCTGTCCTGTGGATACTCTGCCTGTCGGATTTTCTGTGTATGACCCCTGGCTGGACTTTGGACTCTGGCTGTTTGCCCGTGACACTGACCCTTTGGCCTGTACCTTGGACTCCGCTACTTTGCCTGTGACCCTGACCTCTGGCGTGTTTATTGATTACTCTGCCTGCCTGTGTCCCTTGACCTCGGCTACTGTCTGACTATCCGCTACCTATTATCCAGCCTCCTGGTCTGCCGCTACAGGCCTGTATTACTAACTCACACTACGCCTGTAGTTAAGTCCTGGGGCATCTGAGTAGCGGTGAGCATATCAAGCTCTAAGGAAAAGGCGGCTGCTATAGACGAAGACCTCCGCCATCTTGTTCTGTGAGTTGGTGATCAGACCGTCAGCCTAACACTATTACAGCAGTGTTGTGACATGTTTTCACAATTCATGTCATAACTCAATTCATTCCAATAGCCCTTTCATTTCAGTGGATTTGTGTGCTACATGTAGAAACCGAATTAAAATGAATAAGCCATATAAATGAATCGGCCTTTCGCATGAATGGACCTGCACAGCACTGGTAAATTATTATGCTGTTGATTTGTCCTCAAAGCAGGAGGTCCACTCACCACCAGCCAATCCTATTGTGTATAACATGGTAAACCACATGTGACTTTATTATCAGCACTAAAAGGGAAAATAGGGCTATCACTACAGGCCGCACTATTTTGGGGGCCAGCGAACCCGGCCAGTATGTGCAATCAGGGGCACCTCAAGCCAGGTTCCTGTCTAGGTGGTCAATACTATGGAAGCACATGAGGGCTTCCTTTCTCATGCATGTTTGTGTCTTTGCCTCTTGCAGCCATTTAGTTGTTATAACCATTTGAGTTGACACATAATTTTTCCAGCAGTATGTATTTCCATGCCAAAATTGGTTGTTCTTCTATGTCCTGTCAGAGCAAAGTGTCACCTTATAGGATGGAGATAAATGGATAGCATTTGTAAAATGGTTAAAAAACGGTCTTTTAAATATGTTTTTTTTTATCACCTGATAACAGAAATGTGTTTGATTTGATTTGATTTTCTGCAGAAATTTGATCAGTTAGTTGTATTCTAAATGTAGCAAATGTAGTTTAGTACAATTAATAAACAGTAATACAATGAATAGCATAAAATTACACATTAACAGAAAAATATTAAGCACATGTTTTAAAAAAGGCCTAAATTAAAACTTGCATATACATTAGATAATAGCAAATTTACATAAGAAAACAAGGGCCCTTCAAAGATATTCATAAGCCTATAGCTAAAAGTACATTAGTTGTCACTATGACAAGTGAGGCCAAAAGCCGTTGGCACTTAAAGTCATGTAATTATGAAAATCATGCATTTATCCATTTGGGGTTAAGTTTTCTGCATAGCTAGTCAATAAAAGCCACCGGGAGGTTCAACATTTTCTCCCTATATTTTTCCCAAGGAGGACTGTGTCTCTTCTTTCTCGCATTTTTCGATGAAGAAGGACTGGTTCACCATTGCAGAAAGCTAAGACTTGTATCTGGTTGTTTCTGTTGTTTCTTTTGCTCTGTCACTCATATTCCTTCTCCCTTCTCTCCGTGTCTCTTCGCTCCCTTATTCATACCTCCATTCCACCCCCCCACCCCCTTCTCTCCGTTCATCAACCGTCAGTTTTACACAGCAGTCATCCATCACCTTATCCCTAGCTGTTTGTTAGTTTGTGCAGTACTCCCTTACCAACACGTTTCAGCAGCCCATTCTCTTCCTCCTCCCCAGTGTAGTGAACATCCCACTGCTTTCATAAATGTATTTTCCTCATCCACCTTTCTCCCAGCGTCTCTGCTCTTTTTCTTTAGCTTCCTGTCACCACTTCAATATGTCCAGATTCCCTGCACTTCTGTTGAATGGCTCCCAGGTACTCTCACCACCCCTACCACAGTATACAGCTCCCTCGGCTTTGTTAAGCAAAAAGGCAACAGCTGGGGAGCAGAGCAGCGCTGGCACCATGCGCTGCTAGCTTCACTTGTTCTAGCGGTGCCCAAGCTCTGTGTGGACTCCATGCGCCAGGTATGCATGTAGTCACTCGTAGATTCTCGGCACTGCAATCTAGATGCAGGGCACACGCTCCAGAGCAGCACAGCCTCATATAGGCAGACCCAGGAAGTAGAGGAGGTGATCCCCTTCCCCTTCACCCCGCTGTCCTGCCAGTCTACAGTCAGAGATGTCCTGCATTTCACCCCCCACATGTGGCCCTTCCCCTCATTTCACAGCATTACAGTTGCATTGTAAGCCACATATCACCCCATAGAAGCGATGATGCCCGATCAGGGAGACAGGTAATTAGCACATTAAACCGTGGCTTGCTAGGGAAGCCCATTGATATCAATATTTTTAATGATCCTACACACGCCCCACCCAGTCCATAGCTCTGCCCCCTATCTGTCACAATGGCTTCACCTGGTCCATGCAGGTTGCCACTCCTCATGCCAGAGGAATGGGTGAGGGTGAGTCACACAAGCACACGCACGGAGCCAACCAGACCATTTTGTTTCCCCCTTCCCTCACCCTCTCCTTTACTCACAGAATTCACTGGCTTTCGTAGAGTTCCCCCATCTCTTTTGCCCATCACCCCCCTGCAGATACAGCACTGCAGTTGATGCTGTACCCCCTTTTAACCCCCCAGGCCCCATCCCATCTGTTCCTCTTCCAGACCCCCTGACCCATCATGCACGCACATATTCACACATCCTCCCCTCGTCCTGGCCTTTTTTCCCTGTTGACTTGCAGGTTCACGACCTGGATTTTCCTCCCTATTGGCCTCTCCCATCCCCTCCTCCCACCCCAATTTCAAGGGGTGCCTGCTCCCTGGAACACAGCTTTTACTGCCTAGGTTGGCCTGACACGAGCGGATCTCTGACAGTATTTCGCTGTCTAACATGTTTTCTATGAGAGTACCTCCCACAAAAGGCTTCATGATCTCCAAGGCCATGAGAGGCTAGGATAAGGTGCGCCTCACTGGCGTGGATACTAGGCTGCCCATTACAGTTCCTGTCCTGAAGCAGTTGATCGGAGCACTAGCAACTATATCTTCCAACTCATACGAGACCCCGTTGTTCAGTGCAGCTTTTTTGCTGGCCTTTCACAGAGCTTTTAGGATCAGTAAGCTAATTGCGAGGTCTAGGGGATCTGTAGGTTCAGCTTTGCTTGCTAAATACATCATTGTGACTGACACATGTTGCTTGTAAATTATTGCTTTCAAAGACTGACCAACTCCACAAAGGTCAATGGATAACCTTGCCCAACCAGAATGACATGGCCATATGCCCAGTCGCCCTGTGTGTAAAAATGGCAGGGGTTCACCCCGAGGAGGAGACAATTGGTTATCACACGCTGACGAAGCCCCTCTCTCCAAATTCCAGTTGAATGCACTCTTTAAACATACAATGGTCCAAATTGGTTTAGACCCTGAATTATACGGCGCCCACTCTTTTAGGATTGGGGCAACTACTGCTCCAGCTGTAGGTTTCGCAACCGCCTCAGCCATTAAATCCTTGGGCCAATGGAAATCAGACGGTTTGAAGGGATTTTTCCCATTTTTCCCCTCAATACAGGCCTGATAGGTGGTGAGCCTCAAAGGTTTTATAGGTTTTTTACCTTCATATAGGTTACCGCTTCCCCACCCTAGTCCAATGTTAAGGGAATATTGGTCCAGCTGCCCCCCTGTCCCCCTCATTTTAAGTTCCTGTTATATTGAGGGGGCTGCTCCCTTATTGTAAACCTTCAAAGGTTGGATTCCCACAAGTTAAGGTAATCTGCTTGCATCTCGGCCCTCTGTTACAGGAGGGGCAAGTTATGTACAGCGACCCTGTGGTACAGCAAGGTCTGCTTGGTCCACGGCCCTATTGTTCAGCAGAAGCCAGTTATGTGAAGGCGACCCTCTGGTATGGCAGGGGTCTACTTGGTTGGCCACCTACTGGTAAGAAAGCTGATTTGTGACTCACTGCTTGTTAGCAAGGGTCACTTCCAAATATATGGCCTTCTGTTGTGGCAGAAGAATGTTTCACCCTCCTCTCACCACCCCGTCTTAACTACTGTAACCTTCTCTTTAACGTGAATCATTCTCTCTGTCACATGTATCCCCAGCCAGAAGATTTGCATATGGATAATGGGCCATTTATTTGTATATTTGGCCTCTAGACACTGTTTTGCCCTCGATCGATCCTCCTTCTCGATCGATCCTCCTTCTCTGCATCAGGTGGGTGCAGAAAAGGGGTGTCACATATTGCACCAGGTAACCTGTATTTTGGTCACTCTTCTTACTAGAGATGGGCGGGCTCTGTTCCCCGAGAACCGAACCCACCCGAACTTTGGCTATCCGAGTACCGAGCCGAGCAGGCTCGGTACTCTCCCGCCCGTTCGGAATCCAAATCGAGGCCGAACGTTATTGTGACGTCGTCGGATCTTGGGGCTTGGTTCTCGTGATACTTGAAAATTATAAATACCTGCCTCCACAGCAATCCATCGCCATTTGACAGAGGGAGAGACCAGGGTGTAGTCACAGAATGATTAGAGCAGGGACAGACAATACAATTCTGATTCCAATTATGCTAACAATCGATAGAGAAGAGAGGAGGATAGAGGATTTGCATTAATATTTCTGGCTGTCAAAAGTACTATCTGTCAGCAGATTGAAAAAATAATTTGTAGCACTCCAAAGTGCTTTTGGGGTGTCCTTCATTCTTTTGCATTAATATTTCTGGCAATTTGTAGCACTACAAGTGCGTTGGGCTCAGAATGGATTCAAAGCAGCCCACCTTTGAGCAGAATGAGCAACCAGGTTCTGTCACCAGTCCTGATGGTAGTGTTCCCAGTATGTCATCTGGGAAAGGTGATGTCAAACTACACAGTCTTTTAAAATCAGTCAAAAAAACACACACACAAAAAAAAATTACCGTGTTGAAGCGCAAAAGAAGTGTAACTGCGGAAAAGTTAAGTGGCGATAAAAAAAAAATTGCCAACATGCCATTCTATACACGCAGTGGCAAAGAGAGAATGAGGCCTTCACCTTTGTCTATTAGTGGCAGATCAAAAAATGTTACTGAGCCTACAAGCCGAGCTGCAAGAAAACAGTAAGACATTAGAGGATAATGTATGCTCTGAATCAGAAATGACACCAATTCCTGGGGAGAGTCCATCCACCAGTGGTATGTCTAATCGTGAGTATTCTGTTAGTGACAGTGTACCCATAAAGAAGGTTCTTTTCAGCAGTTCTGCTGATGTGTGCCTTAACAGCCTGAGTGTAGTCGGTGATACACCAATTGAGGATGCCACTTTTGAATTAGAAGAGGATGAGGGGGAGATTTGTGTAGGCGACGAGGGCACTAATGATGATGTTGATGATTATGATGCAGACAAATTGCCTGTCTCAATTTCTATTTATATTCTAGACTCTATAACGGCTGAATAGTTTACTATTTCACTCCTAGTGGAGATGGGGTCTGATGCAGACAGATACCAAACTACCTTGGTCCATTTATTTTTACTTTCTAATTCCACAGTCTATGCAGGCTGCTTTTTTTCTATTCAACTACAAGTGGATCGTGGAGGGGGCATAGATAGCCACCAAACTACCGTGGTTCATTTATTTTTACTTTCTAATTCGACAGTCTATGCATGCTGCTTTTTTTCTATTCAACTACAAGTGGAGGGCGGGGGGGGGGGCATAGATAGCCACCAAACTTCCGTGGTCCATTTATTTTTACTTTCTAATTCCACAGTCTATGCAGGCTGCTTTTTTTCTATTCAACTACAAGTGGAGGGCTAGGGGGGGCATAGATAGCCACCAAACTACCTTGGTCCATTTATTTTTACTTTCTAATTCCACAGTCTATGCAGGCTGTTTTTTTTCTATTCAACTACAAGTGGAGGGCTAGGGGGGGGCATAGATAGCCACCAAACTTCCGTGGTCCATTTATTTTTACTTTCTAATTCCACAGTGTATGCAGGCTGCTTTTTTTCCTATTCAACTACAAGTGGAGGGCGGGGGGGGGGGGGCATAGATAGCCACCAAACTGCCGTGGTCCATTTATTTTTACCTTCCAATTCCACAGTCTATGCTGCTTTTTTTCTATTCAACTACAAGTGGAGAGTGTAATATACACCAAATTACCTTACTTATCCAAGAAACAGGTGGAGCACTAAATTAGGTTATTTTAGGAACAAAAACATTGATTATTAAACAAAATTACAAAACAAAACCAAACAAAACCAAAACCAAAACACGCAAGGGCGGTTTTGCAAAACCAAAACACAAAGGTAATCCAGATCCAAAACCAAAACCAAAACACGGGGGTCAGTGAACATCTCTAGTTCTTACCTGTTTCCCTTGATTCTCACTCCCTGCATTCATTTTCTGGTCTGAACTGAGGATGCGCACATCTGGTCTTTTTTAAACTTCCTGCATTCTCTTTATTGGCTAATTGCCTATCAGCCCTGCCTATTTAAAGCGCCTGCTTCTCAACTAAGTTGCTAGATCTTCAGGTCTCCTTACCTGTTAGGACGCTGTTCTCTCTGGCTCCCGTCTGCGCATCAGTATCCTGTGTTACCTGTTCCATGATCAAGACTTGTGGCATTATTGCAAGAACCTTGTGCCTTATCGTTGGTCCTGTTCTCAAGCTATTTGCTTTCCAGGGATCTCAGTGCATCAGTTTTCTGCAGTTCATCACTTCTCAGTTGGTATCTTGTGTTTCCTGTTCCATGATCAAGACCTGCGGTATTGTTGCAGGAACCTCGTGCCTCATAATCAGTCCTGTTTTTAGCTATTCGCTTTCTAAAGACATCAACGCTTCAGTTCACTACCGTTTGCCTGAACCTCTGCATTTATCGTCCAGCAGTCCTGCTCCACTCCACGGTTCCATCTCACCCTGCTCTAATCTCCCTTAGAGGGCCATGACTTGTGGCTAGAGAGCAGCTAAGTCCATATTGCTTTGCGGGAATCCCTGGTGAACCTCTCCTACTGTTAGACTCCGCACCTCTATGAGGATAAGTCTATCTAGAGCAGGGCTTTGAGATCTATTCCAAACTCATGCTCCATGGCAAGGGGCCTATGCTCACCATCCTTTATGCTGTTACTGGAGGTCAAAATAGTCCGGTTGCACTCCTCTGACATATTGGTATTGCACCTTGGGGACAATGATGTGGGCAGAAGTAACTCATTGGCCCAGATTATAGTCGTTTAGGAGGATTTACGTGCTATACATGCACGATGGCCAGCCGTTACGATATGTTTATCCAACATTGTTCCTCAACTCTCTTGGTGGTTTGGTAACCCTTATATCACCGTAGAGCAAGCACACCTATTTCGGTCTGACGGGGAACACTTCACTGACAAGGTTTTATGGGTGTTTATCAATCAGATATATGAGCATTTAAGGTCACTAGTTGGGTCTAGTGGTGGCAGGCTGAGAATATGTTAAAGGATCCTAGAAGTGGACAGGAGAGCATTGCAGTCAGCAACTAGTCACAACGGTGTTTCTGCTGGTTGGCCGTACGTCCCTGACCCTTTCAAAGTATCATGACTCTTGGTCCTTTTGTGTGGAGGATCCCTTGGTGTGCTTTATGTGGGCAGTCCAATGTCGTTTCTTGGTCTAGTGGTAATGCTAAATTGGCATTCATCTGTTTTGGAGTAAGGATTAGTTGTTTAATGCCACCAACATCATATTATTATACCTAATAGTATTTTTATTATTAAATAAAACTGCGACCTGTTTGCCAAAGTTAATAACGTGTCTGTGTGGTTATTTGATTTAAGTAAAGGTAATACACATAACATACGCAGGTGAATTAAAGTGAGTGAAAGGAAAGTCTTAACACTATGCAGTTTACACCACTAAGCAAGATACAAAGGCACAATTTTTTTGTATAAAGTGATGCCCTGAATTGATTCAAAGATGGAGATAGACTTAAAATGTAAAACGTAATATACATATTTCAACAAACTGCATCTGATATACATTAGTTTTAACACTTCACACTTGATACTGCTCAGCCTTGGGGTTAGATTTACCAAAGGACAGTGTGATACAACCAACAGTTTTTGTAAACCATAGTTCAGCATAGTTCAGATTTCTTTATAGGCAGCTAGCAAATCACTTCCCTATCATAGAATTTTTTTGCTGTCTATGATTAATAATCATAGTTTTTGTAAACTGTCAGATTTACTAATGCCCAAACTACCAGTAATCCTCCATCCCGATTATTTTTAACATAATAAAAATACAGACCATCAGAATTATTAAGCATTTATTAATTAATGTGAATTAATTGATGAATACAACTGTTAGATGGAAATTACAGCAGAAAAGGAGACTGTGAGAGCAGAAGCAACTCTTAGTGCTGAAGAAATTATGCAGAATGTGGTTTTGCTGTAAGCAATCAGGTCATATGAAGACTTGGAAAAAAAGAAGCAATACAGGAGAATGTCAGTGACAACAATTTAATCTGCAAAGGTTTTTGCAAATAAAACTCAAGTAACATAGATACTCAGTCAAATGAATGTATTAAACTTAAACAAGAAAGTTGCTCATCAAATTGGTGTATCAACAAATAGGCTACAAGAAACATGAACATTTTGTTTTTATATTAAATGTCATCCAAATCCATCCAGCGGAAGGTCCAGAACACGCTCCTCGGGTCAAAGTTCTGCCCAGTGTACACCAATGGGAGGTCCGACTGGGACCTCAAACCCCTAGTATGTCTTCTGGGATCCATTGTTACCAGTCTGTGATGTTTTCGTCCAAATCCATCCAGTTAGGATGGCAGGCTCCTTGGTTCAAAGTTCTTACCATTGGACACGAATGGGACCCTAGCCCCCCTAAAATCTGGACAGGATCCAACTGAACCAGCTCACGTTGGTTTCATCCCAATCGGTTTCGGGGTGTCCGAATGCATAATCGGATTACCGTACAAACAAACAAGCAGACCAATGAATTTTATATATAAGAAGAGCAAACAATAAAGCTACATTTTCAGTTCCCTAATCAGAAGTGCAGTCAGACAAAGTATAGGAGCCTAGGAAACAAGCATCCAATGTAATGAATGAAATCATAAAAACAACATGGATTCCGCTTCATTCACCATAAAATATATATCAAATACATCTACTGTATTAAAAAAAAATGTACTTAAAGTATGTTATACTTTAAGCATGATCCACTGTATGTGTGGGCCAATGAGAACAGTAACTCTTATATTTGGCTATTCCAGATACAGAAAAATATATTTAAAGTTGCACAAATTAAGATGCTAGAAAACTTTAGAGACTATATTCCACCATCATGTAACACTTTCTAGTAAAGACATGCAATACTACAAAATGACAATGGAGGAAAGTATATGAACAGAAACGCTGAAGCACATATTAAGGATCAGGGTATGGGATACCGAACAACTGTAACTTACACTCCAGAGCAAAATAAAGTACAAGGGAAAGAAAGAACCACATTCTCGTGAAGATATCAAAAACAATATTATTGATATCAATCTGTCAAGCAAATTGTGAATAGGCGTTAATTACACCAAACTATTTTTAAGACCTACTACAACTACTATTAAAATAAACCTAATAAAAATAGCTCTCTCGCAGGTTGTAGAATTGTAAGAAAATTAATGTGGGCATCTGTGAAATTTTTGCTGGAACATCTATATGCAAATATCAAGCCCAGTCTAAGGGTATTTTTTATTCTTTATTTTTGATTACTAATACTCTCATTCATATTTTGTCTTTTCTCTCTCCTCACACTCATCTCATTTTCTTCCCACTAACTTAATTTCTTCACTTTTTAGCTTTCATTCCTTCTTTTCTTTTTATTTATGCCCATGTCGTTCCTTGTCCTTTTAATACTCCTATTCTCAGATATTTGCAAGTGACATTAATCTAAACACATTTAATGCCCAATCTTTTAACTATTTGTCTTGTGCCACCTACCTGTCAAGACGACCCAGCTCCACAACCCCATTCCTCTTCCTCAACAACAACCCTATGGATCCTTGAATTCAATATACCACTCCAGACACCATCAGGACGTCAAGGCATTCCACAAGAGCATTTCACTGAGACAAAATGCTAAGTAACTCTGTTTCTAGAATTACTAGGTGTGGAATATTTAGTTCACACTAATTAGTATGACGGGCAGTGGCATTAGTGTATCTGCCACGGTCTGCTACGCTTAATGTACAGGGATGGCTATTTTCTTTGTTTCTGGAATTCCGTGCTGCATGTAATATGTTGTCCTCCTGATATCCACATATGGGTATGAGGAGATCCCCACAATTGGGTTACTCTCTGCTACTCCAGCTACTCTGAAGTTAACCTGACAGGTAAGGAATTCCACAGCTTATCTCTCCTTGTAGTAAATAACCCCCTCCTATAATCATGGTGAAAATTTAATTTTTCAAATTAACAATTGATGGCGTCTTGTCCTTGTATGGTCCTTAAAATGAAAAGTCCATGAGACAAATCTGTGTATTGACCTTGAATATATTTATATATTTTTTTTAAACTAGTTTTGTAACCTTTCTTAATATTTGAACCATTACATTCCCTCGAGTTTCTTTCTGTACTTCTTACATTGACAACGACACAGTACTTCTTATTCAAGAAGCAGTCTAACTAGTGTCTTAATATTGACACAAAGACCAGAGTTAAAACCAAATATAGACAAAAGTCCACTAGTTAATAATATTCAGATAAAATCACCTGTATACAGTCAACATATATTTTCTCATTGTTTGGCAAAAATGCCCCTTTTCGCTAGGGGGCGGGGCCAGATTGCGATCACCAGGGCCCCCACAGAGAGGTAAGTGTAGTAGAAGCCTGTGCTGCTGGTAAAGCAGAGGAGTTTCAAGCACAGGCAGGAACTCCTCACTGTCTCCTATCACCCCCTCTGCTGTGCTCTGATTGGCTGACAGTTACTCAGCCAATCAGAGCAGATATGCCTGCAACCCACACTGCCATGGAGAAAGCAAAGCAGGAAAGGTAAGCTTTGTGTCTGTTTGTATGAGAGAGAATGTGTGTCAATGTGTATGATAAATGTATTAGTGTGTGTGTGTGTGTGTGTGTGTGTATGTATGTATTGTGACAGAAGCTCAGGGCAAGTGGTAAATGGGATATACATAAGTCCCAGGTTCCTGTTGTTTGCATTTTAAACAGACTGATCAAGAGATGCACCTGTGAGGTGTCAGTGAAAAGGCAGCTGGGATACGCAACCAGACTCTCAGACCTGGGGAGGAGGTGAGTTGCCTCCTGAGACACTTTGCTGTGGTGAGCAATAATATAGAGAGGGCCTTGCTAAAATGTGTTAGCTAGTAGCCAGACGGCTAGGATTTTGTTTATATATTGTTTTGTTTATAAGATGGTGAATTAACTGGCTGTGACTGTTATCCTGAAACCTCTGGACTTGTGTGGTTTTCTGCTGCTGTTCACTGCATCTTCCCCAAAGAGATAGTACCTATTCCCCTGATTATACTACAGAATGTATGAGAGAGAATATGTGTCAGTGTGCATGATAGATGTATTAGTGTGTGTGTGCGTTTGTGTGTGACTGTGTGTATCAGAAATGTATGTATGAGAGAGGGGGGTAAGTCATTGTGTATAAAACATTTATTAGTGTGTGTCTGTGTGTTTGAAAAATGTGTCTATGAGAGGGGGGGGTGAGTCATTGTGTATGATAAATATATTAGTGTGTGTGTATGTGTGTCTGAGTGTATGATAAATGTATTTGTGTGTGTCTGTGTGTATGAGAAATTAATGTGTGTGTGTGTGTGTGTGTTATGGCACTGTGTGTGTGGGCAATGGGGCTTGTGGCAATGTAATGGGGGTGAGGACAGTGGGGGCTTGTTATAAGTGAAATGGGGGGTGAGGACAGGGGGCGCTGTTATAAGTAAAATGAGGGGTGGGGACATGTGGAGCTGTTATAAGTGAAATTGGGGGTGAGGGCAGGGGGGCTTGTTATAAGTGAAAAGGGGGTGAGGGCAGGGGGGCTTGTGAGAATATAATATGGGTGTGAGGTAGGTGGTGGTTAATTTGTGCAATTTTATTTGTGGGGTGAAGGTGGGCCAATTTAATTTAATAGTGGGGCATATTAATTTAAGATGAGGTGGTGGGACCTTTAATGCTGGGGTGGTTTGGGGCTATTAATTGAATATGGGGTTAAGTTTGGGCAGGAGGGCTATTTATTAAATGTGAATGTGAATTATGTAATGCCAGGGATGGTTGTGGGAAATGGTTAAATTTATTAAACTTAAATGCTGTTTATTGCTAGGCCTGTTTGGAGGTAGGGAAATAGGTTTATTTATTAAATGCGGATATTATTAATTTAATGTCAGTGCTGGTTGGAGGAAAATAGATCTACTTATCAAAAGTGAATTCTATTATTTTAATGTTGGGGCTGGAGGGAGGCCTAATTATTAAATGTGTGTACTATTGATTTAACGTCGGGGCTGGTTGGAGTTTTCTAAATGTCATGTACCCATTTTTTTCCAGATAGGACTCCCAACATTGCAGGATCCAGACAAGCAGCAACTAAGCTAAATACACCAGGAAAGCGACAAGAAAAGGACACACATACTCAAGTACATACAGAAGGCGCACAGACATACTAGACCCCACCTAACATTTATTTGGCCCCGTCTACATGATGTCACTTTCAGGCTTTTTTTCCAGGGCAACTTTAAGTTCCCAATCTGCCCCTGCCCTTTTCTATGTAGGTGGGGCCCACCCAAGTCCAAAATTTGCAAAGTGCAAGTCACCTGCACCTTTAAGAGTTGCACACATCATGATGTTGCGATGCTGGCAGCATACAGGAGCTGCAAGGACCCCGTCCAGCGGACCACAGAAGACAGATGAAGCAAAGGTAAATCACATTTACTTTATTATATTGTCATTTTTTGTTTTGCTTTCTTTTCCAAACTTGATAATGTTCCCTTTTTACCTGGAGGGTAGCCTGTTCTTGGCATAATATGTATTGGGGGCAGTACTCTGTGGTATAATATTGTTTGGGAGCACTACTCTGTGGCATAGTATTGTTTGGCGCCTAATTTGTGGTATAATATGATTTGGAGACATTATTGTGTGGCATAATATGATTTGTGGCATAAATTGAACTGGGGAACTATTGTATGGCTTAATATGATTTGGGGACATTACTGTGTGGCATAATATGATTTGGGGACATTACTGTGTGGCATAATATGATTTGGGGGCATTACTGTGTGGCATAATATAATTTGTGGCATAAATTGATCAATGTGGCATAAATTGAACTGGGGCACTACTGTGTGGCATAATTTGAACGTTTATTTGTTGGTTCCATTATTATTAATAATATATATATAATATAAAATCTCTCTAAATGCACAACTGGCACACCTGGGCATGACTTGATTTTAGCCAACCCTTGATCTGCAGCAAAGGTAACCAAGGTTAGGGGTGGCACTGTATATTCTGACTAAGGTGCCCCACTGCTTGTATATGTGTTTTTTGTGTGTTTTCAATTTTTGTCTTTGTCATTATTTTTTCATTTTTGTCTGTTTCATTAGAACATCTATACACCTTCCACTACATATGTAGTGCTTTTAGGACACTGTCTTTGAAACTCAGGACTTCTGTTCTGCCTTCCGGGAGATATGTCGCAATTGTTTGAGCAGGCAGTGTACACTTCTGTCGATGGTGTACACAACAATGCAAGTTGTTTGCTATAGGGGAGTGGCCTAATGCTTTTCACACTCACACGCACCCTTTAAATGTGAGAGCTATTGATTTAACATTGTGACTGGTTGGGGAAGAGGGCTAGAGTGTGCCCTCATTGCTAGGATTTTCATATTTAATGTACATATCCCTTTTTCAAAACAGAATCCCAACAATCCAGGGTCCAGACAGCAAGTGAGCTTAAGACATCAGCTGATTCTAGTGGGGCAAGACTTTCTCCCGATCTAAGGGATGGGGCCTAGAATAAGCACTCTTTATGTACACTGCATTCTTTATATACTACACTATGCCGCTAGCTATGCCCTTCATGGGCTGACCACTTCCACTCTAGTGTCTGATCTCGCCTCTATGGTGGCTGGCCACACCCGCTGTGGTGAGCCCCTACTGTTGCACTCCCCCTGTGGGCCCTTCATGCCCCAGTCCGACACTGACTTTACATATATATATTTATTTTTGTCTTTCTTGATATTTTTGTTTCATTGATCCTTTTTGGAATTCAATTTGTCTTAGCTTCCAATATGAGGGGATTTATTTTAATTTTTAACGAATGGATGCACTCATTCACTTATCTCACATCCTTAATTACATGTTACGACTCTATCTATATTTTTTATGTGGCTGCAGTAACTCGATTCCACCAGAGGTGCTGCTGTTTTGTCCCTGAACTTTACACCTCGCTTGTAGGAGTTAATCTCCTTAACTAATTAGTATCAGAACCTGTTTTGCTGCTTCATATACCTGCCTCAGTCTGTGTTCTGAGCAGTTCATCATTTGTACCTGGCTGCTGCTTGTCTCCTGTTTATAACCTGTATCAGTTTGCTTTACTGCTATCTGATCTCTTGTTGCTACGTCTGCCTGATTACCAGACTCTTCTTGTTTGCCTGTTGCCCTGACCCATGCCTGATTACTGGATTATGCTTTTTCGCTTTTGACCCTGACCTCTGCCTGGCTACTCGATTCTGCTTGTACGCTTGTTACCCTGACCTCTGCCTTGCCAATGGACTCAGCTAGTCTGTCTGCTTCCCTGGGCTGCCTTGTCCCTCTGGCTAACTGAAATACTGATTCCTGCCTCCTTAGTCTGGTACCTCATTTCTCCTGAAAGTTGGGTAATTCAATCTACTTGTTCCTGCATTTAAACTATATTTGTCATTTGAATCATTGCTTGGAACCTGTTGCTTCTGTGGATTATTCCTGCCATTCATCACACCTGTTCATATTTCTCTATAAGAGACCTGTTAATTCTGCTACTGAAATCAGCATATTCCATGAACTGAATCTTTGTTCACATATTCTGCCTTAATTTACGAGCGCTCAAAAAATGTTACCGTTAATACGGTAATTACTCGCGGAATTTCAGCTTGCCGCTCCCTGAGCGGCGAGCTGAAATTCCGCGAGTAAACTACCGTATTAACGGTTTTCACACGCAATATTACCGTATAAACGGTAATTTTTTTCGAGCGCTCGTTATGCAGCGTTAACGCTGACAATTGAATACGCCCCTTGGAGTATATTTACTAAATTGTGGGTTTAAAAAAGTGGAGATGTTGCCTATAGCAACCAATCAGATTCTAGTTATCATTTATTTAGTACATACTACAAAATGACAGCTAGAATCTGATTTGTTGCTATAGGCAGCATCTCCACTTTTTAAAACCCGCAGTTTAGTAAATATACCCCTTGGTTTTTCTATATCTGTTGCCTCTTCTTGAGTACACAAGGAATCATAACATTACACTTATTCCTCTTTAGGGTATATAACATTGTTACATTTTCTGTATGGACCTAGTCTTAATTTTTGTAATATCATTATATAAAATTAGTTTTTCACTTACCTCACCTATCTACTATATAAAAGCCTAGTGGCGAGTGTCTGTGTGTGGAAAAAAAAAAAATCAAGCTGCAGCGCCACCTGCTGGGCGAAGTTATACACTGACCTACTAAATTCTTAGTGTGTGTGGAAAAAAAAACTCAGAAAAGGCTGAAATTTGGTATACTAAGATATTTTTAATTTGTTAATTTAATTTATTAATTGTTAAAAGTGTTTATAAAGATTTTAAAAAAATATATATATATATTTCTTGAAGGAGAAGTGACAGTTGGGAGTGGTTGGTGGTTGCCAGGGGTGACAGATGGGAGTGGTTGGTGGTTGCCGGGGGTGACAGTTGAGAGTGGTTGGTGGTTGCTGGGGGTGACAGAGCGAGAGAAGTGTGATACTCAGGACCGCTGCGAGAGATCCCTGTGTCTGGATAGACATCTGGATAGATGTGGCGATAAAGATGAAGGATGAGGTGATGGAGAAAAATGATGAGGTGGTGACATGTGGACAAAACCACGTTAAAAAAGGTCGCTTACGTCGGGAAGTAACGCTCTTCCCCTGAGGAGGCCTGGCCTAGCCCCAAATGCATGACAAGAACCTTTTTAACACCTTAAGTAGCTTGATTTGACTAAGAATGCATGAGTATCATGCACGGGTTAACTTGTTTTTAATAAGTGTCTTAAATATTTATCATTATTTGGATTGCCTTCACTCATCTTTTAATGAGTGTCTTATTATTTATCACCTTGATTTATTTGATTCTTTGGCAATTTATTACTCATTATCATCCATATTTAATTTTCTAACTCACACAATAGTTTATCACATATACTTTTTTTAATATTCACCTAAAATGGCTGCCGTTACATTTTAGATTTCAGTTTTATTAAATTGAATACACCTGTTCACCCAATATTCATATTACAATACAAAGGAATAATAACAACATACAGTACAGGCAGAAGGATTTGACCAAGCCTACATCAACAGAACATTTGTGGATAGTTCTCTAAGATGTTTGGAACAACCTCCCTGCCAAGTTCCTTCAAGAACTGTGTGCAAGTGTTCCTAGAAAAATTTATGTTGTTTTGAAGGCAAAAGGTGATCACAACAAATGTTGATTTGATTTAGATTTCTCGTCTGTTCATTCACTTTGCATTTTGTTAATTGATAAAAATAAACTATTAGCATTTCTTTTTTTGAAAGCATTCTTACTTTACATAATTTTTTTCCACACTTGCCTAAAACTTTTGCACAGTATTGTGTATCGGAAGATCCTTTGGTTATATTACATGATCTCATCTCTCTATTAAAATATCAAATTATTGTCATTCTGCTTATACTGTTTCAGATTTCTAAGATGTGTCATCTCATAGCGAAATGTCAAACTATTATTGTGTTATTCTACCTTTACTGCTTTAGATCGTCGTGTAATGTATTAATATTTCTGAGTCCTAGGGGTAAATGTATCAAGTTGCTAGTTTATATCATTTTGTGGAATGTACTAAATAAATGATAAATTGAATCTGATTGGTTGCTAGAGACAATATCTCCTTTTTTCAAACCCACCGGAAACTCACAGCTTGATACATTTACATATACATAATATAGTTGAAATAATATTTTTCGATTGATACCATTAATGAGGTTAGTCCTATTCCTTGTGTGATAATAATCTTTCTATAAAGTAACTAGTGACTTATACAGTAATAACACTATGTTTGCATCACATGCATTTATTATACTTGGATTATATTTGGCTTTGAAGCTGGTGTCTGGCACTACGTGCTACTACTCACCTTTCTGTAAACTTGTATTCTGTAAACTAAGTCTGTTTCAATCTCAGTTTTCCCCAGATGTTTTTTTTTAAATAAGTTTTATTTTAAGTTTTATTGAGTTTTTACATAAAGCAAAAGATGTGCCTCACATGTTTTTTCATTTAATGTGTTAATTTTTCTTACATTATCATATTTTAAGATTGATAATGGGTTCACTGAGGATTGATACCCAGGGGTGGATTCAATTTTACCTTTTATGTCCAATTTAAACCTGCCTACATTAAAATTGTTGTCACTACAGTGTCAGGGACAAAGATTTTAGCGCTCTTCTACATATTTAACCCTTTTTTATGTAGACCCTAAATTGTAAACTTATGATCAGGTCCTTCTTACCTCTCTCTATCTATGTTACCCAGCATTGTTTTATTGCTGTGGTGCTATATAAATAAATGTTGATGAGAACAGTTATGTTTTATATTGCTTAGTAATTCATAGCATTGCTTCAGTGCAATTACTGAGCAGTCATGTGATCGGTGGTCCAATTAATACCAGGTAAAACATAAGTCCTTTAATCTTATCCAGTAAGATAAATTACTTGGGCTTCAAAACAAGTACAGCACAAAGCAACAGAAAGATTTATTCACCTACTCTGCTAGTAAATTGGTATTTTAATGAACTGCATTTATTATGTCACAGAATAATTTAAATTATACAATACATTGATTTTATTTATTTATTTTTACCACATTACCTTTAATAGGGAAGGAAAAATATACACAAAACCAACAGTGGAATAATGTTGATGTGGCTGTGTCCACCTGCAAAATTATAATATTTAACAAAAAATTATATTTGCAAATGTGCCCTAGCCTTCCCGTCCCAGTGTACCAGCTGGCTAATATTTAGGTAGTCCAAGCCTTTATTGCTGCTGTTTTTATAGTATTTTGTTGTTCATGTAAGTTTTTCAGCAAATTATGTAAATATGTGAATATTTTAAAAAAAATATTTTACTAATATTGTTTTGGTTATTATATTTTTTTTGCCATTATTTATTTTATTTTTTGCTTTTTTTTGTTTGTCTTTTTGTTTTGTGTCTTACAAATAATATTATGCTACTGGTCTTTTAAAAATATAGCAATGTGCATAAAATCTTAAATGTTTGTGTAAATTGTTTCTGTATTTATTTTGTATCTTAGGATGATTTCTATTTTCCTCTTGCATACTTCAGAATTGATGAAATGACTGCATATCAACTGTGCTTGAACTTATTTCTGTTCATTACCTTCCTTTTGAAGCAACAATGACACATTTCATGGGAAACTTGTGCACCTGGTCAAAGAAACAGATGGCAATATCAATTTGTCAGCAATACATCCTTCCTTGCATTCCATATTAAAGTTGGCCTCTTAATCCCTCGGTTTTTAAGAAAACTGACTGATAGGTGTGGAGAGATTAAAAGAAGTTGGTTTAAAGGTGGAGGTTTTCTGAATGGTAATAGACAAAAGTTCTCATGAAATGGATTATATTATTCTAGTGGTGTTATGCCATGCAAATAATTTTGCTGCCTTCTCATGAGAAAATTTAGTTAAAGTGAAGTAGTCCATTACTATGCACAGGATAAACCACATATGGAAGTAGGACTGTGGTTCTGAAAGTGTTAGCAACAGTTGCAAAAAAAACTGGTACTTGTAGCATTTCAGCTTTCAAACAGCAGTTTACAATTTCTAGGTGTATGAGAAAAGGTGAGTTCTGATAACAGAAAGTATGACAAGATTTTTACTAACATTTGTATTCCTTATTCCTATTTACTCAGTTAAAAATCTAAAACACTATGTACTCTAACACAAGCACAATCATGGCAGTAAACATCCAGGTGATCATTCAGTCTATGTCAATGCTTTGATGAAAGCCAAACTGAAAATCTCAAGTGGTAATTGTGGTAAAAGGATAAAGTCACGCTTTATGCCGATGATATGCTTCTGTTTTTAAAAGACTCAGACACATCTTTAACTACACTGTTACAACTTGTAGACGAATTTGGTGTTTTCTCTGGCATGAAGATAAATTGGTCCAAATATAATATTTTTCCCATTGGCAGGGGTCTTCCATCAATTACTGAGGAGACCCACCAATTGCAATGAACGTTGAAATTTAAATATTTGGGGATCTGGATTACAAATTCAGTAACTGACTATATACCATTAAATATAGACCCAGTAACAATTATCTTAGGGCCAAGATTTCTACTTCAATAGACTTCCTCTATCTTTATCTGGTAGAGTAAATCTAATGAAAATGGTCCTTCAACCCAAATTCATATATCCATTACAGCATTCCTCTACCTATCTTCCAAAAGGACTTTTCTCTCAAATTAACAGGTGTCTATCCTCTCTGGTCTGGGCGGAGAGGTTGGCAAGAATTAAACTGACTGATGTTCCTGTACAAATGGAGGCCTAGCGCTTCCAGACTTTAGGGCTTATTACTTTGCTACACAAATGGCGCATCTGCGAGAGTGGTTGGCAGACTGCCCTACGGTTGACCTGTTAAATCTCTAGAGAAGATGAACAGGATTTGATAAAACACCCATACAAGCACTGTTGGGTACCTGAGCCACGAGAAAAGTCCCACAATTAGTTAGACAGGCCTTGCTGATATAGAACACATTAACGGGGACATTAGAGACTGTGAGAATAGATGCTGACACCCTGTTATGGGCTAATTGTAATCTTCTAATGTAATTCCCTCAATGGCGAACTGCTGGGATAACCTCCCTTGGACAGATATACCACAATGGCAGTATCATATCATTTGCTCAGTTACAAGTGGACTTCCCTCTACCAAATTCTCTATTCTATACTTACCTTCAGCTCTGACATGCCTCGGTGACACAATTTGACAGCACTCCTCTCATCTTCGGTCTAGATCCTCTCCGCTCACTCCTTAAACAGGTGGGCTCCACCAAAACCATTCCAATACTCTATACTAAAATCCTCTATCTCGTTATCATTGATAACTAAGCCAAGGATGGGAGATGGATTTGGGTCATGTTACTGATGAGGATTGGAGTTATATGTTAGACAGCACTAGGGAGGCTACCTCTTGTACCCAATACAGACAAATTCAACTATATATCCTACATAGAGTGTATTACTCTCTGCGCAGGTTTCTTCGAATGGGTGCCAGATCGGATGAGAATTGCCCAAAATGCGGAGATGCTGATGCTACCTTCTGGCACTTTGGAGTTGCCCTATCATCAGGGAATTTTCATTGTGAGTAGTGAAGGGTATAAAAAATACGGGTTTTAAGATCCCATTGCTGTTCCCCAAAACATGTATCTTTGGTTTGGGAGTGGATCTTTTGCTGGATAGAAGCGCTACCAAATATGCTCTCAATCTCCTTACCCTGACAGAAGAAATTATTGCTAGAACATAGATGGACCAAGAGAAACCTCAAGCTGCTAGCTGGGTGGTCCTGGTCAATGAGGCTATAGGGCATGAAAGATTCACGCATCATTCACGAAATACCATGCCGAAATACTTTAAAGTGTGGTACAGATGGACAAATTCAAGATTCAAAATATGTGGTGCAATCTCTGACTGCCGACTTTGATCCGGGTTAAGCACTTCCATCCCTCCCTCATCCTCCCCCTCTCCACATTACTAGAACCATACTCGTATACATGTTTTATAAGACTAAACTATACTGAGTCACTTGACTCATTGTCATTCATGTTCTTCGACATCTCCCTTCCAGGGCTAAAGATAACCAGGATAGATATGCATATGCCTGTAACACATCAAATTACAAATCTACTTTAATATTAATACACGGTTTAATATCTAGAATTAATTTTCTTATTACACTCACTAAATGTAATGTACGATATGAAATGGAACTATCTTTGTTATTTTATTATTTTTATTTACAAAATTCAATAAAAAATATTTGATTAAAAAAAAAACATCTAGGTGATCATTCAGTCTATGTCAATGCTTTGATGAAAGCCAAACTGAAAATCTCAAGTGCCAATTGTGGTGACAAACACCTTCTGAACATACACAAATGATTCCCAGGTTAACAGGGCACTATGTCCCTAATGGAATCTTCCAAACATAGTTCCTCACCATGCAATAAAATCATAAAATCAAGTGTGTGTGTGTCAGAATTAAAATGTTAAATTAAAAATTAAAACTACAACTTCCATCATTCAGTGTAGTTATGCCTCTATTGACCACACTAAACATGATCTGTCTCCTCTATAAAATCATGCTTGCAGCCTGAATGGATAAGCTAGTGCTTTAAATCATGTCTTCGAAGAGCTAACAGTTTCTGAGAAGAGAACACAGAAGGAAGTTTGAAGTCAGAAAGAATGGGATAGACAGTTCTAAGGGTGCAAAGTAAAACACTATGTGAGATTCACCGCAATACCAGCTATGGATGACAAGCAGGGCCGTCTCTTCCATTGGGCACAATGGGCAGGTGCCCGGGGGCCCTGCAGGCAAGGGGGGCCCGTCCGAATCCTGAAAAAAAAAAAATATATATATTTTCATACTTACCTTGCGGTCACATCAGCGGTGATCCGGCTCCCTCCCTGGTCCCCGCTTCCGTGCTGTGCTCGAAGTGAATGCTGGGCGTGATGTCACGCCCAGCATTCACTGCAACCACAGCACGGAAGAGGGCAGAAGAGACTCAGCGGCGCGGAAAAAAGAAGATGATCGGACTTAAGGTAAGTTAAGGGGGCCCCTATATATATATATATATATATATATATATATATATATATATATATATGTAAAAAAAAAGTGATTATATATATATAATCATGTTTTTTTTTACATACATATATATTTTTTTTACACACACACACACACACTATTTATCTAATATATAAATGCTTAGTGGCGTCTGTCTGTCTGTGTGTGTGTGTGGGAAAAAAAACCCAAGTTGCAGCGCCACCTGCTGGGCAAAGTTATACACTGACCTACTAAATTCTTAGTGTGTGTGGGAAAAAAATTTCAAAAAGGGCTGAAATTTGGTAGGGCTCAAACTCATTTTCGTGAGGTAATTTTACCTCATGAACACACATGTAGAGGCGTTCGTTTGTGTGTGTGTGTGTGTGTGTGTGTGTGTGTGTAAAAAACTATTTTCTCAGAAAGGGCTCATCCAATTGACCTGAAATTTGGTATACTGACATTATTTGAGAAAAAAATTAGAATAGTCAAGTCAGTTAACTTCCATCATCCCCCCTTCCCCCCGTGGGAGGGGTAGTAAAGGCTAAATTTACGAGTTGAGGGGTCAAACTCATTTTCGTGAGGTAATTTTACCTCATGAACACACATTAAAAAGGCCACTTGCGTCGGGAAGTAACGTTCTTCCACTGAGGAGGCCTGGGCTAGGTCCAAATGCATGACAAGAACCTTTTTAAGACCTTAAGTAGCTTGATTTGACTAGAATGCATGAGTATCATGCACGGGTTAACTTGTATATATATATATATATATATATATATATATATATATATATATATATATATATATAAATATATATTTTTAGGGGCCCGGTACAATGCATTGCCCAGGGGCCCATAAAGTAGTTAAGGTGGCCCTGATGACAGGATGCAGTACACCATCAGCAATGACAACTGCAACACACTTATATAATAATCAGCTCTTTTCTGCTAAAGATCAAAACAATGATAACTAAGAGACCCCACCTGCAGCATTACACAGCAAGTGTGCTGGGTGATGCAACACTGTCGTACAACATTTATTACACTCAACACTTCTGCTAAAAGTTGTAAAACCAACTAAAGGACCTCACCTGTATGCAGCATTTATAATGTACAGTCATGGCCAAAAGTTTTGAGAATGACACAAGTATTGGTTTTCACAAAGTTTGTTGCTTCAGTGTTTTTAGACCTTTTTGGCAGATGTTGCTATGGTATACTGAAGCAAAATTACAAGCATTTCATAAGTGTCAAAGGCTTTTATTCACAATTACATTAAGTTTATGCAAAGAGTCAATATTTGCAGTGTTGACCCTTCTTTTTGAAGACCTCTGTAATTCGCCCTGGCATGCTGTCTATCAATTTCTGGGTCACATACTGACTGATGAGTTTTTGTTTGTCCACTAGCTTGTTGAGGATTCACCACAAGTTTTCAATGGGATTAAGGTCTGGGGAGTTTCCTGGCCATGGACCCAAAATTTCAATGTTTTGATCCCGGAGTCACTTAGTTATCACTTTTGCGTTATGGCAAGTGCTCCATCATGCTGGAAAAGGCATTTCCAGCATGATGGAAATGCCTGTTTCTGGATGGTTGGAAGAAGTTGCTCTTGGAGTATGTTTTGGTACCATTCTTTATTCATAGCTGTGTTCTTAGGCAAAAATTGTGAGTGAGCCCACTCCCTTGGCTGAGAAGCAACCCCACACATGAATGGGTTCAGGATTCTTTACTATTGGCATGACAAAGGACTGATGGTAGCGCTTACCTTTCCTTCTCCAGACAAGCATTTTTCCAGATGCCCCCAAAAATCTGAAAAGGGATTAATCAGAGAAACGTACTTTACCCCATTCCTCAGCAGTCCAATCCCTGTACCTTTTGCAGAATATCAGTCTGTCCCTGTTGTTTTTCCTGGTGAGAAGTGGCTTCTTTGCTGGCCTTCTTGACACCAGGCCATCCTCCAAAAGTCTTCGCCTCACTGTGCGTGCAGATGCACTCACATCTGCCTGCTCCCATTACGGAGCAAGCTCTGCCTGGTGGTGCCCCGATTCTGCAGCTAAATCAATTTTAGGAGACACCCTCATGCTTGCTGGATGCTTTTAGGTTCCCTGAAGCCTTCTTCACAACTATTGAACCTCTCTCCTTAACGTTCTGGATGACCTGATAAATGGTTGATTTAGGTGCAATCTTACCAGCAGCAATATCCTTGCCTCTGAAGCCCTATTTGTGCAAAGCAATGATGACTGCACATGTTTCCTTGCTGTTAACCATGGTTAACAGAGGAAGAACAATGATTTCAAGCAGCACCCTACTTTTAAAGCATCCAGTCTATTATTCTAACTCAATCAGCATGACAGAGTGACCTCCAGCCTTGTACTCATCAACACTCTTACCAGTGTTAATGAGAGAATCACTGACCTGATGTCAGCTGGGCCTTTTGTGGCAGGGCTGAAATGCAGTGGAAATTATGTTTTAAGGATAAAATTAATTGTCATGGCAAAGAGGGACTTTAAAATTAATTGCAATTTATATGATCATTTGTCATGACATTCTGGTGTATATGCAAATTGCCATCATAAAAACTGAGGCAGCAGACTTTGTGAAAAATAATAAGTGTGTCATTCTCAAAACTTTTGGCCATGACTGTACTCACTCCTACCAAGCTTAGCACAACCAATGTTTGGATTTAATTTTCACTGATGGTGCTTCACAGTCTTGTTTTTTGGCTGAACCTGGTATGTCTATAATAACTACGCCAGACAAATCCTTCTCTCCTGGGAGCAACCAGCACCGTGACCCAATAGAAAGCCATGTAGTGCTGTATCTTCTAAACTAAAGGTTTTAGGTTTTATGTTGTAGAACTAAACCTGTATGTTTTAATCTAATATATTTAACCTAGTCGCTGCAAGGTGACAAATCTGCAACTCGATAGGCCACACAATTTTATTATTTTTCTGACCGTGCCTATTTTGTTAGGAATAACTTATTTTCATACCTAAGCAAATTGTATATTGTTTTTTTGAGGGGCTTATTTGAGGTTTTCTTTTGATAAAATAATTAAGTAAATAAATTAATTTAATTCATTAAATCCATGTAATATACTCCTTATTTTATCTTTCAGCTTCTAATGTTTACTGTAATTTCAATGTGTACTTTATTGGAGGGTTGGTCTATATTTTAGCGTCTAACATAGAGATAGATAGATAACTAATTATACATAGAATGTAATGCACATTGTGACTAACACGCTCCCAGCTTCCGTGACTTTGAAGGTTTACAATATAGGGTTACAGATGATTAGAGCACTTAGTTTCTTTCTTGCCTATCACACAGGTTATAGACCTGCTAAATTGCCCCACAACAGCGCTGTCACACTCCCACACACTTCAGGTTTTCCACTACCTATTGAAAAAGGGCAATAGGATCCCAATATATACTGTCCCACACTGGCACACAAGGCTTCTGGCTACCCACAAGATAGCAAGGCCCACACCATCAATTAAAGGGTTAACTCTTCAACACCTCCAGACTGTTACACAAATGTAAATGCAAGCATATACTAGGCTTGTTAGTCAAATGTATTTCCAAATCAAACACCAGCATTCAAAGGGTTAACTTGGTCGAGCTAATGGATTTGTTAGAGTATCAAGGACACAACTTATTAAAGTTATAGATTTAATATACAAAGGTACAGGGCATTTAGATATAAAAACAAATAGATAAACATTTGACATACATAACCAAAACAGATGTAAAAATAAAAGAGAAAGTTTCAGAATATACTTTACATGAGCTGTATAATCTGTGCCATGGAAAATTGGCTTGAAAGATGGACAGCTTATCAATGTGGATTTATTTTCCCTAAAGACTGACAATTTCTTGTAGCTGTTCTCATCTTTTTAAAGACACTCTAATGCCTTTCCCCACCTCCAGGGCTCTGAGCTGTGACACTGTTTACAGCCACGATTTGCATATTGCCTGATTTAATACCCAATTCTACTAGGTGACCTAACTTTTCTGTGGAGTGTCTCACAGGTTGCCTAAGCCTACCCATCCCCCAACAGCTTGGGGAATGGGTAAAGCCTGCAAGGAAAAGTGGAATCATTGAATAGATTACTTTTGCTGTTTACTTGTGGGAATTGTCTGTTTAGTTATGTGACCCAGTTCTGTGTTGGCTTTGCATACTTTTACTGATAGTATTGGATTCTTTTGGAATTGCATGTTTTATTTCAAGAGCACATTTAAATGTTGTTTTTGAATAATGCCATTCTAACAATGTCTAATTAAGTAAAAGAAAAGCTAAATGGAACAAATGTATATTACATAGATTTTTTTATACTCTAAAAAGTATTTTCAAACAACTGCTTTTTTTTGAGCCAGTAATAAAAGCTCTATTAACTAATTTGCTAAAAATGAAACTATTGGATTAGTATTATGAAGTGTCCAGTAAACAAAAGTTCAGGGGTTCTCCTGATCTGTGACATAGGTTTAAGAAGATCATAGAGACTCAATCTAAATGGTATGGTGACTCATGTTTTATGTCCTGAGACATTGGTTAAGAATTCCCAGAATAAATATTTGACCTTGTTCCTTCTTAGTTAAACATTAATATGACACTGTCAATGGTATAATATTGATATACCTATATTTACACAGTAGTGTGATTCTATCCCCCAAGGCTTCCTCCAGTGTGGCTTCCTCACACAGTAATTTGCCTAACTCACAAGTACTGAGGAATTGTGGGAGGAAGCTGTCTGGAGCAAGCATAGCTTCAACTTTCCAACCAACATGGCATTTAGAAATTGTTTGTCAAAAATGGTATGCTCTCTCCCATGCACCAGGGCGCATCAAGCATATATTTTTTTTACGCAAGGCATTATATAAAACATACTTATTCCCAATCCTGTCAGATCTTTTTTAATATTTATGAAAAAAAACAATTGATGTTATTTGTATGCGCATACATGTTTTGTCAATTGTAAATATTCTAAGCATTTGAATGGTCATACAAATGGTTGTGTTAATACAACACATTTCAGATGCTTTGTTTTGTCAGTTGCACATTTTAGTTCTTTGTTGTTATTTATAAAATAAATGAGGCATGGTTACAAAAACTTCTGCATAATGCATTTCTGCACAGAGAACTTATTTCTGTTAGTTAATTTTCAAGGTCGCAATATTTTCAAACTCCATACTAAAAGTTAAACTGTCTTGCTCAGTATGCACATAACCTACTATTTTTGTTTCTATTAAGCATTTGCAAGTACAGATTCTGCTAAATAAAACCATATCACATGTCAGTTTTATATTGTGACTGGCAAAACTTCTGAACTTCCCTGATAACATAAATATAGTCAACACCCATCTTTTTAAGAAACAAAGTGATGTGTTTGGTTTGTAAACTTTCCACATAACTTTAAATTGCCAACAATTAACATCAAAGCTATAAGTCCAATCAATCTTACAAAGAAAAGAAAATAAATCATATTTTGGTAAAAAAGTGTTGATGCCAGAGTGTAAAACATGTTACAAAACTTTTAGGGTTGATTACTGCAGACGAAGAAGGTTCTGTTTGGAGGGTACTTGCTACACATTTTTGTTACATCAGACATGCCACTTTATCAGACATGCCACTTTCACATACAGGACTTGTAGAGCTGAGAGCATGTTAAGCTAAAGGTTACAAATTTGCACCTAAACAAACCATGTTGCAATGCAAAGGGTGCAAATGCATTCTATTTTTTTGCATGCAGTGAAATTGCTGTCTGTTAAATTTAGCACACAAATACTGGGATGATTTATTTTAGCGCTGCAATTTAGAGTTGAACTAGAATGTGTGTCTCCCAACTCTAAATCTGTCCTCACATTTTAAATTAACCCTACCTACCCCTTGCAGCGCAAATTATTTTGCCACAATGCTAAATTGCAGCTTCTAGCTATATTAACTACTAACTCTAAGTAAGCCACAAAGTATAAATATGAGGTGGTTGCGTCAAATAGTGGTGATTGTTGAATAATGGTGTGAGGACTATGAATCAGGTCACAAATGTATGCAATACTGAGATAATTGGCTATTGCTTGAATTTAATAACACCATGTGTATAGCAAAATATACACAGTCACTTACACATAGATATAGTAAAATACAGGGAAATGATAGAACCTGTTTCAACATATAAAATATAATCATGATAAATTGTATGACAATTGAAATGTATACAATAATATATCTGCTACAGATGTTGTCTATCCAAGAATTTGTTCCATTTTCTTGAGAGACCACCATATCTAAAAGTCAAGTTGATTTACTGCACAATGAATAATAATAGAAAATACTGTTTATTTCTTACCATAATGTTCTTTTAACAGATAATGTCAAGGTAGCAATAAACAGGATTTAATTGCTCTACAAATGCTGATAAGACACATTACCCAGTGGTAATAAAAGTTTTATTTTACTACCCAATCACCAGTGTTTGTTATAGATTAATAGAAATAATATTCAGTTCTAAAGTTTGAATAGTGTTTCTGTACCTATGTATCTTGCGGAGACTGCAGCCTCTGTCGACGTACTTCTTGAGATTCTGGATCTTCCATGGAAAAACGTCTGTCTTCAATACAAATACTGCTTTTTGATAATCAAGAGAGCTACTTCAGAGTGCTCCATACTTCCACCAGTGTATGCTCTGTCAGCACCTGTTGAACTACAAGCATTAAATTAATTTGTGAAACCTTAGTGGCAAGTCCTTGCACTCCGGCCCAGGACCTACCTTTCAGGGAAGGAAGAGAGAGGGTTTTCCATGGAAGATCCAGAATCGCAACAAGGATGTCAATGGAGGCTGAAGCCCCCGGAAGATACATGTAAGTGTACAGAAAAGTATTATTTGAACACTATTTAAATTTTAGAACTGAATTTTACTTTCAGTAGTGTTGGAACTGTACTTATACATTAACCTCTATCAGGATTTGCATAAAAACCAATACAGGCGGACATAAGTTATACAAATTGTGAAGATACGTGGTACCCAAATCACTCAGACACGGTATTAGTGGAAAATAGAAGGATGATTTAGTCTGCAGAACAGGATTAAAATGCAGAACGGCCCCATAATTATAGCAGGTCCAACAAGTGAGGAAATCAGTTCAAATAAATCCAGTGAGATATGTTCCATAGCGCATCTCTGGCAGAGCATCACCTCCTGGCTAAAAAAATTAGTCACACTTGTGTACAGCTCCCAGGGTAGCCTCTTTTATTACCTCCTAATACCACCTTGGGAACTGGCTGCAAAGAGGAGTTGCAAAATGTCTCGATTGGTGGGCTGCTTACACTATCCAGCCCCTTCTCCTACATCGCCAGGTGTCTTCCCTCAGGTGACCCCTGCTGGGTCCGGCTCCTGGCTGGCTGTATAGCTCACTAGTGGACAATAGAGAAGCAACAGAAATAGCAATGGTAGCTTAATTCACTCAACTCCTGAGTGTTCCCTGTGGAGGTGGAATTTAACTCCCGAAGTACTTTTTCAAGTAGATATTATAGTTACATACTGATACTTCCTGATAACAACATGGCTAAAAAGTGCAGTTCAGGTATGGATTAGATTAAGGGATTGTAACACCATACACCATGCCCTTTGCTTTACATAAACACTAAAAGGATTATATATCCAGACCATCATCAAATTAATTATTGCTTTTTTCTGCTCTTATGAAGATTTTCTGTGCACTCATACTTTGTTTCTGTTGCTATATTTGATAAGTATAGTTTAAATCTGTTGCACTAATACCGATTAAGTGCCTATATACTATAACTAATCTATGTGGTATGCTTTTGCCTACCCTTCATCTAGCTAAAATCGTTATTCACATAATGTGCGTTTAGGGGGGCTGAACCAATTATCTAACACTGAGTAAATGTAGATGCTATAGAATTAAAATGAAACAGACAATTATAGTGAATATGAAACCATTTTCTGGTTAGTCGTTGACAGAAATACACTAAGGAAGTCCTGGTGCAATACATTAAAGGAATCTATGTATTCGTGAAGGATTACACAATATCAACTGCGCTTTCAGCCCTTCATGAGGTTTGCAAGCCTTTGAGAATAAAAACTTTTTAGTTAATAAACTTGGGAAAGGACTATGCCAAGTTCCAATTTCTTTTGGATTTCCCTTAGTTGTCTCTGAGTGGTAACCTAGACTAACCTGACCCATTATTAGACTAGGAAGCATTGGGACTAGATATCAATTTGTGGTAGGATTCTTTGATCACACAGAGATTGCGCAAAATAAATAAAGACCATTTAATTTAACCTCTAAAATGTTCACAGCAACTATCACAATATCACAAAATAGCGAAAGTGCATATTAACAGGTAACAAAAAACAAACAAATAACAACCAAGTAATATTACCAGCTTGAGACCCCTCCTGGGTGATTTACTAAGTTGATTGTATTAAATTAAATTATGGGACCTCACAGAATTGCAAAAAGAAAGTGTTTTGTATCAACACATAGTGATTTAAAGGGACACACTACACAATGGTCAAGTATATAGATTTATATATTTTTTTTCTCTTTGATTCAATGTATCTGGAAGAGAACCTGTTTGCTTCTGAATCAATTACTGCAGCCAATTACTGGCTGTTAGAAATAAAGTCTCATTTTAGGGTCCACATGTGGTTTCACATATGGTTGTATGTGCATTTGCCTTTAAGGCCTTCTTGGTAAAAATAGATATTACAACCAATCACAATATACGTCTTTCTGTTCATTAAATATTCCCTCTGTTTCAGACAAAGGAAATTTGCAGTTACCATCCACTTATTTTGTCACATAGACCACAGTTGTTTAGTTTCCTTGACGTTATCTTGAAGTGACATTTTGGTTGAAGACTTTCATGGTTGCAATTATATTTAACATATGTTCTTGTATAGTGTATTGAATCCTAGATTGACCGAAACAGAGTTTAGATTGCGATATATTCTTTGGTCTATTTTTCTTATTTCAGCTATCAAGGCTTCAAAAATCCTTCTAGCTTTGAGAAAGTCTGCAACAAACTTTAAAACCTAAATGGGAGACACAGTTGAAAGAGAACTTTTGGAGTTTAAAAATTAATTATTTTATTGGAAAAACTTAATAAGTATCGCTGTGATCTATTCCTAGAAACAATGAATACAATTAACTATTGCAGTAACTGGATGGAAGGGTTTCATCTTGAATTTCCAGAAGAATAGCTTTTTTTGTTGTGAGAATCTCAATTCTTAACACTGTTAATATAACTTTCCAATCAACTTATGACATGAACAAGAAAAGGGGATGGGTAGACTATTTCAACTGTTCCCTCTTGACGAAGCGGTACCTCTTGATTTTACTCCTTTTCCTATAGCATGTTGATCTACTATCTTTGGGTAACCCTTGTTATGATTGCATTTTTCAACTTCATTTAATTTAGGTTTATCTTCTCTCTGGAATATATATTTTTGATCATATGCTCTTTCATTGTGAAATGAGATGTAATCTCATTCATGCTGCCTCCTTCATGGAACCTGATATCTGCCTACTCGTTATTAGAACTTGAACATGCATTTTCCTTTTGACACTTTTTTAATTACTTCATCAAGCTTTCTAAACTTTGCATCCTCATATCAAAACATAAGAAGGATAGATTTAGAAACAGTATATATCGCCCAAGACCTGATTTAGAGGGATCTATAGGAGCCATAAAGTCAGAGCTCTGAGCCTCACAAAATGTACCAAGGTCTCAACAATAAAATCTGACAGATTAATAATAATTTCCCTTTCATTTAACGTTTTATTTTGAAATGGCAATTTATAGAAACAGAATAAAAAAGCAATATCAATTGTTCAATACTACAATAAAAGTAAAAACACAAGCAGCAGTAAAAAATAACATTAATAGAATGTAATTTGAACAATTTTTAAACATAGATTAAAGGGGTAGAGAGAGGAGAAAAGGAAAGGAAGTGGGAAGGGAGACAACATTGAGCAAATCATTTCCATTTTAACATAATTTTAAAGGTTTCTTAAATGTTTTCTGACTCCACAGATACTGCTATAAATGCTGATGTTAAGATAATTACTCTAATGAGTAGTTGGAAGCTGCAGAGGGGCTCATTATAAGCTGCTGTTCTCCACTAGTGGACTACATCTGCAGATCCGTAGGTCTTCAAGTTTGGACAGCCAGGTTACTGTAACTCCTTAAGCTAGTGGGGCAAGGGATATATGATGTGCTAAATCTGCCTGGTATTTATTTACTGTGTGTATATAATCTAGTGTTTTTATTACAATATATGTATTATTTTACTTTCTAACTGCATTTGCCTGAGTGACTATAGGAACCATAGAAGGTACCGGGTAGGCTTCCCTGGCATTGTATGGCACCCGTGGGTGGCCAACAGTGTGATGTGGGTAGATTTGTGCTAAATTAACCAGATATCATCACATTCCTCTATATACTAACAAAACTCACATCAAATTACACTGAATAGTGATTCGTCATTGTCTGCACACCACTTTAAGGGAGATGTATTATTATTATTATTATCATAGATTTGTAATGCGCCACAGTGCTCCGCAGCACCGTACAGTGCTCCACAGCCCTGTACAGTGCATGGATAAAACACGGACATACATATTATCTGGACAACTTCTAGCACTAATTTTGCTAGTTTTGCATCTACTATATTGTTGTTTTTATATTTTCAGAGGAGACCATCCATCAGACATGAATAAATATGATCTTCTATGTGACTTCCTATGCTACAGATTAGACAAGTATACCAGAGTGTTATGCACATCTAGTTGCTATCCAATAACGATTGTTGATTGCCGATATGTGGTTCCAAAGCACAATGTGATTTAATAGCCAAAAGTAGCAGAATAACAAGTCAGAATAAAAAAAGTACAGCCGTTACTTATCGCAGGCCCTCTGGATCCAGTGTACAGTCATTCAGGTCTAAAGGCTGTGATCAAGTAGTCTGGCCACCAGGTCCAGAGCCCCTGCTTATATACAGTCAGTGAATTCAGTAAAACAATGCAGATGATGTGGCTTGCTTCTATTGGTCCAGGCTTCAGGAAGGTCCAGTGTACTGCAGGCCATAGCCAGTTAAAACAAAAATATCCAAAGGTGGGGGTCAGCTCTCCAGGGGATGCACTCCGATTTTCCCGCCAAGAAACCAGTTTAAACTAGTCTATTTACATTATAGAGGCAGTATCATTTTTTTTTTTTTTTTAACATTTTTATTTATGAGATTGACAATGACAATAAGCACATTAATTACAATGATCACAATAAACATACAGTGTTTATAGACATAGAGATATACTGATATACTTAATCTACCATCTTTATGTTCCAGTGACTAGGATTAGGGACTTTTATAGATTGTAAATGTTTGAGGAACAGGTAAATATAATGATGAGCTCAAAGACGCAGGCCAGCACCCCCCGCTCCCTACCAAAACCAGCTTATCAGAGGACAATTGTTCAATTGGCGGATCTCCGGCACACATACGTAACTCATACCATTCTGTGTTATGAAAGCTCTTCCAAACTTGTGTGCGTATAGAGGCAGTATCATTTTAAACATTTATTCTCTAACATCGCTAACTAGAGTATGCAATGTGCGATCTCTTCGGTGAATGAACTAGACAACTGCGGATGTATAGGGGGATTAAAATGATACTAAACATGACATATTTCCTGTAACCTGAACCTTTGATTTCCCTAACATGTATATAACTTATTATATTAAACATAAATATTGCTACATTTCGACCTAAATAACTATGTGTTGCAACTACAATTAATGTGTACTAATTACAAATGTGTATGTTCGTGTGAATGCGTGTAAATGTGTAAAACTTGTTATTGCCACGTGTTGCTGCTGGATACGCTTCTCCACACCGTAGCGTGCTCTACGCATAATTTTCAGACAAAGACAACCAAGTTTGCTAGATATTAATTGAAATTACTTTATCCAGTTTGCTGACTTCGACAAGAAATACATATTACTCATCTAAAATGAATTGTGGATTTGTCTTTATTTAGCTATTTATGATATTCACATTTTTCCAGTTAAAATTAGCATAAATGCTCAACATGCCATAGTATTTATGTAACAACCCACTGAACAAAACTCCAAAAGTACTGATGGCTGGATAGCAAGATGGATTCTTTTTTATTCTCCAATTAAATAGTTTATGTTTAACAATATTATGCATTTGCCAATTTAAATAATACCAATGTACGTAATACATATATTAAAAAAGAATCCTTTTATTTCTCTTAGTTAAATTAGATCTAATAATAATGTAGAATGAAAACACATAAAAGATATGATCAAATTGCAGCAAGATGACCTCAGAAATATACACTAGTGCATTGAAAGCATTGCTGGAGGTCAACCAGAAGAAACAAGTCAACGATTAGCCAAACATTCACACTGAAAGGCAAAAAACTCTCTTGGGGTTTGAATGAAGAAAGTTTCACTAGTAGCACAGTAGCAAACCTTCAACTCTAGGGAATGGTATTTCTAGAGGAAATGTTTTTCTATTAAACCACTAAAACCACAAGTCCGTGTACATATAAAAAATGTAAAGCATATACTGTTGCCCTAGGAGAACATATTGGTCATCATTATCACCATCATCTTAGTTAACATCACCCACAGTCACTTGTCGTAGCCATTATAGACACATTTTCATAAAACATAAAGAAAAATTGGTTTAATAATAATGATTTATACATAAGCTTGACCTTTATTATGCTATAGATTTGTAATGACTATTACTAGCCTATTTCTATTTTCACCACTATTTTCTATCTCTTTGATTGCTTATGCTAGCAACAAAAGGCTTAAGTCTCAAGAAGGCTAACGTGATTTGACTGACTGACACAAATGATAGGTGACTACAAGTTCCAACTAATATATCAGGGTTGATCATGTCCATACATTGTAAAATGGTAGTTTCCTCTACTCTAAGACTTTTTTTCCAAAGGGGTATATTGTTGGATTTTAACAAGAAAAGAGCAGCATAAAATAAGTGTGCACAACAATAAATGCCAATGTATTGACAATGCTATGACAATGCTTTGACATCTATGGAGAGCAAAGCAAAAAAAAAAAAAGAAGCAAATTTGATCCTGAATAAACCATGTTACAATGCAAGAGGTGTAAATTAGTTTATTATTTTGCAAGTAAGGAAAATACTGGCTGCTTTTACATGTAGCACACAAATTCTTGATAGATTTATTTTTACACTGAAATTTAAAGCTGATTTAGGACATGCCCTACCCCAACTATAAATCTGTCCCCACATTTTAAATTTACCTCTCTTTTAGATACAAAGATACAAATGTAAGGCGCTGCAATTAACCCTTAAGATAAAGCTTGTGCTGCAGCTCTTCAAAGACAGAATCTGAATCTGTCAGAAATACAAAATAGCATACCAGAAAAAGAAGAGCGCAAAGCATCAAACAAATTAAAAATAAACAATTTATTTTTGAATATAAATCGGATAAGACTTAAAACCATAGAACTCGTATCAATATTGGTGTAGATATAAGCGCTGTCCACTGGTTGGTCAGATATTTAGGCAAGTCAACCATAAACCAGAATTGATGGCCAAAAAATAAATTGCTGTAATATGGTACCATATGTAAAAATACTGCTGTGGTAAATGTCCATACATAAACTGGAGGAATAGGTATTAGTAATGGTGTTCTAATCCTCTTAGGGCTTTAGCAATGATGAATAGTTGAAAAACCTGTATCAGTGTCCCGATTTTGTATACACCGATAAGTGCAATTAGCACCAATAGATATCAACAGGTACTTAGCTTTTCTTCATAAGCCCGTGGATTCCAAATTACCCAAGTGCATCCTGATCCAAAGTCTCCAGTAGGAAAAATAGCAGCCTTAAGTGCGCTGTTATCAACAAGCAATCCAAATCAACCCCGGGGTTGTAAACTGGCCAAGACCTAGTTATACTCTGTGAGTATCAACCCTAACGCATTTCTCGGCGTACCGCCGCTTCATCAGAGGTAGATATCTCAAATACAACATGGTTTTGCCAAGGTACAAAGTTACTCCTTTTTTTTTTTTTTTTGCTTTGCTCTTCCTAATGACTCAGGCCTAACATTTGATTGGTATAACTGTGTTATAGCCAGTGATGGTAATTATGGCACTTAAAACAATAGCCCGTGCTTAGGGGGCTGACACCTTTGGTATTCAAACTCAGAATTGTAAGTATTTCTAAGCAGATTTAGAAGAAATATAGAATTATGACTACTTCAGGGATCAAGATTGTAAAGAGTAGGTGTAGTGAGGGTCTTCAGCAATTTTCCACATGTTTATTGTATATTCCATTTTCACTTTCTCTATACAATTTGGTATTGCAGTCAGGGCTGCCATCAGGGTGGTACAGAGAGTACAGCAGTAAGGGGGCCCACCATCAGAGTGGAGCTCCACCCACCCTGGGCCCAGACAAATTTATTAGCGGATTGGGCCTCTGCAGTGGATTAAAAGAGGTAGCGGGCGTCATTTCCAGGCAGTAGCTGCTCCTGAGATGTGAGAGGTTTTGTGGGGAGAGACCTCTGTGCGTAATTAAGGATGCGTCAGCAGGCACCCTTGTAGGTAGCATGTCTGCCTCCACTCCCAAGATGTCTGGGCCCCATAGCTGCTGCCATTAGTTCCAGTCCCAGCTCCCCAGGTGCCCAGCTCCCAGACAGAGAGCCTTCCAAGGCAGGGAGGTTCCTTGCAGCATCGCTGATGTAATGTATTTAATAACGTCACAGCGCTGTCAATAGAGTAGAAACGAAAGGTGACAGAAAGAAGAAGCAGAGATGTAAGTAAACTACTGCAGAGGTTAGATGGAACTGGATTGGGGATGACTGTAGAGAATGATGGGTGGAGGCAAATGTTGGATAGAGAACAATTTAAAAATGAGGGTGGGGTGAAAGAAGGAAGGAGGGGTGCCCTGCCTGTTACATTTGTACTGGGCCCCGTTTTACTAGCACTTGTACTTTTGGTAACTATAACACGAAAGTGGGTAAGAGAAGCAGAGAATGATTGTTCTCTAAATGGAAAGTTAGGAGCTGTAGAATTTACCTTATAAAGGAGAAGCAGGTCACAAGGGTTCCAGGGCTGCTAGTGTAAGACATTCTAGATGTATAGTTCTTGCAACAATGACCCTTGTCTTTGGAAACAGTATATATGGATGTCAGTTGTAGACTTGCAGGTTAGTTTATTTTAATGTGTGTGTCCTTTGAAGTTTATTTCCATGACAATCTAATCCACCAAGATTGCACCATCATAACAATTTATTTACTTCAGGAATTGAATTTTTACATCAGGCATTGACAAGGTCACCTTTGTTATTTTTCAGTGTGTTGCAATAGATACATTCCAGCCCACATCTGGCATATTAAATATCCCTCTTTGATTTAATGTCATTGGTTTCCTCTATTAACACCTTATCCTCATTCTCAGCTTGCCCTCTAGGCCTATGGATTAGTATTCACTTTAAACAATCCTGACCATTTTTAGCCATGTGTGCCCAATGTGTCTATTTAATTTAGGATTCATGTTTTGTTAAAATGTTGCTTGACCTTTTTACCCCTTTGACTGATAAATAAATATAATTCACTATACAAAGAACTTTGCATCCAAGATTTTAAAATATACAGACATACATAAGTAAAAAAGATAACTCTATCCATCACTCCTATGTTTCTCAACTTTTTACTACTCAAAGAACATTCAGAAAATATTGTTAATACTAAGAAATAAGTGGGTCAGTGTGATATTAAAATTATTATAATTACTAATAATTAATTAATAATGTGCCATGCTGCTTTGCAGTGCTGGGCATTGCTGGGCATTGCGGAATATAGAGTGTAGTGAGCAGTGAGGGATTACAGTTATAAGGATTAACCCATAACAGAACTGTGGTGAATAAAACATAATCATAACGTACTGCATTGTAAATACTGTATATCAAATGAGTCCATGTGTAATTTGTGTTGCTCTGTAACCTCGGGTGGTATGAAATGACTTAAAAGCAATGATCTAACTTAATGTGTAAAATGTGAGGCCATGAATACTGACCTGTGTTTATTTTGTGGCCCTGCAAGGTACTAGCGGTCTGCTAGTACCCTGCAGGGCCAAGAATTACAAAATAGCATTATCACCTTTATGGGGAATTGTACAGCTTTAAAGATCTCATAGGGAGAGCTATGCCCTGGTATTGGAGTGGTTTTTGGCACCTAAAGAGACATCAGAGAACCGTCCTAGCAGGGAGTCTTACACAAAGCGACATGGGCTTGCTATATAGTATAAATACCACTTACAATCAGTATAATTAGTGATCAACCACATATTCATAAAAAGGATGATGAAGGGCAACCCATTCATCAACTAAAGCTGTCACGCAGGGAAATGAGTAGTAGCTCAACTGATCTATTTGACCTATTTCTGTTTGAGACCTGTAGATTGGTAAACTTGTATTGGATTTATTATTGTTAAATTGGATCTGTGTTACACTCCACAGAAACGATATATGTCACATTTTAGCAATGGAGAAAAAGTGTATTTAAAAGATGAGACGACTTGCAAGATATTGTCAGACTTTCGGGGAAATAAATCCACATTGATAAGTGGTCCATCTTCTTTAGCCTATTTTCCTTGGTGCAGATTATGCAATTTGTATGTAAATTTATACTCTGAAACTTCCTCCTTTTTACTTTTTATGTTTTGCAGTATGTTATGTCATTAGTTTTATTAACTGTTTTTATAATCTGCACGCCTTGTACTTTTTCGTATATAAAATTCCAATTTAATAAGTGCAGTAGAAAGAGCCAATGATGCCACGAATGCCCTTCCGAGACTCTTGAAAGACACCCCGCTCATCACACAGCCCTCTCACCTCCTTAGAATTGATTTCCTACAGCTCTGGTAGGGGTCTGGCGAGTGGTATTGACCATAATCCCTCTCCAGAACTAAGAAAGTATACCGATGATACTGACACTCCTTCAACTGAGCTTTCACCCGGGACATCTCCCCACCGTCTCCCTCTTCAGAGATCAGGAAAGCAAGTTTCCGCCTCAAAGCTGAGTAGCTATTAATTTTTACCAATTTTCTGTGACTTACGAGGCGGCGGAAGAAGGTCCGAGTTCGCTTCTTGCAAACCTCCCACCACTCTGACCTACTCCAACCTGCCTCCAAAAGTGATTCCTGGGTTTCAAAGAAGTCCCTAAAGGACTGTTTAATCTCATCCTCCTTTAGGAGCTCAGGGCTCAGGTGCCACAGGCCCCTGCCTTTCTGACTGGTTTTTGAGGCGTTCAAGCTGACACACAGACAAACATGATCGGAGAACTCCACAGGCCTCAGCACAGGTGGCGAAGTCGCAGAGCCCTCCTTAACAAAAAACCTGCCTATCCTAGACCTACCCTTAACTCTAAAAAAGGTGAAACCCGTGAGGTCTGGGTAATGGCGAATGTGCACATCCACTAGACCTACCTGTCTAACCATGCTAACTATAAAAAGGGAATCGTAGCCAAGCGTAGAATTGGATCCTTCCCTGTCTTTGGGCCTAATAATGGTGTTTAAATCACCTCCAAAAACTACCTGCCGGACTATAAAAACTTAAGGCTTTATCTCTCCAAAAAGGCACTTCCTGTCCCACTTTGATTGCAGACTGGCATAGATGTTAATTAACCTGAGGTCGCACCCCTTCAGAGTGACATCCAGAATCATAAATCTACCTATTTCAAGTTCTGTAACCCGCTGAATGGTTACCATGCCGGTAAAAAGTACCGCCACTCCACCGTACGGCTCGGCTGCAAGAGACTAATAGGAGGGAGCCCAACTCCACTCACGCTTGGCTTTGTGGAGGTCCGTCAGTCGACCTGCCCTAGTCTCTTGCAAAAATAAATAAATCGCCCTCAAGCGTGTCGAAAAAACTATAGGCCATGTAGCGAGCTCGCTCGAACATTATAGATGCCACATTAATGGTGGCAAATCTAATAGGTTGGGGAGCCATCATTCTAGGTTATAGAAGTAGGCCCACTTAGTTCCACTTTACTTGTTTTGGCTGTGTCCCACAGAGGAGACCAGTTCTTTCCTCAACTCCTTTGAAAGAGGCATTGAAACCTGAGTCCTCCCTCCAACACTCTTTTTGGAAATGTCAACCACACCTGGCCCACCATCACACTGTTCCTTATCAGGGGTAATGGATTTAGCTATGACTACCTCTTCAGCAGAGCCCTTAAGGGGCTTAGGAACAGCAATTGTACCCAAGGAAATGCCTGAATGAGTATTAACCTCTGGAGTCTCTACATTGGTGGGTACTTCCTCTGGCATTATAGTGGTAAGGGTCAAGGGAACTGAAGCAACTCCAAGAACAGTGTCACTCACCGGACTGTGAGTGCTACTTCTCGTGTGTTTAGGAACCGTGGCCGTCCACCATCCTGAGGGTCTGCGCATGTGCAGCCCTTCCAAACCTTCAGTACATGTTCCTTTTAGTTAATTGGCTGATCAGGCAACGCTCCCTATTTAAAGCACCTGAGGTCAATACCTCGTTGCCTGCTCTTGGAGTCTCATTCCCCATGAGCCTCTGAAGGTGTTCCTGTGTTTCCTCGTGTGTTCAGCTCCTGCTGATTCCTGTTGTTCGTTTGTGGCTTCCAGACCACTTCAACTCTCCTGTGTTTCATCGTTACTGCACCAGCTGATTCCTATCTGCTGCCTCCGTGCTTCTACAGTTTCCAGACTACTTCAACTCTCCTGTGTTTCATCGTTACTGCACCAGCTGATTCCTATCCGCTGCCTCCGTGCTTCTACAGTTTCCAGACCACTTCAACTCTCCCGTGTTTCATCGTGACTGCACCAGCTGATTCCTATCCGCTGCCTCCGTGTATCTACAGTATCCTGCTCACTTCAACTCTCCCGTGTTTCATCGCGACTGCACCAGCTGATTCCTATCCGCTGCCTCCGTGTATCAGCAGTGCTCTGCTCATCGCAACCCTCCAGTACTCCTCGTGTCTGCAGCCAGCTGATCCGCTCTCCGTGCTTCTACAGTGTCTCCGCTTGTGTCAACTCGCCTGTCTGCATTGGATCAACGCTCCGCTGCTTTCATCTCGGCTAGACCATCTCTACTCTTCATTGTTTCCAGGTGTCCGGTTCTATATACTACTGCTTCCTGAGTATTGTTTCCATCCCTGCTGGTCTACCTACCTGTGCGCTGCACCTACTTGATTACCGCTTCCACCCTCCTGGGACTTCGTCTCCTGCCAGCCTCCAGCCGTTCAGGTATCCCTGCACTTCTGTCTGACAGCCTGCTCTCCTGAACCACGGTATGCATACTTCTCATTGACTGTGCTGGTGTATTGCATATCTTGCTGGACTGAGTTGTTCTCCTCTGGAGTTTCCTATCCGCTGAGACTATTGCCATCATTTGACTGTGTTACCTTTAGCCTGGATAGTTCTTGTGACTTTGTATAATTGTGCAGTGCTGTTCAGTTATTACTATTTTGTGCATATCATCGTGGGATCAAGTTCAGTGTGCCCGTGTATACTCTGCATTGCATTTACCTCCCCGTGCTCCTCCTCACAGATATATTTCAGTGGTACAACTTGCTAGCGGCAGACCACTGTTCCCTGTTTCCTTAGTCACCAGTTCCTGTATCCTTTCACATAGCAGTGGTACAACTTGCTAACGCAGACCACTGACTTCCCGGATACCTTCACCTGGATTCAATTCCCTCACCTAGACAGCGGTACCACTTGCTATACGCAGACCGCTGACTCTCATCACCTCCTCGTTACTTCTGGACATTCCTCCTCACTATAGCAGTGGTACAACTTGCTATCCGCAGACCACTGACTACCCTCACGTTTCCTTGTCCATCCAGTTCCTCATGTACAATTATCTATATATTACCAGTGCTGCTAGTCATAGACTTTCCACGAGCATTCTCTTACCATCTGCTGTCTCCTGTTCCGTTATCACCCCGCTACCAGAGTACCATATTACCACCTATACTGCTCTGGTAAGTCCATCATCTGGTGATACCTAGGTAAAGACTGCTAGTGCCCGTGACAAACAGGATCCATCCTAGATGTCGAAGGGACCACTGAGTAATCTGGCTGCCTCTTCCCCTACCCTTCCCCTTGACTCCTCCTACCACTAACCCAACCTCTAAACCAACAGGGAGTTGTAACTGAGGGGGGTTCCTAGGTAAATTCTTCACCTTCCTCCTCTGACGCTTATGCCTATGTTTCAAATCACCTTCTATGTCCCTACACACTTTTCCCTCTTCCTCCCATTCACTGGGAAATAACCAGAAACCGATTTACAACCACAATGTCCCCTGATTTGCTGGACACCTGCTTCCTCCTTTTATTTTTGCCCACTAGGGTTCATTCCTCTTTCTCCATCTCCATTTCGGACTCAGAGATGTGATCGGGAGAGGCATGTGCCTTATACTGAGTTCTGCCTTGCACAGCCTCCTCCCTTACACGCTCCAGAGTACTCTCCATACTTTGTTGCAAGACTATTCCCTCTGTAACCACAGGGCTTACTACTGACGGGTGGGAACTACAACTGAAGAAACTTTATTATGCTCTGCCAGTGGGCATCTACTATATGGGTGGCCATCTTCACCACAAAGGTTACACTTAATTGCAGTACAATCTCTTGCGATGTGCCCTAGCCCCTGACACAGAGAACACTTCAATTCCGTACAATTATTGCTAAGGTGCCGAAAAGACCCACACCGGTGGCATAAACGAGGCTGCCCAGAGTAGAAACACTGGATCCTAGCCCAACCTATGTAGGCTGCAGATTGAAGATGCAGAGTACACCCCTCACTCTGTCGCAGCCATACAGTCGTCGACCAGGCCCCACCCCAGACATGGTGTTCTGGATCCAGCACCTTGCTTAAGGGTGAAAGTAGGTCTGCATAACGTTTAATCCAAAAGGACAGATCTGCCACTGACAAAGACTCGTTACGGACTAGTATTATAATCCTAACCTGCTCTTGTCTAGTAACTGCGTATGCCCTATATCTTAGCCAGTGACTCTGCCCTTTAACAGAACCCCATAGATTCCAGAATACCTGAAGACCCCCATAGGTGGAAAAACTAATGTCATACTCTGGGGAGCCTACAGGGTGTATGCAAGCAATTAGATCACTAGCTACAAAGCCCAGTGTAAAATATTGATTAAGAAAATCAGGCCTAGAGGGAGGGAGGCGGTCTATTTACTTATCCACTTTAATTGAACAACATTTCGCCGTTTTGGTGGCACTCCTCCTAACACAGGCTGTGGAGTCATCACTCGCTTCCCTGTTAATACTCCAGCATATGACAGAAGGGCTGGCCTACCCACAGCACCTGAAGTCTCAGGTTGAGGCTCTAAAGAAGTAACTGGAGGATCAGGGATCTCCCCACTCCCACCCCTAGGCATAGCAGCAGCCACATACATAGCAGGAGCCAAAACAGATTCAGCCACAGTAATTGCAATATCTTTTACGCACTGAGCTCCACTGGGTAATTTTTCAATACTAACCAGCACACAGACTGATTGCACAGACACAGTACCAGCACTAGGTGAACTATCAAATGCAGGTCTCTCACCACTTATCTCAGTGTCCAAAGCACTTGGTGCCTCAGTCTCTGAACTCAGTTTATTTACACCTGTGGTAACACTGGCAGCTACAGACATTAGTTCTCCAAGAAGCTCACTCATTGCAAGATCAACCTGAGCCTCCTCCTGCTGCACATTACAGTTGACTGCTGACACAGATGCGACAGAGTCCACTACAGACTGCGCCATACTTCCGGTCGCACCAAAGCCACCATTTTGGGTTTCGAATTTTACCACCGGACCACCATGGAGAGGAGTGACACCTGACTGAGGTACAATAGGGCCAACTACAGACCCTTTAGTGCTTCCAGTCGCCGCTGACAAACCACCATCTTGGACTTAAGGTGACTCTTTTACTTTAGACAATGCAAGGCCCACTACAGACCCTACAGCACTCACGACCACACTCTGCGATGTCACGCCTTCTTCCAATGCCCTTATGGATGAATAAAGGACATTTTCTCCTTCCATATTTTCCATCTTTGCCACAGGGATATTAGCAGGCAGAGGGACTGAGGCAGTTTGTGAGGTTGTATTTACAGAGACAGGATCCACACATTTTACAGCTTCACATGCAGAACCCACAGTCAGCTGTATCATACCTTGGGACGGATCAGTAGTAAAAGAATCAGCAAATGTTAATAGCTGACTACTCTCCCTCGGATTGCTGGCATGTTGCTGGGAATATGCCATTCCTTTATGCAACTCCTCCAGGTGAGATTCTTTATACTTTTGTTTATCCGCCAATTGATCAATAGCCTCCTCATTTCCACTCTGTTATGGGTAAACAACTATTTCTTTAGCTTCTTTTTAGCAATTCTTTGTTGCAATCTAGCAACTGAGGTCTCTGCCCTTTGCACTTCTTCCTGCAGATCCTCTATTTCCACTTTCTCCCCAGGATAGATACTCTCTGGAGTCAGGCACTGACCGGGCATCCCCCAAGGCTTCAGCCTTCTGACCATCCTGACAGGATGAAACAGGCGCTTCCAACCCAGGATTCAGCACACTCCCTGAATCACTCTCTCCCTGTAATGTGGTAAGTTGAAAACAGGGGGTTACCTTTGCTGCAGGTTTCTTTTCTTCCACAGGCTGCACAGAGCCAGGAGCTTTAATTTCAGCTTTATCCTGATCACGGCCTGTTGTTTTGTCACCAGGAGATGTTGAAGCTGGGGCCTTTCCTGCATCTTCACCAGCAGTAGCACCACTCATCCTGGAAAGCTGATTATCAAGGATCCTGGATGAATCTGGGCCTAGGTCCGGACCATGCTCAGTAGGCTTCTGGAAGTCAGAGCTAAAACAACACCTCCTCTCTTCACAGTTGTTGGCACCAGTCATGCTGATAGTAATCCCTCTACGTTATCCGCTAAAGCCTAAGTTAAAGTGCATAGTGTTTTTAAGTCAGGGAAACAAAAATGTAAAGAAAGCACCTTTTACATTGGTAAAGAAAAAAAATTCTGTGATCCAGGCAAAGTTAAGAGCTGGAAAAAATAAAATTGCCAACATGCCATTCTACACACGCAAGTGGCAAGGAAAGAATCAGGCTTTCGCCATTCTCTGAGTGCTAGTTCTGCAACTGTCACTGAGCCATCTTCTTGTAAGGTCAGTCATGACGATGCAAGCCCTTGCCATTCTGACTCAAAATGTGGTGCCCAAATACTTTTACGTGTAAAAGCCGAGCTGGAAGAAAACAGTAAAAAACTAGGAGAAACAGTATGTTCAGAATCAGAAATTACACAAATTCCTGAGGAGAGTCTATCCACGAGTGCTAGGTGTAAGCCTGACCTTTCTAATACTAAACTCATAAAGAAGCCTCCTTTCAGTATTTCTGCAGATGTGTGGATGAGTAGCCCAAGTGTAGCCGGTGATACACATATTGAGGATGCCACTTTGGAATTGAAACAGGATGAGGGGGATATCTGTGTAGCTGACTACGGCACTAATGAGGATGTTGATGAGGATGATGTTGTTTGTGTAAGTCCTGCACCAGTGGAAGCAGTTCTTGCACATGATAAGAAGAAGGCCATTGTCATGCCTGGGCATAAGACCAAAAAATCCACCTCTAATGTGTGGAATTATTTTTACCCAAATCCTGACAACAGTTGTCAAGCCATTTGTAGCATTTGTAAAGCCACAGTCAGTAGAGGTAGGGACCTTAACCATCTAGAAACCTCATCCATGTTACGCCATTTTGAAGCGAGTTCATGGCAAGCTGTTGCAAAAATCTAAACTTATGCTAAAACAATAACAACAAGCAGTCCGGCATCAGCTAGCTCTGTTCTCTCACCTAGATCCCGGCACCTGCAATCTACACCCACAACACCGTCCTCATCAATATCCTCAGTAGTGATCGGAGTTAGTCCTGCATCCAAGTTGCTAAGGCTAGATGATTCCTTCACTATCCATGATTCCTCTGAAGAATTATTGAGTGATAGTCCCGCTGCTGCTGCTGATGCTGCTGCTGCTGGGGGTGGATCTTCAATCCAGAAGCAGACCAAGAGCAAGACTACTAGTAGTCTACAACAATTGACTGTTAAACAATCCTTTGCAAGAGGAAGCAAGTATGAAAGCTGTCACCCAGTCGCAAAGTGGATCACAGATGTCATGGCGACTATGCTAGTATTAGACCTGCGTCCAATATCCACTATTAATGCAGTTGGTTTTAGACAGTTACTTGAGGTCTTGTGTCCCCGTTACCAAATTCCATCACAACAATATTTTACAAGATAAGCTATTCCTCACCTGTACAAGAAGGTTCGCAAAAATGTAATAATTGGGCTGCAAAATGCCATTTTACCCACTCTACACTTAACCAAAGATATGTGGACAAGGGGAACTGGGTAACCTAAAGATTATATGACTGTGACAGCCCATTGGGTTGGTAATTCACCTTCACCAGCAGGAACACCAGCAGCATGTACCCAACTACAGCACATTTTTCAGAGGCAGGCTACTCTATGTATCACCGGCTTCATTAAGAGGCATACAGCTGACAATTTGTTACAAAAACTATGGGATATCATTGCATCATTGCTTATCCTTCTTGGACTCTCCTCAGGATATGTAATTTCTGATAACGCCACCAATATTGTGAGAGCATTACAGCTGGGTGAATTCCATCACATTCCCTGTTTTGCTCACACAATAAACTTGGTGGTGCAGAGGTTTTTTAAAAATGACAGGGACGTGCAGGAGATGCTGTCTGTGGCCAGTAAAATATCTGAACATTTCCGCCATTCTGCAACAGCATATAGGAGATTGCAGCAGCTACAAGAACATTTACTTTGCCCTGCCACTAACTTAAGCAAGGGGTGGTAACAAGGTGGAATTTCACCCTGTATATGCTTCTGAGGATTGAGGAACAGTGAAAAGCCATACACGCGTACTGCACAAGCCATGACATTGGGAAAGGAGGAGGAATGTATTTTACTCAAGCGCAGTAGCACGCAAGTTGCACCACTTTTCTTTTCTGCCACTGCTGTGTGGCAATGTTTCCTAAATGTGCTATGAACTGTCATGTGTTTGTGCTGTTACTAATCGACAGAGCAACCAGGCAGCTCGCTGCAGTCTTAGATTTCATTGACAGCACTGTTAGCTTAGCTGTCTTAAGTCCATTGTTAGCTTGATTTGTGGAGGCCCAAACAAACCAAGCACTTTAGCCACAAAAGTGGCACTCCTTGAGGCTGAAGTGCTTGGTTTGCTAAAGTGTGCATGTCGTTTTTAAGATCCAACATAAGGGTGGGCGGGAGGGCCCAAGGACAATTCCATTTTGCACCACTTCTCCTTTCAGCTACCGCTGTGTGCCAATGTTACCTAGATGTGCTATAAACTATCGTGTGCTTTGCAAAACAACTTAGCTTTCCCAAGACACCCATTGATGATGCAGATGACTAAGCACAACATTTTGACATCTGGGGGTAAATGTATCAAACTGAGAGATTTCCGGCGGGTTTGAAAAACCAATCAGATTCTAGCTATCATTTATTTAGTGCATTCTACAAAATGAATGCTAGAATCTGGTTGGTTGCCATAGGCAACATCTCTACTTTTCAAACCCGCTGGCAAACTCTCAGCTTGATACATTTACTCCCTGGTCTGTTCTACGCTAAAAGAATTGACCAAAATTCGTGATACTGCTGCCGTAACTCCACCTTATCCTACTATCAACATCCAAAGAATGGTGAAGGATTATTATTATTATTATTTTTTTTAACATTATAAAGACAACAGTTTTATTAACAAAGAACAATGTTGTTTGCAGAAGTAGTGTAAGTAGCATGGATGTCTAAATAGAAATGTATATGTATTACCCAAACCTTCCACTTTGCTACTGTTTCATCAGTATTGCACAAAGTGTTTGTAATCTGCACTTTACGTCAAAGGTACCTAGCTATATTTTAATTTCTAGAGGTTCGGGGCCGAATCGAAGCTCAGAGATGACCTTGCTTTTTGCTGTGATTGTTAATGAATGGCTCTTTTTAGTGCATTGTCTGGAACAAGATCCGATATACTCAGGTCAGAATGATCACAGCCAATTTTTGGACACCTGGCAGATTTACCCTTCTGAAGTTAGTTTTCAGTCATCTGTTCCATTGCTTCTCTCTCATACGTGTGACCACATACTTTGTTTTTCACTGGGTTCACCATCCCAATCTGCGTTATAGGAGTGCTCTGGGTGATGGCGATCTCCTCATTTTCATCTTCCAAAGCTTAGTCTGCAGTGGCCAGTGAAACACCCATTTGTATTCTCAGGTCTCTTAGCTGTTTTTTAAACAGGACACATTTATTGTCTTGCCTCAGGGCCTCCTCTGTATTGTTCTTCTGAAGCGCAGTGTATCTCTCGTGTACAAGCTTTCTTAAATCTGGGATCTCATCCAATGTGTCACGTTTTAACTTAAGTATGGTCGCCTCAACTGCATCTATATATTGTTCAATGCAGCGTATTCCAACATGACAGATTCCATGCTGCCCACATGTTCCGTGTCACAGTCTATCTGAAGCAGAACTAATGCCACTCCAGTTGTAATATCCACTCCTGTGTGTGCATAAGTTTGGCAGTTCTTTAGGTATGAGAGAGAGGTATCCAAACAGGAGAAGGAGATTAAATATGCTGCACAAGCAGACATGGTTTAATAATGTAGAGTTCATTGACAGCACTGTTGGGCTTAAGGCAGCTAAGCTATTTGTAGCTTGTTTTGTGGGGGGGGGGCAACCAAACCATGCACTTCAGCCACAAAAGTGGCATACTTGTCACTGGAGTGCTCGGTTTGTTAAACTGTACATTTCCTTTTCAATATCTTACATAAGGGTCGGTGGGAGAGTCCAAGGACAATTCCATCTTGCACCGCTTTTCTTTTTTTTCTGCCACTGCTGTGTGGCAATGTTTCCTAGATGTGCTATGAAATGCCGTGTGTTTGTGTCGTTGCTCTGTCGATTAGCATTCAGCCAACTCACTGCAGTCTTTAGTGTATGAAAATAATATTGTGACCTGTGAGGTGGTCAAAATTGGCTGGAAATGACTGGAAATTAGAAACATCACAAGAAAAATCATACATACATATGCGCTTTCGTATCTGCACAAATCGGATACTCATGTAAAGGAATCCCTTTTCAGAATGAATATTCCCTTATCATATGAATGTTGTTTGATTTTCAACCGGACTCATATATGCAAATAAAATAGATGACAAAAACACACAGTGTAATATGTACGCTCTAAGACAGAAATGTCCCCACCACTAATGCAAGAATAAAAGAAGTCCACCCTTGCTCTCCTCTTTTCCAGCCCCTTAAAGGTATATGCTTACGTTTAAATACTCCATAAAACACTCCTGAAAATCAGAATTCAATTCGTTCCTCTCCTCCAGGTTCATGGAAATCGGCATCCGGAATCATACGTTTGAGCATATGAATAAAAAGATAACACAGAGGATAACCTTATGCATTAACTCAATAAAAATCTTTTTATTATTCTAAAATGAATAAAATACACTCATCTCTATAAAATATGACAGAAACTTAAGATCAAACAACATTCATATGATAAGGGAATATTAATTCTGAAAAGGGATTCCTTTACATGAGTATCCGATTGTGCAGATACGGAAGTGCATATGTATGTATGATTTTTCTTATGATGTTATTCTTGAAATATTAGTGGACATTTAGTTTTGCATACATAACTGCATGCCTTAGTGAAGCGCCTGATAGAACCTTTTTCATTTTTTTTGTGACTGGAAATTAGTGTTTATTGAGGCTAATAATAATGTAGAAACAAAAAAAGCAATTTTTTTCAAAAATATGCAGATCCATAACCAAAACCAAAACACGAGACTGATCCAAAACCAAAACCAAAACATGAGGGTCACTGAGAATTTCTAATCCTGATACTAAAAATAACTCAGACTTCAGGGGGCTGGCTTACCCCCTTCGATGCTGTGTCCAAAACTGTATAAAACAGCACTGGTTTGTACTGAAATGTATCATTCTCTTTCTTCTGACCTATTGGTCACTGGTACCTTCAACCAGTGTGAACTGTTCTTCAGGGCACTTGAGCAAATAAATATCACTTGCTTCAAAGATCTGCTTGACAACTTCTTCCATACTGAAATTCCTGTTACCTACAGATTACACCCAACTCTAATCCATTCGCGTCTGTACTGAGGTTTGGACCCAGCTTTCTGGTACCACCGCTCTGCCCGCTACCCAGCAGCTCTGACCAGTGTGATAGGCCAGGAGGGATCCATCCACAGCAACCCTGATCTATAGGAAGAGGTCAGGGGTACAAGCCCAGGTGCACCAGCATGGGGATACACTAGCAGCGGCAGTTACCCAGAAGGAACCCGGTTCTGGATGCCTGTAAGAGTCCAGTGGTGGCAGCAGCTTAAACCCTCCTACTGAGGTTAGAGGGTGCATTTGGGTTAAAGACAGGGAACGGTGGCACAGTAAGCCCAGCCGATTCCCAGCAACAACAGACAGGGTGGCATAGGCGGTCCATCCTGTCACACCACCATCTTAGCAGTAGCAATAAGTTTGGCACAAACAATTGATATAGTTATCTCCACTTTTTCAGCTGAGCGTCAAAGTTGTCATTGTGCTATGATTGCCCCAGAATGCACTATAATGAATTGTCACACTCCTTTATCTAACCAGCATTAGTTGGACTTTTTTTTTGGCAAAGTAGTGATTACATTATTGCCCCTATTGTGAAAAAAGTTTTTATTATTATCAGATTTGGAAAAACATAGTATGTGCCTATACAGCTTAGACACTTTTTTTTCCTCCATTTTTGTGCTGGTTTGAAACACTAAAAACACAAAACTCTACAACTAATCAAATCTACCACACTTGGGCATGTGTAGGAGAATGATGACTGACTCATGATGACTCATTTTGTCATTATGTTAACCATAGCAGGTGTCTAGTGGTGTGGTCCCTCTCGGCATTTTCCCAAATATATGGTGCCAAAATGAGGATGGTTCTATTCCTAGTGTGATAACTATTCCCTTTCCTCTGTACATAAAAACACAAACCATTTAGATTTAATCTTTCATAAATTCTAATTGTGTTAATACAAAGAAAGGCAAAACAACCCTCCCAGGAAAGGAATTCCACAATTTGACCATCATTCCAGTAAAGGAAAACACTTCCTAAGCTGATGGTGAAACCTTTTTTGGTCCATTCATAATTGATAACCCTTTGTCCTTTGTATGGTCCTTGGTAAAATAGGAATATGCGTTTATATGGTCACTGAACTCCTCATTGACTATTTATATTTTACAGTATGAGGGGGTCCATTCTCACAGAGAGGCAGTTTGGGTCCTGTGAAGCAACTTCTTTGGTCAGTCCTATACATGTCGTAGGGGATTGTGACTGCATGGATCAATAGGATACTACCAGCTCTCTTTGATTGGTCTGCGCAGTCACCATCATGTGGTCAATAAATGGTGAAATTAGTTTGAAGTGACCTTGTGACTAGCACCCAATTTCCATGGCCTATAGTCTGGCACTGATGATCGCACAAGTCAGGCAAGGGCCAAGATACTTTGTACTCACCCCAATCACTTGGCCCTCCTGAGTGCAGTTAGTTAGTGGTTAAATATAGTATATTTTGAAAACAATAGCGGAAACTTGTCCTTGTGTGAATTAGACATGTAGAAATTGTTCTGTGAATGAGGTAAAAATGCTAGCAGGTAAATTATGCTAATAAGTTACATGCTAATGTCTTAACATCATTCACAGAACAATTTCTAAATGTCTAACTCAGATAAGGACTAGTTGTTATACAGTATCTTGAAATCTCAGAAGCTTTTTGATTGGTCTCTTTGTCATTCTTTAGACTTTGCTTCAAACATTACCCACCCACAATGTTTTCACAGCAAGTCTTTAACATCATATTTATATGTGTCGTGTTATCTCTTTTGTGAAAGCTAAAGAGTTGTTTTTTTCATGTTCTGACAGTAATAATAATGTGTTTTTACGCTTTCTCTTTGTAAATGTTTGAATGATCTGTACAACAAGCATAAGTGGAGGGTAGTGATGATGAAATAATAGTTATGTAGTTGAATTTTTGTTATTATGACAAATAGATTTTTAAATGCATGCTATTACACCATGCTGCGGTTTATGAAGAGAGTCATCAAATATGTCACAAATGTTACATATAGGTTCTTACAGCATACCACAATGTACTGTACCCTGCTATCCCAATTTTTCTAGTTTTCTTTTTAAAGCCGAGATAAACACTGGATCCCAAACACTTTTTTATGTGTATATGTCAGGTCTGAGGATTGGAGGAAATGCTCTGCAGCCACCCAGTAGAGCAGATACATCCTCTAAAAGCACAATGTCCTTACCTTGAAAGTAATTTAAATAACAGTTACACAAGATCTCATGCAATGTAGAGGTAGGTGTATTAGTGCAAAGAAAAAAATAAAATTTTGCACTCTTGCAGTTGCTGCCCGCCATGCATACAGTTGTAGAAGTGGACGCAAATGCACAAAAATAGGCCAGTTACCGAAAAAAATGTCCTTGTGCTGCACGGCCACAGTTATTGAGCTTCACTACACTGCTTTTATTTGGCTTAAGCACACCTGTGGCTTTATCACCTATAAATACCTTATTGTAATAATATATTTAAATTATTAGCACAGTGTGCAATTTATATCATTGCAAATGTACTGATTCTTGATACTGCATATTAGAAATGTACTTATTTTATTATATTATGTTATATTCCTGTTTAGGAATTGCATTCATTTCTGAGGTATATGTCTGATGCAATGAGCATTTGTTTGAGTAGTCCTTTGTGTGACTTCAAGAGGAAGTCCTCATTAAGGTTAACTAAGTCTATTCAATGTGAGTGACCAACACTTGAATACACAACAGGGAGTTGTTACCTGTATCCTGCCTGGATAAAGGGAAAGGAACCTGTCTGAACATTGTAAACAGCACGTAATGTAGGATATGACAGATACGTGTACATTTTTTTAAGTAGAAATTGCATTTAAATCCATGTTTGGGGAAACATTTTGCATCCTGATTCTAAAAATAACTCAGCTTTCTTGAGACCAGCAAAAAGTTCAGGGGGCTGGCTTACCCCATGCTAGGCTGTGTCCTAAACTGAATAAAACAGCACTGGTTTGTACTGAAATGTATCATTATTCTTCCCTCTGACTTTCTGATCACTGGTACCTTCAACCAGTGTGATCTGTCCTTATCAGGACACTTGAGCGAATAAACTTCACTTGCTTCAAGATCCTGCTTTGACAACTTTTTCCCTGCTGTATTTCCTGTGACCTACAGATTAGACTCAAATCTAATCCGTTGACGGCTGTACTGAGGTTTGGACCTAGCTCTCAGGTACCACCGCTCTGCCCACTACCCAGCAGCTCTGGCCAGTGGGATAAGGCCAGTGGGGATCCATCCACAGCAACCCTGATCTATAAGAAGTGGTCAGGGGTACCAGCCCAGGTGCACCAGCAAGGGGGTACACTAGTAGCAACAGTTACCCAGAAGTAACGCCATTGTTTATGCCGTGAAGGAGTCCAGTGGTGGCAGCAGCCTAAGTCCCTACTACTGTGGTTAGAGGATGCATTTGGGATAAAGAAAGGGAACAGTGATCCAGTAAGCTCAGCCACTTTCCAGCAACAACAGACAGGGTGGCATAAGCCAGTGTTGGCTAACCTGTGACACTCCAGGTGTTGTGAAACTACAAGTCCTAGCATGCTTTGCCAATATATAGCAGCTTATTGCTGGAAGGGTATGCTGGGACTTGTTGTTTTACAACACCTGGTGTGTCACAGGTTAGCCAACACTGGCATAGGCAGTCCATCCTGTCACAACACCCTTTTTCACTTTTTTTGTAAATGTATTTTTCTGTTTTAATGGGTGAGTAAGGTCAGTGTTAGGTCTCTCCCTAAAAAGATTCACTTGTTGCTAATGGGGGAGCTTTCTAACTTTAAGAACATCCTTATTAATTTGAATAATAGTACAGAGGCAACTTAGAAGCAACATATTTTCTTTATTTGAAATTAACTTTGTTCCTGCGGCACACTGTCTTCTGTGTTTCTATTTCACATCATTGATTCTTTTAAAAACACTACACTGCTCTTAGTTTAAGTATACCCGTTTACCCATTTCTTTGCTTCTTGTACAGACTACAACTTACCAGTAACACTCCCACCAGTTGCCACTGGACGTAGCACCCAGTCATTTTTCATTGTAAGCCAATACGCCTGGTTTGTCAAGGAAAGATAGAGATCTTGAAAGAGCCAAGAGAAAAAAGCCCCATGCTGCTGCCATCCTTTATTTTTTTACCTTCTGTCTAACCCTAAATGATGGAAATAGAAAATATTTTCACTTTGATGTCTACTGTTTACAGGGCCGGATTAAGGGAATGGAGGCCTCTGGGCTAAGGAGGCCTCCATTCCCCCGTGAGGGCCCCCCCCGTTATCCGAGCCGCCCCCCCCGGCACTTACCTCCTTCTCCGGAGCGCTGTACGCTCTTTACTGAGATCTCGTGAGAGTGAGACTCACGAGATCTCCTCAGTAAGGAGACTACAGCGCGCCGGAGAAGGACTGCAGGGAAAGTGCTCAGCAGCACTGATCGCGCCGGGGGCGCCCCCGCCCCCGACCGATCAATGCTGCTGCTGAGCACTTTCAAGGGCCCCCTGGATGCTATAGGCCCCTGGGCTGTAGCCCAGTTAGCCCTATGGTTAATCCGGCCCTGACTGTTTATGTTCAGTGTGCACACCTGCAGAGACCTTGCAGGGTAATGTTAAATCTAGTATCAGTGCTATTTTTTTCAGCATTATTTTTTAGGGAAATTTCTGTATCATTGTTTCATTTTATTCATGTAATAGCAACAGTACACAGTATAGTTAGATTGATCAACTTAAAAATGGAAAAGTGATTGCATTATGATAAACAGTGCGTCAGTTTTCAATGAAAAAAGGGAGCAAATGTTTTGCTCCAGAATATCCAATTTTAATTAATTGTTTAAAACAGACAATTTACATAGTAACAAACAATAAATGTAACAGTAGAAAAAAGAAAGAGATGACACATTATTAAGCTGGAAAGTATAAACTACGTTTTATACAATTGAAGAATATCTGTTTCTTTTCAACAAAATGAATTTCCAGATTCCATCTATATTATCTTTTTCCTACACACATATTAACAGTAGCATGGCATTACATTCAAGGCACTTAAGAATACTAACTGATTAAAGATATTTCCACTTTCTTATAACACACTAAATGTATAAACAAATCTATAAACGTGAAACCTATAAAATATATATACATTAGATACAACAAAATAGGATTGCCAGGTCATCCATATATAAATAGACATAGAAGAAATAGAATAGTTCAGAAAAATGCTTCATCCCTATTGTTATTAATGTTTTTGGGCAAGAATCTGATTCAAAGTAGGAGCCATAATTAACGTTACAATACCAAGGGATGCACTGGAGGGTTTCAAGACTGAACTAGTATGTTTGATACAAGCAAACATGTAAAAGGGAGAATAATTGCTCACTGATATAAAAAATAAAAAAATAATTATATTATTAAATATTATTCACGATTGCATATTTATGTTAATTAATATGAGTGCTATATAACAAATATCATAAAAGATAAGTAACTAAATTCACCTGTAGGCCCAGAATACACTGGTCAGACACAGGTTTTAACTTAGTTAATTCCAATTTTATTTCCTTGTTGTCTAGTTCTAAATCGTTGACCTGGCAATCTTACAAACAAAGTATCTTTAAGTATATCTATATAAAGAACATAGTGTCATAGTTATACTGTATTATGTAACCAACAATCTGCATCTGTAATACACCTTTTCTGTTATTGATTCAATATTTAAACATTGTATATAAAGCTAAAATAAGAATATTGTAAAAAGTAAGAATGTTTTTGGTTTGGATGTAGTGAATAAATGAGAGAGAGTTAACACTACTATTTATTGACTGTTGAAAGCCATATGTGAGTCTGTCTTAACATTTTCAATGTATTGAAGTAAAAAGGAAAAACAAACACAGTTTTTCCAATGTCTGTGTTTGGGATTATTGATCACTGCAGCAGCTTAATATAATTTATTGATGTCCAAACTCTTGAAATCTTTTTTTTTTTTTACGCACTTAAGCTAAAAGGTTCACATCTGCAAATACTTTGTTCCTTAAGGCACCTCAAAAGGAATTGAAGCAGAAAGCATAAATGCCTGTTGCAACAGCTCCCAGATGGCAAAGAGTATGCCCAAGGCAATGGTTACACACTCTCTGCTCCTCCTAAAGGCAAATGTTCAAAATTTGTTCAGGTGATAGCTTTTGCTACAAGTTGACCCTCGGGCAGAAGGAATGAATGGGAATGTGAACTGTCAGCCAAGTGTAGTGAAAATACTGGACAGACAGCTTTTGTTTGGCTATTCTCATTTCTGGTTCATTAGTCTCACAATGTGAAAAACAAATATTTTTTTATAACCATTCTATGGCAAAGATTATTTGCCCAAAGACTTGAATAAATTTGGCACTTATTGGCGATCTCACCCAAAATAATTGTGGTATTATTTCTATAAACAAATCAAACAGATGCTGAAGGAAATGTGTGTACCAAAAGAGCACTATGCCCTGATCATTTGTTCAGTAATTTAATTATTGAAAAGGGGTCATAATAATGACATAAAAACAAACAAAATGTTTTGCTCAGCAGAACAATGAGAACATTTGCAAAAGAAAAGCATAAATTTACAAACAAGTTATAAAAAAGGATAACTAAAATTGCCTAATACTGGTTTCACAGAAATTCTACCATAGCATGTAAAAGAAATTAGAAGCAATATATGATGTACTAAAGAAAACAAGTCAAAGTAATACATGAATGAAAGCATGTATCTAAGCTCAAAATTAGAAAACAAGCATGAATAAAAAAAAAAAAAACCTTAACATCTATAACAGCTAGAAAGCAAGGCACATACATTGTATGTGATAATTTCAAATGAGTTCATTATGTTTCACAGATTCAAAAGTCTGCTTAAATATCACAATTCTACAAAGTGAATTTACATTTAAAGTACAAAGTGCAAATACTATTTTTGTATCACTGCCTGCACGGCAAGTTGAGCATCAACTTCTCAAATGTCAATCTTGATTGTGCTATGCTTCATTTATCCTTGCTTCCTGGAGAGCTGTTGTAGGGAAACAGAAGAGATTAACGTAAAGTAATACAATTATTAGCTGTTTATCAAATAACTATAGTCAACTATTGTAACCTACAGTGTGTAGGTAGCCTATCAATTGTACATGTTAATATGTTGTTTTATAAAAGTTGATAGAAACAATCAGTCAATTTTAGTCACCATGTTTTCAGTTAGTAAACAAGCAATGGTTATTTATCATTAAACATAAAATGGCTTAAGCAAAATCATTCATGACCCAACCTTCCCCCAATAACAAAGCAATCCTGAGAAAACTTGTTGCACTTACAGAATTTATAAAATTTATTCAGTTACTTGTGTATCTCAACTTAATGCATTTCTTTAATCTCTTGAATTGTATCACTTTAATATAATTCTAGCATACAATACCTTTTTTTCTGAATGTTAAGATGTCAAATGAAGAGGATCTTTCATAGTAGAAGTATTTAACTAGTGCACATTGGTGGAACTAAAACTGTTGCAGGGGGTGCAATGGTTGTGTGGCCCTGAGCTGAATGGGGCTCTCTCCTGCGGAGTTCCCCCACTCTGCTCTTCTGGAACAGTGAGTTCCACTTAAAGCCCAAACAGGACTTTACTGTGTATGGTCAGAAAAGTAGAGCCCCGGCATCAATGATATGTATACACAATTACCATTGCGCTTGACTGGTCTGTATAGGAAAAGTTGCTGTATATTTCTTATAGAAAAACACTTGAGAATCGCAAACAGATTAAAGAGATATTACAGTTTTATTTATACAACATACTATACTCCCCATGTATTTCACTATAATTTACTCACATATATTTTGTATCCTTATTTAATCAACTCCAACACAATCTCAATAACAAGTTTTCATAGTCTAACTGTCCAAAGATACCAAGTAGACTACTAAAGAAACAATCCCACTGTAACAATATGTGGCAATGGCTGGACTTCAAGAAATCATCCCTGCCTAACCTCCCAAATTTTGCTGTGGGATGTAGTGAGGCACTCCTGCTAGTGCCTAAACCACAATCAAGCCAGACAGCTATTGAAGGGCCCAACCAGCCTTCCTCTGCCACAACATACTACGGATATTATGCTGATTCAATATCCCAGTGCTATCAATCATGACTAGTCACTATAACATTGTGGTAGTCTGGGAGGTGGAAGATGTATTTTGGAGGACGGATGGTGCTCTCTTGTGAATTGATGCCTACACATTATGTAGAGCCCTATAGAGAATATTTAATCATTCACACCAGTCCATGACCCAGAGAAGATTACAATCTGTATTTCCTTCCACATGGACACACACTAGAGTTAATTTTGTTAGAAGGCAATTATCCTAAGTATCATTGGAGTCTTTGGAGAGTAGAAAGAAACTGGAGCATCCAGAGGACACCCATGCAAACATCATACAGGGCTTCATGTAGAGTCAGTTCGACTCCTAAGAACAGCAAGTGCTTTTTCAAACTGCACATGTGCAGTAGCCAAAGATACACATCAGTCTGCTCTCACACTGATATGTATCTCCCTTTTGCGACTCTCTACTCTTAAATTCAGTGCTTGATTTCAAGGATTGAAATCCCCCGGTTATATAAATGACTGCACTGCTGCTAAGAGCTAAGTTGTGGCAAGAGCTCTTAGCAAGCTAGCAATCAGTGTCCATTGCAAGTTTTTGTTTGACAATGCTCATAGATTTGTCAATTTATATATTTTCAAATGCATTGCAGCAAATTTTTATTAATTCTGGAATTCTCTTTTAATAACTATTCCTACTTTTTCTATGTATGGATTTATTTATTTTAGCCACCAATCTGGAAACACCCAGATTCTAATATGTCTGAAAACTACACTATGAAAGTATTCTTTGAAATCAGTATGTATTATTAAAAAATATTACAGCACATTTTAAAATAAAGCAGTCACACAATAAAAGTTGAGAAGCTGAAGCTGGGTGCATTCCTTTTACTGTTGAAGGCGGATGAAATATATTGCAGCTCCTTTTTATTTGGAAGGTAGAATGGAAAGTTTGCCTGCCATTTATATGGGCATACACAAATTACTAAATGCTTGTTTAAATAGCCGCACATGTCATGCTAAATGAATGACCAATATAATGTAAATAAGTAAAAAGCCGCACACCTGTGCCTCTCACCCTCTCAGTAATTCTACAGAATGCAGAGAAGCAAATAAAAATAAGTGTACATAGTGCTTAATTTTGCGTTAGGAGCAAAGTAAAGAAAAGGAGCAAATTTGCACCTGGACAAACCATGTTACAATGCAAGGGGTACAAATGTACTTATTTTTTTGCATGCAGGGAAACTGGCTGTTTTTTATGTAGCATACAAATAATTAATTGCTTTATTTTTACACTAAAATTAAAGTTGATCTATGACATGTTGTATCCCAACTATAAACCTGCTCCTACATTTTAAATTTACCTACTCTCTAATGCAACATGGTTTGTCCAGGTGCAGATTTGCTCATTTTCTTTGCTTGCTCCTAACTCAAAATCAGGCCCTTTAAATGCAATGCAAATTTTTGTGTCAGCATGAAGAGAACAACATCACAATTAGACTATACACTGCACTTCTGAATTAAAGGATTAATGTGGAAAACACTTGCATTATAATTGATGTTTTATAATTAGCGAAAAACCCTCTGTGAACCATTTAGGTATTACTGCATAATTGTTTTCACATTGTGAAAGTTTTTTTATGTTTTCAATGTCAGAAGGTTTTTATGCTTTAAAGTTCTTCTTTACCATATAAGTATTTAGAATATGAATAAAAGTGTGTAGGAGGTCTGTGGTAAATCAGGGATAAAGTAAGCATAATGACTCTGTTCAGAAAAAAATATGTACTTATCCTTATCACACTGGGAAAATATAATTGCTTGTCTAAGCCATTTTTAGTGACTCAGAACTGTGTTAGTCAACCATGTATAGAATAATTTTGGTTTTTTTTCTTTAACTCATTTAGCTAACCATGATGTTTCATCTGGATTATTTGTGTATTTATTGCACAAAACATGCCCAAAAAATCCCCTCCATATAGTTTACATTTGCTCTTCATCCTTCTGGTGCTCTGAAAAAACACATATTGCGGTCATCACGTAAGATAAAAGAATTTGACTTTGATGATCTTACACTGCAAATAAAAACCTTGTGGTTCTATGACCCGTCTGAATTATCTAATCATCAGGCAGTCAGGCAGTCTGGATGTCAACAGTTTTGAAAATATGTTTAATAATAAAATACATAAAGTGAGGAAGGACAAAAGAAACCAAATTGTGACAATTGTTACTTAAAATTAGCTTGCAATATACCATTCAAAATGAAAACTTGCTGTATAGTACTATAATTTATTCAACCTTCATATTATTTACTTAATAAAAGTTAACATAGTGAAGTTAAAAGGTATAGAAAAGCACAGTATAAACTACAATACACACATAACAATATACATATGTCACATGAAGAAGCATATGACTGACACCTCTAAGTACACTGTTGTATACTGGATGAATTTAATTTTAAATAAAAGTAATTAATATGAATCTTTTTGGTGCAAGTGTACCTTTAAAAATAAATATATATATAGTATGAAATCTACTACATCTTTATATACAGCTTTATCGTGGTACGAAACAAGTTCAAACAGTGCATCAATTGGAAGAAAAAAGGCAGATTGCATCTGCATCTTGTTAAGGCTTGAAGATAAAGTACATAAAAAAGAGAAATCTTAGACACTGCTGCTGCAAAATAAAACACAACAAAAAAAAGATTTATCTATGTCATGATAGTCAAAGGTAAACTTATTTCTTGTTGAGTAGATGAAACAGGCAACAGGTGGAAGTTATCAAAAAAATTGCTCTTGTTTGGAAGCAAAAATATGTGACACCTATTCAGGCACTGCTTTTATCACTGTCAATACTTTGTACTGTAATCCCAAAGGAGCCATGGAAAAATGGTTAAATAAAGAATTATGCAAACCTAAGAATACAATATCATAGTGTGCTATAAGAAATGTATAGTTCATATACTTCTAATTTGGAACTCCAAACTGACATTCCAATAACATTCAGAAAGACATATTATATTACAATTTATATATATATATATATATATATATATATATATATATATAAATATATATATATCTACTATGTAAAAGCCTAGTGGCGTGTGTCTGTGTGTGGAAAAAAAAACAACCAAGCTGCAGCGCCACCTGGTGGGCGAAGTTATACACTGACCTACTAAATTCTTAGTGTGTGTGTGAAAAAAAAAACTCAGAAAGGGCTGAAATTTGGTATACTAAGATGTTTTTAATTTGTTAATTTAATTTGTTAATTGTTAAAAGTGTATATAAAGATTTTAAAAAAAATATATATATTTCTTGAAGGAGAAGTGACAGTTGGGAGTGGTTGGTGGTTGCCGGGGGTGACAGTGGGGAGTGGTTGGTGGTTGCCGGGGGTGACAGAGCAAGAGGAGTGTGATACTCAGGACCACTGAGAGAGATCCCTGTGTCTGGATAGACATCTGGATAGATGTGGCGATAAAGATGAAGGATGAGGTGATGGAGAAAAATGATGAGGTGGTGACAAAACCACGTTAAAAAAGGGTGCTTGCGTCGGAAGGTAACGCTCTTCCCCTGAGGAGGCCTGGCCTAGCCCCAAATGCATGACAAGAACCTTTTTAACACCTTAAGTAGCTTGATTTGACTAGAATGCATGAGTATCATGCACGGGTTAACTTGTATATATATATATATATATATATATATATATATATATACAGTGAGTAGGGCGGTATACTGCCACTTCTCCCACTGCAACTCCATTGTGAACTTACCTATTTCCTTTACTATCCGGGCTCCCCCATACCTCTTCATCTTCAAATCAGAATCACAAAGCTGCTAGAGCACACTGCCCCCCTGGGGTCGGAAAGGTTAAAATGACCCGCTGCCTTGACGCCCCGACATGCTTGAGGTATATCCCCTGCTCATCTCTGGATCCCCTCTTCCAGCAGTCTGTCTCCATCTTTGTGTCCCAGCTATCCTGCCCTCCCCACCTACTGAATGACCTGATGGAGATTTACACTGAGTGTTCATCAGCCTGGATCACTGATTGGCTTCCTGCCATTGTTCTACTACCAGCGTCATCTACTGCTGCTGATCTGATTTGGCGCTGTTATAGCAGGAGTATTGTGCATTCTTCAACAGTGTCCTACCTTTAGTTGCCAAACAGTGGAGGCGAGTTCTGCTACCACTCTGAAGCCATCTTTGCCTGTGACCTAGTTATTGAGACAAGCTGCTCCTTTATCTCTCACTGCCATCTTATTGACTCCTGTACCATTCCTCACAGTATTCCTCCTAGGCCTGATCACCTGATCACTGACTGCCAGTCCTGTTCCGCTTAATCTCCGGCCCCAATCATCTTGGACTAACCACTCTAGCTCTTAAAGGTATGACTGGATAACGCAGGAATAGGAGGGGGCAATGACCAGAAACAGGAAAAGAAAAGAGAAGGACCATAGAAAAAATAATAACTAATTTCAAAGTATTACATTCCATTCAGTCGCACTTCTCATACCGCCACTTCTAAATTTCCACTTCGACCACTATATATATATTTGTATATATGTACACACATCTGTGATAGTCAAATGTGTGGGGCTTGGTCGAGGTTTAGTGTAAGGAGTGGGGACACTATGAAATATGAGGGGTTTACTAGAGTACTATCGAGGAGGAGAATGTAGTGTAATGTGTGGGGCTTTCATCTTTTGTAAAGGTCAGTCATGTTTGTTTCTGGTCCCATTGCTAACCAAAAGATAAGGGGTGAGAAACCAACAGTAGTGAAAGGAAGTTGGTGTGGTACTCGCAAGGGCTGGCTTCAGGTAGCACCTTTGGGGGGCAGGGTTTGCATGGCAACAGCAAAGATGGTAGGCTTCGTGGACAGGGTTATTAAGAAAGACATACAAAGCAAAAGAAGTACAGGGGAGGGAGGAGGGCATAAACTGGAGAGCATATGAGTAAATAATTTTTATTATGTGTTTTTTTTTATTGTTAATGAAGCATGTATATATATTTCTGCTAGTAAAGTCTATGCATATCTGTCTTAATACAGTGTCACAGGGAGGGAGCAATTACTTACCAGACAGGAAACTACCGCTTTGCAGAGCAGGTGCTATCAGGCAATTTGTCTTTTGTACTAATGTGATACAATTATATGATTCCCTGCATAGGTCTGTCTCCAGATTCTTGCTCCCTTTTGGTGTCAGTAGTATTTCACTTGCTACATTTACATGCAAAATAATATTCATTGAGACCACTAAGACATACAATACTAACTTCAATGTGTTGTTTTCATTACAATTTTAACAAAAGGTGTATTACAATGCCACTTTGAACAGAAATGTATAAGCCTGTTAATGTCTAATGTGCATCCTCCCTCTTTACAACTCCCCCCTTTATAATGTCACTATCATTTACTACATATATCTTTTAGGGATAAAAGTACATTCAAATTTATTAATTTAATTTGCTCTTTTTCTCGTCATTTCAATTTTTAAAATGTCCCACCAAATAGGGAATGTTAATGTATAATGTAATTGTGGTACACAATATATGAATAACATATTGAATATGTAATGTTATATATATATATATATATATATATATATATAATATGTAGCATAATTATAATTGGGTGCTATACCCAGAAATATATAGTGATCTACAATCTTTAGATGTAGCTAGCTAGCAAAGACATTTCAGCATGCTCTGTACATATCCTACTTCCATGAATATCTCTGGCTGATACTGTGTTTACACTAAAACAATAGAATATTCCCTGAAATTCTTATGTTCTGACAGATCATTTTTTAAAAATAAACAGTATGTTTAAATATCTGAATGCATGAAATACTGCTAAAAGAGTAACTTATTTGCTACTCAAAATCTGTGACATGACATATCAAATGGCATAGCTAAGTACTCTGCAAACTGATTTCCAGGCACTGATTTGTGGAAAGGTCATATAGGCCTAGGACAAAGGAGTTCCAGGGGCGGCAGACTGTGTCTAGTTTTATGTTATCATACTTTTGCTTTCTTATGTATGCTTGCAAGCATTAAAATATGGTTGTAATTAAATCATTCTATACACTTTTGTTATGAGATTAGTCATGGATGGGGCAATGGAGTTTATTATCAATAAGGGTATAGGGGCATGTGCTTCAATACTCTGTAAACAGAAGATTCAATTATACTCTTTATATATACTCTTTTATACTGCAATAAAAATGTTTTTCTCCAAACCATGTATACCATGTATATATAATTGTTATTGCTGTACTGTGCAAAGCCATATTATAGCTTTATTTAGTAAATAAATGAAATGCATATTTGACACCTTATTGTATATCATCATCATCATTTATTTATAGAGGATTCTTTCTCAGGCTTCTATGTTTTTAGCACAGTAAAACATTCATTACAGACAGTCACATATAGAGAGTATTGGCTGCTGTATTTAATGATCCTCTATGATGCTGTAAAGCATAACCATCACTACATCTCCATGGTATGTATTTTCTCTTCAGTCCTGCCCTGTGTGTACTTCTGGCAACTGGTGCATCTTGGGCTAGTGTCACATGAGCTATGGCTAGCTTATGGAGAATGTAACATCTGTGGAGGACTACTTCTCTTACTATGTATACTATATATCATTTATATCTACTTTTTCTATATGGACAGCGGTATAGTATTACTTCTCTTGGTCTATATGTTGTTTGAAATTCTCAAAATCTGCCTCACTATTAGCACAGACAGTGCAGTACAGAGCAAATAGTGGTAAATTATATTGCCTGGGAACTAACAGCCATTCCTTTCTCCCGGCCCTTGAATAAAAACTTTAATTGCAACGGTGTCCCAGATGCTAAACAATCAAGTATGCAAGGAGCAAATGATGCCCATCGATATTAAGGTGGCACAGTGGCATAGTGGCACACTGACTAGCATTGTTGTCTCACTCTGCTGGGTCCACCCTGACTGAGGCCTTCTGTGTGTTGAGTTCATATGATGTCCATGTTTGATTGGTACGTTAATTGGCTTTGAACAAAATAAGTGTGTGTGTGCATTTGTGTACGAGAGAAGTTAGATTGTAAGCCCTACTGGACAAGGAACTGCTTAAATATTCGCTGTAAAGCATTGTGTAATAAACTGACAACATATAACAGAATAAAAATAATAATAACTATGATAATAATAGCTTCTAATAACTAAAATAGTAATAATAATAATAATAATAATAATAATAATAATAATACTAATATTATTAATAATAATAATAGGCATGGCTGGTGAGGAAACAGGGCCCAAATACTGCACTTGCATAGAGACACCCTGCTGTCCATAGTGAGCTATATGTCATTTCAAAAGTTTTGGTTTTGTATTTTCTTTTACAAATTATTTTAACCTTGTATATTTTTAAAGTATGTTTTTCATATAAACTGCATAAGAACATATGTCTAGCAGGATCTAAATATAAAGTCACATTTAATGATTGCTGCTGATTCTCTTCACATCGTCCCAGATGTTGTTTTAGCAGATTGTAAATTAAATAGTACAAAAATGTATTCTAGATGATAAAAAAGTATGAGTGTATGCATGAACAGTTCCCAAAATGATACTGTATATATTAGAAATGTATTGGTTGTAGACTTACAAAATAATCAGCTTACATTGCATGCACTGCACTATTCACTCACAAAGGACAATTTTTAGTTACTATTTCAAATATCACTATATTTATACTTATGTATACTAAATATACTGTATATCCAGTGACAATATATTCTGCATCTATACAATCAGGCTAGCTGTTTATCTTACCGTCTAATATGTTAAAAAGTGATTTACTCAGTTGCATGAAGCGGCTAAAGTATACCAGTAATGTACCTGTAAATATACTTCCTACAGTGACAGAAAAACATCTAAATGGGCAAATAATATATTAAGGAACAAATATGGACATATGGCTTCTAGGGTTGTAATACTGACCAATCAACTTGTCAAGAAACATCTATAGAAGGCCGGTCTGTCATGCTGTTTGCTGTGTCCTATTTTAGGATAGGGCCAGCCAAAAATTAACATTAATTACCACATTAGGGCTCTGCAGGTTTGGAGAATGCAAAAATTGCTTCTTTCCGCGTTGACAACCATGGAGAATTGAAATCTCAGCAGTTTCTTATTAGTGTCTACAATGGGCAATGATTGAAAAAAGCTGCTGCTCTGTGCAGTAAGGACATTTTGCAAATTGCATTTTGATGATTGTCAATGAGAACAAGAAGTGGTTATAAAACGAGTTGAGATACGTTCTACTGATCCCAGGAGGTTCCTGGAATGAAACCCCAGTTCTACCAATTGTAAGGGAAAAATATTTTTAACAAGTGCTTCTAACTGATCAATTAATCTAGTCAACCTGAAAACTTACTGGACTGCCAAGCAGTGTTTATGAGCATTTAATTTCCATGGTCTCCACCTAGACCAAGTAGGTGGATGACGGCATATCAGGTAAACTTTAAATTCTTAGGAGCTGGAGCTGAGTTGACAGCAATTGCGCCACAAATTATTAATTTAAAATGCGTTCTCTAAAAAATCTGCAATTGAGTGAAAATGCAAAATTGCTACTATAACAAGTTGCACCAGTAGCATATGTGCCCGGTTTATGCAAGGCATACATCAGATACATTTATGCCCATGTTTTCAACCACTTAGTTATGTTTGTTAAGTATGCATTTCCTATTAGTCGCAACTAACCCTTAAAACTCTCTAATACAGCAGGTGCAACTCTCGATCCTGTGTGCAAAAAAGAAAAAAGAAAACATGCACACAAAGAAGTAATAGATGCACAAGTAAAGAAGAAAGCACATATCAGCATCAACAGTACATTTGCAGTCAGCCAATCAGAGTGCTAGTGACCATCATCATCTTGTATTTTCACCTACCCTCTAACACGCATAAAGGTGTATATGTGTCTCTGTGCTCTGCACATGTGTTTGCAATTGTGCAAACACACCCTTACTTACTTGGCCTACATTACAACAAACCTTCCCTCCCCCCTCCTACATCTCCAGTCGCATGCAGCTTTTCCTGGCACAATCATGCAAGTCTGCATATGCGTGCGCATTCTGGGCATGCGCACTCACCCTGCATTTCATTCTGCATCAGCCCCTTAGGTTAGGTACACACTCCAGCGTTTTTGTCCAATAATCAGGCAAATCAGCCGACATATGACCGTTCAGTCGGAAGTAGAATTGGTGTGTATAGTAGAGATGGGCGGGCTCGGTTCCCCGAGAACCGAACCCGCCCGAACTTTGCCTATCCGAGTACCGAGCCGAGCGGCTTGGTACTCTCCCGCCCGCTCGGATTCCAAATCGAGGCAAAACGTCATCGTGACGTCGTCAGATCTCGGTGCTCGGTTCTCGAGATAATTGAAACTTATAAATACCTGCCTCCACAGCAATCCATCGCCATTTGACAGAGGGAGAGAGCAGGGTGTAGTCACAGGCTGGTTAGAGCAGGGACAGAGAATATACCTTATTCTTCATCCAATTCTGATAACAATTCTGATTACAATTCTGATTACAATTCTGATTACAATTGATAGAGAAGAGAAGATAGGAGGATAGAGGAGTCTTTTATTCAATAATTGGCACTACAAGTGCTTTGGGGTGTCCCCCATTCTTTTGCATTAATATTTCTGGCTGTTAAAAGTCTTATTTGTCAGCAGTCTCCAAAAATAATTTTTAGCACTCCCAAGTGTTTTTGGGGTATCCCCCATTCTTTTGCATTAATATTTCTGGCTGTCAAAAGTCCTGTTTGTCAGCAGTCTCAAAAAATAATATTTAGCACTCCCAAGTGCTTTTGGGGTGTCCCCCATTCTTTTGCATTAATATTTCTGGCTGTCAAAAGTCCTGTTTGTCAGCAGTCTCAAAAAATAATATTTAGCACTCCCAGTGCTTTTGGGGTGTCCCCATTCTTTTGCATTAATTTTTCTGGCTGTCAAAAGTCATATTTGTCAGCAGTATCTAAAACAATTTGTAGCACTACAAGTGCTTTGGCCTCATAATGGATTCAAAGCAGTCCACATATGAGCAGAATCAGCAACCAGGTTCTGTCACCAGTCCTGATGGTAGTGTTCCCAGTACGTCATCTGGGGAAGGCAATGTCAAAGTACACATTTCACAGTACACAAAAGTCTTTTGAAATCAGTCAAAAAAACACACACCAAATTTTTTTTTACCGTGTTGAAGCGAAAAAGAAGTGTAACTGAGGAAAAGATATGTGCCGATAAAAAAAAATTGCCAACATGCCATTCTACACACTCAGTGGCAAAAGAAAATGAGTCCTTCACCTTTGTCTATTAGTGGCAGATCAAAAAATGTTACGGAGCCTACAAGTGGTGCACAACTACTGTTACGTGTGAAAGCCGAGCTGCAAGATAACAGTAAGACAGTAGAGGATAATGTTTGCTCTGAATCACAAATGACACCAATCCCTGTGGAGAGTCCATCCAGTGGGATGTCTAATCATGAGCATTCTGTTAGTGTACCCATAAAGAGGGACCCTTTCAGCAGTTCTGCTGATGTGTGCCTGAACAGCCCGAGTGTAGCCGGTGATACACAAATTGAGGATGCCACTTTGGAATTAGAAGAGGGGGAGATTTGTGTAGGCGACGAGGGCGCTAATGATGCAGACAGATACCAAACTGCCTTTGTCCATTTCTTTGTATATTCTAATTCTACAGTCTATGAGGCTGCTTTTTTTCTATTCAACTACAAGTGGAGGGCGGGGGGGGGGGGGGGGGCTGATGCAGCCAGATACCAAACTACCTTGGTCCATTTATTTTTACTTTCTAATTCTACAGTCTATGAGGCTGCTTTTTTTCTATTCAACTACAAGTGGAGGGCGGGGGGGGGGGTGGGGTACCGGGGCATAGATAGCCACCAAACTACCATGGTCCATTTATTTTTACTTTCTAATTCTACAGTCTATGCAGGCTGCTTTTTTCTATTCAACTACATGCGGAGGATGTAATATATACCCAAAGACGATGGCTGCATTGCCAATAGGCTAAGATGAAGAGGAAGACAACCAGGTTTGTGTGCAGAATTAAGGACGACCTGCCAGGGATTAAACTGTTTTCTTCCTAATTTATTAGCTTTAGAAATACCTTACTTATCCAAGAAACAGATGGAGCACTAAATTAGGTTATTTTATGCCCAAAAACATTGATTTTTCAACAAAATTGCAAAACAAAACCAAAACACGCAAGGGCGGTTTGGCAAAACCAAAACCAAAACACGACGGTAATCCAGATCCAAAACCAAAACCAAAACCAAAACACGGGGGTCAGTGAGCATCTCTAGTGTATAGTGACACGATGGTCGAAAATCATTCCAAAGTGTCGATTGTCGGCTCATTTGGTTGGTCGTACGGTTTGTTATTTTCCGACCAATCACTGACCGATCATGTAGTGTGTATGCACTCATGCTCACGATCTTGATAGAGTTTATAGAGTCGGGCTCTTTTCAGCGGATGCTAGCAATGAATGTCCCAGTGAATAAATGTAGAGAGTACTGTAGAAGGAATAATTAATTTGTTTATTCTGAGACAGAATGTTCGTTTGAGAGTCACGCAAGCTAACAAAATTCGTTAGGACATGTAGATAGTTATAACAAGGTGGTTTTAATCAGTGTGACAATGTGACAAGAATGAATGCATGAATATTGTGGTGTCATTCTCTGAAGAAACTTCAATGTGTGGTTAAAGAAGTGGTGTTATAAGGAGAGATTTGGATTAATAGACCACCGTCATGCCATCTGGCAAGATAGGGGACTATACAAAAAAGACGGCCTGCACCCACCTTCAAGGGGTACCAGAATACCAAGTGAGCAGTTTGAAAGTATCATCAGGAACTATTTAAACTAGCAGAGGGTGGAAGTGAACTAAACAGGAATAAAACAATCTGCTCCCCCAACCAAGAGGTATCGTTTCTGCAGGCTAATAGTACAGAAAACATATCCACAGCAACAGATCAAAACAAAAATAAACACAGAGAGAGAAATAAACATAAACAGAAGATGCACACACAAAATTTTTAGAGCTATGTGTGCTAATGCTAGAAGCTTAGGAATTAAAATTCCAGAACTAATTACTTTAATGACAAGGGATGATCTGGATATTGTGGATATTACAGAGTTAAGGTGCAATGAAAATCATGACTGGGATATACTTTATTTAGGAAGGGCAGAGTGGGAAGAAATGGAGGGGTAGCAATGTATGTCAAAAAAAGCATAAAGACTACTTTAATACAAAATATTGAAGAAAATACTGAGGCCCTTTGGGTGACCATAGAAATGGGGGACAAAGCTATTCTTCGTACTGGGGCAGAGACGTAACTAGGGTGGTGCGGGCGGTGCCGTCGCTCAAGCCAGAGGGGGCGCATCAGCCGCCCGCTACCTTCCCCTCTGTGTTACATAGTAAAAAAAAAAATCTAAAAAAAATCTAAAAAAAAAATTGTGGCCCCTCCCCCGACTCGCGGGAGGAGGGGCTAGTGTGGTGGCTGGTCCATAAAAGGACTATGAAAAAAAACGCCGGCTCCCTGTCACTGCAGCATCACTGATGATGTCACCATGCTGTCAGTGCAGAAGAGCCAACACTGCGGGGAGCTGAGAACAGACCTTAAGTAAGTGAGGGGGAGGGGGATCTGTCAGCTCCATTAGTTGTTCTCTCCCTAAGCACTGGTCTGTTATACCACATGCTGTGTGTTAGCAACTCTCTGCTTCCAGGACTGCCCCTCCCAGCATCCCCAGCTCCTCCTGACAGCCCTGCGTTCCACCAACACTCTCACCTCTGCTCCTGATAACTATGACTCCAGTGCCCCTCCCAACTCTCGGTACAGTACAGAGCCCCCATCATTGACCTTTCCTTGCCCTGCATATCAGTTCCCTCTGTTTCTATCCAGATATGTTTCCCTTCCATCTGCTCCCTGACACCTGTCAATTCTGACTCCTGGACCCCCGAAATACAGCTGTAACCTCTGCACCCTCTCCATCACAGGAATGCTCTCTGTATAGTATGGCGGTCACAGGAATGCTCTCTGTATGGTATGGAGGTCACAGGAATGCTCTCTGTATGGTATGGAGGCAGGGCCGGTGCTAGCCTCCATGGCGCCCTAGGCATTTTTACAAAATCGGTGCCCCAGCCCCCCCCCCCCACAACAATCGGCGCCCTCCTCCCTCCTCCCCCCTCACCCCATCTTTCCTTACGTCACCACCGCCGCCTCTCTGCTCCGTCTCCTCCCCTCCACTCACTGACACTAGTGAGTGGAGGGGAGGAGACGGAGCAGAGAGGCGGCGGTGATGAGCAATAGCCTCTTCCCCCCTCCCCCATGCATCTGAAAGTTGTGCGGCGGCCGTGACAGGTATGGTCAGCGGTCGCCGCACAGCCCTCCAGGCGCCCTCCAGAGCCCGGCGCCCTAGGCAAGTGCCTAACCTTGCCTAATGGGAGCGCCGGGCCTGTATGGAGGTCACAAGAATGCTCTCTGTATGGTATGGAGGTCACAGGAATGCTCTCTGTATAGTATGGTGGTCATAGGAATGCTCTCTGTATAGTATGGCAGTCACAGGAATGCTCTCTGTATAGTATGGAGGTCACAGGATTGCTCTCTGTATAGTATGGCGGTCACAGGAATGCTCTCTGTATAGTATGGCGGTTACAGGAATGCTCTCTGTATAGTATGGAGGTCACAGGAATGCTCTCTGTATGGTATGGAGGTCACAGGAATGCTCTCCGTATAGTATGGCGGTCATAGAAATGCTCTCCATATAGTATGGAGGTCACAGGAATGCTCTCCGTATAGTATGGCGGTCATAGAAATGCTCTCCATATAGTATGGTGGTCACAGGAATGCTCTCTGTATAGTATGGAGGTCACAGGAATGCTCTCTGTATTGTATGGCGGACACTAGGAGGCTCTTTATATTGTATGTGTGTGTGTGTGTGTGTGTGTGTATATATATATATATATATATATATATAATAATTTCGTGTGATGGTGATAAGGGGGCACAATGTGATAAAGATGGCTCCATGGCACGGTGTGATAAAGGAGAAACTGTGATGGAGGGCACAGTGGGATGAAGTAGCAGTGTGATACAGATGGTACCGTTACAATTATGTTTTAATTTGTTTCAGTGAGTTTTATTTAAAAAAACAATTCATTTTTTATACAGCTAGCATGTGACAGCTGCATTTAAAGTACTTTGATTCTATGGAGGCTTATTACATAAAGATCCTTACAAAGCCAGACCGTGAAGAATGGGGAGGGATGGGTTTTAGTGCGGTTTAGAACTTGTAAAGTGCTAGCTACGCCCCCCCACAGTAGGTTGACCACGCCCACTCGACTATTAACACTCCCACTTAGATGGGGGGCGCCGGTGCCCTGTCTCGCCCAGGGCACTAAAATGTCTAGTTACGGCACTGTACTGGGGTGATCTATAGACCACCAGGTCAGGAAGAAGAAATGGACAGGAAGTTACTGCAGGACATCAATAAAATGGCTTTAAAAGGAGAAGTAATAATCATGGGAGACTTTAATCTACCTGATGTGAACTGGGAGGAGTCTTCTGCAAGTTCCACTAGAAGTAGGGACATTCTGAATACCTCGCAAGGAGCATCCCTCAAGCAAATGGTGAGGGAGGCCACTTGCAAAGACTCAATATTAGACTTAATTCTTACAAATGGCGACAGAATATTTGAGGTAAATATGGGTGAAAGCCTAGGATCCAGCGACCATCAAGTATTATGAATTAGTATAAAGACAGAGACTGACTCATACCACACAAAAACAAAGGTGTTAAATTTTAGGAAGGCTGACTTTGTAGAGATGGGAAAATGTGTAGAGTGGACGAACTTGAAAGGATTGCAGGAGAGGTGGGAAAAATTAAAAAGTGCAATATTTAAAGCAACAGACCTTTGTATCAAAAGGGTTAAGAAAAGTACAAGGAAAAGGAAGCCAGTGTGGTTTGCAAAAGAAGTAGCAAGTATTGTGAAAGAAAAGAGATGGCATTTAGGAAATATAAGCAGACTCAGAATAATGAAGACAAAGAGGTGTATCTTGTTAAACAGAAGGAGGCTAAGAAGGTAATCAGATGTGCAAAGGCACAAGCTGAGGACAATATGGCCCAGTCAGGCACAGGGGCACATTTTCTTTTGGTATATAAGTGAAAGAAGAAAAACAAAAGGAGGAATAATAAGACTAAAGACAGAGAGTCAGAGTCTTGTTGAGGGAGATAAGGTAATAGCAGATCATCTTAATAATTATTTTTGCTCAGTGTTCACTACAGAAAGAGCGGGGAAGGGACCACAGTTAAGTTGCAAGTATACTCATAAAAATGAGGTAGAAGTACATTTACAGATGAGAAGGTCCTAACAGAACTCTCAAAACTGAAAGTGGATAAATCAATGGGGCAGATGGGACACATCCAAGGATACTAAAAGAGCTTAAAGGGGTGTTGGTAACACCATTAACATAATTATTCAATCAGTCACTAGCTACAGGAGTAATTTCAGAGGACTGGAAAAGAGCGATTGTAGTCCCATTACACAAAAGTGGAAGGAAGGAAGAGACGAGCAACTACAGACCAGTGAGCCTTACATCAGTAGCAGGAAAATTGATGGAAACACTCTTAAAAGAAAGAGTTGTATAATATCTCAAATCCAGTAACTTACAGGAGCCCAAACAGCATGGATTTACTGGGGGGAGATCATGTCAAACAAATCTTATTGACTTTTTTTGATTGGGTGACTAAAGTAATAGAACAAGACGGGGCTGTAGCTTATCTAGGTTTTAGTAAGGCTTTTGACACTGTCCCACATCACAGACTGTTAAATAAACTTGAAAGCTTCGGACTGGAATCAAAGATGGTGGAATGTATAAGATCTTGGTTGCAGGATAGAAAACAGAGTTATAGTAAATGGAGTGCATTCACAGGAGGGAAAGGTTACCAGTGGAGTACCCCAAGGATCTGTACTTGGACCAGTGCTTTTTAATATCTTTATTGGAGACATTTCAAATGGTATTGAAAGGAAAGTATGACTTTCTGCAGAGGACACAAATATATGCAACAGGGTAAACACACCAGGAGGAGTAAAACAAATGATTGATGATCTAGGTAGACTAGAGGAATGGTCAAGAGAGTGGCAACTACAGTTTAATGCTAAAAAATGCAAAATCATGCACTTGGGTCTCAAAAACCCAAATGCTAAATATAGTATTAATGGCACTGTAATGAAAACTACTGAAGAGGAAAGGGATCTAGGAGTCAGTATTGCAGGTGACTTAAAGGCAGGTAAGCTATGCAGCAAAGCAATCAGATGCTTGGTTGCATAGGGAGAGGAATCAGCAAAAAGAAAGAAGTAATACTGCCACTGTATAGGTCATTGGTACGGCCTCATCTAGAATGATGTGTTCAATTCTGGATGCCATATCCCTAGAAGTATATTGTGAATGGATCACGTATAAATAACTTTTGGTATAAATTTATTTAAAGGAAATAGCGCAGGGCGCTTATTCATATAATTGCACATATACTTATTTTTGATATTGTGTACATTTTGAAAAGGGAAATCGTTATTTCTGAGACCAGGGTAGAAGACTTGTTTTTTCTGTTTTAACCTTTCTAAAACAAATGCCTATTTCTATGTATATATCTGATACAATGAGCCTTGTGGATGGAAGCCTTTTGTGTATTGTGATGTGGGAAAATGGCTTGCTTTGGTTTGTGATGTTCTGTAAACAAAGATGCAGGACATTACAGTATTTCTAGAATTTCACAGATACGTGTAAATATCGTTAGCTTTTCAAATTCATGTAAATCTATGTTTTGGTAAACAGGGTACATCCTGATTCTAAAAATAGCCTGTGTCCAAATCTGTATAAAAAGCACTGTCCTGTACACTGAAATGTATCATTCTGATGTTCTATCTGACCTGACCACTGATACCTTCAATCAGTGGAACTGTCCTTGTCAGGGCACCTGAGCAATAAACATCACTCTGCTTCAAGACCCTGCTTGACAACTTCTTTAATATTGCTGTAATCCTGTGATCTGCAGATTAGACCCTAAATCTAATCCGTTCTCCGGCTGTCTCTGAGGTTTGGACCCAAGCTTGTCCAGTACCAACGCTCTGCCACTACCCTGCAGCCCTGGTCAATGTGATAGACCAGGGGGGTATCCATCCACAGCAACCCTGATCTATAGGAAGAGGTCAGGAGTACCAGCCCAAGTGTACCAGCACAGGAGTACACTAGCAGTGACAGTTACCCAGAAGGAACGTGGTTCTGAGCGCCATTAAGGAGCTCAGTGGTGGCAGCATGGTAAGCCCCTCCAACTGCGGAAAGAGGGCGCATTTGGGATAATGTATGGGAATGGTGGCTAAGTAAGCCCAGCCGGTTCCCAGCAACAACAAACAGGGTGGCATAGGCGGTCCATCCTGTCACAGATATAAATACATTAGAAACTGTACAAAGAAGGGCAACTAAAATGGTGCATGGCCTACAACACAAAACTTACCTAGAAACACTAAAAGAACTTAATATGTATAATTTGGAGCAGAGAAGGGAAAGGGGAGACATGACAGAAACTTTCAAATTTATCAAGGGTTTGAACAAGGTACATGAGGGAAACATTCTTCAAAGGAAGAGAAGTACTAGAAGTACTAGAACACGAGGACATGCACTGAAACTGGAGAGAAGTAGGTTCAGAGGAAATTGGAGGAAACATTACTTCACAGAAAGGGTAGTGGATAAGTGGAATAGCCTCCCATCAGAGGTGGTAGAGGTTAATACAGTAGAGCAGTTAAACATGCTTGGGATAAACATAAGAGTATCATTATAAAGAATAAGGTATCAAATAAGGTTTAAGGGTACCATAGGTTAATAAAACAATGGGCAGTCTAGATGGGCCAAGTGGTTCTTATCTGCCGTCAAATTCTATGTTTCTATAACTAGAGGACCAGATGAAGGACCAGATGAAGAGCACAGATCTGAAGGTAAATCGTGCCAGTGTGTGTGCATGAATCGCCAGACTGATTGGACCTTCAGTCATAAGTACAATCGTTTGAGATAACACGGTGGTCAGAAAATTCTTCAGTGTGTACCTACCCTTAGTCTTCAATATTTCTACACTGCACAGTATTGTATTGAAGACTTACAAAATGAGAAATCACCCACAGTTGTACAAAGATTGTCCCTCAGCTTGAGCCAAGAAATCATTTTAGCAACTCAGTATTGAGATCCAAAAAGTCTAATCTGCAGCAACAAAAATGGTTGGATGAGTTTTGACACCCACTTAAACAAATGTAGATACCCGTGCACTCAAACTCACCTCTTTTTCAAAGCCTACCAACCATCCACTTATCCCCCATCTCCTCCACTCATTCTCCCCTCTCTCCCATTCCCTCAACTGGCTCCTCTTGTACCTGGTCTGTTTAACCCTCCCTTAGGATGTAAGCTCGCATGAGCAGGGCCCTCTTCCCTCCTGTCTCCTTACCTGTTCTTCTGCTCCGTGTTTATTGCATCAGCCTGCCTGGAGTTTCTGAAGTATTGGTACTTTTTGTTTATTGTTCTGTACTGTTATACCCTGTATAGTCTACTGTTTGTACTATGTGCGACGCTGCGGAAGCCTTGTGGCGCCTAACAAATAAATGATAAAAAATAAAAATGCACAGATCTGTCAAGGAATTGACAAGTGACCTGTAGTAGAAAATTCCTAGCTTGATTCGTACGTAGGTGTGAGACGAGAGTCATTTGATCATGACAAATATTTTTCAAATGTTAAACAGCCTTATGATGTTGAGTGGAGAAAAAACTCCAAGTCACATAAGGATAACACCACAGTTTAATTAAATTCATAATACTACATAAAACTGTCCCAATTGAGGCCACAGTGCAGATTTTGAATTTTTGCACAAATTTGTATTCCATTTCCTTCCTCCATGTCAGTGTTTTGAAGCTGCCCATTAATACAATGACCCACTGCAGTTGCAAAATTTGGGTTGGGGCTCAGCGATTGCATTTCTTGCCTCCTGGATCCCCTCTCTGCTCTCAGATTGACGCATGCTCAGAAGAGCCCCACTCCACCCACTATAGCGCTGCCCCTGACCTTCATGTCATTACGCTGTGATGTATAGATAATAGGAACTTTTGCTTTGAAAGTATTAAGAGGCATCTTTGCTGGTAAAGTTTCCCTGTTTGCTCCACGTAAAGTCCTGCAGTGAGGTATTTAACACAAACATAATTTGCAGAAAGGTACGTTCCACTTGGGAATCTAATACCCTGTCAGTGGTATGAATGTGTGTGTATGTTTAACACCTTCTCTGCAGACAGGGAGTTGTTACTCATTCATCTGAGTCTCTTAAATTACTCCACAAAAACGAGTTGCTCCAGATGACTGCCGGTATGATACAAGAGGGTGTTTTCCATTGTTTGTCATCTTTATGTAGCATAGTTTTTAGTTCTGTCACAATTTTGTTTATGTCCTCCAGATGTGGTTTGTAAATGATCAGTAACAAGAAACAATCATTTCTACTTGCGTTGGCTTGTATTTCAAAAGATCAATCCTAGCTATACAAATTGCTTTGTTTTTTATTTGACCATAAGCATATAAATTGTTATAAATACATGACAGCCAAATGTCCACTTTACTTGCAGTGATGGAGCAGGTATGGTTATATGAACTGTCTGGGTGGAAATTATGTATTTTAACATTTTGTTTGACATCTAAGCTCTTTGAATCATAGGTTTGTCTGCATGCTTGCTGCAAATGGATGTCAGCAGGATCTTCTCTTTGAACTGACTGTTGTGCCCACTGATGTACACTGGAATGTGAGTGTCTGTTAGAAGTCAATGGTGCAATCTGCATGTTCAGTGACGGGCACCCAACTGTGGCACTTGTCTAAAAAAATGTCCTTTATATGTAGATATGAACAACCTAAATTAATCAAGGGGCGTTTTTTACAGACAGCAGCTTAGTGCCACAAATCACCAATTATGCTTTTATGGGGCTTTACTGGCAACTGTCTAAAAATGAAATTGTGCAAATTTGGAGGTTTACCTGGTACTGAAAGGCTCTGCAGAGCATTATAGGTGTGCAAATACGGTATACATTTACTTGGCCTAAAAACATGCTGTAAAAAGCTGCTTTCAATACGATGCCATCTGGGTGCATTGCATAACGCCAGTGCTTTGTTATCTGCCAGTAAACAAGTGAATTTTAAATGTAAAAATATTAAATTATGACAATTGTAAAAGCAGTCCAGCAACAGTAATTAGATGATCCTAACAGCAAAAAGAAAATGCTTTTAAATAGCAAAGGAAAGGTCGAAATGTGACAAAGGCAATACTTATATATGTAATTTCTACTTTTGTTTACCCTTTCATAGCAGAATATATATGAATACTGTGTAAAGCATCTGTACTGATGTACTGCTGGTTAGGTTTGGGCACATATGTTTGCGCAATGCTATAAAAATAGTTGAACTTGCGCAAAAATAGATGCACACCACAGTTTCATTGCACCGGCATCCCATAGAGCAGGGGTAGGCAACCTGTGGCTCTCCAGGTGTTGTGAAACTACAAATCCCAGCATGCCTTGCCACCTATCTGCTGGTTATCTACTGGCAAAGCATGCTGGGACTTGTGGTTTCACAACACCTGGAGAGCCGCAGGTTGCCTACCCCTGCCATAGAGTATTCCACATCTTCACGGCCAGAGCCCATTTCATAGTTACACTTTCTTCTATTAATTAAATCGAGAATCATTTTTGAACTGCTTTGTGTACCCTAATAAATTTCAAATGATTTTTTAAGGTTAGATAAAGCTTTCTTGTCAAAATTCACCACACACAATGATAATTTTAATTCTCCTCAGTATAGGGACACCAAATCTGTGGAATTACAGAGTTTATATATATATATATATATATATAAAGGTATACACATTTTCTTTTGTACTCTTTTAACATTTTTAGAAAAGTATTTAATGGATTTCAACCAAGGAGACTGGTTAGGTTTCCCGTTTGTGAATAGTGATAGATCCAATGTAACTTGTATCTAAAAACAAATATGTTAGCCATTGCTGTTGAGGTTGGCTACATTGAAACAAGGGGTAAATATATCCCCTGCATGTTCCTGGGCCTTCCTACACTTAGGTCATCATCCCTCTGATGACACAAGATTCCCTGTGCTCAGTGGGATGCTGAGGCTTCTCCATTGAGCTGTATATAGCTTTCACTTGGAACACTATGTTGCAATTGGATGGCCATGAACTGGAAACTCGAGGTTGCCATTGACAGCTGGATCTTGGGAATAGGGCCACAAACTGCAGCATGTGGCCTGTAATATTGAACTGCCATTTATAAATAACATCTTGGCATAAGTCTCTCCACTGACATATATTTACTGTTGGTGGTCAGCAGCGTATTATTGACTAGCAATGCCTATTGCTCTTTGGTTCCTGACCTGAATGTGAAACAAATGCTGGCAATTTTCCTACAATTTTAAAATAAAAGCATCTACAGGTACAGCAATTAGCACAGCACACATATCCCCAGAACATTTTAAAACTAAACCTTTCAATTTCAAATGTAATACAGAAATTAGAATAAAAGTGTTATTTACCTGTTTATTGGTTGAAGGACTTTCTCCGTTGTTCTTAGGGGCTATGTCAAAAAAATTAAAAGAAAAAAATATATATTTTCTTCATTACTAGATTACAGATATTAAATCAAATGGAAATACCATATCATATCCCCTATGCCCTGCTGTAACATAATAACTCCTGATTCCAGCATTGCTTTCTGTATGTCATATGTCAATAAGAAGGAACAGAGGAGTGAATTTCTTTTTTATATCTATATAGTGGAAGAACTAGTGAGCTGTGGGCTCCGGTGCAGGGAAGTGGGGAGAAGGGAGCGGGAACCCACAGCTCACTAGTTCCCCATGCAGTGGGCCCATTATCGCTATGGGCCCTGGTGCACCGCACCTGCTCCCCCAACGGTAGTTCCGCCACTGTATTTATATACAAAATGGAATCTTTAATAATTTATACATTGCACATCTGACATAATTTTAAGTGTTAAATAAAAGACTTAAATTCCAAAACATTTTCTAGGTAAAAGGTTACTATTGGCAAGTGTTATAGCTGTCCTATTTTGCACTCTCTCTGAACCTCCTTATTGCATTGTCTATTCTGACTGCTACAGAAAGCTTCAGGATAGTGCAACTGAGCAGTATCAGTTCAAAGATAGTGCTTTCAGCTCCATGAAACAGATAAATTCACATATTCAGAATGCTGAACATTTTTTCAAGGTAGACTTTCTTATCCCTCGAGATTAGGGTAGCTAGGTTCTATGATTACTCTTTGTAATCCCCTACATTTACCTGAGAAATTTAATAACAGGGCTGTGTATGATTTTTGGATGGGACGTTACAAATTCTTTTCAGGATCAAAAGTAATAAAAATGAACTCATGGATTCAGACTGTTTATACATATTTGAATTGATGCATGTGTTAGCTGCAAAGGTATGAGGTGAACTGTCTCAGGAAAGTTCATCATACAGTTGTATATGTAAAGCAGTGACTCAGCATTTCATCTTGGTATTCAATATCTACTTTGTTGTCCATTCCTGAAAGGTTTCTCAAAAGAAAGTAAAAAAACCACTTTGAACAACTGGACTAGTTCCAAGTCAATATTCCAGCGTTGCCTAGAGAATGTTTTCATCCACTCAATTACTGCTAGAAACGCATTTATTTGTGCCTAGTGTTAAATTTCTAATCCCTTCTAGGAATAAAAGGCATTAAGATAAAATGACCATCTGGTTTTACCTTTTGAATCTAAACAATGCCACTAAGTGCATGCCCATTATGCTTATTTTCTTTGTATGTGGATTTCACCTAAGACATAATGGGGCTGATAAATAATGTGTGGAGTGTTGTATAGACTTTCTTTTTATGCTTGCATCTACGTATTCATAAAACATGCCGTCTAAAAAGTCGCACATTGGGATTTTAGTGGATCATTTAAAATATATATATTTGGAAGTGTTTTCCAGAAATATCTATTTTTTTTATAACATTAATAATTTTTATTGAAATTTCAAAAACATACATGGGGTACAGAAATTAAAAAAGGGGTCAAACCAAATCTTTGCTGTAGGTTATGGGCGCAATAAGGAGGAATATGATCCAATTACACTTTTACAGCTAGTCAGTCTATGGGGGTGGCTGGCAGTCATTTAGGGGTAGCCATATGCTGGACATACGGAGTATCTGCAGTCCTATCTGGCAACTTAGTTGTGTGACCGACACTTGGCAAGAGCAGTCACAGCTACAGTCTCTAGGTGTGCATAGGATCAATGACCTGTGCACCTGCATGCAAGAGGACAGCCATAGTAATTAATCAAATATCCCAACAATATGCAGGGATCAAGCGAGCAGGGGGGTATAGATTACCAGGTCTCAGGCATGCCTTGGATGCCCAACGGAGCTCTATAATTAAAAAAAAAAATCATTGTGCAATCAGTGTGTAATGACAGCGTGTGTCATCACGTCATGTTGACCATGCCCCCAACATTATATTATCACACATCTTTGGCGGCACAGCTGCATACAGCACCCTTACTTATCACCTGTGGGGGTGGGGGGGCCCACAAAGTTGCTGTACCAGCAACTTTGCACCAGCACACTTCTCTTGGTGGCCCTGATAATATGTGAACTGCAGCAGCCATGCATAGGGCAATTTGGGGCATATACATAGCATGAAACGCTGAAAGGACGTGCATTACCAACAAGGAAAGGAGGGGTGGTAGAAAGAAAATGTGGGATTTAGGGACACAAAGGTATAAAAATATGACTGACTGTTAGTTGTACACACACATTGCCCCCCAGACATTTTTTTAAATGAATATAGTAAAAATATACAGTTTTTGATGCTACAGTGGCTATAAAAAGTATTTACCTGCCTTACATTTTTTTTTTTTTTTTAAATCATGGCGTCTAAAATTATTTATTCAGGAAAACTTGTCTAGAACTTTCAAATAGCATGTGTGAGACCCACATAACAAGTGGAAGAAAGTTCTGTTGTCTGATGAGACCACTATTGAACTTTTTGTCCTCAATGATAGGCACTGTATATGGCACAAGTCAAACACTTGTGCCGCATTTCCCGCTATGAAGCAGTGTGCAGGAGCATAATGCTATTGTCATACTTTTCTGCTTCAAGAACTGGAATACCTGTTAAAATTTAGGAAGAATTAATGGATCAAAATGTTTGAGGCAAACCTCCTGCAGTCTGCAAGTCATCTCAGACTTGTAGAATATGCATATTCCTTTAGGACAATAACTCAGCCACATACAAATTTAAAAAAAGCAACGGACAGGCTCATACGTCAATTCCATAGATAGTCTGTGAAATAAATTGAAAACTGTTGCCTACCAATGGCACTCAATCAACCTGAAGTTAAGCAACATTGTAAAGAAGAATGGGTGAAAATTGTAGTGTCACAGTTTTAATTGCAGCTAAATGTGAATACTTATTGGTGGTTTGGCCTGGGAGGCCTGCTTTTTTTCAGGCCTGATTCCCTAGAGTGTTCGACCCCATGTGACCGGACATAGCTAGGTACTACTGTCAGCTGTGCAGGAGGACCCCATGTTCGTTATCCCTTTGCTTTAGTAATAACCAGCCCAGGCTACAGATCAGACTGTATGTGGCTGCATGTTTACAATGTATTTTCAGTTGTACGTATATTAACATAAGTGCAGCTCAAAATTCTGTGAGATACATAGAATGAAAACACACAAATATATAAGCATGTTTTTTTTTAGAGAGGAATATAATATTTTATGCTAAACTAATTGCACTATAATTAAATAAAACAGCCCTTATAAGAGGGGTTATAAAAACAAAGGACTTGCTTACATCTATGCATTTGCAAAGAGTAATAGGCTGTTATCACAAAGTGTGCTTAAACTAGAGATTTATGCATTAAAATGCAAATTGAACTTGAGGTTTGTGAACTGTAGTTTGAGATTAAACACTAGTCCAAAACAAATGTTTCTAAAAAGTATGATAAGCAATTAAATTTTGTTTTAGAGACATTTCAATAGCAATAAACGTTATTAATAAAATAGTGATGCTTTCTAAGTTTTCCTTAGTTGTGTTATGCTCACTTCTATGTGTTTATTCAACACATCAAAAACTTGAATTTATTTAACTTTTTTTAAGCTTATTTAACTTATTTAACTTTTATTTTATTGGTTTGAGAAGGTCACCAGTACATTTACTAGATGCATTATATGTTAATACAATAGAAATAGAATATACTGTGTTGTAAAAAAAAAATCAATGCAATTTTGAGACTCCAGAATGTAATTGAGTAAGCACAATGAAATGGAATCTGTCCTATATTGAATGCACTTTTTATATGTAAAATAAGCCATTATAAGTGCATTATAATCTCTCGTGTGTGAATAAGACCCCATAAACAGTAATAATATAGATATAACAGGGTAGGATGTCATAATTTTCCTGAATGTGGGCTTTTTTCCCCTAAAGGTTAAGTGAGTGCAATTAAATAGTTTAGTATGTTCAACTGGGAAATGTTAATAAGCTAAATGTTTATATAAAATATTATACATTAATATAATGAAGAACTATATTTTTTGAGCAAACACTTCTTTCAATTTTGCTTTACCTTCATCTTGAGTAACGCCAAGACATCCCATTAATTCGTGGACAGACAAAGACTTGTCATTATTCACATCACAATACTCTACAAATTTCTTCACACATTTTTTGGGCTTAGATTTCTTCCGCAACAATCTCTTGAAGGGCTTGATTTCTTTTTTGCCAATATCTCCATTCGAATTTTTATCAAGTTGCTTGAAGTACCAGTGAACAACTCTTTCTTCCAAGGTATGGTTAGGATCTGGTTCTGAAACCCTAATGTGAGTTAAATACCAAACAACAATATAAGTGTACAAATCTAACACATAGTGATATCTGTTTGTATACTTTACACATTATTATAAATATTTACTAGCATCAGCAGAATCCACAGTACTTTACAATTGAGAAAATATACAGAAATATAACAAGAATGTGTATTAAAAAACAAAGAGGTAAGAGTACCCTGCTCCCATGTTTACTACCTAAAGCCCTCTAACAATTTTAAGATATCTAAAAAGTGCACTGGTTGGCTACTTTCCATGCACTACACTAAAGAAGTCATCAATCCATACCTTGCACTCATAAAATCTAACAAGATCAAAACAAGCTGTCTACAAGTTGCATTGATGGCTACGCTTCTCTGGCTGTATCTGTCCTAGAAAGCATGTGGTTCTGGGTGCATTGTTGCCCATTGTTGGAATCAGGCCGGGCTCTGCAGGGCGCCTCAAAATTAAAAACAATGACTATTGTAGTTTAAAACTGTGCGGCGACCTCTGAGCATACCTTAAAAGGCCGCCGCACAGCTTGAGATCTATCCACGGGGAGGGGGAGGGGCTATGGATCACCACCGCCGCCCTCCCCTTCAATAGCTGATGGGGCGCTCTGTCTCCTCCCCTCCATTCACTGACTGAGGGACGGCACCCGGCAGAGAGGACCAGCGCCAAGGTAAGGAAAGACGGGGGGAGTTTTATACATTGTGTCGGGGGGGGATTTTTACATTGTGCCTAGGGCGCCGAGGACCCTAGCACCGGCCCTGGTTGAAATCAAGTAAGGAGTAATTTTCATTTATATATTCAGAATTCCTAGTGTGGAGCTTAAAACAACAATGCCACAAAGAAGATTTTTTTCTTTTTTAAATAGAAAGTTAAGCATACATTTAATTTTTCTTACTTGACCTTCTACAAAACATTATCTCCTTTTCAAAAGCTCTCTGGCAAACAAAAATGTCTGTCAGACACAGCCAGTCTGCTGCACAGACATAGACTGACATCTCTCAGCATGTTATGAGATGGCAGATTAGGAAGAAGAAGGACACAGTGAAGACAGAGCTCAGATGGGCGTTCCAAAGCTTCTCTGCTCACTACATCATGTGCCATGTGTCTGTGGTTGCCATGATAGTTCAGAATCATAAATCATGAATAGCAGACTGACAAAACAAGCGGAAAATGGTAGATACCAACATGCATTTTATAGCCTGCCACAGTAATCTATGGTCACCTAAAGGTGGACTACCAATTTGGAAAGCAAGAAGGAATCAGCTAAGCAAGCAAAATAATCAACAAAAGGCCAAAAGTGCAATAAAAGAGGAAGACAACATTGCAGGTATTGAGACTTCCTTTAACAAAAGTTTGAGTTTGTCTTCAAAGCATGAATGGTGTATTGACTTTGGAGCAACACTCCATATGACTAGCAATAAAAGCTTCTTCTCTCACCTTGACCAAAGCAATATGTTACCATTGCTAATGGTCAGTAGGTAATCACAAAAGGAATATAGGAAGATTACATTCACTGCCCAGTCTGGATTCTGAAACTTGGCTGACTCTCAGCGAATTACGTTGCTATTTGAGAATTGGTTCAAATCTGGCCCAAAATTCACACAATAATCTCTACCCTCTGGAAAATCAGTCCAATCACAGCACAATCAGCAAGGGTAAACAAATTTTACTTGTCTAAAGTCTTTTAAGTGGCACTTATTCTTCCTGCATTGTTCTAAAGGAAAATAAATGTTATACTAAAATTCTAGCACTATTTTACTGTTATTACACAATTTGTGATGTGACTTGTGACGTGATATATATTTTATCAGTGGACTTTACTTTGACTATTCTAATCTTTGTTTTAACTTCTGTTCTGTGTACACTTGGTAGATTTACATCCTATGTAGTTACACCATATAGTTACTCATAATCTGGTGGAGTCCAACAAATTTGTGCAGGGTTTTTTATCCATTGTACAAATTGTCTATATATTCACATCCCCTTTTATGTCATTTGGTGCTTGAGTAATTCCAAAACCCATGATTTATGTACTTGTCTATAACTCATATAGATGTTCAAATGCCCAGGCAATACATTGCTTGCTATCTCAACTGCTTTTTCTTTTTCAATGCACATCACGACTAGTGCAGATAAAATAAAATTCAGCCACTTATCATTAACACGTTTTTTTTGCTTACATTACTGCCAGCGGAACTCTTCAGCTATGGCCTCAGCAGAGCATTGGCGACTTTTGCACACCATGCACCTTAGCAGTCGTTGACCCCGTTCTGTGATTTTACATGGTCTTCTGCTTTCTGTCTGAGTTGCTGTTGTTCCTAAACGCCCCCACTTTCTATTAATAGGGATGACATTTCTTTAACTGTCTTATTACAAAAGTGGCATCCTATCACAGTACCACGTTTGAAGAAGTCACTGAGCTCTTCAGAATGATCCATTTTATATCACAAATGTTTGCAAATGGAGACTGCATGGCTAGGTTCTTGAATTTATACACCTCTGGCAATGGGTCTGATTGACACAACTCAATTCAATAATTAACAAGTGTGGCCACATGTTTTAGTCTATATATATATATATATATATATATATATATATATATATATACAAGTTAACCCGTGCATGATACTCATGCATTCTAGTCAAATCAAGCTACTTAAGGTCTTAAAAAGGTTCTTGTCATGTATTTGGGCCTAGCCCAGGCCTCCTCAGGGGAAGAGCGTTACTTCCCGATGCAAGCGCCCTTTTTAATGTGTGTTCATGAGGTAAAATTACCTCACGAAAATGAATTTGACCCCTCAACTCGTAAATTTAGCCTTTACTACCCCTCCCACGGGGGGAAGGGGGGATGATGGAAGTTAACTGACTTCACTATTCTAATTTTTTTGTCAAATAATGTCAGTATACCAAATTTCAGGTCAATTGGATGAGCCCTTCCTGAGAAAATAGTTTTTTCCACACACACACACACACACACACACTAACACACGCCGCTAGGATTTAACTTTTATATATTAGATAATGCTAAGAATTTAGTAGGTCAGTGTATAACTCCGCCCAGCAGGTGGCGCTGCAGCTTGTTGTTTTTTTTTCCACACACGCCGCTAGGCTTTTATATTATAGATATATATATTCATGTTTATATATATATATTATTTATACATTGTGACACTGACAAGATATAGTTACAAGGTGAGGTGGTTAAAATATTCTGTTTATTCATATGTTTACTAGAACAACTACTGTTCTAAGACAGTTTAAGGAGATGAAGTTTGTTGCTGCAATAGTAGAAGCAGCAAGTAACAAGTTTTAATCTTTAATAAAAAAACATATTTGTTATTAGCAAGCCTGGACAATATCCCAAATTATCTGCTAATAAGAATTAATGAACCATATGTTCCCCTCTACGTCCAGTGGCATTCTATTACTGGCAAGGTGTCACTGTACAACTTAATGTGGTTTATATTGGGTTTAATGATATATATTAAATAGCCATGTTTATGCTTTAATATTGTTTAAATTGAAGAGCTATATTACTGTGTTTTGTGTAATTCATATGGTAATTTTAATTGTTTGTTTTAAACTATTGCTATTAGTTATTCATATGTACTATTTAATGCATTACCATTATACCTAAGGCAAAATAGCAGAGAGTATCTTGTTAATCATTTCCTAAAAAATAAATAAATAAATATATATATATATATATATATATATATATATATATATATATATAGCGTTATAACTGTATTTTGCAATTAGGCAATTTTTAAACCTGCATCATTTGTCCACTTTATTAGTCAAATTTATTGTCTGCTCTTGTTGTCTTGGATAAGAATAATGCTAGATACTGGGCTATCTCAGTTTCTGTGAAGTGTAGTTATGTGTACCAGAGGCAGAACAGTGCATCGCAGAATACAACAGCCAATTTTGGATAGCGATCCGGCAATGCCATTCTCCCTTCTCTCACTGGATGATCCAGAGGGGGGCAATCAGGCCCCCACAAACCTTGCACACATTATAGTTACACCCCTGAGGTGTATATTTAATGCAGTCCTCCCACCTATTTGATAAAAGTAAAATTAAATAAACTAAATGTTCATCAGCACATTTGGTTCCCCAGATTAATAGATGAATTTAGAGATACAGAGTAAATCACATGATGAGACTAAATTAAATTGTAATGGAATATGTGCAGTGCTGGTAGATGTCAAGTACTATTACAATATGCTTTTCATTTTAGCAGATACTGTAACAGTGTTGTCGAAGTCAAATAATTGGATGAAGTTTTTCAGTGCAATTTCGATTATGACACAATCGCACAGATAAATAATGCACACATACATTTACACTCATACATTCTCTTGTAAATAGTTCACCTTAGCATAGGTCCAACACACAGTCATTTATAGTGAGATTTAGTAGGATTTATAGTTAAATATAATAATGTTAAAAGCACTTTATTGAGATCGAAGGTTCAGGATACAGGAAACATATAATGTCTAGTATCAATCTAATCCCCGATTTATCCTCAAATGTACGTTTCTATCGGCTAAGAGATCGCACCTTGCGTTTGCGAGTTATGGATGATAGGGAATAAATGATCAGAATGGTATTGTGTGTGTAATGCAAATGGACCAGTTATTCTGTGGGAAGATAAGTATGCAGCTGTTGGAGAACTGACCCCCACCCTTGGAGGGTATCGTTTGAACTGACCTATGAAGTGCATTATACTGAACTGTCCTGAATCCTGAAACAATGGAAACATGCCATGACATCATCAGTAATTTTTTTCTATACTGAAACTGGATACTATTAAGTTGTTTTACCAGCTAAGACTCTCTGATCCTGACTACATGTGACCATGACTGTATCCCCTGGGCCTCGTTAAAGCACTATAAGGAAAATGTAATGTATTCAGTGTTTTTATACTTTACTGCTTTATTGTAACATCTTTAATGTGTAATAATGGCTTGCTGTAAATCCTGCTATAGTTTGCACTTAAATATCTTTGTGCTTTGGAACCACAACAATCGTATTGGACAATGTTTTATTGGTAAGCGATAAAATGACTTTAATAGTGTATTGTTTTAATGTTCCATGCGACAGAAAACTGAATGTTGTGCTGTGTCTGTACACAGCTTATTCTGCAGTGGAACCAGGAGATGGGCAAATATAAATAGACAATGAACATTATGGGGGATCATAAGAAATTGGGGAACGGGAAAACCCCTTTATAACCAGCCTTGGCCATAGTTTCAGCAATGTTAAAATCAATGCTGTATAGTAATGATAACGTGGACACTGTGCTTGTCATTAACACCCTATAGATGGGGCCATGTGAAGATACTGCTGCATACAGATGTCTATACTGAGTCTGAATGAAGCACAGTCCTTTGTTATCGGCGGGTGGAAAAGTGTTAAGTGTTAAAGTGCAAGCAACAAAACTGTGAAAGAGATGTGGAATTCTTCTCAAAGTGACATGGGGTAGTGGAGCCCCCACTGACTAATTTATTATTAGCCCTGACATTCAAGCCCACTCTAACTCCAGTCATTGCGGATGAAAGGGCGTTTAAAAGACAATTTATAAATTACAGAAATAAAATACTTAATCAATAAAAACAGTCTACACAGAAAAATATTAGAGTGGTTAGTCTAGTGAAAGGCACAGGGGGCTCACACAAACTTTTATGGAATCCTGGTTGCAATCTACACTACACTCCTCTGTGTTAGTTGTTGAACATGCCCAGAGACCACCATCTAGGCCACTACTGCTTGACCCTTAGCCACTTCCTCTGATTGTGAGCCTCCTAAACTATAGGGACCAGATGCTGCTCTTACATTGGCCCAGAAAGCTGTAATAATAAGATCTCCATATATGCAGAGTACTCTACTGATATTCAGAAGTGAAGAGCCACTACTGTTGTGAAGAGCAAAACTGGCCTATAGAATGATCTATCCTGCTAAACTGCTAAATTGTCTGTGTTATTTGGTAGTATTGCTAACAGCTCGATGGATAGATGGGGATATGACACCTTGAAATCTGCTGAAAAGAATTCACCTTAAGGAAGACGGACAGTGTCTTGGGGTTCCAATCCCAGAGCTTTTACTAATGAGACTCTTCTAGATACACGTGAACACGTTGTAAACACTTAACCTATAACCTTGTGATATTGCTAGTGTTTCACTTTCACTACACTGATTATCCCTGAGAAAGATGGAGTGCAGGCACCTGTATTGGACATACAAGTTTGATGTGCAGCTATCCCTATAATCGTTGGCAGAATATATGTGATATTGCATAGATTTCTGAAAATGCTGATCCAGCTACAACTTTGTTATGATGTTAGCTGGGAGAATGTGGGGACCACTGTATGGATATATGCTCACCTAGTATTTATCATTATTTACTGAAACAGACCTTATATTAATAGGTTTGAGAATACCACTGTTAAGTTCTTATCAGTACATATTTTAAAGGTTCCTATAGACAAACAGGTTGCAAGAGCAGTTTATCTACTTTAGTATTCATAATAACCAGGTGTATTCTCTTTTTTTTAGGCAGCTTAAAGCTATTTACTATGTATACCCATTCAGTTAGTTAATTACGATGTCTTGTGCTGGGCTCAGTATTTTCCCTATATTAATCTGTATGATGAAGTTCCTTTATATCAATCATGTGTGTGGTTTAAATAAGAGGCATGTGTATTTTCAATCTTATGGCTGCTTATGTGGTTGCATTCCGTTAATTATTACTAGTTGATTGGAAATATTAGTCCTAAGGATACATTATCCTTCACAATCATTACAAATAAATGAATACAATTCTAAGTGTATTATATATTTTTTTTCACTTAGGATTACTGCTGTTTAATAATAAGTTACATTTGTCATATACAATCATGATAGACAACAGCCCCTTAGAGATGATTTTCCTGATAGTATGTTAACAGTAGTTGTAATTTGCCATTCAGTAACCTTTATCGTCAGTATTGTTAGTTAGACAATCATGTCAGGTTAGAGTTTTCATTAACCACTTGCTTCTATTATTATTATTATTATTTATTTATAGGGCGCCACTAGGTATTCGTAGCGCCGAACAGGGACAGACAGAAATACAGTACAGGGTGAGACATCACGGAACAGTTAACAAAAAGCACAGTAACTCGGAAGCTCAAAGTACAGCTAGATGATAGGCGAGAGCCCCAGCGGGGTAGCTAGAGGGGTAGAAGGGCCTCACGGAAGAGACAAGGAGCTGGAGAGCAGAGTTAAGGTGGTGGAGAACAGGAGGAGAGGAGGCCCTGCTCGAAGGAGCGTACAATCTAAGGGGAGGGTAGGACGGACAGAGATGCAAGGGTAGGAGGAGGAAAGGGGGAGAGCGGAGGCAAAGACGGAGGGGAGGGGGGGGAGAGGAGAGTGACGAGGAGGGAGGTAGGTGGGAGACAGGAAGGAGGGCAGTTAAGTGGGGGACTGGAAGGCTATAAGGAAGAGGTGGGTTTTTACGGCCCGTTTGAAGCTGGACAAGTTGGGTGAAGTTCTGATGGAGCGGGGGAGCTGGTTCCAGTGGAGGGGGGCAGCACGGGAGAAGTCTTGGATGCGAGCGTGGGAGGAGGTGACCAGGGGGGAAGAGAGGCGACGGTCATTGGCCGAACGCAGAGGGCGGGATGGAGCATGGATGGAGATGAGGCTGGAGATGTAGGGAGCGGTGGAGTTGGAGAGGGCCTTGAAGGTAAGTGTAAGGAGCTTGAACACGATTCTGTAGGGGAAGGGGAGCCAGTGAAGGGATTGGTAGAGGGGGGAGACAGAGGAGGAGCGGCGAGAAAGGAAAATAAGCCGAGCGGCAGCATTGAGAACGGAGCGAAGGGGGGCGAGATGAGAGCGGGGGATGCCAGTAAGGAGGAGGTTGCAGTAGTCTAAGCGGGAGATGATAAGAGAGTGGACAAGAGCTTTAGTGGCAAGAGCTACTTTAGTGGACAAGAGCTTTAGTGGCATCTTGGTAGAGGAAGGGCCGAATGCGCGCGATGTTGCGCAGCTATTCTATGTAACTGATTCACCTTCAAAATGCCAGTATTGGACTAATCTATATATAAACACCATTAGTCTTTAAAAATTGCCATCTCAACTGGTATATTCTTTACAATGCAGTGACAGAGGGAAAAACTCACAATTATTTTTGCACTTGTCAATAGTCCTAGTCACTATCTAGGGGCTTATAGTAGAGTTGGACGCAAGATAATTAAAAAAGGCGGATGTAAATTGTGTGCAAAAAAAAGATGCAATTTGCATAGTATGCCATCAAGCATATTTTGAACAAGTCCTCTAAGAGTCACAAATATGCCTCTTTGTCCAGGTTAGACTCGATAGCATGTATGTGAACACACCCTTACTGTACATGATCTAGTCTTGCAAGCCTGCATAGGCGCACCAGTATGTGCCCACTTTCCGGGCATGTGCAGAGCGATCTCACGCAAGATACACTACGCAAACTGGGGTACGTTTCACTATGCATCAGCCCAAAGTATCCATTTTAAGCCATAATTCTCCTGATTCACAGCAAACAGAATTTCTGTAGTATAATACCTCTAGATTTAAGGACCTGGGTCTATATCGATGTTGTCTACAGTGTTATATATTGGTTGACCAATTGGATTCTTAACTGCTGATCTCATATAAAGATACAAATACCGCTGCCCTTGAATGTGGTGAACTGACGGATTCAATGTAGGAGTCCCTTATAAACCTTCAACCCTGTAAAGGATCTTACAATATGTGAGTCCTATAGACTCATATCACTGATTAATGTTTAAGCTGAATTGAAGCAAATTCCACGTATTTCCAATTGACACTAATGCCTTGGGGCCATTTGTAAACATAATTTAGTGTATTTTAGACATTTTTCTTTAAATTGTAGAAAAAAACATGCAAAAAAGGTGAAATCATTTCACACATATTCTGTATAATAGATCCCATACTTATTACGATGACATCAAAATCACAATGTTTTTTTCTAAGCACGTTTTATAATAAAATAAAAATAAAAGTTGGTACAGACCTGGCTGTATTGAAACTTTTTATTTTAAGTATAATACTTACATGTTCAGCTTTTGCTCTTTACCAAGAGAAAAATGATATCATGCAGTAAAGTCTATTACCATCTAAGTGAATTTAAGATTCACAAAATGCTTTTGGGAGCTGCATGCTTTAGTGAGAATAATACTGTAATTCAGTGATTTGACATTAAAGGATAAATTCCTGACAAGTGTTGTATGCTCAACGGAATGTCATTTCCAATGATTAGCAATCAGAGAGCCCAAAAACTTTATATATTCTAGTATTGCTTGGCTTTAGAGGAGCGATAATGCTTGTATTTTTGTCATATAATCTGGGTTGACGAATTTCTAGGAGGCAGCAATCAATGACACCTAAATATTTTCAATTGACACCTACCTTTTGGTATTTATTTAGATCTCAATGGTTGTACATTTTCTCGTGACATCTAGCTCTCACAATTGTCCATCTGGCTCCTAAATGTACCTTATATTGTCTACCTTTGCTCCAAAAGACCTCTGATACTGTTATGCCCTGGTTACATAAAAATTTGCTCAATTCTAAGTTACACATAAAAAAATGTTGAAACAGGAGTCATGATGGATTTACACATACTACAACAACCGCATGGCTGTTGGCATCTGTTAATATAAAACATATCAGTTAATCCTGTAGGGAACTTCTCATCGAGACAAAGTGGTTGAGAAACAAACTTGCTATACAGCTGCCAAGCATTCAGACGTTAATATTTTCTTTTAGCAACTTGACATAACTCCTTTATAAAGTCATTAATTTGACCTCAGTTTTCTGGCTTGACAACTTTATGTTTAGTAGATCTCTCTCTCACCTGTAAACTGGCTGTCATTTTAGCATATTAATCCAGCTGGCTTCCATATGTTTCCTACCTTGACACACAGAAATCACTCTTGTGAGACTTGATAGAAAGGATCTGTGTCTTGCTGGAAAAAAAAAGTATTTCTGGCACTGAACCTCTATTTTTCCATTCTGTCAGAATTTCTTTTAAGACACTTCCCAAGCCAAATCTTTTAGTCCTGTTTATCTGTTGTATTTTAGTGAGGTGCTATGAGTTTACTTCTGCACTGTCACACACCATATGACTGTGTATGGTATTGTTAAAATATTTATTTAAGGGATCAACACTTCAAGTAAGAGATTATTTGTCCACGTGGCTAAAAGTCAGGTCTTTTTTTAGTGACTAAGAGTTGAGAAAAACAAGAAAATCCTATGTGTAATTTCTTTAACTGCTGTTCCAACATGACAAATGGCAAACTTTGTGCTCTAACTGAGCATCATGGCAAAATTCATTATCAACGGCAGAATTGCCCAACCTTGTCCAACTCTATGCTTTCCTTTTCTAGCAGGGCTCCTGTCCCATACTTTCATAGAAGTAGGACATCTTATGTTATTCACTAACTGAAATAGATGCAAAATGATCTATTAGTAAAAAAAACATTACAAATGTTTATTTTAACATATATGTATTTCAAAATGTATTAACATCAATTTTGTAATTAACTCATTTGCTTACCTGCTGGAAGAGGATGTCAAGTCAGAAACTGCGTGCACCATATCTGTGGTCAGTGCATCCAATACGCTTGTCAGAAATTCATTCTTTTTTGCTCCAGGGCAACCTATAATAAGTTTTTAGAATAGTTGTAAATGACATAAACACAACAAGCAGATGTTAATAATCAAAATGTAAATTTGTGGATTTTACATGGAAAAAAATTTGCCTAAATAGAGTATGAATGCTTTGTGATATAAACATATATGTACAAATAATGTGCATTATTTCAAATACAAATAAGGAAATACACACAATGCAAAATGCGTGAGCTTAATAAAAATTATATTTTCTACAAAGTCTTTTTTTTCCAGAATAGTTATCAACCTTACCTAATGCAACATCATTTCACTAAAATATACACAATACACATAAACATGTACAGAGTGTACATAGTTACTAATCATTTAGGAGCACCAAATTGTCTGTAACATACGTTATAGAGCCTGTTCCATGGCCACCAGGTTCTTTAGTGTGCAGATTTGTATTTGCATCTGTCTGCCTATTAAGTCATAGACCACGATAGCCAGACAGATAAAACACATAAAAACATTTAGATCCTAATTGTCATCTATGCAACAGAATGACCTACCTGACTTTTTTTGCTGGCTAGATATACTCTGTATTAGGTTGTATCTAATGGCTAATCTTTAAATAATGTATAGATTTGTTTCCTTGAGAAACATTGTGAACTGCAGTAGCAAGACGTATAAAACCCCTGCTACATCATTTTTCCTATAATTTTAAACACCCAGCCTCAACGGCTTTCCGCATTAGGGGACACATTTATACGGTGGTGTTTAAGTTTCAGTGATTGCTTTCAATTCATGCTGCCAAACATAACAATCTATTTATTTAGACCTGTCTGTAAAATCTGATGCTCCTAATCAGTGATGGGCAACAGGCTCAAAAAAGACATGTATGTCTCATTACTACCTAAATGCTATTTATTACTTCATATTAACAAATGAGAATGGATTTGAACTTTGCAAGGGAATTTGGTTGTATTGCATACTAGCTGTTGATACTAGAAATAATAAATATCATAATATGCATGTCATTGCTGGGAAATAATATGCTGATCAACACTGTCTCTGGTCCAGTTGAAAATGTTGTGCTGCTTCACTGTTCTAAATTGGGTTGGCACTTACGAACTAGAGTACAAAATACTATGTTAGTAAACTTTGTAGAGCAAATATCTGTCAAATTGCTGGCTTCTATTTTTTGGACTAGGCTCCTAACTTTTGGAAAATTAGTTTATATTCCTGTCATGTATGCCAATTGGCTTAGGAGATTTAGAGCATAGTTTCTAAAGGTAGAAAATATTTGAGGAGTAAAACTGTGCTTAAACTTAATTATATGTTAAAGCTCTCAAAGTGCAATGAAATGGTTCAGTTTCAAATATAGTCTTTTAACAACAAATTATTTATTGAAGCTGTCATAGACACAAAAGTAGGCAACTGTATGAAGTTAAATTAAGCAAATCTTGCAATGGACAGAACTAAACACCTTCCATAAGGTCTTTTGTATTTTTAATTCAAAATAAAAAGCAATGTTTGTTCACCAGTTAAGCATGCTTAAATTTGCTTCCCCATACTGTAGTAAAACAGTGTTAGCTATAATAGAATGCAAGATTGTGAGCGTTCACAAGCAGGGCTCTCCTGCCTTCTGTACACTTCTACTTTCTAACCATACCTCCCAACATTGTTCTGCTCCAAATCAGGAGCAGGGGAATCCGGGATGATAAGTGTCTTCGGGTCCATTCCAGAACTGATGACACACCATATTTATTTATGTCACACAAACTACAGCATATCCCTATACACACTACACTACAGTGTTGGCTAACCTGTGACACTCCAGGTGTTGTGAAACTACAAGTCCCAGTTTCCCTTTACAATGCAGTGCCGCTTTAAATTTAAGCGCTGAAGAGGCTGAACACGCCGGAGATGAAGAATCCGGAGATTCATACATTTACCTACTGGAGTGTCACAGGTTAGCCAACACTGGACTAGTATAAAGTCTCCTTTGTCAGTGTGCCCTCATTGCCAGTACGCCTGCTCCCAGTGCCAATACAAAGTCTGTAAATTCTGTTCCAGTATCAAATATGTGTGCTCTAGTATACTATCTGTGTTCCTTATGGCAAATTACAAATTTTGCCCCCAGTATTCCAGTGCACAGTCTGCGTCTCCATGTACCAATAAACAGTCTATTCTAAGACAACAAGGTGCAGACTGTGTGCTGGCTCAGAAGGATACACTATAGGTGCCCTAGTCTATCAATATACAGTCTGTGCTGCCTGTGCCAATATAGGCTATGCCCCTGTCTATGTCTGTTCCCTCAATGTTTAGTCTGTACCCTGTACTACCTGTCACATGGAAGCACAGACTGAATGCTGGAAAAAGAAAGCAGACTGCATGTGTTTCCTTAGGTTAATATACAATCTGAGTCCATCTTTCACGTAAACTCATACTTGCCCACTCTCCCAGAATGTACAGGAGACTCCCAAATTCAGGGTAGGTCTCCCGGTCTCCCAGGAGAGCAGGCAAGTCTCCCACATCCTGTCCGTCGGGTGTCAAAATGCAGTGATACGCAGGGAATCACATCATTTTGACCCCGTCCCCATGGCAAAATTATGATTTTATGCAGGGGCGGGGTCAAAATGGCACAATTTGCACCACCCCAGCCCCCCACACACACCCTCCCCAAGATGTCCCAGTTGCCAGCTACATAAAGTTGGCAAGTATGCGTAAACTGTCTGTGCCCCCCCCTGTGACAGCATTGTCTATGTCCATAGTGCCAATACAGTCTGTGTCTCAGTGTCCTATAACTTACCTCCTCCATCTCCTCAAATAGCTGCAGCTGCTGTCACAGTAATCAGCCTGCACTGTGATAGTCTGCCACTCCATGCTGCTTTCTAGTGACTACTATAACAGCTGCTGCAATCTGATCACTGTCAGTAATGATTCTGGTCCTGTCCATGATCTGCCTGTAGTCCAGGCTGCAAGGAGCACATGGGGAACAGGGAGTACCAGTTAGAGCATATCATAGCAACTGTTACAGGAACCATTATGAGGCAGGCTGCATAGGTAACCAATTTTAAGCTGCATGTAAATCCTACAAAAGAAATGCCATCCGGATCCCGAATTGTCACTAAAGGATCTATTTATCACCAGATTCCACCATTAAATATAGTTCTTATCACAGCAATAAAAATGTAATTTCATCTCTATTTCGGGAAATTTGTCTCGCGGGATAGCACCAGAGAAAAGTGGCTGTACTAGCAGGACTCTCTTTTCCAGGGATTGCCTCTTTGTTTAATCACCTCCGGCAGGGGTCTAAATTCACAGTAGAATTCAATGGTTAATGCCATTCACAGAGAGTGTTAACTTCTCAACAGAAAATAAGTTAAACTTTCACCACTTGACAAATTGACACGTTTTGCTATAGAGCAAAATCAGGACAGTTTAGGCAAAGTCCTTGATCTATGAATCACCCAACAATGTCCCTAATCATATGTAGCTTTATCCATAAATCAGTAATCGTCAGAGAGGAAACTACTATTGAGCCACGGAAAATAGGATAGTTGTTGAGTTTACATTATGCAAGTGATAAGTGCAGCGACAACTTGTACTGATCAACTTATCAAGCACAGATTTAATATCAAGTTTCATAAGTGATATCTTGGTGTCAAAATTTTTACATATATTTGTTATTGTTACAAGAGACCATTTCATATTGATGCAATTTGTATTTTGGGTTTGCTGGCCAACAGAGGAGTAGTACATTACATGTAGGAGGAATGAGTGTTCATGAGCGAGTCAAATTTGTAGCAGTGAAACAAAAATGTCAACTTAACCTACCTATAGGTTTCTGTGCAAGTAGAACTAAAATATAGATTGAGGCAAATACACACAACCAGTTTTTATTTATTGGTGCTGAGTTCAGTTTTTATGTCGGTATATGTAAGAGAGATGAGCGGATGACACTAAGGACCACTGATCCCTATGAGAAGAAAGCTGTCATATAACGTCCACTTAAGTCTAATGTACAGGTGCCCATATGCACACACAGGGCCTAATTTATTAAGCAACAACAATGCTGATATGTGCCCTACTGTGCATAAAATCACTCTGCGCCATACCGGAACCACACGATAAGCCACTGAACACAGCAACTTGCAAGTGACCCATAATACAGCCTCCGATTTCAGGGGTGGAAGTGGGATGGGAAGGAGTGTATGAAAATGTACAGTAAGGATGTGCCAAGCTCAAGCACACTCAGCAACATCCGATTCAAGCTTTGGGCATTTCAAAGGTACGTGTTTTTCTGTTGTATCACTTGCACCAACTATGGGTCGGTACTGATTACAAGTGATGACGGCTGCGTATGCATGCTTGAACATGTGTTTGCAATCAGTGGCAACTATAATAATGCATTTTATGTACAGTCAACATCCTAATAAATGTATTTTATAGAAAAAAACGAAATGGTAAAGAATCAGGCCATGAATTCCAAGTGTAGCTGCATCTCTCACTATCCAAAAGAATAAAACTATAAGTAGCAAGGAAAGAATGAGCATCCTCTATGCATGGAACCTTACAAAGTTTATTTGCATGTTATCCCCTTCACTATACAGCTACCAAGATGCTTCTTCTATTTAGGAATATTTTTGCCTTCATAACTCAACCCCCCTTGCGCTAACTAAGTGGCCACTGTCCTATACAGCAGCCGCGGCGCTGTCAAAGAAGCGTCCGCGGCGGTGCTGTATTGTATACAGCACCGCCGCAGACACTTCTTAGACAGCGCCGTGGCTGCTCTTTAGGACAGCGCTGGCGAAACAGAGCTGCTGTGCATCTCTCTCGGTTTGTTTTTTTTGGAGGTCGGCGGGGAGAAACCCCCCCCCCCACCCGACAATCCTCTGTGCACCCCTGTAACTGTACAATCATCATCATCATAATTTATTTATATAGCGCCACTAATTCCGCAGCGCTGTACAGAGAACTCACTCACATCAATCCCTGTCCCATCAGGGCTTGCAGTCTTAAGTCCCTAACACACACACACACACACAGACACACAGATAAGGTCAATTTGTTAACAGCCAATTAACCTACCAGTATGGTTTTGGGCGGAAACCGGAGAACCCAAAGCAAACCCACGCAAACACAGGGAGAACATACAAACTCCTCACAGATAAGTCCATGGATGGAAATTGAACTCATGACCCAGTGCTGTAAGGCAGAAGTGCTTACCACTACGCCACCGTGCTGCCCACGCACAATGACTATGTAACAATGAGTATTTATTATGTTTCCCTTATATAGTATAATTACAGGGATTAATAACACAATCATTAAGGTTTTGATGGTAAAAAATCTTGTAAGGCATGCTGAATGTCCCACTTATTTCAGAAAGTGCATTTCAGTGGCCTGTTTTTTTTTTCATTCCACAGCTGTAATTTTAAATTATGTTATCATTCTTAGACATGTCCCCCAGGCTATCAAAGTATTACTTATATAACTTAACAACTTAAGTATCTTGCTGCTAATATATTGCATATTCTTTTTAATTTGTTTATTGCACCTTATAGCATTAATAACATCATTTTGACAAGCAATTTATATAACAAAAAGTCTACAGTTCCTGATATGTATAGATCGCATGGTAAACACACAGAGCAAGTTAAGAAGACCACACATGCGAGCTGGAAGAATGGGTTGTCAATCTTGGCATGCAAGACAGACATTCCATTGTAATAATTGGAATGTGGAAATGAAGCTAAAGTAATCATGACAAAACAAGACTAGACTACTTTGTCAGTTGTGTTAATGAATGCACTGTAATGACTTTTCCTGTTATTGAACCTAAAATATGTAGCAGAAAATGAGGGTTAAGTATAAACGAAAATGAAAATTAATATTTGAATATTTTCTAAAATAATTGTTACAACATTAATCATATTGATCCATTCATGCATTATACCACCCAAGGTGCATGAAGTACCCTGTACAGCACTCTAACAACAAAGTAATAATAATTTAAGACATAAATTATTAGTGTACTGTGCTGAAAAATAAATGCTTTAGTCAAGTCACTTATGTATTTGAGGGGATATGTGGAATGATGTCTTCCCTAAATCAATTGTCAACTGGGCCAAAATAATACGATTCACCAAGCCCGCCCCCTTCCGTCCTCCCCCTGCACCCCTCTTCAGTGATCTCCCGGAGGGAGCCAGCCAAAAGTAAGCAAGTATGAGATAATTTTAGTGATGGCTGTAAAAATATGAAGTAAATATTAGACTATAATATAACTATACTTTTCTGTATAGACTGATTAATAAATCAGCCAGTTCTGGGGGGAATATTCCAAAGTGTGGTTTTGTGTCTGGTTTTGAAAATCTCTGCACATCCCTATATTTTCTATCCACCGGTTCAGATCAGTAATTATGCTGGCAGATTGATTCAAATCTGCCAGCGGATTGATTTCCAACATCCATGTCTTGAATAATGCATTTTTTGCATAGGTGGTTTTCATTGAACCCTAAAAATCTACAGCTTTCAAGATTTTAGTTAGTCCTGAGAGCCCATAAAGGACCTCCTTCAATTCCTGCCACTGCGACTTTTGGTTGCAGAAGCAGATCTGTTTGCCAATATAGTTAGTACACTAAATACTTTAGAAAAAAGCCATAAATGGATGGTTGTATAATGACCACCACTGCTCAGTCGCTGCTTGTCTGGATTCTGGAATGCTGGAGGCCCTATTTGGGAAAAAAAAATGGGTACTTGAAATTTAAAAAACTTCAACCATCCCTGTCATTTAATCAATAAATAATAAATAGCTATCCTTCCCAAACTCAGACCCACATTCAATTATTAGCTCCAAACCACCCCAGCATAAAATTAAAGGTCCCTTCACCCCATATTAATTGAATAGTATTAAATTAAATTGCCCCACCAATAAATTAAATTTCCCCACCATCACCCCACAAATAATAGCACCCATTAAATAATTAGCCCCAACCTAAACTCCACCATTAAATTAATAGCCTACCTCCCACCCATGTACTATTAAGACAGCCGCCCTCCCTTCCCTCATATCACACAATATATTAAGACCCTCCCATTCCACACACACTTTAGTAGCCCCCCCATCTTACACAACCTTTAGCAGCTTCCCCTATCCTACACACACATTAGCAGTCCCCCTCCTGTCTTACACACACTTTAGCAGCCCCCACCTATCCTACACACACTTTAGCAGCCCCCTATCCTACACACATTTTAGCAGCCCCCTCACACACACTTTAGCAGCACCCCCTAACACACACACACACACACACACACACACACTTTAGTAGCCCCCCTCACACACACTTTAGTAGCCCCCCTAACAAACACACACAGACACACACACATTTTAGAAGCCCCCCTCACACAAACACACTTTAGTAGCCCCTTCACACAAACACTTTAGTTGCCCCCTCCACACACACACACTTTAGTAGCCCCCCTCACACATACACATACTTTAGCAGCCCCCTCACACACTCACGCACACACTTTAGTAGCCCCCCCTCACACACACACTTTAGCAGGACCCCTCATACACACACACACACACACACACTTTAGCAGCCCCACACATACCTTGTTCCTGCTGCATATTTCTCTCACTGCACACATGGGATGGCACCTGTCATGTGATACGTCCCCTGTGAACTGTGTGTTGAGACTGCAGCCATAGAGATAGGAGGGGGAGGGAGGGAGGGACAAATCGGCAGATGGATCCGTGGCCACAATAAGGTGGGTCTCGGAGGAGGGGCCAGCCACCTAGTACCACACTGCCCCCCTGCACCACGCTGGCACTCAGTCCGGGGGGGAAGGGGGTGGGGGCGCTACACATAAGTTTGTTTTTTGTTGTTTTTTTTTTTAAAAAAAACCTTTAAAAAGATACTAGTCGGCCTCCTGAGCCCATCGGCTTACCGGGAAAACTTAGGTGGCCAATCTGCCCCTACCCATATTTGCAAAGTGGTTTACAGGCCAAAGAGCTGCAGTTTTCTCAATCTCTACTCTCACCACCACCTCATTTGTGTTGGCATTTTCCTGTTGGATTTCTGGTTGATTGGCAGGCAGTGTTTAAAACCGTTGCTTAAAAAAATCTGTCAAGTTTTATTCTGATTTTGGGAAAATTTTGGCATGACAATGTGCAAAACGGCAGATGTAAAACTGCCACAAAAACAAACGAAAAAATGGCAGATTTACAAAACCTCACTTCAGAAAATGTCCCCCTGATGTCACATGATCGAATGTAATAATTACCTGCTCATTGTAGGTGTGTTTTGCCTTCACTAACAGTTGTAGATTATGCTGGACTGTAATTATTCAGAAACAGGAAATCAATATATGGAAGAATATATAAAAATGAAAACGTCAATCTCCAACGGAACAAGGCAAGGTTGCCCCCTCTCACCTTTAATCTTTGCCCTTCTAATTGAACCCTTAGCTGCAAAGATACGATCTAATAAGGCTATTCAAGGAATTAAAACAGGGAAATCTGAACACAAAATATCATTGTATGCAGACGATGTTCTCCTGACTCTCTCGGACCCTGCAGTCTCTCTACATCCCCTCCTTACAGATATCAACATGTACAGCATCATTTCAGGATACAAAATAAATCCCCAAAAAACAGAGATTCTTGATTTTTTTCTAACAGGCAAAACTAGATCTTCCCTCTCTCTTCAATTCCCCTTCAAATGGCATCAAAAAAAGATTAAATATTTAGGCATTCACGTCACTAAGCAATACAATCAACTTTTTCAAGCCAATTACCCAAAATTACTCTCCCAGATTAAATCTGATCTTGAGGCTTGGAACCAGCATTTTATTTCATGGATAGGACGCATCAATTCAGTTAAAATGAACATCTTGCCTAGATTACTATATCTTTATCAAGCCTTGCCAATACGCATTCCCCCATATGTTTTCAAATTTTTACAGCACTACACATCGCAATTTATATGGGGCAAAAAACGCCCAAGAGTCCGCCTTCTCGTCCTGCAGAGGTCGGCACGGGGTGGTGGCTTAGGGGTACCCAATTTTAGGCAGTATTATTTAGCAGCGCAACTTGCCCAATGTGTGTTATGGAACTCTCCTAGTTCCTCCAGGGACTGGCTCTCGATCGAAGCAGAAAGCTTGGGTATCTCTTCCGCATCCTCTCTCCTGTGGCTCCCTCGCACCAGTCGTCCACGATCCGTTTCTCATCACCCGATTGTAGCCCACTCGTCATCTATCTGGGATCGAGCAAATGTGAAATTTAACCTTGCTCCTACTCCTAGCCCGGTCATCCCACTTTTTGATAACCCCAAATTTCCACCAGGGTGTATAACTTCATCCTTTGAACACTGGAAACGAAAAGACATACGCTACCTCAACGATATCACCAAAGACACTTAATTTCCTTCATTTGATGATTTAAAAACAAAACTTAATACTCCAAACACATATTTCTTCCAATACCTACAAGTAAGAAATTTTCATTCTACCAACAAATTAACTCTAGGTCGTAGACCGTTGACCTTTTTCGAAGCGCTTTCGCTCCGGCGATCTTCTACCAAATGTCTCATTTCCTTACTATACTGGGAACTTAAAGTCCCTGATTCGAACAACCGAGATTCTCATGAGAGGGGTTGGGAGAGAGACTTGGTGGAAACGCTAGACAATGAAGACTGGGAGGAAATTAGAACTAACACAGCCTCCAGTTCAATTTGTGTTAAATTAAAAGAAAATGCTTATAAACTTCTTTATCGCTGGTATTTGGTTCCAACCAAACTACAAAAAATTTTCCCAGATTCATCTAGCACATGTTGGAGAGGTTGTGGCGCAGAGGGGTCCTTCCTCCATATCTGGTGGCAGTGTCCCAGACTTGCCCCATTTTGGACGGAACTTCGGGACTTTGCTTCACAGCTACTGCAGATTGACATCCCGTTTTCTCTCAGGTTTTTCCTTCTCCCTCTCGGGATTCCATCGGCCACTAAACATCAAATGAAAATGTTTCGCCACATAATCTCTGCTGCCCTATGCCAAATTGCTACGGACTGGAAGCAGTCCAATGCTCCAACTTTACAGACGATCATCAGTAGGATTTTGGTACGTTTATCAGATGGAATACATGACATGCATAATCCGTAACACCTCTAAGTCATTCACTAAGGTTTGGGCGCCGTGGACCTCATACTTCCAAATCCAAACCCCTTTTGTCATGTGATTCGACAGCATCACTCCATCTGGATCCTTTCTTCCCTTCCCTGTTCCATCTCTCCCATCTCTTCTCTTTCTTTATCTTCTCCCATATTCCACCACACTCTTTCCTCCATCTTACTCTTAGGCGGCCCGCCACGCCGCCACTCCCCCCCCACCCCTTTTACTCTTCTCAGTCTTATTTCTCTTTTTAAAATAGTTGCTTTCTTGAAAAAATTGGGTCAACATCCTTATTAATACTCTTTTCTAACAAGACGCTGTATGTTTTAATGCATATGTAATTTTTAGATGTTTTTTTAACATAGTGCTGTATAGAATGTTACTTTTGGTTGACCCTTGCAAAAATAAAATCTTTAAAAAAAAAAAAATGAAAACGTCTTCTATTTAAAGCATTCCTCCTTTATGTCCAAGGTTCCTCTTATACCCACTGTTCTTAAAGTAATAGTTTTTATTACAATTTGAAAGTACATATTAATAAAAGTAACACACTAGTAGAACCTTTTCAACGCATAATGGAATACGCTAAATTTTTATGTGATAAAATGTGCAACTCTTTATCTTAATCTGTATATAGATATAGCAATTGAGCTGTGACAGCAGGCACCTCTGTGCTACATAGGCTGCCTGTAGACCTGGGGGTTAAGTAATGTCACCAGGAACCAAACAAAGAGTTTCATGGTGTCTCAATTACTACACATGGTGTTCAAAACAAACTCTGTGTGCTAAATGCGGAAGCAGATAGTAGGATATCATGTGACATCATCACAAGGCTTCCCTTCAAGGGTAGAAAGAAACCATTAATTGCATGGGAGAACAAACACACTTAATATGAAATATAGGTGCCAAACAATATCAAAAAGAAGTTAAATTAATGCATACTGAAGTGCTCCTATGAGTGCTGTCCTCCCTCTTTAAATGTTGCCGACACGCCAATAATAATCAGATATCAAAATGCCTCTCAATATTTATACATATATATATATATATATACACACATATATAAAACTCTCAGCATAAAAAATTAAAGAAATCTCAATATAGTGTGATAGGAATAAGTTGAATAGAATAAACAACAATTTTTCCATGTGTCCACGTGATGTCAGACACCCCTCTTGCGAATTAACTTACTTTAAATACATGAAAATGAAGCTATAGGATTAATTCCATAGGAACTCTTGCTTCCAGCATGCATCAATTCAACATTGTTCCAGCATCAGCATATATCCAAAACAAAGAAAAGGAAAATGCTCTGACATATTATCTTTTTTGATTTTTATTTTAAAAACTAAGATCAAGATGCATAATTATACAATCAATATAATAAAAGCATGTAAAACATTGTCCCCAACTGGGATGAGGTCAGCTTCCTACCAGATTACAGATGATAAGTAGCAGAGTGGGGATGAAGGAAATCCGGGTATTCAATATTCCTCCTGCAGATTTGTCGTCACCTTGTTCATCTTGTCACGGCTGTCAGGGCTAACAGCTTTTGTCATAAGCTTGTACAGGTACTCAGATGCCCCCAAGTCTTAAATTTAGCTTAGTACAAGCTTATAGATAGGGGGGATGATGCCAGGAGATAATTGTTATCAAAAACAGAGTGAGGTCACAGGGCAAAAGCAGGCAGCGAGGTGAGGTCCAGGCAAAAAGTCAGGGCCGGCAGAAAGACCGAGTCACCGGCAGATGTCAGGGTCGCCAACAATAAATGACGGTCCAAGAAACAAGCCAGAGGTCATACACAGATGGATCTATACAGAATACAGGAACAGAGTACAAGGGCAGGTCAGCAGCCAGGAAACTGAATGCTATAACCAGCAGCGAAGCTAAGCCCTCCCTGCCTTAAATACTATGATGGGCTAATCAGGAAAGATAAATCAGCCTCAGAAGGCTGCTAATTAATTACAATTTGGGGCTGACGTAGTTCATAGGCATACCCTGAAATATGTTTAAAAAATGCACAACCAACCTTAATAATGGCAGGACTCTACCCGGAGCAGATCACATCCCTGCACTCTACAATCAGCGCCACAGAACATAATAAAAATTATTACTTGCATGTGCCTGGCTACAGATCATGTCGGGATGCAGCGCTACTAACAGAGAGCTTCCCGACCGTTGTCCTTGTGGAGCGGTCGAGGCACCCCGACATTCAGGTTTCCCATAAAATGTTCTAGAGAGCTCCTTGGGAAGCTTGTCAGCATGGATGAATCTGCGAAATCCAAGATCATTCTTCTGGGCCGTAGCCTTTCCAGTGCACCTGAACTTTCCTGGAATCCAAAATCTTCTCCACAATGAACTCATGGCCTCCATCTACATTGACTGGCAGCGGTCTGTGTGGTCTGTGAAACTTAAACTTATTAGAAGAGACCACAGGTGAAAATAGAGAACAATCACATATGTTTGGAATTTTTAAAGTTGGAGGCAAATTAAGTGTGAAAGCCAAGGGACTGATCTGTATGATAATAGTAAATGGTCCAATGAACCTAGGTCTTAGTTTCCTACAAGGCTGCTTGAGCTTGATGTTCTGGGTATAGCGCCAAATTTTATCACCGACTTTAAAGAAGCAAGCTCTATGATAACAATCTGACAAGGACTTGGATCTGAAAGAGGTCTGAAGCAAAGCAGAGTGGACTTTCTTCCAGATGACTCTGAGCCATGAGAGAGTAGCAGAAGCTCCGGAAACCCCAGGAGATGTTATTGAAGTGAGAGAATTCACCCTGGGATGGAAACCAAGGTTGCAGAAAAACGGAGATATGCGGGTTGAGGAATTACAAGAATTTTTATCTGCAAATTCAGCCTATGGGAGTAAAGAGGACCAGTTATAATGAAATTTGGAGATATACAAGCGAAGGAACTGTTCCAAGAACTAATTAGTTCTCTCTGTCTGGTCGTTGGACTGTGGATGGTAAGCGGATGATAGGCTAACATTGATTCCCAGCAGGCTGCAGAAAGATTTTCAAACGTGGGTGTCAAATTGGGAACCACTGTCAGAGACAATGTCCTCAGGAAGACCAAAAAATATGTTGAATGAACAATGAGGCTATGTGTTCGTGCATCAGGAAGTTTAGGTAACTGTACAAAGTGGGCCATCTTACTGAAGCTTTCCATGACCATCCAAATGGTGTGGTGACCAGATGACTATGGTAGATCAACAATGAAATCCATCAAAAGGTGTGTCCATGGTTTAACTAGAGTAGACAAGGGCATCAACTGACCTGAAGGGCGGCTTCTGGAGGAATTGCTTCTGGTGCATTCTACACAGGAAAGGACATAACTCCACACATCAGAAGACAAGGTGGGCTACCAAACCCAATGTGAGAGAATCTTGATGGTAATAGATATTCCTGGATGCCCAGCGGATTTGTTTTCATGGCATTCGGCGAGTACCGATTTCCTAAGATGAACTGGAACAAACAGCCTGCCATTAGGGGTTTCAGCAGGGGCAATTCTTTGAAATTGACAAAGTGTAATTCCAAGGTCTTGGGTCAAACCAGTAAGAATAAAGGAGAACGGATTGATGGGCTCCGGAGGCATAGCATGAGGGGACATGTAGCTCCGGGAGAGTTCATCGACCTTGAGGTTCTTAGCTCCTGGTCGAAATGTAATTAAGAAGTTGAAACGAGTAAAGAAGAGGGTCTTGCCTAGAATTCACAGTTTTGTCGGCCTGAATGTACTGAAGGTTTTTATGATCCGTGAATATGGTGATTTGATAAGTTGCTCCTTCCAACCAGTGTTGCCACTCTTCCAGAGCCCATTTGATGACTAATAATTCGCAGTTGCCAACATCATAATTAATTTCAGCTGCTGAGAATTTTTGAGAGAAATATGCACGAGGATGCAGCCTTTGGTTTCGTGGATCCCTCTGAGAAAGAATAGCACCAGTCCCCATGTCTGAAGCATTCACTTCAATTATTAATGGAAGTTCCGGGTCTGGATGCCTGAGGACTGGAGCAAATGTAAAGGCATCTTTAAGGCCTGAAAAAGATGCTAAAGCTGCCGACGACCAATTAGCTGTATCGGCACCTTTACACGTAAGAGCAGTAATAGGAGCCACTAGTACTGAGACTGAACGGATGAACCTTCAATGGTAATTGGCAGAGCCAAGAAATCTCTGAATTGCTTTCAAATTAGTGGGAAGCACCCAATCCTGGACTGCTCACACCTTGTCAGGATCCATTGAGAACCTGCTGGAAGAGATGACATAACCTAAGAAGCTAACACAGGTGACCTCAAATTCGCATTTTTCGAGCTTAGCATACAAGTGATGTTTAAGGAGCACTTCACGGACATGCTGGCGGTGCTGAGCCAAAGACTGCGAATAGATTAATATATTGTGCAGGTAGACTACTACAAATTTGTCAAAAAATTCCCTTAAAACATCCTTAATTAAATCTTGAAACACTGCAGGAGAGTTGCAGAAACTGAATGGCATAACCAAATACTAATAATGGCCTCGGTGAGTTTCAAAAGCTGTTTTTCACTCGTCTCCTTCTTTTATCCGAATCAGGTTGTAGGTGCCTCGGAGTTCAATCTTAGAGAATATAGTGACCGATTTCAGTTGAGTGTAGAGATAAGAGGGAGCGAGTATGTGTTTTTGACAATAATTTTGTTTAGGGATTTCACGGAAGTCAATGCAAGGCCTCAAACTGCCATCTTTCTTGGCAACAAAGAAACACCCAGCTCCCACCGGAGACTTGGAGGACCGAATGAATCCTTTTTGAAGCTTCTCTTTCACATACTGCCCCATGGCTGGGTCTCATGAATGTACAGAGAATATAAATGTCCTTTGGGCAAATTAGAACTAGGAATAAGATCAACTGCGCAATCATATTCCCAATGAGGGTGGAGTGAGTCCGCTTTTTCCTTTGAAAGGACATCATGAAATTCCTGGTATTGATCAGGAAGGTATTCCAGAGTTGGCCGAAGGACTCGAAGTGGTAAGGTCAGGCAGGTGGATGAACACTCATGACTCCAGCAAATTATCTCTGCTTTCTTCCAATCAATGAGGGGATTATGACCCGAAGCCAATGATGACCCAGAATCAATAGAGCGGAAGGGCACGAGATCAAATAGAATGAGAGAACCTCAGGATGGAGGACACAGACAGATTACTGTACAGATGGAGTCCTGGCAAAGAATCTTGCCTCCAATCAACAAGTTGCCATCCAATCCATAGACGGTGATACCTGAGTCCAACTTGATCAAAGAAATACCGAGAGTCTAGGCCAACTTGAGGTCAAGGAAATTACCTGCTGCCCCACTGTCGACAAAGGCTGAAACATCAATGGACTCAGCACTATAGACAAGACATGCAGGAATCAACACAGAATTTTCTGAAGAGATTATTTGAAGACCTAGGCGCACCTCTTTTCCAACACCAAGGCCTGGCCTGATCCCGGCTTGTTAGGACAAGCACGGAGTCGGTGGCCCTTGTTGCCACAATACATGCAAAGGCCCAAGGAACATCATTTGGATCAAGAGAGACAGCAAGCGCCTAACTGCATGGGCTCTGGAATGTCCAACAGTGCAGGGTAGAAGGTTGGCGGGGAGCCAGAAGAGACAGGCGTTTCTTTCTCTCCACTTTCCTTTCCTTAATCCTACAATCAATCTTGATTACCAACTGCATCAGGTTTTCCAGGGCAGTTGGTATATGGTACTGCACTAAAGAATCTTTGATTTGCTCAGAGAGACCTAGGCGGAATTGTCTCCGAAGTGCAGGGGCGTTCCACTCACTATCAGTGGACCATCGCCTAAATTCTGAGCAATATTCTTTAGCGGTGTGTCGCCCTTGTTTCAAGGCCCTGAGATGAGACTCTGCCATAGCCACCCTGTGCGGGTCATCATAGTGCAGACCCAAGGCATTAAAGAAAGCGTCAACTGATTGCAGACAGGGACTCATATGAGGATGATTGAACACCCAGGACTGAGAGTCTCCTTGGAGCAGAGAGATTATGAAGCCGACTCTTTGCTGCTCAGAACCTGAAGTTGTGCTCTTAAGCGAAAATAGAGCTTACAACTCTCTTTAAAGTAGAATAAGGCTCTATCACCAGAGAAACGGTAAGGTAAATGCAATTTAGTCTCCACTGCAGAGCCAAAAGGAGCTTGCGAGGTTCTAGAGGCTTCCTTTTGCGCAGACAACCGGTGCAACAGACTTTGCACCATCTGGGGTAAGATTTGAATCTGACCAGCCAGAACCTGGGCTGGAGAAGGATTTGTCCTGCTTTCATCCATGGAAGCGAGTTCTTCCAAATTCTTCACTGGCCAGTTATAATGTCACAGCTAATTGCTATTGTCATAAGCTTGTAGAATAGGTAATACAGGTCTTCACCTATCACAGCTGCTTTTCCAGTAGAGCTTGTCGCGCTCACAGGTACTCAGATGCCCCAGGTCTTAAACTCAGCGTAGTACAAGCTTATGGATAATACCGTTGCATCTAAAATATGATGATGACAGGAGATGAACATGATCAGGAACAGGTTGAGGTCTAAGGGCATAAGCAGGCAACGAGGTGAGGTTCAGGCAAAAGGGCAGGGTCCGCAGAAAAACAGAATATCCGAGTCACAGGCAAGGATCAGGGTCACCAGCAATATATCACTGTCCAAAAAACAAGCCAGAGGTCATACACAGAAAGATCAATCCAGAAGTGAGGCACAGAGTACAGAAGCATGTCAGCAGCCAGGAACTGAACACTATAACCTGCAGGGAGGCTCATCTCTCCCTGTCTTAAATACATGGAAAGATTAATCAGAAAGTGGGATGCACAGTCTGAGGAAATAAGCCTCAGAAGGTAATAATTAACTTGGCTGCCTTTGCACATGCGCCAGGCTGCCCCTACTACTGGTAATGCAGCGATTTGACAGCGTGGCATCCTGACTGTTGCCTAGGAGACAGATGGGCCAAAACCGGAAGTGACGTCCCGGTCGTCAAGTTGACGGCCAGGACGCAGACAGCCTGGGACAGCGAGTCGCGGTGGCCAGGGGCACCACGGCGGCTTGTGACACGCCTATGCACAGTCCATAATGACACGTCATTGGTTTTCTGCCCGTTTTTACTAAACCCTCACAGGATTAGTTGATTTGAAAACGCCACACATCACCAGCAATGTTAGCCTCAAGCCTCAAACGATCCTATAGTGAATGCGGCTATTTAATGAAAATGTGACATTTGTGCCGATGTGTGGCGGAAATACCATTTTAATAAAGGAACTTCTTTGTAACAATCTAGAATATGAGACACATTATCCCCTATAGCTTGTATGTAAATGCTTAATAATAATAATAATAATAATAATAATAATAATAATAACCACAAACTATTCATTAAAAAGAAGTATCCTAAAGTTTAAAGTATTTTAATTATATCCCCAACCCTTTCCCATTATATGATGTGGAGGTTCCAATTGTGTAATATATATACTTCTATGTAATGCAGGTATAAGGCAGTTTTAGGACACAAGAACACAAATGTTTTCTGTTTTACTGGCAACTAAAATAACTGGCACATGTTCTTTTAACAGGACAATAAACAAAGTCATAAATATAGCCAAATTCCCTCTAAAAACTTACAGCTGGCGTTTTATTTTATACTATCCCTTAGCTGGCTAATTTACCCTGCCAGGGTCATTTAAAACAAATCAGGAATAAAAGTCATCCTTCTCTAGATGGACTAGAATTAACTAAACAGATGGTTTCATATATTTACTGCAGACTTCTGCCTACTGGGTGAAACAGAAACAGTTATCTTGAAAAGGAGAACAGGTAACCTGCCAATATTTTTGTATTGTGCATGCACACCAAAAATTCACATCCGTATATCGTTTACATACTTGAGTCTCCTTACACCTGGAAAGGCGGAATGGATGCGAGCAGGGGCAAGCAAGAATAGGCATGTTCACATAATTACTGATGTGAATGAGTTCTCTGTACAGCGATGCGGAATCAGTGGCGCTATATAAATAAATGGTGATGATGATAATTAAGACACAATTAGACATACACGCATCAGCAGAGCTTTAGAAGAGACACATTGTGGAAATCTGTAACCACCCCAACAAATGTCCAACCTTCCAATACTTTAGTAGCGCCTCTTTTGTTAAATCACTACTTTAGAACAACCTCTTTTGTTTGTGTGTCTGAAGGTGTGTTTTACTCAGTGTGAGTAGGCACACTGTGGAGTAGGCACACTGCCACAGTGTGCCTACTCCTACACTGTGCCCAACTTCTCCCATCAATTGGTGCAAACTTTTGCTCCTCTGCAAATGCCATTTGGCTGTATGAACCTATGAGCTTTTCTGGAAATATAATTGTAAATTAGCATCTCCAAAAAAGTTTTGTGCTGTGCCTTGGCGGTTTTGTGCATTCTAAATGAGGCCTAGATCTATATACGGTATGAACATGCTCAGCTTTCTCCTGGTGCAGACAAAACTGTTTGTTAGGGGGCACTGAATCTATAATACTCTTTGTGAGATATAACAAGTTATGTAAATACTGTATCTTCCTGAATGCAAGCAAACACACTCCGCCAATTGGCAGCTATAGGCTAGAATTTGTTTTTAAATTATATAATATAAACCACAGAGTGTGTATTGGCATGTAAGTATATGGGGTCCATTTATTATAGGGAGAAAATCCCTAGATTTAGGACTCCTCCCTATTTACCAAAGCAGGAGCAATCAAAAATATCGCTAACAATAGCCTTTGACGGGGTCTGTTTACCATGGACAGCAGTCGTACAAATACCACCAATCTCCTTCTTACGATATAGCCATCTTTGGATGACAATAGCAGGGGTGGTTATTTAAAGAAATGCTTTAATTATTTAAATAAAGCCTTTCTTTAAATCTGGATTGTCCAATTCAATGATTTTTTGTTAATATTTTTATAGTGGGTGGCAGTGGTAGAGGAGGAAATTTTGAAGTGCTAGTACTTGAAGTGCTAGTACTTGAGCGGATTGTCTGCTGCCGCCTCGCCAGTCACCCCTTTGACTTTTCCCTCCTGGACCCCCTCCAATCCGGCTACCATCCTCTCCACTCCACCGAAACTGCCCTGGCCAAGGTTACTAACGACCTCCTATCGGCCAAATCCAAGGGTCACTTCTCCCTTCTTATCCTCCTCGACCTCTCCGCAGCCTTTGACATTGTGGACCACCCCCTCCTGCTGTAAACTCTTCTCTCTCTTGGCCTCTCCGGATCTGTCCATACCTGGTTCACCTCTTACCTTGCTAACCATTCCTTCTCTGTATCCACATCCGGCTCTTCCTCCCCCCCTACCCTCTCCCTATTGGTGTCCCGCAGGGCTCTGTTCTTGGCCCTCTACTTTTTTCGCTCTACACTTCCTCCCTTGGAGCTCTCATCTCCTCCTTCGGTCTTCAGTATCACCTGTATGCTGACGACATTCAACTCTACATCTCTTCTCCTGACCTTTCTTCCGCTGTCCTCTCTCGCGTGTCTGACTGCCTCACCGCCATCTCCTCCTGGATGTCCGCTCGCTTTCTCAAAATCAATATCTCGAAAACTGAACTCATTGTCTTTCCTCCATCCAGACTCCCTTCCCACCACGACCTCTCTATTGTCATCAACAACACCACCATCTCCTCTGTCACCCAACTCCGCTGCCTGGGGGTCACCCTTGACTCCTCTCTCTCTTTCGTCCCCCACCTTCATTCACTTGCCCAAGCCTGTCGCTTCCAACTATGCAACATTGCCCGCATCCGTCCCTTTCTCTCTCAGAATGCCACCAAGACCATCATACACGCACTCATTATCTCCCACCTGGATTACTGCAACCTCCTCCTCACCGGCCTCCCCCACTCCCATCTCTCCCCCCTCCACTCTGTACTCAACGCGGCCGCTAGACTCATCTTCCTCTCACGCCGCTCCTCATCTGCCTCCCCTCTCTGTCTCGCCTTACACCGGCTCCCCTTCCCCTACAGAATCCTTTTCAAACTCCTCTCCACCACTTACAAGGCTCTCTCCCAGTCTACTGCCCCTTATATCTCTAACCTCCTCTCCATTCACACTCCCGCCCACTTCCTGCGCTCAGCCAATGATCGCCGACTCTCCTCCACTCTTATCACCTCTTCCCACTCCAGAATCCAAGACTTTTCGCGTGCAGCCCCCCTTCACTGGAATGACCTTCCTCGTTCCATCCGCCTCTCTCCTACTCTGTGCTCCTTCAAACGTGCACTGAAAACCCACCTCTTCCTTAAAGCCTACCAACCATCCACATAACCCCTGCACCTCCACTCGCTCTCCCTTTGCCTCTTCTGGCTCCCCTTGTGTCTTTCTGTTTTCCCTCCCTTAGGATGTAAGCTCAAATGAGCAGGGCCCTCTTCCCTCCTGTCTCCTCACCTGTTCTTCTGCTCCATGTTTATTGCTTTAACTTGCCTGGAGTTTCTGAAGTACTGGTATTTTTGTTTATTGTTTTGTGCTGTTCCACCCTGTATAGTGTACTGTTTGTATGATGTACGGCGCCGCGGAAACCTTGTGGTGCCCAACAAATAAAGGATAATAATAATAATAATATGGAATATGTAAGTGAGTGGAATTTGATAGTTTTACAATCAAAGCAGTAGGAGAAGTGGCAGTATGGCATACCACCGTATACCAGCTCACTTTGACCACTGGTGGGTGAGTTAAAAGGGGGATTACTTAAAGAGTTATAAAAAACAAAAAAAAGGGGATTACTGATTTATTTTACTTCTGGGCATCTTACTGGATGTTACAACTAATGAGCAGTTTACCTGACATAATCACTACCAGTAACTTTAACTGCTGTCAGGGGCGGGCTGGGCCGGGGGACAGGGGGGCACACGTCCCCCGGGCCGGGCCAAAATGATGAATTCGGGCCGGTCCCTGTGGTCTGTATTAGGGACTGGCCCCTCCCACGGGCCAGCCACAATCTCTAATTGGCGGCACGGATCTCTGTCTCTTACTATTCTATATGACCTCCTCCTTCAACTATATGACCTCCTAGTGTCACATGGGACGGCACCACATCATAGGTGCCGTCCCATGTGCGCACAGATGAAGAACTGCACAGCGCGCCGATGAACCAGGTGAGTGCTGGGGAGGTAGTAGTATATTAATAAAGTTTATGTTTGTGTCAGTGTAATAAATTAATGTGCGTATGTTAGCGGGGCAGTATATGAATATATGTATGTGTGAGAAGGGGCCATTATATGAATGTATGTGTGTGTGTGTGTGAGAAGGGGCCAGTATATGCATGTATGTGTATGTGAGAAGGAGCCAGTATATGGATGTGTGTGAGAAGGGGCCAGTATATGCATGTATGTGTATGTGAGAAGGGGCCAGTATATGGATGTGTGTAAGAAGGGGCCAGTATATGCATGTATGTGTATGTGAGAAGGGGCCAGTATATGGATGTATGTGTATGTGAGAAGGGGCCAGCATATGAATGTATGTGTATGTGAGAAGGGGCCAGCATATGGATGTATGTGTATGTGAGAAGGGGCCAGCATATGGATGTATGTGTGTGTGAGAAGGGGCCAGTATATAGATGTGTGTGAGAAGGGGCCAATATATGAATGTGTGTGAGAAGGGGCCAGTATATGGATGTGTGTGAGCAGGGGCCAGTATATGGATGTGTGTGAGAAGGGGCCAGTATATGGATGTGTATGTATGTGAGAAGGGGCCAGTATATGGATGTGTGTGAGAGGGGGCCAGTATAGGAATGCAGCGTGTGAGAGGGAGGGGGATCTTAATATAATGTGGGAGGTAGGCTATTAATTTAATCAAGGAGTGCAGGTGGGGGCTAATTATTGGGTGCTATTTTATTTGTGGGGTGATGGTGGGGTAATTTAATTTAATAGTGGGTCCTATGAATTTAAGATGGAGTAATTGGACCTTTAATTTAGTGCTGGGGTGGTGAGCTATTAATTGATTGTGGGGCTGATTGGGGAGAATGAGGTCTATTTATTAAATGTGATTATAAATTATTTAAAATTATTTAATGCCTGCTATTATTGTGGAAAATGGTTATATTTGGTAGACGTAAATTCTATTTAAAATATTGCTGGGGCTGTTAGAGGTGGAGGGAAATAGGTTTATATATTAAATGTGTTTGTTATCTAATGTCAGGGATGGTTGGAGGGAAACAGATCTATTTAGCAAATGTGAATATTATTATTTTAAATTGTTGGGAGGCCTAATTGTTGGGAGGCCTAATTATAAAATGTGGGTGCTATTGATTTAACATTGGGACTTGTTAGAGTTTTCTAAATTTTATGTACCCATTTTTTTTCCAAATATTCCAGGATCCAGACAACCAGCAAATGAGTTAAAGTAACTAGCAGCCACAAGGGGTGACAGTGACAAGAACAGGTAGGATAGAGCAGGACAGTCTGCCAACTGTCCTGAATCTGGTGAGACAGTTCCGAACTTAGGTGACTGTTTCGCTTAGGACAGTTGGGAGGTATGTCCCGCTTCACAGTGTACTGCTCGTGAAGGCAGAACTGTGTGCACCTAACAGTAGTGCACACAGTTCTGCCTGTGTATTTGTCTAAATGTGTATTTGTCTAAAATGATAACCATGCTACATCATAGGGGGTTACCAAGTCTTAAGTGCCCAGGCCCCCCAGAGCCTTAATCCAGCTCTGGGCCTGGGCATAAATATATTTATATGGATTAAGCAACACTACAATAGCCTCTGTGTGCTTGTCCCCCGGGCTGAAATCTGCCAGCCCTCCCCTGACTGCTGTTAATGGTCATGGTAAGTATCTTATTGAGCTTTACCACTAGTGGGAACCTTACTGGACATTACTGTAATTGCTATTTCACTGGGTTTATTACTTATTGTGAGGATACAGTCAGGTTTAATATATGGGGCACAGTAGTATAATATATAGGCGTGCATGCTGTCATGATACAGGCTGGCAAGGCTGGCAAAATATGTAGGTGAACAGACTGGCAAAAAATGTTGTGATACAAATTGATATAATATGGAGGGCCACATACTTGCATAACATGTGGTTTTCAACATCACTGCTAGTATCAATAATGACAGTGATAGCCAGTTTCATTTATATATCAAAAATCAGGCTTCCATATAATGCCTTAATATCTCTGATGATGATTTACAAATTGACTCAAGAGAAAGCAAAAATATGAACACAAGTATAGTAGAACAGATCATCGAAGTGACCTTTTAAAAACTTTATTAGTCTATTAAACAACCACAGAGAAGGCACACATTACTTAATTTACAGTAAGTTGTTCTCATTAGTGATTAGCCAATACTATAATTGGAGATGGGCGAGCTCAGTTCCCTGAGATCCGAATCCATCGGAATTTCGCCTATCCGAGTACCGAGCCGTGCAGCAATTGTTAGAGCAGGAAGAAAGGAGGATAGAGGAGGCTTTTTTTTTCCAATTTTTTGCACTAGAAGTGCTTTGGGGTGTCTCATATTCCCCAGTGTGAAACACTAATTTTTCTGGCTGTCAAAAAAAAAAGTCATATTTGTCAGCAGTATCTATCTAATACAATTTTTGGCACTACAAGTGATTTGGGTTGACCCATATTCCCCAGTGTTTTACACTAATTTTTCTGGCTGTAAAAAATAAGTCATATTTGTCAGCAGTATCTATCTAATACAATATTTTGCACTACAAATCCTTTGGGGTGTCCCATATTCCCCAGTAAGAAACAATAATTTTTCTTGCTGTCAAAAGTGATATTTATCAGCAGTATCTATACAATTTTTGCACTACAAGTGGGTTGGGCTCATTAAAATGGATTCAAAGCAGTCCACATATAAGCAGAATCAGCAAGCAGGTTTTGTCACCAGTCCTGATGGTAGTGTTCCCAGTACGTCATCTGGTAAAGCCGATGTAAAAGTACACAGTCTTTTTAAACCATGGAAAAAAACACACACCAAAAAAAAAATATTTACTGTGTTGAAGCGAAAAAGAAGTGTAACTGAGGAAAAGTTAACTGCCGATAAAAAAAAATTGCCAACAACACACACAGTGGCAAAGAAAGAATGAGGCCTTCGCCTTTCTCTATTAGTGGCAGATTAAAAAATGTTACCGAGCCTTGACCAAGCAAGACCAAGTAATTTGGAGTGTAAAAGTGGTGCACAACTACTGTTACGCGTCAAAGCCGAGCTGCAAGAAAACAGTAAGGCATTAGAGGATAATGTATGCTCAGAATCAGAAATGACACCAATCCCTGTGGAGAGTCCATCCACCAGTGGTATGTCTAATTGTGAGCATTCTGATAATGTACCCATGAAGAAGGGCCCTTTCAGCAGTTCTGATGATGTGTGCCTGACGAGAGCGCTGATGAGGATGCAGTTGATTGTGTAAATCCTGCACCAGTGGCAGCAGGGTGGCACCAGTGGCAGCAGTTCTGGCACGTGAGGTTTTGGCACCAATTAGCACTTTCCAAACACAAGCAGGGATGACGCAGGTGGCAGACCACAACAGTTTGACATCTGGGCTGGTTTGAAGGATTTGACAAAAAAATGTGTGACCTTGCCCATAAATGCAACCAATCCTACTATTAACATGCAAAGCATGATGGAGGGCCTAGCAGGGATTAAACTGTATTTTTTCTAATTTGCACTAATAAGGTTTGGGTGTAATATACACCCAAAGACGAGTGCTCGATTGCTAAGAGTCATTGATGAAGAGGAAGACAAGCAGGCTTGTCTATAGTATTTGCAGGTAAATTCTACTGCGTTATATAGGTAACACCCAAAGAGAAGAGCTCCATTGCTAATTGTAATTGCTGAGATAGAAATAATAGGGCCGACAGTCTTGGTCTAAATCTGCAGTTACATTTTATTGTACCATAGCTCACTCAGAAACAGGAGAGATGGCAGGGTTCAGTGCTAATCTTCCTCAAACAATACTAATTCATCCCACCATCATAGAAGTCTGTGTACTATGATGTAATTGCCGATAATAGCCTTCCAAATGGAATTAGTAGTTCATTTTAGGGCAGAGCTGTCACGATTTTTGGGCAATTATTTTACAGCAGAGCAAATATCAAAATGTTGTGCGGAATCATCTGCATCACCACTGGGTGTCTTGGGAAAGCAATTTTTTGTACAACAAGCAGTTGCTAGAGAAACTGAAGGAGAAGACGTCCAAACAAGATGTTGATAGCTCTTGGATCCTTGCGAAGCAAATTAAGTATTTAATCTACAATTAAAATATAGCTAGCACATTTACTTTGTTTTATTTCACACGTTAAATTTCTGTAGCTCCTTGCCAAAATGTATTATTAAGGCAATCACTTGACTCAAGCTAACCGTGTCTGCACTCTCTTCACAGGTGACTACTTCGCTGGACTAAAGTACATTCCCCTCAAATGCTAATCTTCTTGCAGCTGCTGCATTCTCCTACATGCTGTTGCAGAAAACAGAAATTGACCCTAAATTTTTCCGGACACAAACAGCATCTCCTGCATGTCATTTTTTAAAAGTTCTGTAACACCAAGTTGATTGTGTGTGCAAAACAGGAAATGTGATGTAATTCAACCCCGCTGTAATGCTTGAACAATATCGGGGTCATAATCAGAAATGACATATCCTCAGGAGAGTCCAAGCAGGATTAGCCATCTTTCAATGTCATCCCTTAGTTTTTTTTAACAGATTGTCAGCTGTATGCCTTTTAGTGAAGCTGCTGATACACAGATACTTCTGAAATACTTCTGAGAAATGTGACGTACTTGGGTACATGCTGCTGCTGTCCCTGCTGATGAAGGTGAATGACCATCCCAGTGGGCTGTTACTGTCATATATTCTTTACTTTGCCCAGTTCCGCTTGCCCACATATCTGTGGTTAAGTGTACAGTGGGTAGAATGGCATATTGTAGCCCAATAATTACATTTTTATGAACTTTCTGGTAGAGGTGAGTAATAACTTTTCTAGTAAAATGGTGTTGTGATGGAATTTAATAATAGGGACAGAAGACCCCAAGTAACTGTCTAAAACCAGCTGCATTAATAATGGACATTGGACGCAGATCTAATACTAGCATAGTCCTTATGGCGTCTGTGATCCGCTTTGCGACTGGGTGACAGATTTCATACTTGCTTCCTCTTGCAAAGGATTGTTTAACTGTAAATTATTGGTTCTGAGGATATTGATGATGAAGGTGTTGGGGGGGTAGATTGCAGATGCTGGGATGTAGATGAGAGAAGGGAGGCAGATGATGCTGGACTGCTTGTTGTTATTTTTTTTAACCTAAGTTTCTGATTTTCCCAACAGCTTTCCAAGAACTCGCTGAAAAATGACGTAACATGGATGAGGATCCCAGATGGTTAAGGTCCATACCTCTACTGAGTGTGGCTTTAAAAATGCTACAAATGGCTAGACAACTGTTATCAGGATTTGTGTAAAAATAATTCCACACTTAAGAGGTGGATTTCTGGTCTTATGCCCAGGCATGACAGTGGCCTTTTTCTTATCACTGGCAAGAACTGCAGCAATTTTTCTTTGAAAGTATATTAAAATCATATTGTGACCTAGGAGGTGGTCAAAATTGAATGGAAATGACTGGAAATTAGTGTTAGTGAGGTCAATAATAATGTAATTACAAAATAATACCTAAATTATGTTATTTTAGGCCAAAAAAATGTAATTTTTTTAACAAATTGCAAAACAAAACCAAACAAAACCAAAACCAAAACCAAAACACGACGGTAATCCAGATCCAAAACCAAAACCAAAACCAAAACACGGGGGTCAGTGAGCATCTCTAACTATAACCAAGAGCACAAATGACTTTCTCATCACCTAAAGAAAATAAAGTGAAAAGACTGATGAATATTCCCTCTATAACAAAACATACATCTCCCAAGTGATTGTGGTTTCAGCAGACTAACAGTTCCTTTAAAAAAATTAATGTGAATACCAAAAGTCAGCTTGATTTAAATGAACATTCAGTCCAGCTTTATAAACAATATACATTTCAGGACCTTAGCAGAAATATTTGTCCAAGACAAAAATTACCTAGGAACACAACTACATGGTTTTGTACCATGCATGCCCAGGCACAGATCCAAGAATTAATCTTCACTAAATAATTGGGTTAGCAACCAAGTTGACAGGTTTAACCTTAAACTCACAAACCATCTTATTTTCATATGTGAACATGTGATTGAAAATACCTTTTTTTTAAATTCAGCAACGTAACTGAATTTCATTATCCAAAATCTATGCCAATTTTTATGTAAAAGTTTTTTTTTGTAAAAGGGTCACTAGGCTATATTTATCGTCCTATGCTTAGGACAAAAAGTTGACCTATAAAGGGGGTATTCAATTGTTAGCGAGATCCCCGGAAAAACGAGCGCTCAAAATATATTAGCAGTAATACAGTAATATGCGCATGAATAACGTTAATACAGTAGTTTACTCGCTGAATTTCGTGTCGCAGCTCAGGGAGCTGCGAGATGAAATTCAGCGAGTAGTTACCGTATTAACACTAATATTTTTAGAGTGCTCGTTTTACGGGGATCTCGCTAACAATTGAATACGCCCCTAAAAGTAATGTTGACACTTTGTTTTGCTATATATACTGTCAAATGAATAACATTGCTCCATCCCAAAGAACTGAAAACACTTTTTGGAATTAGATATCTGCAATTTTAACTGTGATGTTTAGATGGTTGTCTGCAGGATAATTACATTTCCAGTTAATTTTATGACAGAAAAAAAACAAAAATAAATAATTTGCATGCCACGATTTGTACTTAAGCACAGCAACCAATCAATTTTACAAGTCTACTTCAAGCTAGACAATGGAAGAAAAGGTCCCTCTGTTATGGTGTAGTTAAAATGTTGCACCTAAATGAAACATTAGAAAATAAGCCCTACTGAAATAAATAAATAACCACTACTGAGATTTTTATTATTTTTATTTGGAAAAACTATAATCATACTCTGATTTTCAAGAGGAATGTTCTACCTAATACTGCTCTGTTGCAACAACTTTATTTTGTTTGTGGCATGTGATAAAATGTGATTAAATAAACATAACTACTAATAACAAAGCAGTTTAATTGCTTATACAAAAGGCCAAATTGTAGCCATTCTTATTGTCCTTAGATATTTATAGCAAATATTATTTTGAAAACAATATATATTTTTTAGATTGTTAATAAAACTATTGGTAATTCCAGTGGTCGTAGTGGAAATTCAGAAGTGCTGGTATGAAACTTTGAAATGGACGGACGAGGGGGCCTGGGGGCCGCCTAGGCCCCCCAAGGTTTAGGGAATATGATAGAGTGAAAATTAATTTTAGATGTATTTTAACACTATGTAGCATAATATAAAACATATTAAATGATGTAAGGCTATCCATTCTGTGTCCCCCACCTCTCCTGTGTCTAATTGCCTTTCCTTTGTGTCCCTCTACCTCTCCCTCCTGTGTCCTGTGTGTACTTACATTTTGCCTCATATCTCCATAATATTATAATAAAACTTTCCAAAATATCTCCCTTACATCTTACCTGTTACCCTTTATCTTTCCCTTATCTGCTTTTTTTCTCTGTTCCTGTGTGCCCCTATCTTCATTGCAGGTATCTCGCTCCCTACCTGCTCTCCCCTGTGCCTCACATCCTGCTTGTCTCGCTTCTCCCTTACTCCTTCATCCTGTCTATCCCTGCAAATATTATTCCTTTTTACTAGTTAATTCACACTTTTGCCTCTCCAAAACCGCACTGTACCCTCATTCGCCACACTGTGCCCCCCTCCATATCTTTCTCTCTCTCTGCCCCCTCCATATCTCTCTCTCTCTCTCTGTGCCCTGTCCATCTCTCTCTCTCTGCCCCACCCTCCATCTCTCTTTCTCTCTATGCCCCCCTTCATATCTCTCTCTCTCTCTCTCTCTCTGTGCCCCCCTCCATAACTCTCTCTGTCTCTCTCTGTACCCCTCCATATGTCTCTCTCTCTGTGTCCCCCCTCCATAACTCTCTCTCTGTACCCCCCTTCATCTCTCTCTTTCTGTACCCCACTCCATATCTCTCTCTCTGTGCCCCCCTCCATCTCGCTCTCTCTCTCTGTGCACCCCCTCCATATCTCTTTCTCTTTGTGCCCCCGCCATATCTCTGTCACACTCTGTCCTCCACTCCATATCTCTCTCTCTCTGTCCTCCACCCCATATCTCTATCTCTCTCTGCCCCCCTTCCATATCTATCTATCTATCTTTCTCTCTGCCCCTCCATCTCTTTCTCTCTCTCTCTGCCCCCCCATCTCTATCTCTCTCTCTGTGCCCCCTACATATCTAACTCTCTCTCTGTGCCCATCCCATTCCATATCTCTCTCTCTCTGTGTGACTCCCTCCATATCTCTTTCTCTGTGCCCCCTCCATCTCTCTCTCTCTCTCTGCCCCACCCTCCATATCTCTTTCTCTCTCTCTTTCTATGCACCCCTCCATCTTTCTCTCTCTCTCTCTCTCTCTCTATGCCCCCCCTCATATCTCTCTCTCTCGCTCTGTGCCCCCCTCCATAACTCTCTCTCTGTCTCTCTCTCTGCCCATCCATATGTCTCTCTCTCTGTACCGCCCTTAATCTCTCTCTCTATGCCCCCCTCCATAACTCTCTCTCTCTCTCTCTCTGTGCCCCCCTCCATCTCTCTCTTTCTGTGCCCCCCTCAATATCTCTCTCTCTCTGTGCCCCCTCCATATATCTCTCTCTCTCTGTCCTCCACTCCATATCTCTCTCTGCCCCCCTCCATATCTATCTCTCTTTCTGTGCCTCCTCCGTATCTAACGCTCTCTCTCTCTCTGTGCCCACCCCATTCCATATCTATCTCTCTCTGTGCCCCCTCTCCATATCTCTCTCTCTCCCCCTCTCTCTGTGCTCCCCCTCCATATATATCTCTCTCTCAGTGCCCCCCTCCATATATATCTCTCTCTCAGTGCCCCCCTCCATATCTCTCTCTCTCTCTCTCTCTGTGCCCTCATTAATCATTCTCGCCATCTCCGTTCTATAGTTACCTTTTTATGACCTTCTTTTTTATGTCATCTTCTCCTCATTTTCTTCTCTACCTTCTGTGTTATTTTCTTCTGTGCTGCATCCTACGGCTCTTCTGGCTACTGGCTGCTCTCTGCTCCCTACTTGAGTCTCACTGACTGTTGTGCATGATGTCATCACGCCCCGACAGTCAGAAAGGAGCAGAGAGCAGAGAGGAGCCAGAAGAGTGTGCGGATGCAGCACAAGCGGGGTAGGCAGGCAGAGAGGAGAACCTCTCAGGAATGGCGCTCCCCCGCCTTGCCTACCCTGCTTACACCTGGAAAGGCTGAAGAAGTGGGGCAGAGAAGTGCCGGAATATCATACCGACACATACTGCCCCACTTTGAGCACTGGGTAATTCCATGTCACATTATTTCTTGCTTATACAAGAATTTCATTGTTTTTTTCAATATAGATATGGAAGCTCTTATCCAGAAACCCTTTAACCAGAAAATTCTGAAAGGAAAACTGCAGGTTATTGCTTCTCAAATTGTTATATACGCAGACATGGGGGCTAATACAGAGTTGGTCACAAAATGGGAGTAAATGATTCTAAAAAAAAAAATAGCTTTCATGAGCTGCATTTGTGTAAACACGTCTTTACTGTACTCGGCCAACATTAGAACGCACCTTCCGTCCCCTGTCCCATCTCTCCAGACACAAGGGAACATAAGTGCCCGACTTGCGCAAGGCTGCCTAGGCGCATATGCGTGCACCCACTATTGGGGCATGCACAGAAGATAAGCTGTGCAAACCGGCACATGCCCCACTCTGTATCAGTCCCATGACCACTAATTGCCTAAATCACAGTGAGGAGTACTGATTAACAAAAATGAATGAAGAGAAGAAAGCAAGTGCCAGTGGGGGTAAAAATGGCAATATGTGTATATTTCAGGCATAATTGTGGCAGCATGCATATGAACACAAGTGCATGCTTTCACTTGTAGTGCCACAAGAATGTACTTTAAGTGGTGTTCCCATCTGGAAATATTAAGTGTTGCCAAATCAGAAAAAAAAATATTATTGCCCCACAGGTAATGACATAGTATGTCACTATAATATAATACAATTTAAAAAAAATCCCCTGACATACAATCATTAATGAAATTTGGCCAACTCATTTATTCATATAAATAATTAGGCCCCCGTGAGATAATTAACAATAATGCATGCCCTTCTAAGCAAGAAAACATGATTACACTCATAATTAAAATTTGTGTTATTCCCCCTGTTATGTCAGTGGTGGCCAGCTGTGGAAAGCAGATGTGTTTGCTAATTTCGGCTACCCAAAGCAGTGTGTTGATTCTGGCAATTTTCACAGCAATCTGGTGCGAGTTTGCAAAGTTGCAGCTTCATACAACTTGTATTCTTAGAATTGCCAAAAAGTAGGGACGCAAATTTCCAGGGTGTTGATTTTGTTTGCATTACTTAACTGGCGATGTACCATCAACTTGCACTTTCATATAGCAACGGGTTCAAACTTGCCTGAGAAAATAGCTGAAAAAGGCAAATCACAACCTGATACAATTTGCCCCTGGTGTCTAGTAAACAAAGGAATTCCCCAGTTTGGTACCAGCATCGATCCAGGCCCCAATCAGCTGCTAATTAATAGGAGAGGCTGAGGGACATCTCTAACAGCTAGTACTTTGGTCTCATGAGAACACTTGTATTTTTGCAACCTAATTTAAGTTATTGTTTGCCACATCAAACTTCATATTATTTTATGTTATTTAGCTTTATTTTATTTAATATGGAACATGTGGTATTTATGCAAAATATTATGATGTCATGTCTGTAATTTCTTAACAAAAAGTATAGTTATTTTAAAATATCCCTGAGTTTTGGTTAATCACTAAGAACATTTTATCTTCCAGAGTAAGCAATAAATAACTATGCCAGTATCACCTAGGGTTACTTCACAAGAATTCTCATATTAATGTTTTTTGGTATTAAACATATGGTATAGTAAGGCAATGATTTAATTTAGCTAACTTATATTATGGGCTTAAATTTTACATTATAATACTATCTGGTGCCTATTATTATTTCTTTCTTTTGAATAACGTTTAAGAATAAAAAATAAAATAAAAATAAAAACAGTGCAAGTATACAGTCATGGCCAAAAGTTTTGAGAATGACACAAATATTATTTTTCACAAAGTATGCTGCCTCAATTTTTATGATGGCAATTTGCATATACTCCAGAATGTCGTGAAGAATGATCAGATGAATTGCAATTAATTTCCTTCTTAATTAGTCCCTCTTTGTCATGACAATGAACTTTATCCCAAAAACAATATTAATACTGCATTTTAGCCCTGCCACAAAAGGACCAGCTCACATCAGGTCAGTGATTCTCTCGTTAACACAGGTGAAAGTGTTGACGAGGACAAGGCTAAAGATCACTCTGTCCTGCTGATTGAGTTAGAATAACAGACTGGAAGCTTTAAAAGGAATGTGGTACTTGAAATCAGTAAATCAGTGTTTTTTCTCTGTTAACTATGGTTAACTGTAAGGAAACACATGCAGTTATCATTGCTTTGCACAAAAAGGGCTCCACGGGCAAGGATATTGCTGCTAGTAAGATTTCATCTAAATCAACCATTTATCGGATCATCAAGAACTTCCAGGAGAGGGGTTCAGTAGTTGTGAAGAAAGCTTCAGGGCACCTAAGAACGTCCAGCAAACACCAGGACCATCTCCTAAAGTTGATTCAGCTGTGGGATCGGGGCACGACCAGTGCAGAGCTTGCTCAGGAATGGCAGCAGGCAGGTGTGAGTGCATCTGCACACACAGTGAGGTGAAAACTTTTGGAGGATGTCCTGCTGTCAAGAATGCCAGCAAAGAAGCCACTTCTCTCCAGGAAAAGCATCAGGGACAGACTGATATTCTTCAAAAGGTGCAGGGATTGAACTGCTGAGGACTGGGGTAAAGTCATTTTCTCTGATGAATCCCCTTTCAGATTGTTTGGGGCATCTGGAAAAAGGTTGTCCGGAGAAGGAAAGGTGAGTGCTACCATCAGTCCTGTGTCATGCCAACAGTAAAGCACCCTGAGACCATTCATGTGTAGGGTTGCTTCTCAGTCAAGGGAGTGGGTTCACTCACAACTTTGCTTATGAACACAGCCATGAATAAAGAATGGTACCAAAACATCCTTCAAGTGCAACTTCTCCCAACCATCCAAGAACAGTTTGGTGACGAACAATGCCTTTTCCAGCATGATGGAGCACCTTGCCAAAAGGCAAAAATGATAACTAAGTGGCTCGGGGATAAAATATCAAAATTTTGGGTCCATGGCCAGGAAACTCCCCAGACCTTAATCCCATTGAGAACCTGTGGTCATTCCTCAAGAGGCGGGTGGGCAAAAAAAAACCCACAAAAAATGACAAACTCCAAGCATTGATTAGACAAGAATGGGCAACCATCAGTCAGTATGTGGCCCAGAAGTTGATTGACAGCATGCCAGGGCGAATTGCAGAGGTCTTTAAAAGAAAGAGTCAACACTGCAAATATTTTACTTCAGTATACCATAGCAACATCTGCCAAAAAGGTCTAAAAACACTGAAGCAGCAAACTTTGTGAAAACCAATACTTGTGTCATTCTCAAAACTTTCCACCAAGACTGTACAGGCAGACAATTATTCAATCTCTATCTAAACAGATGATTTTCATATATTTCAATGACACATTATATTTAAGGCTATAGTATATATTGTAAGGATATGTTTGTCTCATCACTCCTTCTAAAATATGAAACATATAGAGTGAGGATACTATACTATGATGCTGTTTTTTTGGACCAAAACAGCTATTACAGCAAAATTGTGTTTTTTAATATAAATTCATTACAATTTACTGCAATTTACCTAGATTTCAGCACTTGTGTTGCAAACATTGTTAGGAAGAAAATAGGTTATTTCACAGAAACAGGCATCAGTATAAAATACAGGCAATCTAAATGCACTTAAACACATAACTTGCTTACCCACATATTTTGTTGTCATTTATTTATAGTAAACACATGATATACTTCAATAACTTAAACATAAATGCTTCCAGTGAAAAATGTAGTGTTGCTTGCTTTAGCGTAGATCTGCTGTTACTAACATGAGCTGGCTAAGAATTTAATGAAAATGTCCATGGAAGCTGCCAATGCATAGCAACTGAAATGCATACCATCGAAATGGAACCGTAGACATAGTTCAGAAAGCTGATCTATGAGCCTTCTGCTGCATTTACTCTAAAACTCAAACATGCATTTAGCATTTATGTCCAAATATTTTAACTAGTTGCTGTGGAAAGTGACTTCAATATAAACACCTGGCAGCATGTGGCGCAGTTTAAACATAATTACCCTGTCCCACACCCCCATACACATCTTGATTAGTAAGGCAAAATATCGACAGACTATTTAAAATGTTAATATTAGGTTAAATAAATATATATCTTAATCTATAGGATGTCTTAAAACCTAATTCTTATATTATTTTTGCAATTATGGTTTGATAGACAATTTAGAGGAACTAGAGATGAAATAATTAAGCGTAGGTTGTCTAATACCTGTCTTAGCCTTGTAGCACATATGACCTAGATTCGTACACTTGCTACAATTCCCTGATGTCACATTCCAGCAGCCAAGATTTGTGTTTTTCTTTAGAGAAGGGCCCCTCAAATTCACATGTGAACCCCTGACCCAGATCAAACCCTTAACACTTTTGCTGCATAGAGTCCTTGCTACATTGAGTCAATACTAAACTGCACCTCAAGGGGCCCATCTTTTTTTTGCTTTTCTTGTGCTGCATTAATATTGGCCAGAATAACTTTTTGTTTTTTTACAGAACCCAAGTTATTTTCTGGAACAGATATGACTTACTTCTGATACTATAGTAAATATGAGAAAGCTCTCTTCGGTGTTCAGAATAATGTGCTAATCCATATTTGGTACAAACTATAGAAAACTGAGCCATCTCTGGCGTGATGAGCAATCCTCTATTTTCTACCTTACACCAACCATAGAAAATGTATTCCTCTCTCATATTAACAATATCTTCTGAGCCATATCTAGTTCCAAATACAGAAAACTGAGCCATCTTGGGTGCCAAGAATAGTAAGCTAAACCATATCTGGTGCAAACTATGGAAAATTGAGCTCCCTCTGGTGCCAAGAATAATATGCTGAGCAGTACCTGGTGCCATCTATATAAAATAGGGCCCCCCCTTATGCATAACTCTCAACTTTCCTGATTTATATGACTGTTGCCAAGGCACCAGGCAAATGGCCACGTCTAAATGTGCCTGTTTGGTGTTTAATGAGGATCAGTATAAGAGAGGGACAGGGTGCAGTTTATAGACATGACTGATAGACCTGGGAAGGGGCAGGCTGGGCTGGGTGGCAGGGGGGCATCGGTCCCCCAGGTCGGTCCCATAGTGTGATTTCTTGGGCTGGGTCACTGAGCAACCTACATTTTTCCTTTAAAATGTTCCTAATAGGGCTAGAATTTGCCTGCCCTCCCCTGGATTTGAGGTTGTTCACAGCTGTTGTGTAGATGTTTTAAGAGGAATAGACCAGCAACAGGAAGAGGGCAGGCCAAAGCTTTTAAAGGAAACGGCCACGATGCCGATGAGAATGGAAAGGAGGATACATTGGCTAGGATGCTGTTTTAGCAAGAAGGCAGTATATCTGTTAAAATAGGGGTTTGCTCATGGATTTAAGATTCCAGTGGAGGTTTTGGGTAACCCAGTGAGAGAGAGGAACTTGCAATTAGCAGTGGAGCATAGTGAGGTAGTTACGGCAAAGGAGGTGGCACTGGGGAGAATGACAGCTCCTTTTGACAGACTCCCCATCCCAGGTCTTTGGTGCGGTGCCAAAGAAAGAGCCAGGTGCATTCAGAATGATTCACCACATTTCATACCCAGAATAGAGGTATGTTAATAATGCCATTCATGCAGAGTTATTACTCTGTATATTTTATTGAAAGCCAGTCACAATTTCAAGATATACTTATATCTTATACCTGAACACCATTTTCCTTTAAGAATGACTTATTCAATAAACTCAAAAAATGCATACTAATTGACTATAAAATACTAATGAGCAAACCACATATTGCAATCATCTATGACTGGATGACTATGATCTCATTAGGAGTGTGATTACTGTAGGAACAATTTTCTTTGCATTATTAAAGTTGAGAAAATGAAGGTAAACTACAGTAGTTCTGCAATCAGTCCAAAGCAAGCATAGACTATGAGTTGCACTTTCAGGTGTTATGGGAGACAGCAGAGTAATTGTTTCATTTTTCATTTTTCACTTTGCCTTCTGCTTCTGACAATAGACCTGTAAGACCTATTCATTTATTCAGTCCAAACTATTAAGGAAAAAAGCCTGGATTCCAGCAAATAGTGCGGTAACCGATGACCGAGAAATTACGTCATCTCAGAATCCATTGGGCTGAAACCCAGGATGCTGAATGATGGAGCCAAGTATCAGAACAAGAGACCCCTCCAGCCTTCCTGGCTTTACTAGTGGTGTCAATTTTGTGGGTTGTACTAGTGTTTTTAATGCTAGTAAAATACACGAAAATACGTATGAAAAGGAAAACCTGCAAATCCAATGCAAGGTATGTTTGACTAGTGCCTGAGCTCATTATTGCTTTGAAGTGACGGGCTACAACCAACCAGATCATTGGAATGTTGACAGCTGCAGGAGATGCGTATGCTGATCTTGAGGTAGTAAAAACGGTCCAGAGATAGATTTATCAAACACATACAAGCAGAATAAGGTACTGGTTTGTCAGGGGAAATGGAAAACTTTAGACTTAATCACGACTGCTGTTATGGCCTCCCTCTCACCACAGACCACTATAAATTAAATGGCTGAGTCGTATAGCAGACTTTAAAATATGGTTGAAATATGTATACAAATCACAAAAACCCAATGCATGTAATTCTAATGCTGTATGTAAATTTATTAACCGTTCATCAACTAGGCAACATTTACACTACACTAGATGTCTCTTTATATTTTGCAGACTGTTTCCACCTGCTGCTATTTGTGCCCAAATAGTGGTAAGGAAGTGCCTTTTAGCGAGAGATATATAGGGCCTGATTCATTAAGGAACGTAAATGCCAATACATGCCATATTTTGCATAAATTACTTCTGCACATGCCCAGGACTGGATGATACGCAAGTAAACGAAGAAACATCCAATTAATCTTCGAACACAAAGGAACCTTACTACAGCCTGTGATTTCAGGGCCGGAACTGGGAGGGGAATGGGTGTATGCACATAGTCAATACAATAAGTGTGTGCAAGCTCAAGCGCATGCAGCAACTTCCGATTTAAGCTTTGGGCATCTGAAAGTTTTTCTGACGTTTCATTTCCAGCAGCTACAACTCATGTGTGAGTGCCAGTTACTAATGATGACAGTCGGGTATGCATGCTAGAACATTTGTTTGTAATCAGGAGCAATTGTAAAAATGTATGTTATGTACAGTATACATTCATAACATCCTGATATATGTATTTTATGGAGGGGGACTTAAAACAAAGGAACTTTTTGACGGGTTACATTCAGTGATTATTTTTTCTGTGCAACTTTTGGACATACCGTATTTCCCCATGTATATGATGCTCCACTGTATAAGACGCACCTATATAAATCATGTGAAAAAATTGAGGAGAAACATTATCCTCAATTTTTTCACAGAGTAATTGTGCAGCATATACAGAGGAGAGACAATGCTATAGTCAATTCTGCCTTACCCTGTCAGATGATTCCTCTGTCCGGTAAAGTCTTCTGTCTTCTGTCCGTCTGATCCTGATAAGCCGCTTAAGGTCCTCTTCGCGATGACCGGATGTCCTTTCAGGACCTTGTCAAGGTCCTGAGAGGACCAGTTTGTTTTGTTACTTTACTGTGTTTGTACCCAATTGTAAAGCGCTGCGGAATATGTTGGCGCTATATAAATAAATGATGATGATCATTAAAACTAGAGATGTGCACCGGCCACTTTTGGTGTCTCGTGTTTTGGGTTCGGATTTGCTTGATGTTTTGGGTTCGGATTTGTTTCGCAAAACACCTGTCTAAAGGTTTAGGATCGGATTTAAGGTTTTGGATTCGGATGTATTTTGAAAAAAGCATAAAAAGTTCCAAAATCAAGTTTTTGGGCTTATTTTCACTCCTACGCTATTATTAACCTCAATAACATTCAATAACAATCATTCCCACTAATTTCCAGTCTATTCTGAACACCCTCACACCTCACAATATTGTTTTTAGTCCAAAACGTTTCACCGAGGTAGCTTTCTGGACTGCATAGTGGAGTGGTCCCGGTACCCAATACCGGGGCCACAATATATCACCCTCAACTGGTCTCAATTCCACCAAAAAAGTATCTGGACTGCATAGTGGAGTGGTCCCCACAATATAATAAAAAAAAACAATTGTTCTGAATTCCACCAAAAAAGTATCTGGACTGCGTAGTGGAGTGGTCCCCACAATATAATAAAAAAAAACCTCAACTGGTCTGAATTCCACCCAAAAAGTATCTGGACTGCGTAGTGGAGTGGTCCCCACAATATAATAAAAGAACCCTCAACTGGTCTGAATTCCACCAAAAAAGTATCTGGACTGCGTAGTGGAGTGGTCCCCACAATATAATAAAAAAACCTCAATTGTTCTGAATTCCACCAAACAAGTATCTGGACTGCGTAGTGGAGTGGTCCCCACAATATAATAAAAAAACCCTCAACTGGTCTGAAATCCACCAAAAAAGTATCTGGACTGCCTAGTGGAGTGGTCCCCACAATATAATAAAAAAAACCTCAACTGGTCTGAATTCCACCAAAAAAGTATCTGGACTGCGTAGTGGAGTGGCCCCGGTACCCAATTTGGTACCGGGGCCACAATATAATTATAAAACCCTCAACTGGTCTGAATTCCAGTGCACAGATGGCGCACACCGGATTGACGTCTAAAACCAACATAGCAGTTAAGGGCGCAGTTCCTCTTTTTTGTGACTGCACAAACAATTAACGTTGTAATAGAAATGACAGTTTTTTGTATTTTTAAATATAGAAAGAAAGAAGGTAGTACTAGAAATGGCAGTTTTTGGTTTTTTTTTAAAATAGAGAAAGAAAGAAGGTAGCAATAGAAATGGCAGTTCCTCTTTTTTGGAACTGCACAAACAGTGATGAAAATGAAGGTGGAGCTGGTGGCATGTCACGGTCCTCTTCAGAGGACAATCTCCTGACCAGCAGGTCTTTGCACCGCTGTAGACTTGTGTCCGCCGGAAACAGAGACACAACATACGCTTTAATCTGAGGATCGAGAACGGTGGCCAGAATGTATTCCTCTGACTTTAAAAGACTGACCACCCTTGGATCCTGGCAAAGCGTAGGAAGGGCTTCATCCACAAGAGCTACATGCTTGGTGGAATCGCAATGGTGTACCAGCTGGCAGTGTCGGAACTGACTTCTCGTGTGGCAAGTTCAAATGCCTGCAGAACCTTGCACAACACGGAAATCATTCTCCAGTGCGCTTGACTCAGGCGCATCCCCACTCCTTTTCCTATGTCGTAGGTGGCTGTGTAGGCTTGAATGGCCTTTTGATGCTCCTCCATCCTCTGCAGCATATAGAGGGTGGAGTTCTAGCATGTCACTACCTCTTGTTAATTTAGATTGCAAGGCTTGTAAATACTTTGAAGATGAAAAAAAAGCAGGCTGCACAGACTGTGGAGCTAGAAAGTGAAATTAAATGGACTGCGTTACTTTGGTGGCTATCTATGCAATCCCCCCCCCCCCGCCCTACACTTGTAGTTGAATATAAAAAAAGCAGCCTGCATAGACTGTAGAACTAGAAATTCAAATATACAAAGAAATGGACAAAGGCAGTTTGGTATCTGTCTGCATCAGATCCCCTCTCCACTAGGAGTAAAATAGAAAACTATTCAGTCGTTATATAATCTAGAATATAAATAGAAATTGAGAAAGGCAATTTGGTATCTGTCTGCATCATAATCATCAACATCCTCCTCAGCGCCAGCTACATCAATATCCTCCTCCCGCTGTACAACATTCACACCTTCATTAGCCAAATCTGTAACTGGACTGTGGGGGATCCTTCCAGCATATGCAGAGGGCGTGCTGCAAATGGTGGAAGGAGCCACCTCTTCCCGTACAGTGATGGGAAGGTCAGGCTTCACAACCACCAACACCCTTGGACTCGCCTTGGGGATTTGTGATAATTTCTCTTTAGAAGGCAGAGTTGTTTGCTGTGTTGTTGCTGACAGCATAACTCTCTTAAATTTTTTGTAGGGGGGGAGGAGGGCTTAGTTCCTTGGGTGAAGCTGAACCACTATTCATGAACACGGGCCAGGGCCTAATCCGTTCCTTGCCACTGCGTGTCGTAAATGGCATATTGGCAACTTTACATTTCTCCTCAGTTGATTTTAAGTTTCTCTTTTTGCTACTTTTACTGAACTTGGGCTTTTTGGATTTTACATGCCCTGTACTAGGAGATTGGGCATCGGGCTTGCCAGACGACGTTGATGGCATTTCACCGTCTATGTCATGACTAGTGGCAGCAGCTTCAGCATTAGGAGGAAGTGGGTCTTGATCTTTCCCTACTTTATCCTCCAAATTTTTGTTCTGCATTATATGTAGCAAAAGAGAGTGTACCCCTCAGCCCCACACACTCTGAAAAACCTTTAAAAATTATATGCGGCACAGGAGAGTACCACTGGACTGGAGTTATACAGCAGTACCACTGGACTTATACAGCAGAATCAGTGAAATTTGTAATATGGAAGTAACAATGGACTTATACTACAGAATGTGTGAACTTTGTAATATTGCAGTACCAATGGACTTATACTGCAGAATGAGTGAACTTTGTAATATTGCAGTACCACTGGACTTATACTGCAGAATGAGTGAACTTTGTAATATTGCAGTACCAATGGACTTATACTGCAGAATGAGTGAACTTTGTAATATAGCAGTACCAATGGACTTATACTGCAGAATGAGTGAACTTTGTAATATTGCAGTACCAGTGGACTTATACTGCAGAATGAGTGAACTTTGTAATATAGCAGTACCAATGGACTTATACTGCAGAATGAGTGAACTTTGTAATATTGCAGTACCACTGGACTTATACTGCAGAATGTGTGAACTTTGTAATATTGCAGTACCACTGGACTTATACTTGAAAATCAGTGAACTTTGTAATATAGCAGTACCAATGGACTTATACTGCAGGATTGTTTAGGGATTTTTTTTTTATTTTTTTTATAATTACTTTTTTTGTAATTGTTTTTATAACTTTTTTTTATAATTTGGGAATAATGGGGAAATAACAATGCCCTTAGAAGGACAGAGCACAGGACACAGCACCACTGGACTGAACATGACACAGCACAGGACCCAGCAGCACCACTGAACTCAGAAGGACAGAGCACAGGACACAGCACCACTGGACTGAGCAGAACACAGAGCACAGCACAGCACAGCACAGAGCTGAACTGAACAGCACGAGATCTACCAGGACAGAGGACCACCTAACACCCCCTCCCTCTACCCTGATCAATGCCCGAGTGAAGATGGCGGCGACTAGCGGGGAATTTATAGGATCCGAGTATCGCGAGATCCGACAGCGGGATTATGACTCAGAGCCTCGGTTTCAGTTTTGCAATTGGCGGGAATATCCGGATCTGTCTCGGATCCGGCTCGGATCCGCAATGTTCGGGTGGGCTCGGATTTCAGAAATCCGAGTGCGCTCATCTCTAATTAAAACCACTGCCAGGTATTTTATCTTTAAGTTATTTAGTAAATACAGTATTTAACCATAACGACTACAGTTATTTAAACACGCTCAATTTGTAGAACCAATATTGTACCTTTTTATAGTCTGGATATGCTAAAAACATTATAAATCTAACTCTTTGCTTTGCTTCTCTTACAGCACAAAAACAGATGTCTATTTTTTTCAATGTCCAACATCAACATTACAAAATCTATCAGCACTTTCATGGCAGCAGATTTAACTGCTTTCTGAAACACAAGTTTGTAACTGTAGTTATATTCTAAGTATTGTACAATAGTATAAATTGTTAATGTTATATTGTACAATATTTAATTTCTATATAATTTATAAGCATGATATTGAATTTACATGTTGTAAAAATATCCAACATGTAAATAATGATTAAATTAAATAATACAAGTTAGCTACTTAGAACTGTACCTAATAAAATGGCTTGTATTTGGTTATTTGATCTATATTTCTTCATAGCATGTGGATGACTGACATATTTAACTAAACGTGCCAAATAATTATTAAATAGTCACAATATTTCCACTTGGCTTATTGTTCTTATTAAAAGACTGAATATTGCAATTCCCAATGTAATGAAAAATAACCTTTAGCACTAGGCAGGATACCTATAATTCTAAAGGGTTTGGATTCCTGTATGCAGTTTATTGAACCACAAGGGAGATCAGATCATGACTTTTCATCATGCAAAGAGTATGCTCATTCGGCAGCTGTAGATTCTATTTAGAACTTTGGTCCCTGTATGAAGTTCATTGACTATCACAAGGGCCCTTGTAATAGGTATTGAAAGTCTTCACAGTCTTTTATTACATTCTAATAGAAGAACTTATTGCACATTACTCATTTCTAAGAATAATCACGTTAAATGGACACTAACTTCAAAATTTCTCTTTGTTTACTTTTGTTATATGCAGGAAAGTAAATGTGAAAATATTGTCCGTTTTAATATTCTATATTTGGATAAAGACATTTCTGTGGGATGTGTCTTTCCAGCCAAAAGAGACCCATGAGTGGTCTCTAGAGATATTTTCTGTACCAATCCCTCCCACTCTTCTGCCCTCTAAATATATTTCTGATCACAAGTAAAGTACTTCTATCTGTATTATGAAAGGGAAGTGGTGCAGATAGAGGCAGAGCATGGACATTTTTAGCACACATATGAGAAGATCTGAAAAGACAACAATAGTTGTGGTTATATTTGAAGTAAACTGTTTACCTCATAAATGTACATAACAAGGCTTACGTTGGGTAAAACGCAAATAGTATTTTAAGCGTATAACATGTTTTTTTAATTCGGCGCATGCCAACATAGCAGTGGTTACGGTGGTGGTGTTATGCTCAGGGGAGTCCCTCAGTCAGTATTTGTACCAGCTTAGCAGGGCGCGGAGTCTAACAGCCTCTTAGGTCTTCACCAAGAACCGCCGCAAGGCAGGATGGGCTTGGCTGCTGAGAAACTGCAGGTCGCGGCGCCTGGTTAAGACTACTAATGTGGGAGACAGATAGGCTGCGGAATTAGTGGCGATATATAAATAAATGGTGATGATGATGATGATAGACAAGCGCGGAGATAATATAGAATGAGTTCCTGCAGGAGATGTTTCCGAGACGTCAGTAAGGAGCTGGGTCTGGTACACAATAGCAGATGTAAGCCGTGCCAAAGAGAGATCCAATAGAATATTGAGGTTCAAGCCGGGTACGGTACACAATAGCAGATGTCAGCCATGCCAAAGGGAGATCCAATAGAATAGTGCGGTTCCAGCCGGGTCTGGTACACAATAGCAGATGACAGCCGTGTCAAAGGGAGATCCAATAGAATAGTGCAGTTCAAGCCGGGTCTGGTACACAATAGCAGAGTTAGCCCACAGGGGTCCAAGGAGCAAACACAGGAGCTGACGCGGAGAGCCAGGAGTCAGGTGAGTAACCTGTTGCTCTGACACAGGGGTTGTGTAAGAGCGCAATGTTTATACAGGCGTAGGAGGAAATTGAATTCCCTGCCGGTGACCAAATGATCGGGACTGCTGCAACCCAGAAGTGGCAGACAGCCGGCAGCGCGGAGGATGGGGGAGTATTACATGCGGCCATATATAGACTAAGTTGCACCTTGGTCTTATGGCTGCTTGTGGCCCCTTACATCTGAAGAGGTGGAACGGGGGAAAGAGGGAGCCATGCTAAATCATTATTAATTTATACTACACAATGAGCTACAGAAGTGTTTAATTCTTATGTAATCTATTAATCAGACACTTATGCACTTTCAGGAGACGGGAAACTTGCGGATGCTCGATCAATGGTGTAAATTTCGAACCGATAATGATGCCGGTCAGGTAAAATGTGTCTGGTTCAACATCCCTGGGTAAAATGTGTCTTTTTTGGATCCAAAATGAAGATTGCATCCAACGCTACATGAGGCCCAAAGCCTTTTGTACATTTTTTATTTTATATAAATATATTTTGCTGCAGTCTACAAACCTGAATCATATTGAAATAATTAGCTATATTATAGGGTTATTGTGGCTTTAAAGGAAAAACTTGCCTCTGTACTCTGTGCTTTTGGATATGACTACAGATAAAAATGTGCATTGGAGACACTTGTTTGTACACAACAGATGTGTTGTATCTAGGAGCAATAAAATAAATACATTTGCCTGGAAAACAATGTTTTCTCAAGGTGGATTTACCTTCAACAACATTACACACTAATAATAATAATAATAATAATAATTAAGAAAAGTGCTATAATTTCTACAACAATTAATATACATTTCTTGCTGTAGAATTTTCTTTGAAATGTATTTTCAGATCTGTTTTTAATTTTGAGAGTACATTTTCTCAATTACAACAAGTAATTACGCACTGAATAATATAGTAATTTTTATTCAAGATTAATTAGTAACATAGCCATCCATCAGTTCTGGGAAACAAAGTATCAATCTTCTATGCAGAAAAATAATAACATTATGATATAGTTTATAAATAATAATAATTATAATAATAATAATAATAATAATAATAATAATAATAATAATAATAATTCATCGAAAAACAAAGCTGCCAATCAACTATCATTTGCCTATGTGAAGTTATAATTGTACAGAAATGCTCAGGTAGTTCCACAGTAATTTTATGCACAATTACTTATTCTGCTTATTACATTTCCATTCAATCATGACGGTACCACTTTTCACAGACATAAATGACTACTATTTATCATATCAAATTGGTAATGCAATATAATTGTTTAAACATGTGTTATGTTTGAATACATTCCAAGAACGTATATTCGAAATGCTAAATATAAAAATGTTTTTTTACAAGATGCATTCAAATAATGCAATTTCAAAATGAAGGCATCATTTGCACAAACTTATTTTGTTCATGCATTCTTCCATTTCACCATACACATCTTGTGTTCCTAACTAACAAACCAGACAGTCAGGGCTGAAAGGTGACTTTCTCATTATTTTAAGTTAAAAAAGAATGATTGCCTTTTACTTTTCTACATTAAAAATCACTCAAAGTAACTCTCTGAAGCTTTCTTGATATTGTCCATGTGGATGGCCCTCTGCCTTCTCAAAATTATTGTGGACAACACTCTATTTGTAATATTAACAATGATATCTAATCCATTAACTTACTTTAAGATCAATGTTGTTGAAAAGGAGATGACATAAAGACTCAGTGCCTCATTTAGAGTTGGACACAAGTCCTTCTGATCAGCGCAAAAAGAACTTTTGGCCAAAGATCCGTCTTAGTTTGCATTCAGACTGAGATGCAGGGGCGAGCTGGCCCGGGGGGAAGAGGGGCAACGGCCCCCCGGGCCGCTGGGTCAGACGGCTATTAGGGCCGGGGGGTAGGCCGGCCAGCCGCCCCCCGGATGCAAAAAACATAGTTTTCCCCCAGCGGCCGCATCTGATGACATCCCCTGTCATATGATGCGGCCGCCTGTGTGCCCCCCGGCCCACCCTCTCCCAGCTCGCGCCTGCTGAGACGGATCTCCCAGTTGCACCTCTCTGCGCTTAGAGAGTGGAATGGGGCATGTTCATGCTCTTTACATGCTATTTTGAGCTGAAAGCAAGCACAGATAAGTCTCTAGGAGACATATCTTTTGCAAGTGCTTTCAGCTGGTGCAAGACACCTTGGTGTATTAAAAAAAAATGTTTGTTTGTTTTCTTTAAAAAAAAAAGATGTGCTCCACCTCCCAAACAACATAACCAACCATTGCGCTGTTTGGGGAGGGGGAGCACACCTTTGTTCAAAAAAAATAAAATAAATTATTTATTTTTATTTAATTATCTACTTTACAGGGCGCTGTGCATGATACACTTGCACGCCAGTCCATAGGGCAGATAAAGAGGTGTATTTGTGCAATTTGCATAGTATTCTAAGTCGCACTGATCTAAACTCTAAATAATGTGTAAATTACGGGATGCAATTTACACTTACAATTTCACTGTAAATTGCGTCCAACTCTAAATGAGACCCTCAGTGTGATACCAACTTCTACCTATTGACCTATTGCTACAATCAGACATTATTTCCCTCTGTAATATTGCAAAAATACTCCTTGACCAGTGGTGGGCAAACTCAGTCCTCAAGGGCTACCAACAGTTCATGTTTTTAGGATTTCTGTCTGTAGAAACAGCTGCGATAATTACTGACCCAGCCAAATAGATTAACTTAGCTGTGCATGATTAAAGAAATCCTAACATGAACTGGTGGTAGCCCTTGAGGACTGAGTTTGCCCACCACTCTCCTTGACTATCAAAATCCACTATACAATGTTCAAATACACCTTGAAAAAATCAACTCCTGTTTTTCCATCTTTATCCTTTACAGGCCAAGTTAAACTGAGCAGCTGTGATGATTTTCCTAGAACCAACATTTTAGAAGCTAACACTTTAGTATCATTACATCTCATCTTTTCCCACATTACCCACAAAGTCATTCTTTTTACATTTACTGTAATCCAAACTGCTGCAATGTCCTACATATGTGTTATATTGTCATATAACTTGAGATCTCTTCTTTGTTCCACTCAATGCTGCCTCCTCTACACACCACACACACTTATTGCTCTCATGCATTAAATCTTTCTGCCTAATTGCCCCCTACCACTAGCACTTTATCCCATCCCTCTATCATCACCTTTCTTCAAACCTACAGCAAACTTAATTCCTACATTTTGGATCATAAGCACTGTCACAAAGTCTATCATCAGTGCACTTATAGCATTTGCAATTGTGATAAGCACTCTGAAAATGTTACCCATTGGGCAATCTCGGGCAAATGATCCAATATTGCAGTTTGACTGTAACGCAAAACTACTGCAATGCTCAATAATACTGCAACCTAAATTGATTAGACCTTTGGTAAATGCAGTTGAAAGAAAATGCTATCAGTGTTGATCATTCTGTCTATGTGGTTTTAAATAAAACCATACAATTTTATATATTGCAAAATGGCCTGTATTTATGTATTCTCCAACATTTGTCTGAAAATAAATAACTGCTGCATCCTAAACTCTCATTTTTCACACTACATGTGTTGTAATTGTAAAGAAAATGACAACTAATAACAATTGTTAACATAATATTTTTCCTAATTTTAGAGTGGTTCAAATTTCCCCTACAGTTAACTAAAGATATATATTAGTAAAGTGTTATTTGGATTTCAAATGGATACAACAAAGAATTCCTTTAAGGCTTAGCAATGAATCCTCTATAATTTATTATTGTAGACTGAATATTTAAAATAACTTAACTGAACTAAATTCCACCAGGCTTTTACTTTCCCTAAACTAAAATATATTAGGTATTGGCATCAGTCCCAAACTCAATGAATTACAGAACTGGAAACAAATATGAATCAGCTGGGACATGGCCCTTTAAAACTTTGTAGACCCCAAAACCATCTAACATATTGCTCTGTTCATCAAATTGAAAGACGGATTCCTGCTCAACTTAAATTTTAGCCAAGCTGTCTCCTCCATATAGGTGCTGGAAGCAACAATTCACGTTGAGGACATTATAACCAACAGTTTTACAATCCCAAGGATGTGCTTTTAGTTTGTATGGGAAATTGTGACAACTTTATTGGAAAGCGAATTCCAGTCAATGATTTTCTCTAGTATCTCCAGTCAAGTTTAAATTACATATAGTTTATATATTCCCACTTTCACATGTTTGCAATAATGTGCAAAAATTAAATATTTAGATAAAGTTAATTAATTTTTCTCTTTCATATATTAAACAATGTGCACATTGTTTAGGTTTCAAAAATAGACTTAAGAAGATATATTTTCACGAAAGAAAGATTACATAGAACACTGCGCCTGATTCATAGTGAGATGAACTTCTGCTTTTGTGATCGCTCGGTCATAGATTAGGATTTTGCGTGCCTGTTTTAACAATACATTTTTTTCATGATAGGAAGTTGTCACTGCAATATTAGACAGGTTATTCAAGCTCAAATAAAGCTTCATAGCATTTACATTTGTAACATATAAAATAAAAGATTTATTAAATGGCCACAAGTGGAAAATACGTTTCTGAAGAATGTGTCTCTAGTAATGCGGATGCATTTGCTACTCATTGGAATCTGGACATACCTCCAACTCTGAATACGGGCAAAATTACGTATTTTTTGCGTGCAACTTTTTCAGTTGCAAATTACACTTTTTGGGATCTTACTCTCAATCAGCCCCATTTTGTCTATTGTTTTATGTATTGTTTGAGTGTGTGTGTGTTACTGTCACACTGCAAAACTGAAATAATTAAAAATGTACACCTTTATTAATGGACCCTCTATGCCAAAATGTCTACAATGAACGCCATCTTATGAACATCAACAGTGTTTTGGGAATTGCCAGCAAAGCAGGAAGTTGAAAATACTGGTGACACATTACAACAGGGGTGGGCAAACCTGTCCTCAAGGGCCATATCCAGTTCATGTTTTTAGGATTTCTGTCTGTAGAAACAGGTGGGATAATTACTGACCCAGTCAAATAGATTAACTCAGCTGTACATGATTAAAGAAATCCTAAAAACATGAACTGGATATGGCCCTTGAGGACAGGTTTGCCCACCCCTGCATTACAATCTGGTTGTTCATCTCAACCACCAAACAAGTAAACCTGTGAACTTTAGCCCTTCAGGTTAGTGCAAGACTGTCCAAAGAGACAGTTACTCGTAGATTTGTATGCAAGTTTTTGTTTTACCTTGAAGCTGTCTCCCTCTGTACAAATCTTTTGTTTTGGTTGGATGTGCTCTCGCTCCGCTGTCACATTTTGGCTGTTCATACCTAGAAATTGCAAAAAGTACATTCAAGTTTAACCCCATTATATTTGAACTATACGTTAAATAAACAATACATTTATTGGTAGAAAGTATCAAGGTATATTAGGAGACATGTATAGACAAATCTCACCCTACACTCTTCTACGCAAGAAATCCACTCCAAATTGTGTACTTATCAATTATGAAAATTAAAGAAAAACATTCTAAAATAGTGTGTGTAAACTTAGTGTACAATACAGAAAGATGAATTGACGTGTACAGTAGCATGTTGTGTTCATAGTGCTGCCCATGGGAGCAACAGTGCATTAAGATGCCCCACAGCAAAATTTTGGAGGAACCCACTGCAGGTTATAGACTCAACGGTTGAAGTGGGGGCCCCAGTGTTTGGAAGGTCTCATACTGGGCATCAGAGCGGGAGGAGTATACCAGCATTTATGGTCCCACCTACAGGGCTCATAGTTCCACCACTGGTCCTCCCCTAACATCACTGCACCCAATCATATTAGGCTCTCTACACACAGACACATCTTTGTGTGCCACTCAACTTTGCTTTAACTAGCAACATGTGGTTTACCCTAAATTAAAACAGAATGAACTACAGTCTGTACATGATCCCCAGGCCACTCCTCCTGCCTTTCCCAGATCCTTGCAATGATATTCAAAATACCTCTCTCTTCTTCCTTCAAGATCTCCTCATGCTGTGCTTTGATCTTCTCCCCAGCCTCTGTCCACTACTGCTTTGATCTACCCCCAACCTATATCCACATCCTGTAATAATCTCCCCCTTCCCCTCTCAGTGTTTTGAGTTGTAGACATCTTAAGGTAAGTGCAACCTTAAGTCTAGTGTATAAATGCATACGGAGCAAAGATGAAACATTTATTATCAGCATCTCCAACATTTTCTCCCAGTTTATGTAGGTGCAAAATTTATACCATATTTAAACATCTGTGTAATTGAAAATAATCTCAGAGGGACATGCATAATTTAGAGCCTCTGTTGGCACACTTTTACTGTTCTGCCCTTGTATGTTAACTCCCCTGATTTCTCCAATTGTAAGAGGTTATAAGTACAAGATCTGTGCAACTCTAAATACAGATGCAAGTTGTGGCATGCTCAGTGAATCAAGTTTTTAACTCTAAATCTGCCACATTTTGTAAACAGAGACTTCTACATGACATGTTTCACTGCAGTGGAGATCACACACACAGAGTTTATAACTGCATAGCTAGTCAGTAAGGAAGGAAAAAGACATATAACCCACAGGTCCACCAAGTTCAATCTTTCATAAAGTCTCACTGTATTGATCCAAAGGAAGGAAAAACAACAGTCCCAGTATACCAGTTGCTCATTTAGCCATACAGGGGAAATATCATTCCTGAACCCAACCAAGGCAGTTCCCTAGATTAATCCCCTCTACAGCGTCCACTTTTAATTAAAGCTACAGATACCATTATCGCTACAATAATGTATTGTTATCGATACATTATTGTAAGAAAGGTACCCAATCCATTTTTCAATAATGTTAGTGAATTCCCATCACCACCTTATGTGATAAGGAATTCCACAGTTTAACAAACCTTAATAATAAATAACCCTTTCCTTTGCTGATGAACATTCTTTCTTCCATTTACAATTGAAGACCCCTTATCCTCTGTATGGTCCTTTGTATGACACTTCTTTAAGATAAATGTTTACATTGACTTTGAATATATTTATATATATATAAAATAGGTCACCTCTAAGGCATCTGTTCTTAAAGTAACCAGGTTTTTCATTTTTTTCCATAACTTAACTCTTCAATTGATTTAATTTATCAGGTTGCCATCCTCTGAACCTTCTCAAATTCTCCTATGTCCTTCTTACAGTGATGACACCAAAACCGTACTCTGTGTTCAAGATGTATTGCAAGTTGTGACTTATACAATGGCAATAATACCATTTCCTACCTACATGTATAACACAATATTTATCTACATAAAATTGTATCTGTCATTTTCTAAACCTTTCTGTAGCAAGTTACTCATGTTCTGCATTATATTGTGTACAAATAGGATAGTTCAACTTTATTTACAGCTATTAACTTTCATTTACCACTAACACTCCCTAGCCACACCTTAATGCTTTTGTGCAGTGTAAGTGTACATACCTTTGGCGCAAATGGTACTGCTTAGAGCTGGATGTAGTCTGCGAGAGACTGAACATATGACACATATAAATATGCTTTTTCCATGTGTACTTTCTTAGCACATATGTGTACATATGAGCTCCTAGATATATCCATTTTCTTTAAGTTAAAACATACTACCTATATTCTTATTACCATAATACACAAATCAAATACATCTAAAACTGAATTTTAGACCTCATGATTTAAAATATTTTTCCCAGCACCCTCCTTCACAAATGCATATCTTTAAAATTACTAAGAAACAACAAAATGTTGTTTAACATATTTATGGTATTACCTAGATCAGGGTTGCCTGTAAATGTGGCCCAGAAGGAGTTTTGGTTGTGGCAAGGGGGCAGCGCTGTTAATGGAAAAAAAAAAATCCTGCAAAAAAAAAAAGAAAAGAAAATACCTACCACGCGGTCACATCAGCTGGTACTCCGGCTCCCTCCCTTGTCTCCTCCTCCGTGCGGTGCTCGCAGTGAATGTCGGGCATGATGTCATCACGCCCAACATCCATTGCGGAACGCAGCACAGAGGAGACACCCGCGCGAGAAGATCAATCAGCAGCACAGAATTGGAGAAAAGAAGAGAAGAGGACAGGAGAACAAGCCGATTAAAAGGTAAGTGAAGGGGGATTTTTTTTATTATTTCAAGGGACGCTGACAAGTGAATAAAAGTCACCTGGTCCTGGAGCATCATGGACCTTATCTCCCTGCTACATACTTCTACTTGTATTACTAATGGGACATTATATATTATTCTCTTTGGCCCATTCTAAGTTGTTATCCCTTAACTAACATAGTGGTGTAATTATCAAAACAGGTGACAATTTGGGGTCACAGTGGTGTATATGTCAGGTACCGCAGGCCTGGTCAGGGCACCCTGATATACAATGCCTGGCTTAAATGCACTTTATTGATATTGCATCAAAACAATACAAAAAGTGATTATAGTATAATAACTAGAGAGGATTTTTTGAACAGGGCAATTGAAAGGTAAGTATAGGGGGATTTTTAAAAAAAGTGATTATATATATATATATATATATATATATATATATATATAAATATATATATATATATACAAGTTAATCCGTGCATGATACTCATGCATTCTACTCAAATCAAGATACTTAAGGTGCTAAAAAGGTTCTTGTCATGCATTTGGGCCATGGCCCAGGCCTCAACCACCAACCACTCCCCACTGTCACCCCCGGCAACCACCAACCACTCCCAACTGTCACTTCTCCTTCAAGAAATATATATATATTTTTTTAAATCTTTATAAACACTTTTAACAATTAACAAATTAAATTAACAAATTAAAAACATCTTAGTATACCAAATTTCAGCCCTTTCTGAATTTTTTTTTCACACACACTAAGAATTTAGTAGGTCAGTGTATAACTCCGCCCAGCAGGTGGCGCTGCAGCTTGGTTTTATTTTTTCCACACACAGACAGACAGACTAACACACGCCACTAGACATTTATATTATAGATATATATATATATATATATATATATTATATATATCACTTTTTTTTCTCATTTATATATATATATATATATATATATATATATATATATATATATATATATATATGTTAACTATTTTTTCTATGGTTTTTTGGATGATCAGCTATCGTTATTGTTAGTGTATCTTATGTGTGGCCCAAGCCAACTCGTCGTCTTCCAATGTGGCCCAGGGAAGCTAAAAGATTGGACACCCCTGACCTAGATGGAGGTATAATGCATAAAACATTCCTTCCAAGTGCTCCATATTTTATCAGTCGTGTCCTCTCCCATCAATACACAGACATTTGTTTTTGTAAGGTAAACACTTTCTGTATTGCTTGTTTTACCTCCATGTAAGACACAAGTTCACTCAACCAATTTATGGCAATATACTTCCTTTTAGCAAGGGTAATAAATGTTGTCAACATTAGTTCTCCTGGAAAAACATTTAATTTGCATTCCAGATGCCTCCTTGCACTATATTTATTTTATGAGCATTGAAAAAAATTTTTTTTTTAAATGTTGCATTTTGTACCGGAGTGAACATATTCTGCCTAATATGTCTAAAACTGTTCTTTAGATTGTAAGCTCTTTGAAGCAGGGCGCTCCAATTTTCTATTGTTGCTGTTGAACAAATTGCTTTACATTTTGCAATTTTCCATTTTATGTAATGTGTGATCTTGTAAGGCAACATACACACTGGTGACAAAAATGTAATAAATTGTACACACATTTTTTTTAAACAGCTAAGAAAACAGAATCAGATGGATTATTCCTATTGACATAATGGATCATGACACAGTATCATAACATAATCAATTTGATAGCTTGATGGCATTATACATGCCTTGAGGCCAAGTTTTTACTGTGTTTCATATAAGAAGGTCATCCAATTTGGTGGTATTCTTTTTAGCACAAATATAACTTTTAGGCTAACTCTTTAAATAGAAAGGAAATTAGGGATTAACCAATAATGACATTCATTTGGAATATTTATCAATGTATGTTATTATTTAATTAATGATCATGTAGGGACTTTACAAAAGTATTTGAGCAATTAAAATGTAATCTTTTACGCCACATGAATAGTGATATTTGCTTAGTTCTGACTACCACATTTTTCAATGGCTCCAAAAGAAGATTATGTCTCCCTCTCAGTAAATACTTTTAAGAGTCATTGTTATTTATGCTGCAAAATAATAAACCACTAAACATTGAACCCTTTCAACTTGTTGTCATAGTCTGATTTTCAAGCTGCAGTCATGTGTTTGACTACAAGGTGGGCAAAGCATGCTGGAATATTAAATAAGTATACGAATTTGATAATAAGTCATGTTGACTGCATTTAGCTGAGCTATCAATGACAATTTGCAAACCATTGATGTAAAAAGCATTCAGACATTTAAACATACTTAGGATAGTTCAAATTGTAGAGGTTAGCAAAGTAGCAAAAACAAATTGGATTCATAAGTGTCTCATTGACTTTAAATATTATGTTAAAGAAAACTTACATTTTAACACTTGGATTGTGAAAGCTGGAAACGCAACATTGATGCCCTAGCTCTTATGCTAGCTAACCTCAATACCAGAAATCACACTGCTGATCTCGCTAAGGGATCAATAGGTAGAATAAACAACAATAGAGATAATGGGCATTCCTGCCTTGTACGCTGTACATTGATATTTATGGTGTTTTGCATATCCATTATTCTAATATATAATATAGTAACATATAGCATGAAGCATATAGTTCTTTCTGATGTAATTTCCTCTCTCTTGGTGAACCACATTCAGGTAAAATATTATATTCTTACAGCATTGTTGATTAAGCAAACTGTTTTCTGTTTATGACACTTGGGTCTCAGTCTGGCTTTTAAAGGTGATGCAAACCCTTGTCATTTCTGTTGGCAGCTAATCAAACAATATCTTTACATGTCATATTAAAAAAGATTTGAAAGCCTTATCATTGTTGATTGTAAAGCACACATATCAACTTTGCTCCCCTCTCCTTGTGGGAAAGGGGAGCGAAGTTGGTTTATTCTGTAATGGAAGATCAAGTGGCAAGGGAGCTGGGTGACGTGGCACCATGGTTCGCATAATTTTGGCCTTGCCCCTGTAGTGCAATGCTGCAATCATGTCATCATGAAACAGGGTCAAAATAATGTCATTCACTGAGTATTTTTGAGGACCCCATCCCACCTAGTTCACTAGAAGTGTGCAGGATTTGGGAGGATGGTCTGCACTCTCAGGACTCCGTGAGAACTACCTACATTTTGGGAGCCTCCAGGACATTGCGAAAGATAAGGCACGTATATTGTAAAGCCATCTGTACCTGGGGAGAAAAATTATTTAATTTTTGAGATGCCAATTTATATTTATTCTTCACTAATATGATTTATTATTATTTGAAAATTGTTAATTATTGTTTGAGATAGTGGGATGTGTTTGCAAAGAAAGTCTGCAAAGTTTGAGAGTTAAAAATTACCCGGGCTTCATGGGGGGCCCAGGGCCCCACAGGAGCACTATAGTAAAAAATAAATAAATAAAATAAAGAAATTTAAAGTACCTTATTGTGCCCGTGGGTAGTGCACCAAGAGGGGGGGGGAGTGGTCAACGGACAGTATGTAATGACTGTGTGTCATCACATACTGCCCAGAAGTCTGCAGAATAAGCCAGGAGCTCCTAGCTTGCTGTACAGGATATTTTCTGTCAAGAGCATAGGTAAGTACAGTGGGCTGGGGGGGATATAATTTGTCTTAGGGGGGTGTTATAATGTGTTGGGAGGGTTGTAATGTGTCTTGGGGGGTTGTAATATGTCTTGAGGGTGTTATAATGTGTTGGGGGGTTGTAATGTGCCTTGGGGTTTTGTAATATGTCTTGAGGGGTCGTAATGTGCAATAGGGGTTGCATAATATGTCTGAGGAGTGGTGTGATGTGTCTGGGGGGGAGGCATGATGAGTGATGTGGCAGGGGGGGTGTGATGCATGATGTAGCTGAGTGGTGGCTTGATGTGTCTGGGGGGTGACGCGTTGTGTCTGGGGGGTGGCATGTGGATGATGTGGCAGGGGGTGGCATGATGCGTGATGTAGCTGAGGGGTGGAGTGATGTGTCTGGGAGGTGATGTGATGGGAGATGTGGCAGAGGGTGGTATGATACGGGATGTAACTGAGGGGTGGCGAAGTGTGGCTGGGGAGGGTGTGATGAATGTAATATTTTATTATAATGTATGTATAATATACTGCATGATCTGTGTTATGTACAGTGTTCACTTATTGCTCGCTTTTCCATATTTACATTTTGCTACAGCTCCCAACATTCCAGGATTCATGCAAGAGTTTAATACCAGGTTGTGACAGAGCAATAACAGGTAGGTGAGAGTTACACCATTTTAATACATAATGGGGGAATTTAGTTACCCGCAAAGTGTCTCTGGAACATTCACGAGACACTTTGTGGCGGGGATTTGATAGAAATCTCCTTGCAATTTTTCCTTGCACATCTATGGGGTGCGTGGAAAAATGAGCAGAGATTTCTACTGTAATTGTTGTCAATGTGCGCTACGCGTTGTCTGCGTGTTACATCTCCGGCAATTGAATTTCCACCAATATGTCATATCTAAAGAAGTTCAGCCATACCCATATTGATCACGCTCCTAACATTATGTGGCCACGCCCCTTTGAAGGCACTATACAGCACCCTGGTTGCTCACCTGTGTGTGTGTGTGTGTGTGTGTGTGTGTGTGTGTGTGTGTGTGTAAGGGGTGGGGCAGGGGCAAAAAATGTGCTCTACCAGGGCCCCAAATTTCTCTTGGACGCCCTGGTTATAGCAAAACTGTAACATTGTAGTTTATTGAAAGATAAGTCTCCTAAAAATTAGTTTTCGATGGCGTTGAGTAAGGTCACTAATATAACAAAAGCTTAACCTATTTTTCTATGCTCCTCCAATCCAGCAGGTCCCATAATGTCTCTAATAAGGGCAGGCATTTCTCACAGAGCTGCTGCATTGTCAATGTACTAACTGAATTGATACATGCTGGCTGAACATAACTTTAACGCACGCTTTTTTTTTTGTCTACCAGAAAGGATTACAGGTACCTGTTAATTTACTAACTTAAATAATAATTGCTCAATGTTGTGTTTTTTTGGGCCTAAAATATGTCAATGTTTATGGTCTCAAACATTAAGCAGTCCATACACACTGTAATTCCAATGGCCAAATCGATGCATGAACTCCATTGCCTAAACCCTCAAAACTTTAGATCATACCTCTTTTGCCCACAATTATGGATGATGAGCCACTGATTAGCCATAGTGAGGTCACTGGTAAATCAAGAAGTCAATCACTTTGACCATCCACATTGGCCAGCTTGCTCACAATACACATAGGCTACCTTTTTTGCATTTGTGTCCCATTTTAGCTGAAAACTTTTTTTTCTCTCTTTACCCAGTTTAGTTGCATTTTTATTCCTGAGTGAGATAATTGTTAAATTATGTTCTGTTTTGGTTCCCAATTTACCAGCACAAATTTAACAAAATAAACAACTTTCACATTGAGTTATCTAAATAAACTTATAGTCATTACATTTACAGCAATATGACATACAGTATTTTGGGCAAACAGGAAGCACGATTTGGGACATCGATTAACTCTCCTGTGCCATAAAATTCGACACAACTATATAATTTGTGCAGTATTTCAATAAATGTCACACACACTTTCCTTTTCTTTAAGAATACAACATTCCTTCTGCTCTACTGCTAATGTGCTCCACTTTTAAATAAATAAGCAAAAACTTTTCATGGTAACGTGTCTCAAAGCATCTCCAATAAATGTAATGAATTTAGCGGAATCGCATGTTTGTACATATATAACAATTAGTTATGACTGGTTAAAGCCGCTGGTCATTTGTTCTATGAAATTAATATATGTGTATATCCTCCAAATGTATATATCTACTAAAAGTAAAATACATATTTAAGAGAGTACAATGCAGAAAGCCAAGAGTAAGCAAGAAAACTAATGATAGACTAAAAAAAAGATTTGGAGGAGAGGTATCAGATTAATCAGGTATTCGGCAATCTGCCAGGAGCTACATTAGTACTCCACTAAGAGATTTTTCTTTCACTGTTTTCTTGGCCAAATAAAGAGGTCATCCATCAGATATCAGAATACAAACCTAGCCCAACTGTATAATAAAGGCAGCTTCTATTCTCGTTGTTGTGAGAACTGTGCTTTTTTCACTCACAAATAGCAATTGCATTACAGTTTTGATTGAAAGGGTAAGTGTGATGACTGGATAAATACTATACACATAAAAATGTTGTCTATAACATTTTGATTTTATGCAGCAAATAATTTTGTTTCTTTCACACTTTATAAAACCAATAATTTTCAGTGTAGTGAATACAATAAGCATTCTGTAATACTCTGGATATTCCCTAGCGACTATGGCTTGTTTCTGCTGAATGAAAGTCATAGAATACTCCCAAAATACACATGAAATTTGCAAACAAATGGGGCAGTCATCAGTTTGCACTGGTATATTGTGATGTAAACCACTTATTTTATGTGTTAAAGCACAGGCAATGCTCCATCTGCTCACGCAGAAACAAATCTGTTATTTAACATACTGAGAGATTATATTTTATTATGCACATGATGTAGTACATTAATTGGAATTTACCAGCTGTCAGAAATGCTATACCGCTGCATATTTGAGCTAACATAGAAGCTTTGTTTGGCATAGCGGTAACTCATAGTTTTCCTGTTGTACAGTACACAAGGACTACACATCCCAAAAATTACTTTGTCAATAGACAAGGTTATGACTTATTCCATTTTAACAATTCACATACATTACATTTTAGTGTACAATGAAAAATATGAAGCCATTGAGCACTGGATTTCAGTATACAGTATTAGAGAACCAGTAGATTTCAGATAGTCAATGTTTTAACAAACCAAAACACCTGGCGCAAGGAGAGATGAGATGAATAGTGGAGACTACGTGTAGAACAGTATCTGCAGCTGTATAGATCAATGAGATCTCAACAAAAGGTATACAACACAACAAACAACAGCGCTGATAACTGATGTACACATATGAAAAATGCAAATCAATCCGTGAGGTATATATAAACACTTTAATAAAAATAATAATAACAAAAATAAACCATAAAATATGCTGTATAAAATCAACACTGGCCTGTGGATGGAGGACAGAACATCAGATTGAACCAATTTGAATGGTACACCATATACTAGAGATGATAAAGATTCGTTACAATTGCTCTCTAATAGATGGCAAATAAGGTGTCCCACAATGGAGAGCTAGTACTGTCCAGTAACCCAGTCACAAGACATGAAGTGGAGCCAGAATAATGGTATGAGTGTGGCCACACTGCTGATACAAAGGTGGTTAGCACCGATAGCGCAAGAAGCACCACTTCTTCTGGCCCGTGAATCCCGGAGATAATACTGCCGTGAATACCACAAGTTAAATGCACACTCTGTGAAGCGAGAACATGTCTCTAAGCTGCCGAGGCAGGGAACACACTACAGACCTGGTCCAAATCTCAGTCCCGTGTGTATGGCTGTGTGTATATTCTCCTCATAACGTGTAGCTCCGTGGAGCCTGGAGTGAAGCTGTAGCTGACTGATCCAATCCAATTAAGGAAGTACGAGGCGGCTGCTGCGAGCGTAACACAGAGTGTGAAGATGGTACAACTTGAAGTGGTAAGGGTCTCAGGGAGTTCACTGAAATGAAAGCCAGATGAATGAAACTGGGGTGTCCGGCGGCTCAGTGAGATATCCAAGTCACCTGACGCGTTTCTTCACCTGCCGGGTGATTTCATCAGAGGAAGTAATCTGCTGTGCTCCGATTCCTCTTTAAAAAACCTGAATGTGATTAATCAATCCACAGCTGGTTTAGGCTGTTTGCTTTAGACCTGTATCGTACTTCCTCTGATGAAATCACCCGGCAGGTGAAGAAACGCGTCAGGTGACTTGGATATCTCACTGAGCCGCCGGAAACCCCAGTTTCATTCATCTGGCTTTCATTTCAGTGAACTCCCTGAGACCGTTACCACTTCAAGTTGTACCATCTTCACACTCTGTGTTACGCGCGTAGCAGCCGCCTCGTACTTCCTTAATTGGATTGGATCAGTCAGCTACGGCTTCACTCCAGGCTCCACGGAGCTACACGTTATGAGGAGAATATACGCACATACATACACACGGGACTGAGATTTGAACGAGATCTGTAGTGTGTTCCCCGCCTTGGCAGCTTAGAGACATGTTCTCGCTTTACAGAGTGTGCATTTAACTTGTGGTATTCACGGCAGTATTATCTCCGGGATTCACGGGCCAGAATCTTAGAAGTGGTGCTTCTTGCGCTATCGGTGCTAACCACCTTTGCATCAGTAGTGTGGCCACACTCATACCATTATTCTGGCTCCACTTCATGTTTTGTGACTGGGTTACTGGACAGTACTAGCTCTCCATTGTGGGACACCTTATTTGCCATCTATTAGAGAGCAATTGTAACAAATCTTTATCCTCTCTAGTATATGGTGTACCATTCAAATTGGTTCAATCTGATGTTCTGTCCTCCATCCACTGGCCAGTGTTGATTTTATACAGCATATTTTATGGTTTATTTTTATTATTATTATTTTTATTAAAGTGTTTATATATACCTCACGGATTGATTTGCATTTTTCATATGTGTACATCAGTTATCAGCGCTGTTGTTTGTTGTGTTGTAGTCAATGTTTTAAGCAGTGGTGGGCAGTAGGAAGCCCTTGGCCATATGTGGCCTTGAGATGAGACAAATGTAGCCCTCTAACCAATTTTCCTTCACATGTGTTTTTCCTACTGACTCTAGTGTAATAGATTCACACAATATATATACTAGATCATAGATTTGTTGTCTTCCCATACATTTTATTACCCAGCCATAAGATAAATTACAGTTTTAGGTCAATCAAATCTTTATGTTGGTTCTCTTATCTCAAAATATAATGCTTCACTGAAAATGTAAAGGACACCCCCTTGTACCAAGAGACACGTGTTGGGCCCTGAAAATAGCAATGTACAATCATTAACCACAATAGTTATACAGCTCTACCCCTACCTCTCTGTAGTGTACTTCATGTAAAAAAAATACAACATTAAAAAGTACAAATGTTCCACATAAAATGAAGACAGTCAAGATGTCACCTAACAGTCGTTACTTATGTAAGCGATAGAGCAGAGCAGTACTTTAGGAGAAAACTTGCAATTTACTCAGCAGGTGGTCCCAAAGAGAGAGTAGGGGGTAAATGTATCAAGCTTAGAGCTTTCCGGCGGGTTTGAAGAACCAATCAGATTCTAGCTATCATTTATGTAGTACATTCTACAAAATGACAGCTACAATCTGATTGGTTGCTATAGGCAACATCTCCACTTTTCAAACCCGCCGGAAAACTCTCAGCTTGATACATTTACCCCTAGGTCTTTCAAGTGACTTTTTCTTACTTTTGTCAATACACTTACTCCCATCTTTGGCTACAATCCTGTATAAAATCATGCAAAGTATCGACATGGAGGAACTAAGAAGAACTTATCTGTATGCACGGCTGCCAAAGTATTTGTGCCAAAATGAACTGCTGATCCGCAAAAAAGTAATGGCAGTTGAAATAGATGCTTGTTTACTTGAATATTTTTATTTTACAGGAAAAAATGATATTACAGCAATATGTCGAAAAAAAGATTGCATTTTGATAACTTTAGTGTGGTCTCATTTGTCCTGCTAACATATTAAGTTATAAATGGCCTGCTGTGCATTATAATGAAATAAAACACAGACCTCTCTAGCAGCAACAAGATTAATATGCTATATAAGATTGAAGTGTTGCAGTGAATTTAACAGAAAGTCAGGCATAACCTTTTTTTTTTAAAGATTTATGACCCATTTTATGAACCTTTCACAATCCCACCAAGAAGTGAGGTGTCTTGTGTAGAAAGTTATTACTGCAACACATGTTTGCAATCAATATCTTCAAGTGTTAAACTAAAGCAATGTATCATACCTTTGCAAATGTCACGTGTTGCTCACAATCATTTAGAAAAGGTTTTATTTTAAAACTTGTTATGCCAAGAAAATACTACATGTATTAATCATTTTAACAAAAACAGAGTTATACGGTATCCCCAGATTAACTGAATGGTCATATTTTCTATTGCAGGAACCATGGTTTATATGCTTATATTTATATGTATATATTTAATCTATTTTAAATTTAGACACTGAGCTGCAAAGTAATGATAATGGAGAAAAATAAATCTTTTGAGGACAACAAGTATAAGATCGATCCAATTTCCGGTTATTTACTGTACACATGTTCCGTTTTGTTAATATAATAGGAAATCCCTAAATGCTAAGTAGGCATAGAATGTGCTAATGTCCAACATAGACAGGACCTGCAATGTTTCTTTGGTCTGGTCTTCAACTATCTGTTTTCTAACTATTTAAGAAAATAATATTTCATTAGATGTGTCAATGAATATTTTTCAAAATGAAAAGGTTCAAATGCACTTACAAACTCATCTTAAATAGTGTTTAACTAATAACAGGCACCAGCAGTTTTCTCTTGTTGCTGTTAGTTTGGTATATAATGATGGAAACCATTACAAAGGGGCATGCTACAATGGGAAAATAACCTTGTCAAGAATAGCCCTACAATAGGTGAAGAAGAAGTAAATAATCAGTATAATAGCAGATTGAGAACATAACACGATATACATCGAAACCTCAATATTTACACTTGATAACTAAAACATTGCTCTTTTTTCCTAATCCTGGCATTGTAGTGAAGCCCCATTTCTGGTGCATCCGAGCATGGAAGCAGCAATACACATTTGTTGTACAGTGACGTGTTTCTACCTTCAAAATATATTGCAATTCAATTCAAAATATTTAGTAGCACGTACGTGTTTTTACTGGAGGACAAATCTTAAGCTGCTCAAATGAAGAGCTCATTGTGTGAATTAACACCGAGCTAAATAGCAGACTTCTTGTGGCAGTCTGGGGCAAGATATATGTTATAATTTAAATCCTTTGATTGCTTGTTTAAAGTAAAACATGCAGGACTAGGTTTATTTACAGCACAACAAGCAAAAAATGTGTGAATAGGGCTGTATTGGGTTTTGTTTTGTTTCTGTGACTGCCACCTGTTTCCTGTGTTTTAAGGAGAATAAGGATTACATTACAGCAGTCCATTTAAAAACAAACATGTTTAGTAAAAGCAACTCCAAGTATGCAAGTGATCTCATTAAATCCCATGCCTCTGATGTAAGTAAAATGTCAATATAGTTTTTGTTAACCTTCTGTCTTTAACACTCTGTAGGATACTGTATTGAGCTATGGCAAGTCTGGCTGCACACTTACTTGTTTTGGAACACACCTAGTAAAGTAACATTTTGCTGGATTAATGAAGTCACTGCAATCAATCAAGGACTAAAAAAATTTAATTGCATTCATAACCAACACATAACAAATTAAATAAGTTTATCCCCTTAGCTTTGTTTTCATTCTCTCTTATTCATACTAGTACTTTGGTGAGTATCCCTCGCCTGGTACCCCAACCAGCAGGATCCCACACTTATGACCTGCTGGAACCGCCACTTCTCACTTTTGGTAAATGTATCTGTTCTTGGAAGGAGGAATAGATCTAAGGCACTGGGCCTGATTAATTAAGGATCTTAACTCAAGAAACTTCTTAATTCAGTCATCTGGACAAAACCATGTTACAATGCAAGGGGTGCAAATTAGTATTCTGTTTTGCACATAAGTTAAATACTGACTGTTTTTTCACGTAGCACACAAATATCAACTTTAAATTTCAGTGTACAAATAAGCTATTAAGTATTTGTGTGCTACATGAAAAAAACAGTCAGTATTTAACTTATGTGCAGAATACTAATTTGCACCCCTTGCATTGTAACATGGTTTTGTCCAGGAGACTGAAATAAGAAGTTTCTTGAGTTAAGATCCTTAATGAATCATGCCACCTGTCTTTAAATGATAACCTGGGTACAAGGCAATGCGCTTACCCAGCCAGGAACTGACTATCATTTCTGGACAGAGCATTGGATCCCTCAATCTCCAGCGCGTGGACATTTTTACAATAAGTGACCAGAAGAGAATCTGGTTGAATGTAAATACAAAGTCCTTGCTGAATAGAGTAAATAGTGTAGGTTTCAGAAGTATTAGTATGGACAAGGAGGTAGATCTTTGTACATGGAAAATCTCAAGTGTTTTATATGTTAGATATTATTATATCAGCATGAGGTTTGAACATCTATACTGTGCTGATACATACAAATTACACATACACAAACTATTATACGAGAATAATTATGGAATATATGAACTTTGCATTTACATAAACATTGATGTTGAGCTTTCATGAATGCAATCCTTTTCTAATAACCTTTAATAAATTTGGAAACAAATATTGTGCAGTAGTAGCTGGGTAATTACTTGCTTACTGTGCTTGCTATATGCTATATCCTTGTTATATAAAACAATTACTCTTCATCATCATCATCACCATTTATTTATATAGCGCCACTAATTCCGCAGCGCTGTACAGAGAACTCACTCACATCAGTCCCTGCCCCATTGGGGCTTCCAGTCTAATTTCCCTAACACACACACAATCACAGACAGACACAGAGACAGAGAGACACACACAGACACAGATTAGGGTCAATTTGTTAACAGCCAATTAACCTACCAGTATGTTTTTGGAGTGTGGGAGGAAACAGGAGCACCCGGAGGTAACCCGCGCAAACACGGGGAGAACATACAAACTCCACACAGATAAGTCCATGGTTGGTAATTGAACTCATGACCCCAGTTCTGTAAGGCAGAAGTGCTAACCTCTACACCACTGTGCTGCCCTTTGTTTAATTTCCAGTGAAATAATGAGAGGTTTAGGTTTTTAGCTCTGCACTAGGCTAATCTTTTAGCATCTAATATAATGGATTGTCATCCATCAGTAAGTTTACTGCCAGTCTAAATTATATAGCTGTGAACTTCTGTCATGGATACATTATCCATGACAGGGGGACACAATTCTGAAATATACCATAGAAAATAATTTGATCACATAATGTCAGCTTATTTTCATGAAGGACCAGTCATGTCTAACATAAAATATGGTTTTTATGAAGAAGTAAGTTTGAAATTGTATCTTGTAGTGCTATTAATGTTATACATTTGGTTGTCCAAAAGCATTCCATACTGCTCCACATAACAGCCTGGTACATACAGTTGACAGTGCTGAATCTAGTGGGAAATCTATGTACATGAGTAGAGAACTGGTTACAGGATAGAAGACGTAGAGTAATTATAAACATATTCAGGCTGGGCTTAAGTGATGTACCACAAGAATCAGTAGCGGGCTTTGCACTTTTTAAGTAGCAGCACAGAGTGCCAGGCAATGGCTGTAAAGGTGTATAAGATCCTGGGAAGCATTTAAAGGGAATAAATGCTAGTGACACAACTGTAGTATTATAATCATGTCATTACGTAAATCACTAGTTAGACCCTATCCTTAATACTGGGTACATAGGACAATGTGTGAGAGTTTAGTGACAGGCAACCAATAATTAATAAAGGGAATGGAAAGGTTAAGAGGTTAGAAAAACTATGTTTGCTTACTTTGCAAACAAGACTTAGAAGTGACCTGATTAATAGGTATAAATATATCTGAGGTCAGTACAAAGATTTATCTAACAAAAGTATCATAACATGGACCATACACAGGGCAAGTAGTCATCAAGTGCAAAGGAAAGACAGGTCATTAACATAAAAAGGGGTTCTATAGTACAGGGGTGTTTAAGCTGTGGAATTGCTTACCACAAAAAAGTGTTGATTACAAATTCACAAACAAGATTTAAAAATGGATCAGATGAGTTTCTTACAAGAAATCATATCTAGCTATTGTTAGTAAAATACATTATGTGGGTGTTATCAAGGAATTCATCAGCTTGCTATTTTTGATGTCAGTAAGGAAGAAAAAAAATGGCACAACAAATATATAACATCCTATTGACACTATTATACTATTCTATGATACAGTAAAACCCCTGACCTCCAGCTCTTGTTTATAATATAGCCACTGACACTTTCAGATCTGAAATTTTGTTATAGCAGAAAACTGTGTCATTAAAAATATTGTAAAGCTCAATGTAATTGTCAGTAAAAAAGGAGCAAAAGAGACTTTCAACTATAGGATAGGCTTCAGTTATATTTGTTTCTATTTGCACCACTGTCCTCTAAATAGTACATCTGGACTAAAGTTTAGACTAATATAGATTATCTTACTTCTTTGTATAATTTAGTATATTCCTATTCATTTACATTTAGCCACCATCAAATCACACATTCCAGAGGAAAGACTTGGCTTCCGATTACGTTTTCGGTTTTGCCACATAATTTAACCAGTAAGAAAAAAAAGACTCTTCCTCTTGACTCACTGTCTCGGAATGCCTTAACTGTGCATCTTCCATGAGGTTCCTTAAACTGAAAGTGTTAGTTTCTGCAACTTTTACAAACAAAAGTAACATTATAAAAAAGGCTCTTTTCTCATCCTTTTAGCACATGTGCAAAAGAAAGAACACAGACATAGGGAATTGAATGTACCATTTCAGATAAACAGGAAATTCACTGTTTGCACGTAACTGGATATATTTAAAAATTGTCTTAGATTTAAAAATAGCAGATATACATAGACACATTTATTTTAACTGAATTTACCATTTGTTTTGTGCTCCTTTCTGATTCTTTATTCTACACTTACCCATGACTACATGTAATCAAATACTACAATACTCACTTAATTTAAGAGGGAAATATCATTATCTAAATTGGGAATATTGTTTATATCTACCTATAAATCTGAAAATGACATATTTTCTGGTGATGAATGTAGTACAACATTCTCAATGAATCATGCATTTAAATTTTTCATTTTGCATAGAAACCTAGTAAATATCATGAATGATAAGTGAGGTAACTAAACCCAGGGCCGCCATCAGGGGGGTACAGGGAGTACAGCAGTATGGGCCCAAACAGAAGATTGGGGCCCCACCAGCCCTGGTTCCAGACAAATTTATTAGGGGAGGGGGCCACCACAGTGAATAAGGGGAGGTAGTGGCGCCATTTCTAGGCAGCAGCTGCTCCTGAGATGTGAGAGATGGTGTGGGAGAGACCTCTACATGTAATTAAGTCCCAGCTTTCCAAGTGCCCAGCTTCTGGACAGAGAGCCGCAATAAGGCAGAGAGGTTCTGGTGGCAGCCCTGACTAAACCAAACATGTTTAAATGTATATGTTTGTTCATAAGACATGCACTTTAGTATTAGGGGTTTAGTCTGCTGACCTCTCCATCCAATAGTCTACCTTGGGCGATGCCGTCTCAGGCCCATATATTCTTTCCCCAGTGGTTGCTGGGTCTCTTTTGCTGCACAATTTCCCTCCCACGCGCCCTGAATTCATGCATATTATGTTAACCATACTTTTTTCCTGGTTCCAGAGATGGCACAGTTGCAGGAAAGCTTTTGCAGTCAGCGACTAATACATACGGTGCTATCGTTGTTTGGCCACAGGTTACTGCTCCATTCGAAGCAGCATTGCTCTTGGTCCCTTTGAGTGTGGGACCCCTTGACCTGCTTTGTTTTGGCACATCATTATGAGCCTAGAGGGGGAGTAGTCACTATGATGCCAGATTTAGCACCGACCAATCATAAGGGACTACATCCTGGTACCAGTGGTAGTGCCTGTTTGACTTTCCTATTAGTTGTTGGCTGACTCACAATTTGCTTTCACCGCCACCATATTAAAAGTAATTCAATAGACTGTGGCTTATTTTGACAAACTTATAAAGTTGTATGTGTTTTTATTTACTACTTGTTATTAGAGTAATAAACATTAAAACATGCTTTGTGCAAGGAAAAAGAGAATCACCGGTTTACAGTTTAGGTGATGTTTTAATTCAAGTCTATGTGAATGAATTTTGAAAAGCAAGAGAAGAAAATCGAATTTATAGCACTCACCAATGTTTTTAAAGTTGCACTACCACATAGGAAATATTTTTCCTTAGGTGGCTGCTTTCCCTAGTCGAAGCCCCACAGGCTCATGCATGCATCAGGTTTTCTCGACACCTCAACAAAAGGACAGTTTAAAAATTAGCTTTTATTTCCTCCTGCAGTCTCTCCAGCAATGTGAATGTAGAACTCCTTCAAGTGTTAAGATCCCTTATGAGCAAATTATTACTACATAGTAATGAGGCAAGAGCACTTCTTGTGCAATATGATCTGTTAATCTGAGTGCTTAGCTTCCATGACTTTGCTAAATGTTTTCAATTAATTGGTAAGTATTCCATATGTTCTATACTATTACGTTAAGTACATGAACAAATCAATGTATATTTGGTATTGTCAGAGATAATATTTCCAGTCCTCAGTTGCCTGGAGGAGGAGGCGATGCTTAGTTTGCAATTTAGGCAAGCCAGGACTTTGTTTGCTTTTTGTGATTTCTGATTCAACCTGAGCAAACGTCAGGTGATATGCAAATATTTGTCTTTAGTGAAATGTGTGTATTCCCCTCTAATCCGTTCAGCAGAGATGGTGATGGTGATGATTAGTTTGGAATTTTCCCTACAGAATTTTTACAAACATTAACTGAAGATGACTGTAAACCTCAAAATTGTCATTAGGCGCAAAGTCCTTTCCATAATAATCAACATATGCATCATTCATCTCATCATCATCTGCAAGGATAACAATTCTAGATGCACTATAAACATTTTTATTGTTTCAATTGCCACCTGGATTGACAGGCCTGTCATTTTCTCAATGTGTTGAATAAATGCAATGTTCTAATCTTTGCTCACTGTTGATCTTTACTGACTCTTTGTGTACATGCTACTCTTTGTGACCAAGTACATGCTACGTACTTGGTCATTGTTTTATTCTCTGTTTTTTTGGGAGGGGAAAAGGGGGTGGCTTATGTGCTTCTCAGATGCGGTACATAAGGCAAGCTATTATTATTATCATCATCATCAACTATTAATATTATCCATGCTGATAATATGCCTGCTGGATGAGCCGCGTCTACTTGCATGACTATTTCTTCTTCATGCTTATCACAACTTCACACTTTCTGAAAATTAGATGTCTAATGTCATTTCATTTTATAAGACACTGTCACCAATACCTACAAAAAATAGTTTGCTTACATTTATAGATTACATTTTTGGAATAATTTTCATGAGAATGAGTCAGCAGCAATTTTTATTAATTCATTACTAACATTAAGGTTTTTTGCTGTACAATGTACCTGGCAATGCTGAGTTTTGCCTGTGCCAAATTTTGGTTTATGAAAAAGAGATAAACTTTTATACCCATCTTATGTCTTCACCGTTGAGCATGGGTCAAGAGCAAATCTTCTACACCCTTATACCTCTGAAGATGGCTATTAAATCTCGGTACTACTCTCTCATTATCCTCCTTCTCCAATTACTGCAATGTAACACTAGCACTTAATTGCGAGCTGCCATGTACATTGCTGACCTACCATCATGTGTTAGCATGTTCATAATTTGATGTTTATTACGCATATTTTTCTGGCTAATTTACTTTTCTTCAAGCAAGAAGTCATTCTGTAAAAACATATTTATTGGTACCTCCAACAAAATTAGTGTTTAAACATAAAAAACATGCTGTACACCAGAGGTTATTCCACACAAATGTTAGGACAATATAACATGAGCTTTGAAGCTGAAAAACAAGAAATTCAACATAAAAAATGGTACTCAGTTGTTAAATCATACAGACGGTGATAGCAGAGTACGAAATTTCTATGAATTATTTATTATTAATCCAGTGTTCAAAACAAATATTTGCATAATTTCTGAGGTGATTAGATCACCTAAACATCTTAATAAAGAGGGTTTGAAGGTTCTGAATAAATCTTGCGGAAAAATATACTGAAAAGT